>NC_067113.1:16509496-17152829 GCF_021347895.1 Acanthochromis polyacanthus | reverse complement strand
CTAAATATTAACTTGATGATGTGATGGTTTATTTATTTTTTGTTCAGCTTTGAACACATTCTCTGTTATTTGTTGACTTTGATGCCGGCAATGTTGGAACGGACATATTGAAACTGTCAAGAATTTTGTTTTTGTTGTAAACAATAAACAAAAAAATATCGTTTGTTTGTGTCTGTCTAATGCAGAAACACCTTCTGGAATACAAAAAAAGATTTTTTTTTCAACAAATATTTCATGATAATATTTGACATTGTGTAAAATTTTAAGGGTGTCCAAAAACTTTTTCCACCACTATAAGTCATTTTAAGGCACAAAGAGTCTATCCTCATGGGGAAAAAAATTTACGCTCTATCCTATACATTGAAATGGAGTTCAACACATTTAACCAATGACTGAAAGAGACTTTAAGCATTGCACAGACAATTCTCACAGTCCTATATTTTTATTTTCTCAACTGAGAAAGTTCCAGCTCATTGTGCAAAACTGCTTGCATGTGAAATGTAGCATTGCACTTGATAACATGCAGCATTTGTCATTGGCAAACAAGAACTGCAGAAGGGATTTTTTTTTCCCCCTTCCAGATGCTATTGATAAATATTGAACAAGGGCTGCTTCTTAAGTTCAAATTTATTTCATCTGTGTCATTATTTGGCAAACCTTAAAATTACTTTTATGTTAGCAAAACGGGTGGAGATGACCCCATGAGTATCTCTTTAACAGTAAAGGCAATAGACTGTGAAGTATTTACAATAGTTTGAAGGGACTGCAGATGCAACAGTGTCTTCCACAATCTGAAATGCTTCAAGCAGATCAGACAGTTTTTTTTTTTTTTTAACTTTGATTGCTCTTTGGATTATGCCCATTTACTGAGAAAGCACAGGTGGTGCGGATACTTTAACACGGCATCACGTTCAACATGCTTCTTTGATTGTAGGACACATCAGGAGGTTTTGATCTATGCAACGATGATTGCTCCAGACCACCCTCAGTTCTGAAAAAGAAAGCAAGTATAAAGTCCAGATGACCCACAAGTGAATCTTCTAATAGCTCAGGAATGTCCACCAATCACCAAGTCATCCAAAATGCTGATGTAAAACATGACCTCTGGAGGGAGACACGACAGCTTGGAGGCAAACAAATTTCATATCTAGGGCATTTTTAACATGGTGATATACAAATACCCCCTATATCTCTTATGGAGCAGCATTTGACTGATATACGGTGTAACTTTATGAACTAGGGAGGGGAAAGAATTATGTTAGACTATGTCTTTGTGTGAGGCGAGTGCTGCGGGGTTGTAAACATTTGTTTGTATTGCTTACCAAAGTGACAGCATCAGACAGTATATGGCATGCGGCACCTCTGTCTGAGAACAGGTCATAGCTGGGCAAAATGTCAGCCCCTAGAGACAGAGAGAGAAATACGAGAGACAGAGAGAAGTAAAGAGACTCTCAGCCATAGCTTCCGAACAGCTTGCTTTCGAGCTCTCACAGGGAGTGCTCGTGGCAAGGCATGTGGACAGGCCTTGGCAGGTAGCCTGGGTCCACGTGGCACAGCCAGAGCTCCTTCTATGCTTCAGATTTGAGGAGATACACAGGGAGAGAAAACAGAGAGACACTGCAAGAGAAAGAAAGGAGTGTGCTGTCCTGAACAACAGCAGGCGTCTCGGTGTGAGTCAGCTTTCTTCGGCTTTCTCTCATCATCGCAGCACTCTTGTTTGAAGTGGAGTCATTAACAAGACGAATTGTTCGCAAATGCAGACGGGTATATTTTCCAATCAGCAGGAATTAATTAGTTGTATTCTATCAGTGTATAATAAGGAGTTGCAGTGAGTTGCTAATAACTGGGGGGCCTTGTCAGTTTTGTTGACGTAGTGTCTCAGTTATTTTGTATATTCCTCTCAGGCTGGATCTAGACCTTTGTATTGTACTGAAAAGTGTTTGGCTCACAGATGTGGATAAAATATTATCCACTAATTATGCAGTCAAATGTAGCCACACTCCACCACTAACTAAAAAAATCACTGCATATTGTAGACTTGATACAATACTTCAGTTATATGCTTAGAAAAGATAGAAATTATAGCAGCGTCATTGGACTGGACTGCACTCCATTTTGCCTAATAAACTAGTAACTGAGAGTATAACAAAAACATGCTGCTTTCATTATTTGTGTAGCCTGTTTTTTAATGACTGGGTGACTTAATGTGACCAACAGACATTTTTAATATAACAAAGAGCCGAGAGTCAAGGCCAATGAGCTATTTTGTGGCTACTGCATGCTAAAACAAACTGCTATTTGAAATGCTGGCGAGCGTCCACATCACGTCTCGGAAGGAAAAACCCAGTGAGTGTTTTTCCCTTTGACTGATTTTTGTGACTCTTTGCATTATATTTACAAAATGCCCCGAAGTCTTTATGACATGTAACTTCCCCACCTCTAAAAGGTATGAAGACATTGACTGAAAAAGCCACACATTGCACAAATGACACTGCAGCACGTGGTAGCTTTCATGATTTTTGCCATTAACACTTCCTTGGCTTAGCTGCCTCAGAGGACGCTGTCCCTGTTTAGCTTGTGTTTAGCGTGTCAACGAGATTATCAAGCTGTCACAGCGGTTTTCGGTCTGGCTTCAGGCAGTCAACCTTAACGTCGAGTGTGAACCTGAAGAACCTGAAGTTCACATGCTGTTGCAAAAAATATGCATATTGCTACAGGATCCATGACGGTGACCTAAATATTTGTGTAGTGTTTATGAGATGTATCTGACATTGCATCTCCATGAGAGGATCCAGCTGTTGCATTTGGCGAGGGGCGCCACTGATGCAGCCCACATTGGAGCAGAGAAAGTTGCACCAGACTACCAATCCCAGAGGCTCCCTCCACTAACAAAAAGTAATATGATTGACATGATGTAATTATATGCTCCTTTAATGGGAGCATCAATGTGCAGCACACTCAATTTGAAGTGAAGTGTTGCATATGGACCCCACTATTTCTCCTATTCCGTCACTTTGGACAACAGCAGGTCATCCATCAAACGCTGCAGCTGTTTCACACTGAAACGCCATGACAGCCTCTGAATGGAATGTATTGTTTCTATTTGAGATCAGAAAATTGATCACAGAATATTAATAATCACTTAATGCACGTGAGGTTTTGCTTCTCTTTATCATGCTGCGGCAAAGCAAAATCTGAACCTTTGGGTTAAACTAGGACAACTTCTCAGGAGTCGTCATATCTCGCGTGAATGATTTTTTCCCTCTTTTAATAACATTTACTCTCTGATTGAAGGTGCACTTGGCAGACAGAGTTAAACTCCCAGTTTTGCAAAGGTGCACTTGATAACTCCTGACACTAATACAGAGTCAGTCGGTGGAATTTATTTGATATTTCATCGGTAGGCTGACATACTTTTATCTAACAAGCTAATTATGTTTGACATGTTTTTCATGCTTAAGGAAAACAAAATCCAGGTCTTTGTGGCCTCCCAGCAATCTCATGACCCAGTTAGATGATGTGATTGTTGGAGATTTTGAGTGTCATGTCAAGTGGCTACTCCAAGGGCCAATTACTAGTATTTTACTGATGTTCAGATAAGCTGAACCTCAGTCTCTCTTCCCTGCTCAGTCTGGTAGTCACTCAGTCTAACCTCATATTCAGTTAAAACTGTCACACATTCCAGAGGAAGACGCAGAAATCCTGTTATGTATTGGAACAATAGCTGGAGTCTGATGAGGTCAAGAAGCATTATTTGCATCATGTCCTCCAAGAAATGAATCATTACTACAATTTGACTGGCACAAGAGCAAAGATTAATTTATTGTTTGTCCTAGCCAATGCCTTTGAAATGGATCTGGGCTTGCTACTCTTGTTTATTAGAACTACTCTATCAGCTGTATTCTTGGAGACATTAGCGGCAAAACATTGCAAAAGTAGAGCATATATTGAACTGAAATGAACTCGGTATCAGCCAAACAGTTGTGATTTCACACGGTTGTCAAAAATCATTTGTCAAAGCGAGCATATATTGACATATTTTAGGGTTTCCAACAATTTCAAATCTGTTTGAATTTACTGTTTCATTTCAAGACTAAGAACAGATCTGTCCAGATAAACCTCTTATGACACTTATAAATTACAGTTGTTGTTTTTTTAAGCAATGCAAATGGTATGAATCTAGGACACAGAAATCTCAGAAAGTTTAGATTTCAGGCCAGTGGTTGTAGTTAACCTTTGGCAACGTTGCCACAGATTTGCAGCAAGATCATACTTTTATATGTGAATTAATTTGACACGCTGAGGTCAATATCTGGCTAACTTTGTAGACAATCTAGGTCATGTTTGCTGCACGTTTGCTCGAATGTTTACTGTTTGCACGGGTGGTAATGTATTTATGTTAATTTTTTTTGCAAGATAGGTAAAAAAATTCCACACTGAATTTTATTATGTTAATATCCCTTGTCTTGGCTCTGTTTTCAGGCTTTAGAAAATGTGGTCCATGATGGGAGATTTTAGCCAATCACAGGGGTTCGCACCAAACAGAAGAGACAGTATAAACAACAGCAAAGTCTTTAGAACAGAATGTAATGTAATGTTCTCAGGCATAGCATAGATTTATCACACCTAATCTGGAAAGGGCTTGATATGGTACTGCTAGTTCTGTGCTGCAAAATGATCTGCCTGCACCTCATTATCATTCTATAAGGGGCAAAAACACTGGAGTTATTTGTACTTCTATAAACCAATCACAGTCACCTAGAGTGCAGCTAAGCCAAGGATGTAATAACGGTGTCCCCTCAAAATATCCATCCATTCATCCTCAATACACCGCTTTATCCTCACTGGGGTCGTGGGGGGTGCTGGAGCCTATCCCAGCCGACTCGGGCGAAGGCAGGGGACACCCTGGACAGGTCGCCAGTCTGTCGCAGGGCTACCCCCTCAAAACAGTGACAGGGGAATTATTTAATGGAATATTTGCCTATTGTAAAATAGTTAAAAATCTGCCTTACTGCTGGATCAAAATCTTAGGAAAACTTGCAAGCTTGCCTGGAGGTTGTTACTGTTTCCTGTAGTAAAGGGGATTTTGAAACCGTAATGCATAGAAAGAGCAAGTATAGGAGAAAACAGGATGACATTTTAAGCTTATACCCACAGTCTACATCCAGTAAGTCAGACTACAACACTGCCAATCAGCCTTGCTGCCAGTTTTTCCCAGTGGTCACATGTGGTATTGCAATTTTAAAAAAAAATCCTAACTTCAGCCTCACAGAGCTGCTAGTGGGACTTAAGTCTCTCTGGAATGAAAAAAAGATCTGACCTTATTAATTTTGTTTGTTGGATCTTTTTAGCTTCATTGTGTCTGCAACGAAAACCGTAAACCCTCAGATCAGCTTGATTTGCTGTTGTTTCATCTCTTACAACACTACTGTGAGACAAGATCCAGGACGCAGACGTAACAAGGGGTTGAAAGCAAAGAAAAATGGTGCTTCTTTGCTGTAATTAGGGTCAGATTAGTAAGGTTTATAAACAGACTTTTGGCTTTCCCCTACTAGTCACCAGAATTTATAGGGTGTTAATTTAACCAGAGACAATTGGTTTAGTATAAAAATATGTAGCAAACATGCCAGAGTCATTGGAGGCGGCCAGTGACGGCTTTATCATTGTTAAACTTTACAGTCTATAGTTTTTGAAAAGTAGGGCAGTTGTCGTTTCCAGATTAAATAAACTGTTTCTCCCAAAGATTCTGGCTTTTTTAGCAACGTGCATTTAGTGGTGTAAGGATGGTGGTAAAGCTAGACTTTAATTTTTATTTTTCCTGGTTGGAATGTTGTGTTTCTCACTCTGGTGCATGACAGGAGTCTGATCCGTCGTGGTCCCAGCTTTTGTAGTCTAGGATGAGTGAGTCTTAACTGAAGGGCTCTGGTAACGACCACTTAAAAGCGGCTTCAGATAGAAGCTGTCATTATTTCCCTATAAGGAGACAGAGAGCACTGCTAGGTGAGGCCACACACACTTAGGAAAACTTTGAGGATTTTTGTTTTTGCCAAGATTTGAATATTATAGTTAAATTACATTGGTACTATTAGGCTGCCTAAAAGTTGTGTAAATGCGATACATGACATTAGCTGAGTAAGCTGTAGTCTGTTTTGCTTATTAGCAAGGACAGAAGCATTCATTCATCTCAATGTGCTGGCTTGACTTTACTGAACTCCCCTCCTACCGTGGATTTAACTGAGATTACATCCTATCATAAATGTGTCACAACAGATTTAGTAACTTGATGTTTAAGTTCATAATTTCTGCTCCGTCCCGCTGTCTGCACTAACCTACCATTTCACCGTACGCAAGTCCCTATTGAGATGTCGACATTTTATAAAATATCCATCAATTTCACCATTATTAGATCATACACACGCCTGTCTGCCATCCAGACTAACCGAGACAGATGCAGATTTCAACCACATGGCGCTGGACCGACACTCCAAAACAGTCCTGCGGTTGGCAGCATCCTCTCAGACCCAACAATTTTTTGACCTAGCTGCTGTTTTTATAGACTTACGGTTTATTTTTAGGGGTCAAAATATGACCTTCGTGCAGGTCACTGACTGGTCATTGTCTGCAGCATTTTTTCCGTCTTAAGTTAGAAAGGAATAAATTGTGGGCGGCGTGGAAGCAAACCCTTTTCAGCGCCTACTGGTCCTCGTGCTGCATCTGCACAAGCTATTCCTTCACCGTGACCTCAGCATCAGCGCTAGCAATTTGTAAGAACCTGACATCTTAATCCGTGTCATTTGGATCTAGTGACTTTAATTGGGATAGCTGTCTCGCTGTTGACCGAGGCCCAAAGAAAAAGATCCATGCTGTGGTCGGAAAGACAAGCTTCTCACTTATCAGCTGTCCGTTGATGGTCCTCCAGGCATGACTCTCCTATTTCCTCCTGACTCGTTTTAAAAGTTTGCTTTGGATGCGGCCCGTGGTTCATTGTGTCGACCCGGTGCACGTGTACGCCATAAATGTGTGATTTATGTTGGACCCCGTGTGGACTATAGCTGAGGTATTGCGCTTTCTCAGGTCTTATAATGAGAACCTGATTTTACTCTGTGATGCCTGTCAAAAGTAGGTAAGAACCATTGGTTTATATTCATCTCCGCATCTTTAGGAGTCCTCGAGGAATGGAAAGCTTCACATAAATTAATTGTTGTGAGCTGTTGTATAATTTTGTCCCTGTTTAAATGCTTCCAAGTGACCTCCTCGAACTGTGAGTGGAGCTCTTGAAGGGTACCCATGTGAAATGAGTTGTTTGATCCCCGTGAGAACCAATCATGTCTGTTGTGTATCAGGGCCCTGGCTCGAGGGCTGGCTGGAAGTGCATTGGGGACCTGCAGCCAGGAGAGAAGGTCCTGCAGGATATAAAGGAGAGGAGAGGGCAGGAGAGGCGGCTCAGAGAGATCCAACAGCAGCTGGAGATCCTGGGCCAAGGCCAGGAGATGACTGTGAGTTCAAAGCAGCTCTGTTCATTTACACAGACGCACACACACAGGAGAACACATGCTCGCATTCACACAAGTGCTTGCATCCACTCAGTATCTGTGTAACACTACTCAGAGTTCATCTGTAGACATGTGTGTGACAAATTATTACAAGCACACAGCTCTTTCTCTGTCATTCTCACTGGGGGACGATGAAATCACATGCAATATTCCCGTCTCTGCAGACCCATATTTTTTCCTTATTTCTTACGTTTTTCTTCTCTTTCTTTAGATCAACAACAAGCTTTCTTCACAGTTTACACTTTGTTAGTATGTTTTGATATCTTTTTTTTTTAACTGTGCACTTACATGTCTTGCTCTACTTTTCTTTGTAATTGGGTTGATCTGAGGACGGAGATGGTCCTTCACTGGGTTTCATTGCTTTCTAACATTCTTCTCCGAGATGCGATGTCCTCACTTCACAGCGTTTCCTAGAAACCGTTTATTTAGCTCCGTCTGGTTTTAGGAGCCTCTGCAGAGTTACAACCAGGGAACTGACCCTCTATTGCCAAGCCTTGTAGCTAAAGGCACAACGCAGGAATGTTGAAGAACAAAGGTGGATGGGCCTGATTTCTGCTTTCTCTGACATTGATGAAGTTTTGCGTGCAAGGAAAGGAAAACATTCTAGATAAATTTTGTGCTTAATTTTGTCATTGCTCAAACAGGTAGCTACTCCCGGTCCTGTGGAACAAACCCTCTGTTGCTTCCTCACAGCTGCAAATATATTGCCTTTGACATTGGTTTTCACACTGATGAAGCACAGCATGATGTATATATGCCTAATTTAAACATAAAAGATGCCGTTTTCGGTGTGGCAATAAAAACACTAAGTGGCAGCCACACCCGTACATCACAAGGCATCGTGCCATGCAACGGAGGCCTAATTTAGGAAACACAAATGGAATTTTTTGCTAATTAGGCCAAGCTCTGTTTGAGAAAACTGTTCTTTCATGATAATCACAAAACATCAAACCCACCAGTCTCTTAACGACTGTTGCTACAACCCACTCTGTGCATTTAGCTGCGTGTCACTGCAATTTATATAGTGTCACTAAGTGACTAAGTGACTTCAATGTAAACAGCACACTCACAGCGTGTATTCTTAGTGCCACCGGGCTTGTTTTGTGGTTAGCAAAGATTTATTTGTGCAGAATTTGTCTGGGAGGACATTCTCAAACAGCTCCACACAGCTGCAGTATTCTCATAAAGTTGATTTGTATAGCATCCATAACTCAAATGCTCTCAGACAGTGTTTTTGCACCTGAAGTGTTTATTAGCTATGCAGACTTTGCGCATAGTTTGGTGTTGTCTGAAATATGAGAGCATGATAACTAAGAGGAGATCAGAGCCTGTGTCTATCAAATGCCCAAGAGTTACGCTTTTAAGAAAGTGCCAACAAGACTGAAAAAGATTTTCCTATGTGTGAACAGTAAGACACACTGTTCTAAATAAGAAATTGCTATGTTGAGAAATTCACAATTTCAATTGTTCAGATTGTAATAGCCAATCAGGAGACAAGGTTGTGATCCAAAGTCTTTTCTTTGCTTTGGAAAGTTCCTAAATAAGTGAGATGACACAGAAATGTCTGTAGTAAGTGGCAGCCATGATAAGAGCAGAGCAGATTTTCTACATGCCAAGAAAAAGTGTTTCCTTTCTTATCTCCTTTAGCATAAGATACACTGTTAAAGATACCATTCTTTATGAAAGGAAGGGAGATAATACTAGCAGCAACATTAATTATCCGGCCATTCATTGAGTACAGTCACATCGGACACTTGATGATGATAGACATATCTTTGGGGATTCAACTGTCCTGTTAGCCTACACACCCACAGCCTCTGTCAACCATAACTACTTTGAAGCACAATCATATTAGAATTTTAAAGTATTTACTGTGTTGTGTGTTCGTTTTTAAGCTTATTATGTGTAGGCTTAAAATCAGATCAGAATCAGCTTATTAACCACAGCACAGAGGAGTTATAAGAAGCTTTTGTCTAAATGATGTTTTTCATTCAGCATGTTTGAAACATGAGAAAAACAAGAAAAGCACTCAGAGTGCAGTACTCTGCCAAGGCTACTCAGTCCAACGGATGAAATCTTTAAACAATTCGTGGTCCGTAGCGGTTGATTTGTAGTAGGATTACAATCATGTGATTGTCAGCAGGCAGCTGAAGTAGTGTAGCCTAGCCGCGCTAGACCCAAGTCTGAAGACACAAGAGTCTAGGAACTCTCGACAGGGAGGGAGGCGGGCTAAAAGGTTGACTTTCAAATCACTCTGCAGCAATTGGGTAGGTATACAACCAATCAGCGCAACGAATAGACCGACGTAGTTCCTAGAGTGCCGGAAATCAGAGGATGCGGTAGTTCGGTGAAGCCTTATTTATACAGTCAATGGGTGAAGCTCAAGTATATTACAGACATGTTAACAGAAAGATTATTCAGAGTCCGTGCTAATGGAGCTCAACGACTGTTGTCATTTTTGTTGTCGACCCTGGCAGAGAATTAAATTCGTTGCCGTGCGTTGTCTAGCGCGGCTAGGCTAGTTGTTTCCGGTTGTTTCTGTCAGAATCGTCGCGCCTCTGTCGTCACTTAGTTACGCCCGCCTTCTGACTCTCCACTTCATGGTGATTCATCGGCCAGTTTTAGGAGCATCCAACCTCGAGGCTTACCGAGGGGTAACTAGACCCACCCTGGCAGAGAATTAAATTCGTTGCCGTGGGTTGTCTAGCAAGGCTAGGCTAGAAGTAGTGTTCACTTGTTCTCGTACAGAGACGCTGTGACGCTATCTCGCAATGATATGGAAATCTTTAACAAATCTATGGATCCAGACTAAAACGATGCATCACTGCCAAAATCAGTTCGCTTGGTAATTGTGTCATTACTGACCTTCCCTGAAAATTTTAGCGAAATCCCTTTGCCCATTTTTGAGTAATGTTGCTAACAGACAGACAGACAACCAATTGCGATTGTTGCATAACTCCACCACTTTCCTTGGTGGAGTAATAAAAACAATAATAGATTTATAGACTTGACAAGTAAGTCCCATTGCAGAAATTAACTGCTTTTTTTTTCATAAAATCGCACTAAAAAATGGGATTAATTTCAATATAAGTACAAAGGAGGACAAGTGTGAGAAACACTGTCAATGAGAACCATCAGATGTAATTTCTGAGAATTGTGGTCTATATTCCCTTTTCAATTTGATTTTAGCCGTGGTAATGGAGTTCTATTTTTGATGGGGTTGTCTCCTTTTTTATACCTTGCATGAAACAACATGAGAAGAATGTATGGAGTGAAGTCTCTCGGACTTTAGTAGTCTATCTGATCATTGTATTTTGACCAATGCAAACCTCCATTATCATAATATCTATATAATTATGGAGCCTAGTTTAAGTGTCAGATTCTCTTAGCACTGTGGTTGTAGGTCTTGTGACTTCTACGTCAGACCTTACCTTCACCTCATGAAGTTTTCCATTAAGCATAGAGTTTTTCAGTCAAGACGCAGGATATAATTTTTTTAACTATTTAACCACAAGTATAGAATGATTCTACATCTGCCGTATTGCATTTCCCTTTAAAAGGCATACTTTTTTTTAGCAGCATGTTATTCTGAAAGAATTCTTTATTCTTTAAGCAAACTGTATTTATGTACAATAACGGTCACTGTGGCTGAGATAAAGCTTTGTCCCCTTATGAGAAATCGTGTTATTTTGTTTAGTTGCAGTGATAGAATGTATTTTAATAACATGTTTGACGTAAAAACATTTTCAGTAGCATATCTACAAACTTATATATTGATTGTTTTGTCTCCTACATTGTGTGGGTGACGACAGGTTGCCCTCTCTGAGTTTGATTTATTCCAGCATGTGATGTTAAGAATTTACCTGTTAGTTTCGAGATGTACCTGAACTACCTTTTTTTGCAGTGATTTATTTTATCAAAGCGGTGTTGACTTGGATTCAGATCTGAGACTCCTTAAGAATTTTCTGCGTCATCTCTGCTTCTCCTGTCTCTCAATCCAAACACGTCCCTTTCCAGAGAAATTCTCCTCATTGCCAAAGTAAAATCTCTCCTCACCTTTGATTATTTTTTTAGTTTCCATTGTTAATATTTGTTTGTGCAGCAGAGTCTTGGCCTTTCCTGAAACAACTCATTATTTGTACGACTGCCATTGTTTTGCGCTAATGATATGGTGACAGCTGATATGGTGCTAGTTTTCCTGCAAGTTCATTTGGCTGCACTCCTAGATCAACTGTAAAAGGAAGGACAGTCCCAGCATTTACTGTAAAGCAGGATAACTCCACGCTGCAGTTTTGTTCTATTCAGGCCAACACTATCAATCATGTTTTCTCTCTTACATTAGCCAGTACAATGTTCTTCAGTGTGGTTTAAGTCAACAGTGCTCTGAAGTGTAAAAATCAAAGTTGTAATCAGGATTTAGCTGGAAGATGTTGAGCAGAGCAGGGTGTTGCATGAGCACACATCTACATCATCTCAGGGTTATGACGGACACACAGCTGCCGTTTCAGGCCACAGCTGGCCTGAATATGTTAGATTCATTGCTCAGGTTCTGCCAGCTCTGCAGTTTCTTGGCTTTTTAATCCATAGAATTCTACCAAGGATGGCCAGAAAAGATGAGCTATGGGAAAACAGGATTTTCTCTCTCTCAGCATCTTTTATTATCTACTTTGCTTTGTTGCATACAGTTTGTCACACTCCAGTTCTCCACTACTGAAATTTATACCGTCTGAGTACACTGCAAAAACTCAAAATCTTACCAAATTTGTGTCTTATTTTTAGTCAAAACATCTCATCCCACTTGAATTAAGATAAGTTCACTTACCAAGTGACCTTTCAGCAAGATGGAGGGACTTGTTTTAAGAAAATGCATATTAATATCTTGTTAAACAATCATGAAATTATCTTGTTTTAACCCTCGTGGCACAGAATTCCATCGCTTCAGTCTACTTCACAGCCAACTGATTTACAGCCACCTGAATTTGTTAAATACGTTACAAAACTGTCTCCAAGAAACAAAAAGAACCTCTCAAAAATTTATAGTTTACTCTCAAAGACAGACTCTATTCACCTACCAACTCACAAATGGGAAGAAGACTTGTCCAAATCCTTTGACTCTGATTTTTGGACCCAGATCTGTGACAACACATTTAAAATGACAAAAAACACCAACTTACAACTGATCCAATTTAAGGTTCTTCATAGAACGCATATAACCCAATATAAATTATATTAAATGGGCTTCTCAAACTCAGACACATGTACTCAATGCACCCAAAACATGGCTGACACATATTTTCACGCTCTTTGGCTATGTACACCCCTCTATTAATTCTGGGCACTAATCACACAGAAACTCTCCGATATTTTGGGCTGTGGGATTCCACATTCCCCGAACATTTGCCTAATTGGTGACCTAACGCTAACGGCCTTACCGGACATCCACATCCGACCCACACTTGCAGCTATCGCCATTGCCAAAAAAACTATTTTAGTTAACTGGAAAGATAAGAAAGCCCTCAACATCATCCATTGGCTGAACCTCCTCACAGAACACATTTCACTGGAGAGAATATCTGCTACCTGGAAAAAACAATTGGACTCATTTAAAGAAAAATGGTCTCCATTTATTAATTCATTAAATATTAATCTATAGCTCCTGCTTGTATGTGGGCGTATGCCACTGCCCCCATAAAAAAAAAATTGTAATACCTGTTCTGTCTGTGCATATGGTCTAACTTTCCTCTGCTTTATTTCAGTTTATTAACCCTTCAACTCTCAAAGATGGATAGCACAATGGACTTCAAGGCCGTGTGCATGCACTGGTGGTGTCCTTTCCCTATGGTTCCCGGGGTTGCTCTCTGGCTTTGCGGAGTCGGGGTGGCTCGTGACCCTCTCCCTGGGGGTGGGTGTCTCTGGTGTCTCCCCCATTGAGCTCTGGGTCTGCTGGGTCTGCACGCTCTCCCAGGGCCTCGGGGATGTCGACGGCTGATCTCTTCTGGGGCGCCTGGCTGGTCCTGGGGCTTGGGGTGGGTCGGTCCCTCCGTTACTCCCCTGTCCCTTCCTGCTCTGCTTCCCTCCTCCTCCCTCCTCTCCTGCCTGCCCGCTCCACCTCACCCCTCTCCCTCTCCTGGGGGGGCCTGTGGCCCCCTGCAGCCAGGGGGTCTGGCATGGGGGCTGGGTGGTCTCTCTGGAGGGGTGGCTCTGGCTCACCTGGGCACAGGCCTGTATCCTGGCCTGCGTGCTGCCACTGGAGTCCAGTTTCTGCTGGCTGGGGGCCTCCATCCGGGCCTGGTGCTGTCCTGGGGTGTGGTGGGGTGGGTGGGGTCTCGGGGGCGCTGCGGGGTGGGCGCCCTGCGTCCTTGGCGTGCCGGCTCCTGGGTGGGCATGGCAGCTTGTGGCCCTCGCTTCCTTGTGGCGCGGCCTGGTCCCCCCCTTCAGGGTGGGGTGCTGCGTGCAGCTGGCCCGTGTTGGGGCTATGGTGCCTGCCGGGGCGCTGCTCTGATCTGCAGCTCCGCAGCAGGTTGTTGCACTGGCTGGGCCAGTTGGTTCATGTGGGCTCTCCCTGGTCCCTTGCCTCTTGGCTCTGGGGGCCCTCTGCATCGGTACTGGTGGTCTTGCTACCTGTCTCCCCCACTGCTCTGTCCTCTTGGGCCGGATCCACACCAGACTGCCTCTTATTGTGCACTTCACATTTTTCACACCTCACTGTAAATAGCAACCTTTAGGAACATATAGGGACACAACAGCTAGGGCCCCAAGGGCAGGTGGGGGTGGGAACGATGGGCAATGTGGTGAGAAGGGTGGCAGTTCGCGTTGCGGGATGTGGGGGCCTTGGGTGTACTGTGCTCGCTCGGGGGCTGGTGCGGGGGGGTATGTGGGGTGCCTCCCCGTTGGCGTCGCCGGGCCCCACCTCTCTGTCCATTTTTGCCCTCTGGACTCGCATTGGGACCCGGCTCCGGTTCCCTCTGGCCGGCCTCCGGTGGTGGCCCGCCCAGTAATGGGTTGGTTGCCGTCCCTTCGGTGGGGCGCTCTGCCCCTGTGTCTGGCTTCCTGGCTGCTTGGGGCCATCAGCCCTCTTGGGGGTGGGGTGGTGGGGTGCGGGGTTCTGGTGGGGGCTGGGGCGGGTGGGGTTGGGGCTTGGGTGGCGGGTGGGTCCTCTTGCCCCGGGCTGCCTGGGTCGGTTCTGGCGTGCTGGGGGTGTCGGTGGCTGCTCCCTCTTGTCTTCGGGGTCCGTGTGGTACACGGTGGCCCCGGTTGCTCTCTGGGGGTGCCGCCTGTGGCTCCTGCTGCCTGGAGGGTTGGGGGGGGGGGGGGCACCCTGTCGGCTTGGCCCTGCATTGCTGTGATGGCTGTTTTAGGCTTCGGGGTCTTTCACACTTGCATGTGCATGTTTGCTCAGGTCCCACCAGCTCCTGTCAAGCTCCGCTGTTGAGCAGTGATGGGACCCGCCAGAATGTGCTGAGACTCTCTCCAGAGTCTAATCTCACACTAAACCCACTCTCCTTTTCTCTAGTATCTTCTTCTGGCCTATTCCACTCTACACTAACATGACATCCAAAGCTATGGTGTTCAGTACTGTCTGGCTATTTATTCATTTATTTATTTATTTTTGTTTGGTTGGTTGGTTTTCTGTTTTTTTGTGTATGCGTTCGTTTGTTTGTCTTATTGATGGGTAATTATGAGTCGGGAATAACACAGCACCTGATATTCTTCAGATGTAATAGCACCGCTAGCTAGTCCCTGTCCGTCCTGTCTCGTCTTGTCCACCCTTTGTTTCCCCTCACATCACCACTGAGGTGTAGCACTGCCCTCCCTGGCTCTTAACAGGGAATTGTAATAGAGTGTAAGCTTAGCTTTCAGGGAGGGCTGGTGATGGTCACACGCTTGTACTAAATAAGATATTTGGCTGCAAGACTAAAATATGCATTAATCTCATAAAGTGTTGACACCCTTTCCATGGAGTTAAACAATGAGAATAAATGCAGACACAAGGGGGGGAAAAAAAAGAAAATGTGATCAATTTCGCAATGAAAGGCGACGCTGTTTGTGGACATACTTGTGGAAACAGTGTCTAATTTTCTGATGGCATTTAACCTGGCAGCCACCGACTGACATTTGGCGTTGGGCTCTGTCAGCTCTCACATGGTTTCATTTATGGAGCACATCTTAGCCTGTGTGGTCCTTGAATGCTGAAGTGCTTATGTGCAGTCAGAGATTTAGGCCGTGTGTTACTCAGCAAGCTCAGAAAGTGAAAGGTGATTCTCCTTGCCTGCTAACTAAGTCACTAATTCCCACTAGATGATACCTTTTGGTCATGTTGAACATTTGCTGATTCATTAGCAGCTCTCTCACCCTCAGTGCTCATTTAGAAAGAACGATGGTCTAGCTAGGTGCTGATGCCAACACAGTCAAAACTCACAGCAACACATTGTCCTGTGACCTCAACACTTGAACCTGTCATAGAAAAACATATGTAGTGTTGAAATCACATATTGGAGTAAGCAAAATCTAACAAAATTGGCCAAGCCACCAATGGGACTGTCCTCTAAAAATCAATGTTCTCAGTCACTGTATACAAAGTGATGCAGGAAAAATAACATTTTGAACCTGTTGCTGCTAAAAACCTTTTTCTACTACCATCCAAAGTGTGCTTGAATGGCTGTGATGAACAAAGGAACTGACACATGGGTCTTACAGGTAAAACACAAAACTAATGTAGGCCTATGTGGCAAATTAAAGGAAAATTAATTGTTTTAGTAAGATTTGGGGTCACCACATGCCTTGAGAGCAGCTTTATTGCACTTTGACATTGACTCAAGTTTTAGGAGGGATGAGCACTATTATCCCAAAAGATAATCCCTCATTTGGTGCTTCATTGATGATGATGGAGAGCACTGTTTAATATTTCAGTCCTCAATATCAGTAGGTGTTTAATTGCTTTAGATCTGGTGACTGTGAAGGCTGTAGCATAGGATTTTCATCATTGTCATACTCATCAACCCATTTAGAGACACCTCATGTCATGCCACTGCCATCCGGATAGAAATGTTTCATTACATGATAAAGGTGATCACTCAGAACTACATCGTACTGATATACAGTGGTCCTTCCCTCTTATCTCTTTAATCATGCCATCAAAATATCCCCCACAACACAATAGAACCACTGACTGTAGGGACAAGAGTTCAGATTTTTCCTTTAATTTGTCACCTGCTTGTAGCTCTGCTGGTTTGCTGACACTGAGCAGGGGAGTGATTAATGTATTTTCATATGTATATTCATACAAAAATGGCTATAGATATTTTTAAAAAAGCATGAAACAATAAACCACAAGCATTTGACAAATGAGAATACTTCAGATGAACTGTAAGTCACGTGCACAAAGACATCAATGACGTGTCCAAATGCGCTTTATTTTCACTCGGTACATGTGCTGGGTGTCTTGTGTGAGATGACAGGGTAACGTGAGGATATTGGGATTCAGCCAGTAATCACTACATTAGACAGACTTTAATCAGTTTGCCCAGAAAGTCCCTGAGGTGAGTTATTATCTGTCTTATCCACATTATCTGACATTTGACATGATGCACACATGGTGATGTCATAGGTATACTATAGCCGAGAGTACTGCGGGCGTGCCTCTTGAGTCAGTCTCCACATCTGAATAGGAGTGTAATGAATAGAATTCCTCCTTGTATTAGTGGAGAACTGGCCTCTGGCTCTGCGGCTGATAAAGCTCAGGTATGTGACTGAAGTCGGTGACCTTGAAAACTGAGCAGCCCACGCTTGTAGTAAACGTGGACCTGCATCCTTTGTGTAGAGCAGCCAGCAGTGAGCTGCAATGAGGGGGTGGTCTATTGCAGGACAGATAGCCAGAGGGCTGAACAACTCTGTCTTTGTCAGATTCCTCTCCTGGTGGGAAACTGACACCGAGAATGACCAAGAATCTTTTACCAGAGGCCTGAAGCTCACCTGTCTTGCTATTGTTTATCAGAAGACTCTGGAGGATAGAGAACATATTTTACTCAGCATGATTTTGCAGCTATTCAAATGCAAAAGCAGAAGATGACAAATGACATTAACCTTCATTTTGTCCTGCAGGTCAAAATTGACCCATTTTAAAGTTTGAAAATGTGTGTTGGGGGGGGCAGATCACAGTGAAACTTCTGGTGTCCACATTTTCATCATTTTGGGGAAATCTTTGAACATTTTTTGGTGGAAAAAAATATATGTTAAAAATGTTTCTTAAGAACATTCACAAAAAATCAACCAAAATCCAGTGAATTTCGCTGGATTTTGGTTGATTTTTTTTTTCTTTAAGAACATTCACATTTTTTGGGAATATTGTGAATATAATATTTGATGTTTTACTGATATATCTATATATCTATATCTATCTATATATATATATATCTATATATATATATATATATATATATATATATATATATATGTGTGTATATATATGTGTATATGTATATATATGTGTATATATATATATGTGTGTATATATATATATATATATATATATATATATGTAATCACTTTAGATATTTTTAGGATTTTTTTTGAAAGATTTTTACTCATTTTTTGAAAATATTTGCAAGACTTTTCTTGCCAAATTTGGAGGATTTTTTTTTTTTTCAAAAATCCTTTTAAGTGAAACTTTTAAGGAATTATTGGAATTTTCTTCCTGAAGGTTTTGCAAATTGTCAGAAATTTGGGGAATTTTTTGCTGAATTTTTGGATTTTTTTCAGACAAAGAAACAATGCCCGTTTGGAGTACCCGTAAGTGAAGACAGCAGGAGGATTAAAGACAATGAATGTCAAGAATTGTTGAACAGGACATGGACAGACGTTTTCCTTCAAGCAAGAGCAAAGGAAGCAGCATGACATGTCTGCAGCAGAATTAATGGCAACAACCAACTGACATATTTAACTTTAAGGCTCCAAATGTGTGTTTTAGAGATGAGTCAGTTGTGATCAATGTTTTGACTGGCTTCTTGCAACGCGCCCGGGTCAGCACCTGCTCTTATTATTCATGGAATAACTGGTATCTATTTACCGCCAACGCTGTTTCCTCATTGACGTGTTACAGCTGAAGTCGTGGCACCTCTCAGAAGCAGCAGTGAGTCAGTGAGGCGGAAAAATGGGTGAGAGTTTAAAACTGCAGCAATGTTTGGATACACTTTAATCAAACGTGATGATGGAAGAGAACATGGCAGTCAAAAAGCAAACAAATATGATGTCACTCCTCCGCTGCTATTTCTGAGTAGTGATCAATAAGTCAGTGTCAGTTAAGCAGAGGAGATAGTGTGCTGTCTTTTCATAAAACTGTCAAAGGACCATAACTTTCCGCGAGGAGGAATTGTCACTGTTACGTGATTCTATAGATTCTCCACCTCCAGCTTGTATTTCACATGTTTATGTCAGAGGATGTATGGCTGGGAAAAACTCCAACACCAGCCTCAAATGTAGCGGCTCGCCCAGCTCCTCTTCCTCTGACTGGAGACTTGCATTAATGCATTTATGTCTTTTCTTGCAGTGTGTTGGACGTGTGCACAGAAGCCACCCAAGACGGCTTCAAAACAAAACTTATCTTTTCCTGCTCTTGCGGAATCGCTCTGATAAGTGAATGCTGTGTTTACGAGCTTTCAACCAAGCCTAACACTGTTGTTCCTGTCTCGGTGATAACCCAGTGGAAGGAGGAGGATACTCTCCAGGCGCGCCTCCATCAGAATTATCATATATTTTCTTTGGACAGCTTTCCTGTAATCGCAGCAATTTTCTCTCCCAAAATTAGTTTGGTACGCACCGGGCAGCAGAAGCCCTCGACTGAAGAGAAGTGAAGGAGTTTGACTGGCAGATAGCGAGCAGACAGACAGACAGTCAGACAGGAAGGTACACATCAGTCACCCACAGACACCCTTGGCCTCCCCACTACTGAGGGCACCTGAGGTCAACCACTTTTGAAGAGTTGTAGCATTTGTCACAGCAGTAAAAAGTCCCGCTTTCTGTCCTCGCTCTCTGTTTCCCTCCTGTCTATTGGAAAGTATTGCAGTTCTCATTTCCAGGACGGCTGGTATTAGTTAGGGGCATTTCTGACCATTAATACTCCAGCCAGTTGCCACATTCATGTAGACTGAAAATACTGAGATGCCTGTAACTGACCAGTGAGGTTTTTTTTGTGCCTCCTGTCTCAAGTTGCAGTAATTACTCACTTATGTTTGTAAAAATGTACGTTGGAGTTGCCATTACAAGCAAGTAACTGCTTTTTGAGCATGTTTACTATACCTTTAAAAGCAAAATAAACATGGAAGGGAGGCTAAGTGGATCTAAAATACCGAGAGACTAATAGTTACCAAGCATATGGGATCTTTCCTTGACCCTCTTTAAGTTTAGAGGTGAAGGTCAAGTCCACAGGCAAATGGCCGAGTCTTGCTACATGCATGTCAAAGGCCGCAGGGGGCACCAGGGTTGGAATGTGTTCGAGGTGGCTTTGGTCTCGTGGCAGTTGATAGAAGATCATATGGTCCGGGTAATTGCGAGGGTTGTCACAGGGGTCTTAAATGAGTAACATGGCCCAAACGGCCATGACCTAAAGGGTGTCATTACATTCTGTAGGACTTTGAACACGGACAGCATCATCTGGTGGAGATATCTATCAGCAACTGGGTCCTGGTGAGAAGCTGGAGGGTTTCAGAAGGTGGTCTGGTCGACAGATGATCGATGAAGAGCATTTGCTCTGGCTAGAGCAGTTAGATGAGACACAGGAATGTGATTTTGTCTGGGGTGACTCAGTGGGAAGACGATGAGGTGAAAACAACTGCATGGACACATTTTGTCAGGACAGAGTGCGTGGTGATGGGTCACCCTGTGCTCTATTTTCCTGATACCTGATTTTGTTACACTTTAGGGTTGTTTTTCTATCTGTGCATCTAAAAACTGCCGCAGTTTTATAACACGGCATACCTTTTAGGAGGTTATAATATGTCAGGATTGTATTCCTTGCGTGTTCCACTGACCGTAAATGGCAAAAAATAAATAAAAAAGACACACTTAATGCTGCCTGAAGAGTTGGATCAGTATTAAGGTCAGAATAACTAGAACAGGACATCCTTACTTGATGGCCAGGGACATTGCGATCAATGTGTAATGATGGCTGCAAACATGAGTGCACATGCTAGGAGTGTGACGACGACGAGTACCATTCATCTCAGAGGTTTAACATTTGGCTCTTCTCGACACGTTTTTGGCAATCTGCTCATGTCAGTGAAGGCAACGAGTTGATATTATTGGAACGAATTGACTGTTGAGTTGCAGCTGTCTAAACAAAGAACGACGCACCAAGAGATGGCAACTGTCTATGATGCACTCGTGCACAGGTACATGATTCACCTCACGTCACTATCAAGGAATTAGAGGCTTACACGGCCAATTCATTAAAAAATCTGAACTGACAGTTGCCAGACTACACATCACTCCCATGAATAGATAGTGACATTTATTTCGCTTTAAAGGCTTTTTTTCTTCATAACCTAGTTTAAGAAGGCTGGCTTTCATCCCTGGACTCACATGTTGCCCTGGGCCGCCTGCAATGAGTCTGGCTTATCTGCAGAAAAACAATACTCACATCCAACTGGAAGTGTTTTTCAGACAGCTTCCAGCTAAGCAGCGGGGACGGCCGCAGCAGCACAGCATGGTATTATGCTGTGCTGCTGCTGGTAATACAACACATTGCCTGGATTTGTCAAAAACTGAGTTTGAAGCCCAGTAAAGGATATTTGTAATGGGAAAAATTTAGGGAGGACATTAGGAAGATGATATTCTGTCGTCACTTCTTAATATTAGCCACATGTGAACTGGATATGGTGACATCCAGACACACACATGCTCTGGGATTTATTTTTCCATGAATTCATCCTTAAAGGTTTTTTTTTTTTTTTTTATCAATGAAATGATAAATATATTTGTGTTTTCTTGCAGGATCGTTTACCAGATCTTACTGAGGAGCAGTTACTTAGCCTGCTGGATGAATGTGAGCTGACTGAGAGATGTAGCCAGGACCTCCAGACGAATGACGCAGCGCCATGAGACGTTAAAAAAGACTCAACTTGAAGCCCTGCTTTCAAAATGCATAATTTCTGGGACCTTACTATGAATTCTCGTAGAGAAGCTGTGAAGCTTTTAGATTGATAAAGATGCTATAACGACGCTGTCATTTACACACTGATATAAAACTCTGAACATTTTACATAATGTGACCATAGCAGAAAAAATGTAGCCCTACAGTTTGGTTGACTGAAAATGAAAGCTGCTATTTTTGTCCTAATTGGTGTCCGTGTTTTCCGTATGCAGCTGGGTTGTAACCCATTGCTTTTATTTGTTCATGTCTCTGCATGAGGAAACAGAGCAGCGGGGCCACTCTTTGTATTAACCTAAGTATCATACATGAGAACAGAAAATTGCTGTCATTAAGTCTAATAACTGGGTACGGCTGCCGCAGAATGTTCTCCTGCGCACAAAAACATTAGCTGATAGTAGCGGTGTCCGTGGAGTGAAGCCTGAACGCTACCATGTATTAACCCTGCTGTTGTACTCAGTTACAGACACACAAAATATTGTTCCCTTGTCTGAAAAAAATCCAAAAATTCAACCAAAAAAATCCCCAAATTTATTTAAAAAATTTGCAAAATCTTCAGGAAGAAAATCTAAAAAATGCCTTAAAAGTTTCCCTTAAAAGTTTTATTTAAAAAAAATCCCCCAAATTTGGCAAGAAATAAAAATGTAAAAAAAGTAAATATTTTTTTAAAAATGAACAAAAATCTTCCAAAAAAATTCTTAAAAATATTTAAAGTGATTCCATATATATCAATAAAAGTTATATTTTCTTTAGAGACACTTTTTTTCTGAATGTTCTGAAAGAAACATTTTTTAAACATTTCTTTTTTCCACCAAAAAATGTTCAAAGTTTTCCCAAAATGTTGAAAATGTGGAAATTTTCACTGTGAAAGTAATTTTTTTCCCCACATTTTCAAACTTTAAAATGGGTCAATTTGACTCGCAGGACAACATGAAGGTTAAAGCTAAGCCCTCTCTTATGAAATGTCATGTGTCTGTGTTAGTAATGTGCATCTGACATGGCTGCTAATGAGGACAGAGGGACGATGTGGAGTGATCGTCCAGCTCCGAGCATTCCAGTCATTCCTGCCTCTATAGGTGATCAGCTTCAGAGTGGGTCAGATTAGTAGGATCTTCTGAAATGAGATCCTGTGTGACCTCTCTTTAAGCTTAATTTTCATTTAAATAAGAGGATTCCGCTGACAAAAGGATGCCAGCTTTGAGCTTTGAGAATGGTTTTTGGTTTGTTTGAGAGATTTGTGAAAGCCGTTCCTATTTGCTGCAGCTTGCACAGCGGGAGTAGCTTGTCTGCACCTGGCCGACCTCGACCCGGAGGCCGTGCCTTTCCTGTCTCCTGGCACAGGACACCTACAGGCCTGTTCATCTCACTCTTCACCTCGGCCACACGTTGTGACCCCATCTAAGCGGCAGGAGTTATCTCACATTCCTCTGGACTGAAAACGCGCTGGCCAGGTGAACCACCAAGGTCAAATCCCAATGAGATCCATGCTATCAGTGAGCCTAGCTGCAGTATCTGTCCAGGAATGAACAGACACCTCAGCACAGGCCAGAGTGTGAAACACTTTTCAGACTGACTGCATTAGATTAAACTTTATCATACATTTTATCATGATTCCACGGATACTTCTGCACATGCTGCGTTTTTGTCCGTTTTCCAAATACCGTGTATGTAACTGACACAATATATTTTCAGAGGGGAAGCTATAGTGCTCCCTTTGAGTAATGGAAACACAGTGAGCTCATTATGGTAAGAATGAGGTCACTTCTAATGTAAAGAGACCTGCGGTATACTGAGACTGTCTGGCTTCTCTGGCACTGGTGCCTTAGATTACAACTCTCTCTGACCCTGTGAAAGATTTAAGTTAACAGTCTGAATTCTGTTTGCAGATGATATATACTTGTGGAGTTTCTTACAGCATAAGCTGTTTATGGATAGGTACTTATCTATTAAGTTATATTTAGACGTTTTTATGAAAACTATGGAATTTCAATGCACATTCCTATAGTCTCGGGTGGACCACATACATAACTTAAGTTCACTTCCTCAAAGTTTGTGAATTTATTACTCTGGAGTGTAAAATTCCCTATGTCTACTGCTCACGTGGACGGCTGCCATTCGAAGGTGTAAGGAGATGCCTGTGTAACGTGTAATCAGATCTGTATGGATGTGCTGCTTAAGTGGGCTATGCTTCATGTTGAGTTTTCCTGCTGTTGACTCCCGAGGATCCTCCCTTTCTCCACGGCTTCACTAGACTCATCTAATAGATTCCAGTCGCTTGACACAACAAGCGTCTGGCTCCTTTTGCTTTTCCAGGGAGAGGACCTCAATCAAAGCAGATATGAAGTCGTCTGAGAAAGAAGCTTCAAATGCTTAACTGTTTGGCCAGAAAAAACACACCAAGAAACCCTGAAAGTTTTTTTTTTTTCTTGAAGAGTTTATTGTTCATTTGACAATACAAAATACCAGATAGGAGTATAAACAGCACTTTGGGTAGAAACTATGGTACAAATGTTTATAGAAAAGCTTCACTAATAATTAAAAAATGACATACAAAAAAAGACAAAATAACAAAGACATCCTCATGTCAGTGTGCAAATGAGTTTATACAGACAGAAACGCATCCATATGAGGCTACGCTTCTAGATAAATTATTTAAATAGCATATATCTACACAAATGAAATAACCTCGACATGACACAAACAGAATAATTTATCAAAACTGCACAGGAAATACATATCGCAATACATAGTCAAGACAACATTTCTTTAATCCTTTCCTGTTCGGGCTTCTTTTGCTACAAAAATATCTTATATACAGAATATAAATGATACTAAAGTCTTGCTTAAAAAAAGAAGCCAACCAATGTACACACTGTTGCTAAGACAAGTGATTCTTGTGTATTGCTGTCCTCAATACAAAAAGAATTAATGAGGTAATATTTGTACATAAAGGGTTTCCTTTTTCTCCCTTGTCAGAAATGTACACACAAGCTCAGGCACACCAGTCATGCACACTGTGCAGAAGCAGAATATTTCGATATAAGTGATGCCTATTTTTTATTTTTTTACATTTTACCGTTTTGGTCAGAGGCAGTTGTTTTATCTTTAGAGGATCTTGATTTTTGTCAATTGGAACTGGGTTGCTGAAAACACTTTAAGATGGTAGGATGCAGAGATGAGCGAGATTTAAAGCTGCTATAATGAAAAAGTAAATACAAACAGCCATGCTTGAAGTAATCTGAGGAAATAGACTGGCCCTCAATGTTTATGTCCCTTGACACATTCAATAAAGATTAGAGATATTAACATAATATGTGCTATTATTACTGTTCCAAAGCAGTGTAGCGTGCCTGCTCTGTGGCCCTGTGCTGTCCTGAATTTTGTGCTCCTTGTTTCTTCTAGTGCTCTTTCCTGAGAAGACTAATGTTTTTGGACCAGCCCTAAGCCTCGGCTAAATACAAGACCTCATATATACATGTCTGTGAGAGGGGTCATCAGAAGAATTGAAATCAAATATTGACTCAGCTGTCTTTGTAACTATGCTTACTGGCACACATGCACAAACACACAAACGACATTCACTCTCTTTGATAGTAACAGTCAGTCCATACTGTCCACGGTCCCTCAACAGTTCCTTCAAAGGGTTCTTTTTCACCCCGGTCTAAGAAAGTTCTCCTACTGCTTTCTTCACACTGTAACACGTATCTTTGAGTCCACAGCAGATGTATATTAATGCTCAAAAATAATAAAAAAGTTTAAAAAACACTCTTCCCTTTGGTCCCTCCTCCACAGAGGAATACCGCCAACAGTTCAGGTGTGCAAAGCAATAAAATGTGGCCCTCTTTCAATGCAGATCGGAGAAAACAGAATGAGAGCCAATTTCTTCTGAGCAGAGCTGCGCTCGCAATTTGAGTTTGGTGCAGATTTGTCATTGAACTTTCATTTGGCTTTAACTCCTGAGGTCTCTTTACCTCATGTTAGGTCACTTGCTCGACATACCTCCGATGTGCAGGAAAAGTTAAACAGAAATCGATCCATGTCTTGTGTTAAAGATTCATATTGATACATTCTTCTGGAAGGCTCTGTGATCCATTTATGAATCTGAAAGAAATTCCAGACAGAAAATGTGTTACAAATAAAGTCTAAAGTAATGAAAAATGTTTTTTTGGGGTGTCTAACAGTCACTTATATGCTTACCTCTGCATTCATATTTGAGGTCTGAGAAGTAAACCATCTCCTGAGAAAAGACATACAAGCCTAGTCGCCCACCAGCGTATGTCTTGTCAAAGATGTTTCCAGAATCAGCCATGATTCTCTTGCCTTCGTACATGACCACTCTAAAAAAAAAAAAGAAAATGTAATCACATGAGTTCATAGCCATTTTAACATAAATTACGCAGATTTGTATTTGAATGAAGGAGCATGCTTCCGAGGTTTTGAACTCACCTAATAAGTCCAGTCTTGGGTCTATGGGTCAGATGCCATCTGTAGGCTGTGAAGTCCTTCCAGCCGATGTTCTTGGGGTCGTGCCACAGAGTGCGGACCTGGAAATGATAAATTCCAGTGGTTAAAATAAGAAAAGTATTGTTAAATTACGTGTCAAATCCTGAATCATCTATTCTATGCTCACCTGTCCTGCGGTGTCTCCAGTGTGCCACAGAGCGTTCCTCAGATGCTCGCCAGGCCCAGTGGTGGAGTTGACCACTTTGATTGACAAACCAGAGTAGCCCTGAGCTCTTGTGGGTGTGTGGGACCAGTAGGTCTGTGTGATCTGTTTCCACATGACTGTATAGAAGCGAGAGCTGGACTGGTAGCCAAACACGAACCCAGCGTAGTCGTCATCTCTGTCAGTGTTGATGAAGAACGTTCCACTGAAATCCACTGCGCTGAACTCATCATAACCTGAGGTGAAACAGAGATGGTTTAGAATCACTTCACCGTCCCTCATTTGTTTCCATGTTCTTGCAGCAAAATGTCTGTCTGTGTGTTACATACCGACAGCAATGCCAGGGTCACAGTTGACAGTCTGCACCAACTCTTTGCCCTGATGGCGAACCACCCAGTTGGGGTCAATTTGAGAGGTGCCCTTGGGGTCCAGAGGAACCATCTGGAATCTGCGGAAGTCGGTTTCACTGATGGCAAAGTTCTCCGGACAAACATCATAGATGTCCAAAACATTGTCTTGGTCAAAATCGTCCTTGCACACATCACCACGGCCATCACCTGAGAGGATAATATGCACATGGAAATCATAAAGATTAACACTGTGAACAAGGTGCTATAAATTGATGATCCATTGGAAAAATGGCACCAGAGTTCTGTAGGATCACACCAATAGACTGACTCACCATCAGAGTCCACTTGATCAGGGTTAAAGGCCAGTCTGCAGTTGTCTTTGTCATCAGGAATGCCGTCGTTGTCGTCATCGTGGTCACAGGCGTCACCCTTGCCGTCCTTGTCATGATCAGCCTGGTTGGCGTTGGGGATGTAGGGGCAGTTGTCCAAGTTGTTCTGGTGACCATCCTCGTCAATGTCCTGGTTGTTGTCGCACTTGTCTCCAATGCGATCTGAGTCAGAGTCGATCTGTGAAAAAACAGAATTCCCTTAGGATGAGATTTTCCAAAGACCAACGCTCACTTCAAATAACTCCCTCCACTGTTTTTCACCAGCTTCGATATGAGAGGTGCTACTCTGCATAGGATTTAAATGCAGCCCCTTGTTTTCAGGTATGCAAGCATTGTCCCTTCAGACAAGTGTCCACTGTCCTTGCACCTCAGCAAAATTACACATTCATATTTTTTTTTCAAAAGGAGAAGAAAAGAGAAATGAAGAGAAGAGGGAGCATTGTACTTGTTTTCCTCAAAGCTGTCACATTCCTTTCTTTCAATAAAGCAGATGCAATTTGTGGCCTTGAGACTGGGAACTTCTACACATTCACATGTCGGATTAAGCTTTATCAATCATGGTGGCTGTAATGTAAAGGTGAAATGTGGTTACCTGATCAGGATTGTGCTCCAGAGGGCAGTTATCGCAATGATCTCCCACCCCATCCCTGTCAGTGTCTCTCTGGTCCACGTTGTAAACATAGGGGCAGTTGTCGTTCTCATTCAGAATGCCTGTTGAGAGAAAGCATATGTATTTTAGCCTTCATGATTGTGGAAATACTTCATAAGGCCAAGAAAAAAAACTTGAATTGAATATGAAGAAATGACTTACCGTCCCCATCAATGTCAACAGCACAGGCATCACCCTCTCCATTGTTGTCAGTGTCGGTTTGATCAGTGTTGGCTTCAAATATGCAGTTGTCACAACTATCCCCAACATCATCCCTGTCTGCGTCATACTGGGCAGGGTTGTACACTCTTGGGCAGTTGTCCTAAAGAAATACAAAAACAGAAATAAGAGTTTGATTGCTAAAATGGGTCATGGCTTGAGGAGATATTTATAGGTACAAAACTTTGCTTTTCCAGGCTTGTTTTTTTCTTACTGTAGCTGGAATGGGATATTCTTACCACTGCATTTTTCTTGCCCAACTTTCCAAATCCACACTAAGAATTATGGGCAACAAGCCACCTTGTCCTCAGTTCTGGGTTTATGCAGAAATTATATTACACTATTTCTGCGCTACTGTCTTTCCACTTTAACTCGCTGGTGAAAGCACACAACCATGAAGACTTTACATTCCTGCTGCCCAGAGGAAGGATGGCTACAGCTGATTGCTATGTCTGGTCTCTGAGGAAAGCACAGTTTTGGGCTAAAAAAGCTGCTGTGATTACTCACCCTGTCATCGGGGATCCCATCATTGTCATCATCATGGTCACATTCATCACCCAGACCATCTTTGTCATGATCTTCCTGGCCAGAGTTGGGAAGGTTGGGGCAGTTATCCTGTAAAGAAACAAAGGAATGGTTAAGGAGGCAATTATCACAATAATGGCGTGCACATGGATAATAACAGCCTTGTGGATTTTGTCCATGTGGGGGGTGGCTACCTTCTTGCAGTGATAGGTGGCGTTCTCCACACACAGCAAGTCAGTGTTGGGCCATCCATCCAAGTCACTGTCCTCTCCGCAAATACGGCCATTCCCGGCATACCCTGGCTTGCACTCGCACCGGAACATGGACTCGGAGAAGACGCCCAAGTAGATGCAGTTTGCATTTTTATGACAGTCGTGGCTACCGTCTTGGCAAGGATTACGGGGAACGCAAACCTAAAGAAAATTACATAGGGTTTAAAAAGAATTCCAAACTACTAACGTACTAGCCACAAACACAGCAAATAAGTAATAATCTAAACCTGTTTTTTAGCAGTCGCCTCTTCCAATCCTCTTCCAAAGGGCTGAGGACCAGAGAAACGTGCAGGGCAGGGCAGGCAATTGTAACCTGGCTCAGTGTTCTCACAGCGATGGACTCCGTTGTGAGTATGGCAAGCATCAGGGACCTCTTTACATTCATCGATGTCTTTGCAGGTGATGCCATTTCCAGTGTAGCCAAGTGGACATCTGCCACACTTGTAAGAGCCATCGGGGAAGCTGGTGCACTTTGTTCCAGAGAAACATGGGTTGGAAAGACAGCCATCTGTGGAGAGAAAGAATTAGCACTATTTAAAAAAAAAAAACGGTCTGCTGTGACAGGAATAGTGTGTTTTAGTAACTAGTAAAGCTTAGATGCTTACCAATAGGGCACTCTTGTTTGTTGCAAATTTGAGACATAGTAGCATCACCAACACAGTCTTTTCCGCCATATTTAGGGGCAGGGTCAGAGCAGAGACGTTTACGGTTCTGGATTCCTCCATTGCAGGTAGCACTGCAGGTGTCCCATGGTGACCAAGGTCCCCAACCTCCATTGACTTAAAAGTAAAAAACAATATTTACTATTTTGCCCTGAATACACACACTCTATCATTAACATTGAAGCTGACATTTAACTTACTAGGACAGGGCGATTTCCGGCAGACTTTAGTTTGACGTCCCTCTCCCTGGCAGTCTCTGCCACCCATCTGGGGTGTGGGGGAGTTGCAGAGGCGGATTTGGGTGATGACCCCCTCACCACAGGTCACAGAGCATGAAGACCAGGGTGACCAGTGGCTCCAGCCTCCATCCTGTTTGACTGTGAGGAATAAATACAGAATTAATTAAAAATGCCCTCAAGCAGAGAGAATGCATAGTCACAATGGCAGTGTCAAGAATATTTAGTGACTTACAGCGCTTGTCACATTCCTGTGGGTAGCAATCACGGGTCTGGACAGAAGTGCCCTCACACTTGCTGTTGATGCGGTCGCAGGAGCGTCCACGCTGCTGGACGCCGCGGCCACAAGTCACTGAACACTGGGTCCATTCAGACCACGCGGACCAAGCGTCCTCTTCTGGATCACGTTCTGGAGGGGGAGAAAAAAAGTATGAGACTCATTTCTTTGGGGGAGTGATCAATGATGAAATTCAGATCAAGTCACAAAGGAAACTTACGGTTTCCACAGCGAGGGCAGCACTCTCCATCGGGCACAGTGGCGTTAGCGCATGAAACCACAGGGCAGGAGATTTTGCGACACACAGTAGCGGAGTACTGGACAGAGGAACAGTTTAATGAGTACAAGAATAATGAGTGAGCTGACAGGCTACACAAGAAACAAGGCTTTGTTGGTACTCCTCCAAGCCTAATTGCTAAATTTCCCAATGGAATGATCTTATCAGGGACATGACACTCCTGCTGTGTTGAAAACATAATCTTTGCTAACACTCCCCCACTAAAATCCAACTAATTACACAACACATAAGCACTCTGTACTAGATGTTGCTATAAATAAAAAAAGGCCCCATGCTGCTTGGTTGATAGTTTCAGACAGAGTGTTGACGGCTTTCAGACAGAAGAAAGGTGATTATAAATGGAGGTGTAAAGGTAAACACTATTATGACTTTGCTGCACCAGGGGTAGAGGAAGTACCGCTTTCCTTGGACAGCTTGTTCAAAGGTTGCATTACAGCTGGTGTGATGACGCTTACCTGGCAGGTGCACTCAGTGCAGCCGTCCACAGTCCATTCTTCTTTGTCTTTGTACATGATGCCGTTGTGGATGCAAACTCCATTTTGGATAATCATGCGATTTTTCAGGGATCTACTGTCCTCAGACTGAGGGAAAAGAGAGAGAGAGAGAGAGAGAGAGAGAGAGAGAAGGGGGCTGCTCAGTATGGAGGATGGAAAACTTTCACTTTGCCAAGGTTCCAATACAAATGAATCACCGACCGACACCGTGATTAAGACATTGCTGGAATCTAGCGAAGCAGTGCAAATGCGACCGACAGCCAAACATATTTGTGTATTCACATGGGTCTCATTAAAGACTTGGCTGGGGGACTGCCATTACAGCGACAAGTGGCTACGCACTGGGAATGCGTTAACTGGAAGCAGAGGGAAAGATGGAGAGGAGAGAGGGGAAAAGAGGGAGTGAATGATGACAAAGAGCAGACCCTGATGGCCCTTCGAGCTTACCACTTTCTGGAGCTCGTTTGACAGCTGCTTAACCACCACATTGAGTCCTTTGAGCTCCTTGAACATGCTGGCTATGTCCTCACAGGAGAAGCCGCAGACAGACTGCAGATCTGGATAGAAGAGAGAAGACTCCAATAAATTATCTGCACTCTTAAAGCGCACAGCTGAATAAGGAGAACAGAGGCACAAATGTGACTCTTTGGAGGGAGGAGGGAGCTCACCTTTGGATTTGTGGCCCGTGTAATCAGTTCTAATGGCAGGGCTGGAGCCATTGACCGGGTTGTCCAGGGTCATGACATCTGTTAAGGCAGCTGCAGCAGGGGGGGAAGAGGAGAGAAAATAAATTACCTTCTGTTCACACACTGAGGAAATCTATTTGCATCATTGTACAGACATCATCTGTTTTGTACCTCCACTGTGGCATCCCTTATTTCTCAGTATGGCATCCAGAGTGGTACCAAAGACAAAGCGCACATTCTGAAGCACTCCCTGAAAAATGATTGAAAAAGAGATAAATTAGACACTCTCAAGCTATTAAATTATTTGATTCACTCCTGAGCCAAAAAAAAAACTACAGATACTTACCATAAATTTGTCCTTCACAGCTCCCTTTCCAATCCTGAGCTTGGCAATGTCTGCCACCTCCCTGGCCAGCACGGTTTGGATGGGCACTTCCATCTCTGACACGTTGATCTCCTCGCAGCCCACGAAAAGTTGCGCACGGTCATCCTGAACGAACAGCGTGATGTTCTTCCAGTGTCCAGTTGCCAAATTTGCATCCTCGATGGACACGACCTGCTGCTGGCTCTCGGTGGAGTACACCACATCCAGGGTGTTCGCCTTACCGTTGGAAATGACCTCGAAAACGGGTCCGGATCCGTCATCCTTCTCGATGGTCAACAGGCTGCCCCTGTTCTTCTTGAACTGCTTCAGGTTCACCAGGAGGAGGAAGCCCCGTTCGGCCTGGATGGAGTCGAGCAGGTCCCTGAAGGAGCTGTCGGGGACGTGGGGGATCAGGTCTGCGTTCAGGACCTTGTACGCGGGGCTATTGGGATCTGCGCCTTTGACCAAACTCACTCCGTTGTGCCTCTTGTTTACCCGGGCCAGATCGAACAAGTCATACACACTGTTATCATCTCTGCTCTCTGCGGTCAGAGGAAACAAAGACACCGGTTATTCTTTCTTTTTTTTTCTCACAGAGAGTGCACGAGAAACAAAGAAAACCACACAGAAACAGTGCGTAATTTTCTACAACAGCTGTGCGTAATTTTCTATAAAAGTTACGATTTTGCCTTTATAGAAGTATTGCTTCAAAATGAGCAACTTCAAAACTCTAACAGCGAGTTTAAAAGCCACAAACATGAGTAAAAGTAATGAATCTATTCCATCCTCACCTGCCAACCGTGCGCCCTCACAACTCCAAAGCATCAATAGCAAAAAGATGCCGCACAGCATTATCTCCAAATCTCAAGTGAGCCCTACAGCAACCAAAGAACAACAGTAAGACCACTAAACACATCCATGTGAAATCTTAGCATCTTTTAAAAAGGAAAAACACTACAAACCTATAAAATGAAAATCCCCCCTGGATAATAAAAAAGTGATATATGAGGATAAAAAGTCCTTGCGTCTGATTATTTATCCCCTTTTCTCGTCTTTTTGCTCTGACAGAAGCTCAGCTGCTGAAGTCTCTGTGAGCTCCCGGTTATTCTGATGCTTCCACTGATTCTACTGACTTATCCCGCAGATATAAGAGCTATTTAAACAGTTGAAGGACATTCTTCAGGTCGGCCCTAAACCAATGAGGCTGCAGCAGCAGAGAGGGACGGACTTGTTTTCTTACCTCACAGCCAGTCAGATGAATATCCGAGACGCACCGAGGGGAAAAAATGCATTCCTGAGCCGAATTTCCATCACCGGACAAATATTTCATACACGCACAGACGCCAAGACTCGATCGTTTCCGATCAAATAAAAGTTCAGCCAAATAAGCTTCAATCCATTCAACCGTCATTTTTGATTAATATACAGGTTAGATTTTTTAATAAGATCCCAAATATGTGGCCCAATTAATCCAGTAGATTGGAAACACAAAACCAGTTATGAGTGGGTTTAAAAGTCACATAAAAGACTAAAATGTATTCCATAAGTCACGCTTTTGTTTGAATGCAAGCTCATATTTATGGCATAGAGAGGGAAACTTGAAGGTTTAGGCTGTGCTTCATGTTTTGTTATGACTGTGGTGGCCACCAGGGGACTCAGTGGGTAATGAACAAAGTGTGCTGTGTGTGAGAGAGTCAGAGAGACGACAGCATAGAGTCTCTAGGCTTCTTTTGACCAGTAATGCGTATTTTTAACAAAGTTCTTAAAGAGATGCCCAGCTCAAGCATGTGTTTGAATGTTTATTGCATACTAATTGCACAATAGATCAATAATCTAAGCATATAAAGGCCACAACTGAATAGGAGAGAGTCTAAATTAAGAGTGATTCTACAATAATAACTGAACTATTTAGTTGCTTCTCAATTTAATTGTATCCATGTGCTGCAAAACACAAAAATGAGGTGTTATTCTGAACAATCATTTCATGCCATTTTTAAATTTTTCTAACTTGTTTGGACAGATTTGACTTCACACCGGTGGCAGAAGCACTCAGATCCTTTATTTAAGGAAACATGCCAATATACTCATGTAAAGATATTACAAGAATGTCAGAAACAGTGTATGTAAAATGTACTCTACCATAAGTATTGGAACTGATAGAAAATGTTGCATATGACTGAAATAATATTATAATCACATGATTAGTTTGGTAATACTAGGGCATCAAGAGGGGGAAAAAAAACATTTTATAGTTCTTAGTGTAGGTGTATCCGGTTTAAACAACTTTATATATAGTTTGGTTTGGGAAAATAAATGTGAGCCGTCATTAGATGATGAATGAGTCAGGAATGAAGAAGAAAGAAGTCCTGTTGTGAAACTTTTTAGTCCTTTTTTGGACATTTTCTTTGCAAAATGATGGATAATTTGACCTCTTTGGCCCTTTAACATTCAACTGAATGAAACTTTGTGAGACGTTTTAATGGGAAATTCCCTCAGATGAGGAACTACTGACAACTTACAGAGATCTGAAAGGAAAAAAAGCTGCCTCTGTGGGGCTAAAAATATTTGAAACCATATATTGAATGTTCGAGAAACTTTATTTTAGCTATTTCAAACTCATAATCTGTGTATAACAATGCAGTCAAATCAATGTTAGATTGATGACGTAGAGTCAGTTGTGGATTATTTAAAATGATTTCTGCCAAGACATGAAACACTCATTACCTTTGAGCAAATTCTCTTCCTGCTAAGTTAAAGGTTAAACTTTATGGCTGAGCATTTAACCTGTGGCCCTTTCTCGCTCTCTCCTTCTTCTCACACCACCACTGAGCGTCTTTATCTTGACACAGACCCGCTTCAGTTCACCTCACTCCAGCGGTGCGTTTGGCTTTTTCCAGTGAAAATCAGCATTTGCAAACTTTTTGAATCGCGCCAGCTTGCAGACTTGTGGATGCACCAGGGAAGCTGAGGGAAAAGAGCGAGTGTGTGACAGAGATGAAAGCCTTCTGGAAAAATGAGGGAACACGGAGGCGCCTGCATGCTGTGATGACTTACACTCTAAAATAGAGGAGCTGTCTAAAGATAGATCGTGGCGTTCTAATTGTGCTGAGCCACAACATCTGGATACCTGTTTTCCAGCCAGTGTATACATACCACAGGAACGCAAGAGTCTCTGTGACATATAGGATTTACAACACGTGCTGCTCACCTTGGTGTAACATAAACCCACAGGAAGTGATCAGGCACTAACTGCGCTTCACAGGTCAAACTGTTACTCAAACGGAAAATGGCCTCGGGGGTTGTGAAATGGGATCGAGGTGGGATAAGACTCTCTGGTTTCATGGAAAAGATTTTTGGAGCTATCATAGGTAGGTGTGACTGGACATATCTGTGAAGGCGTGCCCGTCAGCTCACAGCGTGGGACAAGACTGTGTTGGAGGTGAGGAGGCTTTCCAAGTTCTGATGAACACCCGCTGAATGCAGCCAAAACGGAAACAGCCCATAGATAGCAAAGTGTTTACTCTGAGCGTGTTGCCGAGTATTTCTATCCAACTGGGGGAGCTTAGATACAGTGTCTGTGGGTGGGAGTGCATTTGTGCTCAATCACAGTATCTGTCTGCTCTTTCCTGCACGGATTCGGATACTACATCTGCTAACGGTTACCTCATATTGCTTATTCTGTTTCTTTACCTTGCTGGATAAGCTATGTTCCAGGTCGTGTTTAACATAAATAAAGCACAATAACCGGTGTCATATTCACATAAATAAATCTGTTTTTGCAATCTGGTTTATACCCTTTTACTATACACAGTTCACTAAAACTTTTGTCTTGAATGTTTAAAACATCAGGAAGTTCAGTCCGGAGATTTGTGTGAGATTTATGAGAAAACCACTTGAAACCAGCCGGTGTGGTCAGCATGAGCAGCAACAGCTACACTGATTGTGCTGTAAAAGTTCTCATAGAGTCTGAAAAATACAATGTAGAGGAAGTCCCAAAATATCAAAGTATTCCTCTAAGCACCACCATCTTTAACCCTCCTGTTGTCTTCATTTATGGGCACCAAAAAATATTGTTTCCTGTCAGACTTTTTTTTTTTTAATTCAGCAAAGAAAGTTCCCAAATTTCTAAAAAAAAAAAAAAAAAAAAAAAAATGTGCAAAGCTTTCAAGAAGAAAATTCCAATAATTCCTTAAAAGTTTCCCTTGGCAAGAAAATTCTTGAAATGTTTTCAAAGAATGAGTAAAAATCTTCCAAAAAAAATGAATAAAAGTATCTAAAGTGGTTGCATATATATCAGTAAAACATCTAATATTTTTCTTTAAGAAATTCACAAAAAATCAACCAAAATCCAGTGACTTCCGCTGGATTTTGGTTGATTTTTCTGTGAATTTTCTGAAGAAACATTTTTTAACATTTCCATTTTTCCACAAAAAATGTTCAAAAATTTCCCAAAAATGTTGAAAATGTGGACATCAGAAGTTTCACTGTGAAAATATATATTTTTCCCCACATTTTCAAACTTTAAAATGGATCAATTTGACCTGCAGGACGACACGAGGGTTAGCATAACAGATATCATTAATTACAGATATGTTACAGCAAATAGTGATGAATTAGGTTGATTCATTCTGACATGCAGAGATAAAACTTAGGAGAATAATCATGCAGCGGGCCTGATATACAATTATCCTCAGTAGTTGCTATAGGTTTGAAAGTGACAACAGCTCAGCAGCCAGATAAATCCAAACTAGTGACGCAGACGCTCTATGGCAACAATCTTCAAAACAACAGGGAAAGCTGCACTTCATATTTACACTGTAGAAGGTGATGATAGGTAGAGAAGATCTGGTATTAAAAGGTATCATTGTGCAGTATTTAGCATACCTGTCTCGCATCACAGTGTACTTAAGCTGGTTGAAGCAGCTACATGAAAGACAATCAGGAAGTCGAAATATGAGCTTATAGCTGTAAGATGGGATTTACTGTGTCCTCAGATGGCCTGTCCATATCAGCACTTGTTTGCACCACTTGTTGAGACCAAGGAATGAAATAAAACTGCTTCCTCTTACATATATTTGTTCAGCATATTGCACTTGTGATCTGCATTATTATGAAAACAACTGCAAATCCGACAACTGAAATCATCAAACATGACAGGATTTGATTCTCTATTTAAATGTTTTCTAAAAGCTGATTGCTAACTCTAGGCTCTTTTGTGGTTTCATAAAAGCTTAATCCATTTGTTTTTGGTCGCTCCAAGCTGAACATGCTGATGTGGGGTTTTTCCATCAGCAAAGTGGCATCAGTTATGTGCTTAGGAGTGTATGGCAACAGCATGCCAAACATCTGATGATGGGCAGTTTATAGGATTGGTGTTACACAACGTGTGACGCAGCAAGTCTTTGACTTTACATTGATTGAGACTTTCTCTAGAATTTTACTGTGACTGATTCATTAATGTGGATAGCTTCCATTGTATTATCGCCTACAGGTATCTTTTTTTACTGCAGAATAAATCATGTTTTTTTAAAACAAGGCTGGTGCGTAAAAGGTTAGCATGTATTGACAACTTTTTACTTGGCAAGCAGGCCTTGCTAGGAGGCATCATTCTTCACTTATCAGTCTGAAAACATGCCCAGGGGCATGAGGGTGTGTAAGTCATCTTTTTTTAGGGGAACAAAGCTGGAGAAGGATAGTGGGAAGTGTGAGTAAGACACCAGAAGTCACGCAAAGAACATGAGTCACTGATTAGGTTAGAAAATGTGGTTACTGGTGAAATGGTCACTGGTCATTTTTCATTTTTGGAATTTTGGAAACAGTTCTTGAGTCGTGTTAAAGTGTTGGCAATCATCCTTAAATCCTGCTTGGTCAGGTGTGTGTTGTATAGCCTTGTATGTTAGGTAACAAATGATCTTATCTAGCAAAATGCTGTTCCAAAGAAATCTGGAAATCAAAGATCATTTATGAAGAGAATGAATGCAGAGTGTTGCCAGACTAAACTATTTTTTTAATTCCTTCAGCTGTTTTGTCTCCGGCACTCGCCAGAAAACTAAAATGACTTGGAACTGTTGGCAGCTGTAAATCATCGATGGTAATCCATGCTTGGCCTCAGAGGGATGAAAGAGGGAAATATGGATATTACCGGTAGCTTTGGAGCTGGCGCAGCTTGACGAAGATGATGTTCTGTGAAACACTGTTATATGAGGCTTTCTCTGTCTGTGGTAAAATGCAGTCTGAGAATCTTCTCCATGTAAGCATTTTCCAACATTCTGCACTCATTCCAATGCACCATTAATCAATATTTTTGATATATATATATGTATATATATATATATATATATAGTAGACATTTAGCTGCATGTGCAAAAATTAATTTCACAGTCGAGGAATGTAGTTAGTGAAAAACTGTCACTGCAAAGAAGCAGAGAGGGATTCAATATTCTTGTGGTGGCATTTAGCTAGCTCATCCTTGAATGTATGCATGGAAGAACATGATTAATTGGTTGCAGCGAGTCTGCTCGATTCCGGCAAGTGATGTCAGAGTCTGATTATGTTGGACATGAGCTCCGAAAACTTGTCTTTTCTTACCGTTTCCAGACAGGCACCAAGTCAGCCGTGGTGCTCCTTGCATGCCAGTTATACAAGCGTAAAGCCCCTTAGGTTTAGTGAGTGACGGAGTAAATGCTCGCTGCTGTGCTGTGACGTTTCTGCTGCTAAATGCACACCTTTGACTAATGAGCTGACAGGCCACACACCACTCAGCTGCAAGAACTGTACCCGGGAATGTTAAGGGTCTTTCTGAGAGAAGAACAAGACAGTGTTTGGTTTGTGAAAGAACTGAGGCTCATCACACTGGAGTTCCTGATGACCACACAAGTGGATAATGACTTTTGGGAAAGTGTATCCAAATTCTTCGACAAGTAGTTGAGCTTCATGATTTTTGAGGAAAAGTCCACCTTAAGATAACACTGAGGAAGCATTGTTTTCTTGATTTAGATGATTAATGTTAGACCTTTAAAAAAAGAGAGGAAAATAAAAAAGAGTGGAAACTTGCAGCAGCTGCATTGTCAAGAGGTTGTTTACTGAGATTTAGTGGAGGGTGATAACGGCTTGAAGATTTTTTATGGACAGCATTCCTGCAAACAGTTGCTTATTTACACATCCAGCAGATACAGAATTGCAGTAGTCATTTGGAGTCAGGTTTCACTCTCTTTTTTCTCTGATTTGGTCTTCACCAACTTCTGATAAGGATATCTGACTGACCAAAATCTCTACTGTACGAGTTGCTAACTTTCATTGAGTACCAACTTTTACCAGATAGTATGTTGTCTGCCACATTCTGACAGCTAGCATTCCCATCCATCCATCCATCCATCCATCCATCCATCCATCCATCCATCCATCCATCCATCCATCCATCCATCCATCCATCCATCCATCCATCATTTTCTTCCACTTTACTGGGGTCGAGTTGCAGTGGCAGCAGAGTGCTCAGAGCGTTCCTGACATCCCTTGCCCCAGAGATGTTTTCCACTTCCTCCTGGGGTATCCCAAGATGTTACCGGGCAAATAACATTTGTACTCCCTCCAACAGGTTTTGGGTTTGCCCTTTAGGCAGTTGGAAATTCCGAAAACTTTGTTCCAAAGGTGTCAGCTAAGGTGGTTTTGGGGATCTGATTATGATGCCTCTTGGGTGACGTCCTTTGTTGGGCTTTGGGCATGTCCAACTGGGAGAAGCCCTTTGAGTTCATAATCTTGTCTGTCACAGGAGCATAGGGGAGGGATGGGACATACACCAGCTGGTAAATCAAAAGCTTTTTAAAAGCTACATCTTCACCAAGATGGTTAAGTACAATGCTTGCATTTCTGCTGACACTGCACCGTTAGACACTGTTAGTCCATTTCAAGTTCCATTTTCCAGTCACTCACAAATAAGATCCTCTGCGTGGGGCAGCAGCTCACCCCCAACCAAGAAGGAGCACTCCACCGGTTTCTGGCAGAAAACTATGGCCTCAGACTTGGAGGTGCTGAGTCTCTTCCCGCTTCGCACTCGGTTGCCAACCACCCCCAGTGCATCCTGAAAGCCATGGCTTGATGAAGCCAAAACAACCATATCATCTGCAAAAAGCAGAGATGAGACTTTGGGACACCTTTTCACCCCAGCAGCACCTTGAGATACTGTCCATGAATATCACACCCACAGCTATCATTTCTAAAGGTTAAAAAATAAGTAGAAAAAGGTGTACCTATCTGCACATTTAAAGCTCACTTGTATCTCGTGGGGTTCATGTTTTTTTGGTTGTTTGTTTCGCTCTTTTTCCAGTCTTAATGTTTACCTAAGGTAACTTACTGCAAAGTTAGCTTCATATTTAATGTGCAGATATAAGAGTATCATCTGCTCAATTCTCTCTCAGCAAGGACACAAAAAACGTTTTAACTGAATGTTGAACTACGCCTTAAAGAACATATTTGTAGTCTAAGGAAACAACATGCATCTGTGGGTGAAATCTCAAAAGTCCGCAGGAACAAGTGGAGCAGCTCCAGGTTTTAGCTCGATGACGATTCAGTGAGTCACTTCTCGTCTCTTCAGAAAGAGACCTGAACATTCAGTCCAAGTCAGTCAGTGATGCAACTTTTTTTACTGTCAAACAAACAATTTTTATCACTTCAACTGTACCATTGCAAAAGATTTCACTAAAAATACTTTGAATTGTATTTTTGTTCTTTTGGAAGGACTCTGGAAGGACCACCAGGTAACTGTGGATGAGGTTTTGGTTCATGTGAACTCACTGTAATTTCAACATTACATGGAAATGGTTTGTGATGTTAATGAAAGGAGAACCAGTCTTTTAACAGAGCACCACTGGAGCCTGTCTCTCCCACGATTCCGCAGAAGAAAATGAAGAAAGAAAGTATTTCATTGATGGTATTTCTGCATAGGCCCGTACAGAGCAAACGAAAAGTTAAGAGCAGTATTTCATCCTCCCACACACATACACACTTCCAGTTCAGCTTGCTATGCTTTTCTTGGACCTCTCCACACAGATTTTCGGAAGTGTGTTCTCGGCATGTCGACCCTGAAGGATATTAAACTTCCAGAGAAACAACCTTCGGTGATGGCAGCCAGGTGAGGCCTCCACACTGCCATTTACCTCCCCAGATAATGGAAAGCCATTTACAGCTCGGCGCAGTGTGCCACTTTGCATCTTTCCCATGACATCATGGGTCTGCGATGATGCATGGGGTCTAATTCTGTCAAAATAACTGAACAGAGTTGGACATAAACCCACAGGGAGCCCAGCTGCTCAGTGCTGCTGTAGTGCAACTTTAAACACTTCCAGGTCTTTTTATTTGAGTTTTTACAAGAAAACTGAACTTAGACAAACTAAGCTGAGTGACCCTTGACCTAGTTACTGCACAACTGATGTTGACTAATATTGTATACGTTTTTGACAGACTAATTAATTTTAGGTAAGGCATTCTAAATTTTTTCCAACATCATGCTGTGCAGCTAAATCTAATCTTTTGATTTAGCTGCCCTGGAGGTCCCAGGGTTTCCAAAGACATCCATTACAGGTAAATATGTCGACTGTGATGCACAAGATGCATCATATAACACAGCTGAATGTTATATCTCATAAAAAGCAATCCTTTCTTTTTAGCATGGAGGACAAAGTGTAATGGGTGCATAGTGGTCAGTGGTTAGTACTGTCACCTCACAGCTAGAAGATCCATGGCTCATGTTCCAGCCTGGGATCTTTCTGTGCGGAGTCTGCATGTTGTCCGTGTGCAGTTTGGGCTTTCACCAGGTTTTCCTGCTTCCTCCCACAGTCAAAAAACATGCTCTGGCTAATTGGTGATTCTTGTCTGTGAGTGTGCTTGGATGGATGGATGGATGGATTGATGGATGGATGGATGGATGGATGGATGGATGGATGGATGGATGGATGGATGGATGGATGGAAAAGTGCTTGTTGTTGCAGCACATGGCATCTGTACAACAGAATGGATGTCATGAAACAACCAAGTGCGCGTTATATGGGAAATGATAATGGGAAAATACAGAGTGGAGTCATAGAGCAGAAATCACACATCAGTAACAAATCACAACCCGGTCTCACGGGGATTCGTGAAACTGTCACGTAAGTTTTAGTTTCGGTTTCGTGCGCACCAACACGATTTCGTCATGTTTTTCGTGCCGCTCACCACGAAATGTTTTTCGCTGTGGTAATCACATCTGAAAGTGGTTTATACCGGCGGATTCATGACGATCTAAGCTGTCCATCGGCGTATACTGCTTGTGTGATCGCGTTTGCGGCCGCCGGCCGCCGGACATTCTTGAAATTCCTATGCAAATTGGTAAGTGTACCACCGGCTTATGGTTAGGTTATGGTTAGGTTATGGTTAGGATTATGGTTAGGGTTATGTTTAGGGACGATGTCATGCAAAATATAGCGTTGGATTCGCCGCGGTTTTACATTAAAAATATAATATACACATTCTTTTGAAATACGTTCTGAGTGGCACGAAAAGTCCGCCGTTTAAAATACATTGGTGTGCATTTCGTGGTGAGCGGCACGAAAAACATGACGAAATCGTGTTGGTGCGCACGAAGCCGAAACAAAAATTTACGTGACAGTTTCACGAATCCTCGTGAGATCGGGCTGCAAATCACCCATCTGTGACACATGGCATAAATAAGGTTGCTGATGCTGCTTGTGGAATTTTGTCTGACTCTTCCTCAAGCGCTTGGTGAAATTGGAGCCCATTCTGAGCAGACCATTTTCTTTTTTCACTTGTCATCTATGGCATCAAGTTGCTTGAATAAAGCTGCATTTTCAGGTGATATTTTATAGTCACTAATCAAAGTATTGTCTTTGTTCTGGTCACACTATCTGATCATTGTCCTTTAAAGCCACATATGACTGCAGTTTGGATTTACTCAGTGGTTGAGAATTTGCCACCAACTGAATAGTCCAAAACTATTTTGTGAACATTTGGTTAAATTTCACTCTTTTGAAATCATATCAATAGAAATAACTTTATCTGCATTTTTATTTTCTTGTGGTCACACAGGGTCAGTGTAACAAGCTGTAAACACAGCTTTGATGCATTCATCTCATTACAATCTGAGCAAACATCCTCTTTATTTCACATATTTATTTTTTATTCTGGGTGGCTGCTATTTTGTTATTGTATGAGTGGTCTGGGTTTCTGTGCAGCAGACCTCTTCTGTCCAAGACAAATTCCTCCCAAGGGAGACCAATAAGGACACCTTAACCTCGACCTTGACCTTTAGCTGCTGAATGCGCTGTGTTGTTTTGTGTTCATTAGAGACTTCATAATGTTGCCCCTGTTAATCGGTGCGTGTCTGTTGGCTTAAAATGTGTATACAACTTTTTCATTAAAAACTGCTCCTGGCAAAACAGTAAAGGTGCTTGCTAAAAAGCCAAAACAATGAGCAAAAACATGCTAAAACACTGTGCATTCATTGCTACTGATAAATGGCTCAATGCTTGAAGCTTTATTGTAACCTAAAGGAAACTTAAAAGGTCAAGGAAAACTTTGGGGGTTTCTGTGTCATTTTCCAAACTAGTCCACGCTCATGATTTTGCATAAAGTTTGAATCCGTAGCAAAGAAATATACAACTTCCAAGCAACAAATTTGGAGATATTTCAAGAAAAAGAAGTTTCACTTCAAGACATGCATTCATAGATCACATGTTTGCTGAGTAGCTGTACATACATGTTGCAATCCTGGGCACCAGATTCTTCGAATCACTTTTCATCCCAGGTGTAAAGACTTACTGACGTGTGCATTGAGAGAGCACAGTAAATCAAGCTGAGAACATGATCAGAGAGAATCCCCCACAGAGTCAAGTTTGATACATGAATCTCCTTCGCTTCACCCCTCAATGCAATCAGGAACATTCGGAGGGAAATGTGTTTTTGCAGTTGCCCTATCTTTGGAATTCTTTACATTCTTACAGATGTTTTTGCTGAGTAGAACCAGGTGGGATTTTAATATTTTCCAGTAGCTTTATTGCACAGATTTGCCTTAAGCTATAGGTTATACATGTCAGCTTAATTTATCCTGGAATTCCCAACTCGTGCTGCACACGATCAGTTCGCCTCTCACTGCACAACTTATAGCCTCAAACACCTCATAATAAAGTATATAGTTTTGAATGCAGTTTTTTATGTATATATTGCAAAAATATTAACCTCTCGTGTTTGTTGTCCTTATCTGAACATTTCATTGCATGCAGTCTTGCAGTTTTGCTGCATTTACTTTGAGTTTTCCCCCATTTGGCATCACTTTTAAGGTCTGTTAATGTACCATGGAGTATTTACTGCTGATTCAAAACAGTTGGTTGCATAGACGAAGTGTCCACTGTGTTCTGGGGAGTTTGCCATCTAGAGTCATTCCAGTGCTCCTCTCCTGGAAACCAATCAACAGAGTCTGTCGGGGTCACAGTGGAGAAACTAATTAATGGCAGTAGTTTCTTTTATTATCATCTTTGTGCTTGATAAAGAATTTATTGCCGCTTGTGCTGCTTCTTCCAGTCAGTGGCAACATGTCTGCCAAGTCTAACAGGAAAGACACCAGCTTTAAAGGTCCTGTGGTGTGCACCTTTTTTGACCACATTTCAAATGTTCTCATCCCCATCTTTCAGTTTTTAGCTCAAAATACTACAATTATGGTTCATTTTACCTTGACTACATAAACCTATAAACTGGCTGTTTCAGAATCTGAAGCTTTGAATGAAGATAAATTGCTGCTGTCCCCATCACTTTAAGGAGGAAGACTCTCTCTGTATTTGTGATCAACAGTACAGAGCAAAACGCAGCAGCCGAAACAGACATGAATGAGTGCATGGGACTTTCTTTCGTTACTGTTTCAATGGTCAATAATTTTACGTGGAAATATTGCTGAACTCACAGCACAGCTAATGCTTTTTACTCATGTTTACGTTGAGATTGTCAGACGACATTGTTTTTAGGCTACTGAGCTGCAGCTTGGAAATACCACTTACATGATTAGCATGCAGTCTTAACCCTTTGCATTTTTTTTGGCCTTTTGTTGGCTTTATTAGATAGGTATAGTTGAGAAGCAGACAGGAAAGTAGGGAGGGTAAGACATGCAGTAAAGGGCTGTGAGCTGGAATCAAACCCAGGCTGCTGTGCACATGGGTTGCTCGCTCAACCAGTTGAGCTGTCTGAGCACCCAAATATGGGTCACTTTTGACCCATATTTTGCAGCAAAGCGTTAATGGGCACATTTCAGTTCCTATTTCATACTAATTTCATGGTATGACAACAAATACAGATAAAGTTGAATACATGATAGCAGCTTTGAGGGTAATTTGACAGTTTTTAAAATGCACCATATGTGAGCACAGAGATGAGGAGAGAAGGAAACACTGGCTGAGTTGCACTGAAGCACAACAGGCAACAAGAAAACATCAGCCTTAAAGTTTCCAGCATCTCTGATTGTACCCCTAACCCTTTTACAGACCTCTGACCTGTGAGTATCTGCTCAAAGCTAATGGTAACATTCATCACATTAGGATTTTTCTATTGTTTTGATGAAATTACTATCTAAAATAAAAGTAATCCACTGGTTCTTCAGTTCCTCATATGAGAGGAGTCCACAAATACTCTTGTGTTACTCTTGCAGCCAACAGCAGAACATTTGGTGTGCTTTGCTAATTTTTGAGTTAGCATAGGCAGCATTAGAAAGTAAATAAACCTGGCTTACTGCAACCTGCTCATTGTGAATACCTCACCTAGCAGCAAATCTGAAGTTAGATGACTACAGGTCATCTAACTACTTATTATGTAGAAACTAGATGTAGATTTAGATTCTTACTAACTTGTAAAGCTGTGTGTCCATGTGGCTGGCCATGTGGGGAGCTGCTAGAAGAGCAGCAATAATACATGTCTCCATGTTTCTCAGCTTTTATTTTACACCTTCAAGTTTATAAAGCTTATAAAACAAAAGGAAAATGGATTCTCACCATATGGGATGTTTAACTCAACAAGATTCTTCTGCCATGTGTGTAGTTTATTATTCAAAAAAGATTGTGACTATCTCTGATTTGTTCCATATACTACCTTTTGTTCAGCTGCTTGGACAGTCTTTCATTTGTCAGCACTGTCTTCGACTTTCTGCTGCTGGTGTCTGGGATTGGTGTGAAAAAACGCGCCCAAACAAAGAAATGATCTTGACTAAAATTTTATTTTACTTTTAAAGTCTGCCTGCAAGGGCCTCTAACGGCTTGGAGAGCACTTAGAGGAAATGCTGACTCCTGTTTGCAGCCCCTACATCTTGAAAATCAATTACTGCAATTGTTTCTTCAAGGGGCTGCACAGTGTTGTAGTGGTTAGCACTTTTGCCTTGCAGCAAGAAGATCCCTGGTTCAATTCCCGGCCTGGGCCTGGGGTCTTTCTGCATGGAGTTTGCATGTTCTCCCTGTGCATGCATGGGTTTTCTCCGGGCACTCCGGCTTCCTCCCACAGTCCAAGAATATGCTGAGGTTAATTGATGACTCTAAATTGCCCATAGATGTGAGTGTGATTGTTTGTCTGTATATGTAGCCCTGTGACAGACTGGTGACCTGTCCAGGGTGTCCTCTGCCTTTGCCCGAGTCAGCTGGGATAGGCTCCAGCACCCCCCGTGACCCTAGTGAGGATAAAGCGGTGTATAGAGAATGGATGGATGGATGTTTCTTCAAGCCGCAGCTGCAGGGGGTCGCTGAGAGCTGACGGTTCCCATCTATAGGCATCAAGAATACATAAAGATGAGTTATTACAGTGGTTTTTAGGGCACCATTTCATTCATTTCAGCTTGGTACTGTAAACACAGTAATCTAACTCGTTGATTGTACAACAAATATTAAAAAGAGACGCTCTGCAAGTCGTTTTTACATGACTCAAACCTCTTGTGAGCCAAATGGGTGAAATATATACCCTAAAAAATGACACCTCTCATTGTTATGATCAACCTCACTGCGTTGTTATAAAGTCAAAATGTGGGTGACTTATCGTAATGCCAGGCTCAGCTGTTGAACAGCTCCCATACAATAACTCATCTTAACATGAGTCCTGTTCGGCAGCAGTCCGGGGTGCGAATTGAGCCTCATGTTGTCCCGGTTGCTCAGGAGGGCACTAAAACAGACCACGACAGATTATTTTTCTTGTGGTTCAACATCAGTGAACCGCCACACTGTGTTTAAAATACGGCAGTGCAATAAATACAGCGCCAAGCATGACCATTGGGTAATCAGCCATGTTAAGTTGAAAAATAAAGTGTAGCATGTTGTATTTTCTTCTCATGTTCTCTGCCAACGGTCATTTAATACAAAGCTTGAGATGTGTGGAGAATACTAAATACATAGACTCTTTTTTCCCTGCCAAAATTTATAATGGCTTCTGTTTGAAATCCTGAGATAGAATAAATCCATTTAGCAGGGTAAATATTTTCAGAAATTCCACACAGCCGCAACAACAGGTGCTAACTGCAACCAGGACATTGCGTTACTTTCCTTCATGAAGCGTCCCATGGAGTTGCTATTTTCTGACTAATCTTACCTCCACATCCATAAAAGTAAATTGTTGGCAGGAATTGTAGGTTATGCTTCGAGCCATAGAGATGACTCGGTTACCGGCTGCAATCTGGGCAACATGAATATTGTGAAAACAAATGAATTCTAAGGTCCAACAAAGTTTTTTTTGCAGGTCTCAGAGGGAGTGTGCATCACTTCCAGTCACTTGTAATGTTGGACACGCCAGAACTTGCAGATGTTCACTGGAAGACTCAAAGCTGTAATTTACGTACATCATGTACATCACAGCAGACTAACTGAGGTAATGTCAGGGCGGTTTTGTTAAATATTTACAAAATATCCTTTTAATCATAACTATAATCTATTAATTTTTTAATGGGATCAGTCGTAAATATTTGCATCAAGAGTCATTTCATTTCCGTACAGGTTTAGAGGTGATTAACTCCCTCTCCATGTGTTCACCACATGCATGGTGGATTTCCTCAATAATCAGTCAATAAATACCTTCACGAGATTTATCAAGCTTTTATATCATAATTGTGTGTGGCAGGAGATTTTTTTGGAAACAAACACCACGTGTGCTATAAAAAGAGTTGAGAGTAGAGGAACACACTGAACACTCAGCCAGAGTTCCTAGAACAACCAAGAATCTGAGGAATTTCCCACACATTTTCAGGGTTTTTCCTCTCACTGACGAGCAAAAGATGGGAACTTCTCAGAAAAGAGGATAAAATGTCAGGTCATCACCCTTTAAGAGTGACGGGAACCCCTCTCCCACACGTTATTTCCGTGCCCCCTCAAATCGGAGGTTCCCTCCGCTGGTGGAGTAGTAACTCTTGCTGTCATGTCTGAGTATTTACGGTAAAGGTGAAGCATGCTCGAGTTATGTCTCTGGGGACCAAATGGAGACTCCTCGTTTCTTTTTTTTTTTTTGCCTGTCTGCTTTGAAGTCAGGTGAGAGTGAGCGTCCGTCTGGACAGAAAGGCTTTCCCTGAAGAAAGAAAAAAAGGCTTTGGAGCACTGTCGTCTCTGCAGCTGCATATGATTATGCTGCATACCATGGCATAAATACATTTCAGCTTATAGAATGTTACAGCTCCTGTACAGTGTGTAACTGCTTCTTTCTTTCAAAGTGTGAAGTGGAAATATGCACATGCTCTTTATGACACTTTATCTGCACAGATCTCAACTTGCAGCACAGCAGTTCCTATGGGCAATCAGATAATACCTGATGAACTGCCAAAAACAAACGCTAGGAACCTTATTTTGCTGTGTGATTCGTTCTGCATGTGGGGAACGCTGCGACCAGTCACCACACAGCTGCATGCAACATTTTCCACTCGGGAGCTTTGGCTGTAGAATATAAACATGAACCCACTTAAAAGGCAGTGAACAGATCAGAGAGCTGCATGTGCATTTATTCTGTCGGATTTTGATGCAGGTTGACACTGGACATAGACGAGGAGCAGAACAGGAATCAGTGTAATCCTCTTCCTTTTTTTTCCTTTGTAGCTGATAGAGCAACTAAACAAAGACATATGCTCAGACACATTCCAGCACTCGCCCCACTGTTTCCTGCTGGTTGTAAAAGCTGAATCTTCAGGTTTATTTGGGCATATTGAGCTATAGTGTGCAGCAGCTACTGTACAATTTACCTTCAGTTTGTTAGATCTGAAAACATATCTTGTTCAATTCTTAAAGGCTTTAATGCCGTAAAATGTTTCAGGAAACAATGCTGCCAAAGCATGAAGATGTAACTTGTCAAAATATCTGAAGAGTGGTAGGGTTAGAATCTGAACTTGTTTAAATGAATGGTCCTTATTTCACTGAATATTTTGCATTGGACAGTAGGACAAAGTGTATCTCTGTTTTCTGTCTCAGTTAAGGTCCTGTGGCACGTCCCTGTCCAGCTTCACCTACCAAAACCATTTTCAAAGGTCTAAAGAGATATTTCTTTCGCAGATGATTCCAGACAGAAGAGAAGAAAAGCCTCCATCTAAAGCTTTAAGAAACAGCAACGGATGAGTAATGCTCCAAATCAGAGGAAGAAAGAAGGGTCAAAGCACCTTTCATCAAACTCCTCTAAATGCTGATGAAGACAAACTGCCGAATCAATCAGAGATTGCACTGAGCTGCACTCCTGCACTGAAGACCTTTTGTTTTCCCGACGACTTTGCTCAGCAGCACTGATTGGACAACAAGTGTGCCAGGAAATATCTCACCCCAGTGTCCTGTCATTTATTCAGGATATTTCCTCTGAAATGTCAGTTTAATTTTGATATTCACATCAAAAGGCTGGGAGGCTTTCCACGCTGCACACCAGAACCAACACCGCAGCTCCAGGAGAAGTCAGAGATACCAGCTCTGTGTGGCTCAAAGAAACAGTGAAGCTGACACTCCTATTATGCAGTGGTTCCAGTGTTGTGTTCACAGACAGCGGGGCCTGTGAGTATTGGCCCTATGAGGGTATTTTGTCATCTGCTGAAAGGAGACGTGGCACAAGCCAGCTGAGGCGGATGATAGATGAGACTTTGAAGATGACAGGACACTGAGGAGCTTCTCCAAAGGAGCCAGTCTCAAACTTACCAACTCCCTCACATCCAGCAGCGTTTCCCTACGACGTGCATGGCGTGTGACACTCCACTGGAGGTCCTGCACAGTTGGGCACATGCCTCTGGCAATGTGCTGTGTCAGGAGAAGTGGAGAAACAGAAGCTAAGTGTTTTGCTTCCCTCAGGTTGCAGATGCCAAAATCTTGTGACTGACACTTTCCGGTGGTGTTCCCATTGGGAGGCATAATACAGGGGTGCGCTGCCTGCTGGGCCGCCTCAATGAGCAGCAGCATCTCGCGGAGCCTCTTGCAGGGATATATGTTTTCCAGACTCCATCAGGAGGCAGAAACAGAGCCAAGAAAAGCTGCTGGGAGGGCTGAGATGCTCGGCAGAAAAAAACAAAGGTCCCATATTATTCTGTTTTCATGATTTTTTTTTCTTCAACTTTCCAGTTCTGCAGGATTAATGTAGGGGTAAGAATAGCACAACTGAGTTTCTTTTTTAAAGATTGCAATCAAGTTTAATAGAGTATTTCCTGAATTAATAATAAAGTCATGAACACATATAGCTGACACAATACTGAACCCTGATGCTGACTTGTTAGAAATGATGTAACCATACTAAGTGGAAAGTGGCAATTCTGAAAATAATGACAGGAATAATTATATACTTTATTAATGACTCCTAGAAAAAATACTTCTAGTAAGTCACTCATAAGGCCTCGACACACAAGCCCACTGACCAAGTTATGCAGATGTCAAGAAGTCAATGTATCATGGAGACTTAGTCTCCATGATACATTGAAATAGCAACAGAACCCAATTAGTTTCCATAAATCAGCGTAATCTCATTAAAAGGTTTCATAATGTTTTAGTACATTTTGCTGTCCTGGCTGACGTATCCCAGAAAGCCCATAATTAAAACTGACCATTTCAGTGCCACTGGGGAATGCGAGGTTGAATAATGGGTTACTATAGCGACAACACATTAGTAAACTGTGTCCTGAAGTAAATGTGAACTTAAAAATGTCCATCAAAGAAAAGTAGGCCCAGGCTTTAGACAGGACTACGTGGTTACTTTCCAGCCACTGAAGCTCAACTTGGAGGTTTTACTGGATGATTGTGACAAATTACTGACAAAGCAATTTTGAAAACTGACAACAGGATGAAGAGAGATGACAACTGACACAAAGAGCGGGTATTCTTAGGAAACAGCACAAGTGTGATGTTGTAATTCGATGTCAGCACGTCAATAGGTGACATTTAATGTGGTGGAAAATCCAGAACAGCTCTAAACCCGTGTTCTGGCTGACCAGTCTAAAACAAAACGCATGTTTGTGGTTTCAAACATCAGAAGGATCACGTGGAGCTCAACAACTTCTATACTGTTGCCTCCATCATGTCTCGAGACAATTGGAATGTAATTGCTTAAAGGTTTATTCATACAAAACAAGATCCAATCACTGAAAGGTCTATTTTTTGGACAAATTTGCGGTGAAATCAAATAACAGTTTAGTATAGAAAGCTCCACTCTCAGCAGTTCTGCACAGCAATCATTTGGAAGTGATGCCTTTCTGTTCTGTCTTGTGTCACAATTGTAGTATATATTAAATTACATAGTCACTCACATTTTTATGCTTTAAATCTATTTTCTTCTGCATTAGGCTCAGTGTGCGGCTGAAATGCGGGTGACCTACTGTCTACAATATCCCTGGCTGTTTATAAATATGGACAAACTCTCTATGAAGTCACCCAGAGGTTTCCTGAACAGCGGTTTTGAAGCTCAGTGTGGTGGCTCTAGGTGGTTGAGCCCAACTCCTTCTAAGGCCAGTGTTATACTTTACGAGCACGTGACGGTCTGCTGTGGTTCACATGATGTAAATTTTCTCATCTCCATGGGAATCTGCACAGATCTCTCTGCACATGTTCACGTGCAGCCCAAAGTTGCGTTCATGCAGCGACTATGCTACGAGGACAATAGTATGCTTAGCAATATTGTGCATGCATGGAATTATAGATATGACCTGCTGTGCATGTATGGTGCAGAATAATCCAAGCAGACTCCAGTAGAGTATAAACACATGAGATGTCAGCGTGGGTCTGCAGCTATGTCTGCACCTGCAGGGGAGCACAATCAATGTTTAACTCCTAGCTAATCCAAAAATGAGCAAAGAGGTGGAGCATGAGTGGAGCTTGACAGGAAATGTAAATTAAACTGGACCCCTGACTGTACAGTGACAGCACCCTATGTCACTCCCTGCCACTGCCTCAACTATAAACGAGATAACTTTAGAATAGAATAGATAACTCTATTGTCTGTGCCAAGTAAAAACAGAAATTTGTCTTTTGTCACGGCTGGAAGACAAAATTTAAAAACCACACTCAAACATTGAAAGCACTCTTATAGATTAAAAACAGTACAATAAATAAAAACAAGTAAAGCACATAAAATAACTAAAAACACAGTGGATGCAGATCTTGGTGGTAATATCAAATATTTAAATGAGAACTCTGAAGGCCTAAGTGGAGAGCGGTTCCGCCAGTTAACTTAACCATAAGGGACAAAATGAAAATGATTGTATTCAACATTAAAAAAGTAATTTTGTGCAACAAATTCAATGTAAAATGCATCTTAATTTAGGCTAAAACTATACACAAGTTTAAGCCTTAATACAATCTAAAGAGGTAATTTATACAAAAATTCCCCTACTGTACAGTTCTCATGAATAGGACAATTAGCCGAAGAGACCAAAGTCTTTTTTCTACGAGTCCATAAACATGTTTGTTTTTTTTGTCTGCATTTATTCTCATTGTTTAACTCCACAGAAGGGGTGTCAGCACTTTATGAGATTAATGCATATTTTAGTCTTGCAGCCAAATATTTTATTATTTAGTGCATGCGTGTAACCATCACCAGCCCTCCCTGAAAGCTAAGCTGACACTCTTACAATTCCCTGTTAAGAGTCAGGGAGGGCAGTGCTACATGTTTTTTTAATGTTGTAATTTTTGGGAATTTTAACATGTAGTTCTATGTAAATTGACTCCCTTTTACAGCCAGCCTCAAGTGGCCATTTGAGGAACTGCAGTTTTAGTACTTTCATGTTGGCTTCATTTTTTAGCCGCTTGGCCTGAATGCAGATAGCATAGACTTCTGCTGCTTTCCTTATACAGGCCCATGGAGATGTGCTTAAAAAGAGTTTTGAGTCTGTAAAATTCATTTTGTAAACATGTACATTTAAGATACGTAACCAGAACTCCATCATAAGAAAACAGAAAGCAGTTTAGTGCACTATTGTGACTGAATCCTAAATAACAAGCATGTTCTAACTAACCCTTATGGCTATAAGCTACTAGCAACAAACCCTCTCTTAAGTGTTTGACAGTTCTTTAACTTCAGCCGTCCTACAAGCTTTATGTAAGTGCTATGTGTCTCCAAATTCCCCTCACCTATAAAAATTCTACTTTATAGACAGAAATATGGTCCTAATTTCCTTAGGTTGGTCACATGGAATTATGTAACTACCCACCCTGCCCAAAGTGTGCAGTAGCAGTGACTAAACAAATAAGCATTTTAATTCCCCCATTCATTTTTGCTCCTGAAAAAGCAGCAGCAGCAGCACAGAGGCTGACAGTGAAATCACTCACGGTGCTGAGTACAAAGACAAGCAATGACAGCTGAGTGTTTTTAGTGGAGGGCAGTTTTTATAGAGCTCCCTCTTCCCCGGCTGAAGGATTTATTAGAATCCCATTTTTCTCCTGAGGCGCTCTCATGTTTCCCATCCAGTGCCGCAGCCCCCGTACAGGACTGCTGCTACTGTACACCCCAGCAACAGAAGCAACCTCAACCTCAAGGAGTGTGCGTCTGCTGCGGCTTTTTTAAAACCTGCAAGACCAGAATTGTGTAAAATGTTAAACCTTTGTTTGACCAGATCAATAAAATGTGACCTTTGAGCGAAAAATTCCAAATATAATATCTTTTAGGGTGAAAATATTGTGTCAATACATGTATCTGCTTCTTTTAACAATGGCAGTCGTAGTAAAGCTGTTGATGCTAGTAATATATTAATACAAAAATCTGGCGTAGAAGATGAATAATGAAGCTACATGTAATAAATTAAACGATCCTTACAAGCGTACTGTTGTTTTGAAACTTGTTAGTAAGGACTTGGACAGTGCATCTTGGCAGCTGTGCTCTGAGTAACATGCCGGGTATTCTGGCAGAGCTGTTGCCAACACCTCCCTTGTAGCAAACCTCACTGAGTCACTTCTGTGTAATGCTGTTCGCTGATTGTAAAAAGGAGTTTCGGTACACTTATCTGTCTTGCCTTTTTTGTTGACTGCTCAAGCAGCATGCACTCTGTCTCAGGTTGTGCTGTAGGGAATGCATGCCTGACAGACCCTCTGGGTGAAATGGAGCCTGATGGACGTAGATAAGATGTGAGGCCCCTGAGTGTGGCCCACCATAGAAGCTGACTTAGACAAACACACCACCAGCTAACAGAGTCATGCTTTGTGAGAATCAAAAGATGAAACATGCCTTTTATCACATTGCCTATGTAATTTCTTTATACTTTTTCAAAGAGACATTTAAAACTCACCAGTCTAGATAAGCATTAATTCTGCTTTGTATATCATTTTGCAGTCATTTTGCTCTAGATGCCATTTTTTAAAATTTCTATAAAAGAACTTCAGCTTCAGTTGTTTGAGTCCATTTTGTGGGTTTTTTTTTTTTGCCTTTAAGTCATTCTATTAATTTTTTTTATCACCCATTGAACTTGTTTTTGAATATGTTCTTCACATCCAGTCAGGTGTTTAAGTGTTCAGACAACCCGTGTTGCTTTGCTGAGTGTTTACTCCTTTGAATACCAAGGAATCATGTATTAGCTTGTGAAAATTTCCACCACCCTAAGTTATATAAGAGCCTAAGAAAGAAGCACAAAACACGGATGAATCATTGACTTCGGCTGAATTAGTTGTACTATTGTAATATTTCTTCTTGAGGCTGAGGGATTTCTTCTTAAGAATCAGCTGGAGGTTATGCATGCCTGACATAAAACATTACAGGCTGTACTGTTATCTAGACCTAGCTTGCAGGGTTTTCCCTAAGTTTTCACAGAACTTAAGCACTGTCTCGACTCCTGGATAAAACTATAAATAAAAGATGGATGTAGCCGCCATGACGAAGACTGTAGACTACTGTTTTGAGGGTCTTGAGTTTGAAACTTGGCTGTCACCATGCTGGTTTTCTGAAAGTAGATGTGACAAATGAGAGGTGGATTGGACAGAAATTGACGGACACAGTGCAGCAGTGAATAGCCATGCCCTGAAGTGCACTAGACTTTATCGTATATTTTTATTACTCCACCAAGGAATGGCAGAGTTATGTGACCATTGGTATACGTTTGTCCATCTGTTAATCTGTCCGTCTGTCTGTTAGCAACAATATTCTAAAATGGACAATTGGATTTGGATAAAATTTTTAGGGAAGGTCAAAAATGACACAAGGACCACGTGATTAGATTTTGGCAGTGATGTGGCTTATAGTCTGGATCCACAGATTTGTTAAAGATATCTCTATCATTGCGGGGTAGCATCACGGCGTCACTGTAACTATGGCAACAAGCAAACACTACGCCAGCTGCCTGCTGATGATCACATGATTGCGATCAGGGGTGAAAGTAGTTTTAAATTCTTGCCGGAACTATTAGTAATAGTTCTGGACCGTTCCGTCTTACTTTCACCCCATTCCGTCGATGCTAACCATTGTAAATCCTGTTGAAAGTTTTTCAGCCAATCACAAGAACGTGTGGAATTTCACGTGTAATTTATTGCTCGTCCCAGTGCAATAAATCAAGCGCACCTATTTGCTATTGGCTGCTACTGGCCATAACAATCGCTGTGTTACGGAAGTAGACACGCATGCGCACTCACGTACTGCTGAGTGAACTCCGGCCGATATCTATAGATAGCAGGCAGGCCGGGTGGCGTACCGGCGTACCCATACATACCGGTGGAAGAGCAGTGTACCGCCAGCAGATCTTTTCCCGGAACTGCGTTCCGCCACCACATCTTTTGCTGGTACGCAGTTCCAGACCGTTCCGGCTTACTTTCACCCCTGATTGCAATCCTACTACAAATACGCACTTATCGGGACTTATCTGGCAGAAATAACACAAGGAACAATTGATTAAATTGTGGGGGTGTTTCTGAGTCCCCTCAATTCCTGCCGACTGCTATATATTTAGGCCACATGATTTGGTATCCGTACATAAGGTACACATGCATAACACACACCTGTGCTCAACTCAAAGTGATTTTGTTTGTGGGTACATCTATATTACGTGGCCACATTCTGTAGTGCCGTGATTTGTGCCATGAATTTGCTCAAGATTTCAGCTGTGGGAAATAATACAACTGAGCAGCCTTGGCAGAGTACTGTGCTCTCAGAGTGTTTTTCTTGTTCCATATGAGATCAGAATAAAAAAAAAAATAACACCATGCTGTGTTGAGACAGATTTTAAAAAAGCAACTGAGACAATAAAGCTGATTAGGAAAATATTTACTACAATAACAAATCGAATGAGAATCAGGGTCATTTTTTCATAGAGTTCTATGCAGTCACACTTTGCTTTGAAATCAAATTAGTCACCCCCTGCTGACCAATAGGAAGATTGTAGATTTAGGCCATTTAAACATGCTTTTTTTTCCTTTAGATTTCAAGGCTTCGTCTATGCAGGGGTGGATCCAGATTTATTTTAGTGGGGGGGCACAGGGGTTACAACAGATATTTTGTGGGGGGGCACCGAAAAGTTGTGCAAGCTCGGGGCTTGAAGATCATGCCCTATCTGGACGACTGGCTGATCTGCGCCCCGTCTCATGACGAAGTTGTTCGGGATACTTGGATTGTGCTCGATCATGCGACCTCTCTGGGCTTGCGCATCAATGTAGAGAAGAGCAACCTGATGCCCGCACAGGTGACAACTTTTCTCGGTATGGTGCTGAACTCGCGGACCATGACCACTTGCCCCTCGCCTCAAAGGGTTCGGGATATCTTGCACATGCTCCCACAGTTCCAGCGTGGACGGGCTCCGCCTTACATCCTGTACCTTCGCCTACTGGTGAAGTTAGTGGCGGCGTCGACGGTGGTCCCTTTGGGTCTACTGTCGCTTCGACCACTCCAGATGTGGCTAAACAGCTTGCACCTCGATCCGGAACGACACGATCACAGGCGGAGGCGCCTCCGTGTGTCCCAACGGTGTCTCGAATCTCTCTCACAGTGGCGGAGGGGCCACTTCATCACACAGGGGGTGCCTATGGGCTTTGTTCCAGCTCGCCGGGTGGTGGTCCACACAGACGCTTCCCTTCGAGGTTGGGGAGCGACATGGCAGGGCTGCATGGTTCAAGGCATGTGGTCTCTGGGATTGGTGATGCTCACCACTCGGATTCTGACCTGGGCTGCTCCACGTCTGGCCAGCCTGAGAGCTATGCATATCCCAGGTGTGCTGAACACGTCAGCGGATTTCCTGTCCCGCCTCGACCGGGGGAATGGAGACTTCACCCGGAGGTGGTGAGTCATCTCTGGCAGACCTTCGGCAGGGCCAAAGTGGACCTGTTTGCGTCCAGGGAGTCCACGCATTGTCCCGACTGGTTCAGCTTTGCGGACAACATGGCTCCACGGGGCCTGGATGCTCTGGCACACGATTGGCCCAGAACTCTCCTATATGCTTTTCCACCTGTTCCGCTAATCTTGCCAACGCTGCTCAGGGTTTTTCAAGAGGGACATCGGTTGATACTGTAGCCCCATTTTGGCCGGCCAGGACATGGTTTCCTCTGCTGCGCAGGCTCTGCTGCAGCTTGCTGAGGCCTCTGCCGTCCAGGAGGGACCTCCTGTCCCAATTCAGGGGGAGCATTTTGCACCCGGATCCAGATCGACTCCGGCTGTGGGCTTGGCTACTACAGGGCCCGGGATCTCGTTCTCTGAGTATGACGGGGACATACACACGTGGACAAAATTGTTGGTACCCCTCAGTTAAAGAAGGAAAAACCCACTATTCTCACTGAAATCACTTGAAACTCACAAAAGTAACAATAAATAAAAATTTATTGAAAATTAAATAATCAAAAACAGCCATTACTTTTGAATTGTTGATTAACATAATTATTTAAAAAAACAAACTAATGAAACAGGCCTGGACAAAAATGACGGTACCTCTATAAAAGATTGAAAACTATTTGACCAGAGTGACATGATTAACTCAGGTGTGTCATTTAATTGACATCACAGGTGTTTCCAAACTCATAATCAGTCAGTCTGCCTATTTAAAGGGAGACAAGTAGTCACCCTGCTGTTTGGTGAAAAGGTGTGTACCACACTGAACATGGACAACAGAAAGCGAAGGAGAGAATTGTCCCAGGACATCCGAAAAAAAAATTATAGACAAACATCTTAAAGGTAAAGGCTATAAGACCATCTCTAAACAGCTTGAAGTTCCTGTGACAACAGTGGCTCATATTATTCAGAAGTTCAAGACCCACGGGACAGTAGCCAACCTCCCTGGACGTGGCCGCAAGAGGAAAATTGATGACAAATTGAAGAGACGGATCGTTGGAATTGTATCCAAAGAGCCCAGAGCAACCTCCAAAGAAATTAAAGGTGAACTCCAAGGCCAAGGTACATCAGTGTCAGATCGCACCATTCGTCGTTGTTTGAGCCAAAGTGGACTTCATGGGAGACGACCAAGGAGGACACCACTGCTGAAAAAAACTCATAAAAAAGCCAGACTGGAATTTGCAAAAATGCATGTTGACAAGCCACAAAGCTTCTGGGAGAATGTCCTTTGGACAGATGAGACCAAACTGGAGCTTTTTGGTAAGGCACATCAACTCTATGTTCATAGACTCAAAAACCAAGCATACGAAGAAGAGAACACTGTCCCTACGGTGAAACATGGAGGAGGCTCAGTAATGTTTTGGGGCTGCTTTGCTGCATGTGGCACAGGGTGTCTTGAAAGTGTGCAAGGTACGATGAAATCTGAAGACTATCAAGGCATTCTGGAGAGAAATGTGCTGCCTAGTGTCAGAAAGCTTGGTCTCAGTCGCAGGTCATGGGTCTTCCAACAGGACAACGATCCAAAACACACAGCCAAAAACACCCAAGAATGGCTGAGAGAAAAGCGTTGGACTATTCTAAAGTGGCCTTCTATGAGCCCAGATCTGAATCCCATTGAACATATGTGGAAGGAGCTGAAACATGCCATTTGAAGAAGACACTCATCAAACCTGAGACAACTGGAGCTGTTTGCTCATGAGGAGTGGGCCAAAATACCTGTTGACAGCTGCAGAACGCTCATTGACAAATACAGAAATCGTTTAATTGCAGTGATTGCCTCAAAAGGTTGTGCAACAAAATATTAAGTTATGGGTACCATCATTTTTGTCCAGCCCTATTTCATTAGTTTGTTTTTTTAAATAATTATGTTAATCAACAATTCAAAAGTGATGACTGATTTTGATTATTTAATTTTCAATAAATTTTTATTTATTGTTACTTTTGTGAGTTTCAAGTGATTTCAGTGAGAATTGTGGGTTTTTCCTTCTTTAACTGAGGGGTACCAACAATTTTGTCCACGTGTGTAGGCCGCACTATTGCCAATGCTCGGGCTCCATCTACACGGTGGTTGTATGCTAGCCGATGGTCGTTTTTCGATAGGTGGTGTCAGAACAGGAACCTTGACGCTGTCCAGTGCCCTGTGCCATTCATCTTGGAGTTTTTACAGGAACTTTTCAACCTGGGTTGCTCGCCGTCTACCCTTAAGGTATATGTTGCTGCCATTTCTTGCTGGCATCATGGTTTTAATGGTTGTACCGTTGGCAGTGATAAGACTGTGTTGTCTTTTTTAAAGGATTCTTGCCGCCTCCGCCCTCCTACACGGCCGGTGGCTCCGTCTTGGGATTTATATCTCGTGCTGGAGTCCCTTCGGGCTGCTCCGTTCGAACCCCTGGACCGGGCTGATTTGAAATGGCTGTCATTGAAGACTGCCTTTTTGTTAGCTATGGCTTCGGGTAAGCGTGTGGGGGAACTGCAGGCCCTGTCGGTTCATGACAGCTGCTGCAGGTGGAATGCTGACGGCTCTGGTGTCACTCTCTGGCCTGACGCTTCTTTTCTTCCTAAGGTACTTACCGATACCGCTATTGCGCGTCCACTCCGGCTGGCGCGTTTTGGATCGACAACTTCGTCCGAGCCTCTGTGCCCTGTTCGTGCTCTCGAAATGTATGTACGGGCCATCGGGGGTGTCTGCAAGTCTGACAACCTGTTTGTCTGCTATGTCGGACCTCACTTGGGCCGGGCTCTGTTGAGACAGAGACTTGCCCATTGGGTTGTTGATGTTATTAAGCAGGCTTATCTGTCGCAGGGGTGGTCTCTACCAGAGGGTGTGAGATGCCATTCCACACAAGGTCTGTCCACTTCATGGGCTGCATTGGCCGGTGTTCCCCTTGACGTTATTTGTGAGGCTGCATCATGGGCGTCGGAATCTACATTCTCGAGGTTTTACAGAGTGAACATGGCGGTGTCCAACCCATTGGACGGGGTCCTTCGGCACAGCTCGTCTGCTTTCTAAGGTGGGCATGGGTTGCTGTTGTCCTCTTTTATGGGATTCCTTGGGACTTTGCTGATATGTGTCATCCAGTGCTTTATGCACTGCCTCTGGCGGTCAGTAGGGATGAAATAGAACGATGGTTACGGATGTAACTACGGTTCTATGAATCCCGGATGACCGCCAGAGCGTCCAGTCCCTCGGAATCTCCTGCTTGCGAGGGGTCTTGAGGGACTGTGCTTCCGGTGTCACGTGGCTATATTAGGTTCGCGTGAGCCACTGGGAAGTCACGTGTGACTTTGTTGTCATTAATACTCGACCTGCGCAAGCGTAAGGATGATCATCCAGTGCTTTATGCACTGCCTCTGGTGGTCATCCGGGATTCATAGAACCGTAGTTACATCCGTAGCCATTGTTTTATTTGTGATGTATAACCAATCAAATCACTCCAAAAGACAGAGCGACGGGGGGATAAAGAAATTCTCATTCTTTTGGACCAATATCCCTGTCATATTTCTAACGATACTGCAGTGATCAACCGCTTTCCTCAACGTGTCTTCATGTAACATCAAGTGGTTTCGCTGGCGAACATACTTCACTTCATGAATGTCTATGTAGGTAGGTTAGCAATTTTTTTACTTATCAGATTGGCTGCATTGGTTTTATCTTCTTTCTCTCCGCTTTCACAGTTGTTACATCCACAAAATGACTCCCAAATAAAAAAGTTCATGAAGTTCATTCTTTGTCAAGGCTTACTTCCTCGACAGCTTGGAAGCTTGTGAATCCAATACTTGTAACAGTACAGAGAAATATGTTGTGCATTGTTTGATTAGCTTGGACGAGCGTCTGTCACACACCGATCACACAAACTTTCATCCAGACTCTCATTGTTGATTGGCATGTCAGTCTTATTGCCAGCTTCCCTTTCCATTTGAGATCAAGCCACCTGTCTGTTAAACCTTCACTGTTGCTTTTGCATTCGTTCTGAAGCTGAAGTCTTTCTACAGTTGGGCAAACCCTGAGTTTGTATTGGAGAAGAGCCATGTGTATAGAAGATTTTCTGGTCTGCATAAACGGATATTATACGTTTAAATACGGAACCTGTAAATATTCTTGATTCTAGAACTCAGATTTAACAACTGATTTATCGTTCTAATAAAAGCTTAGATTTCATGTACCTTTGATTTGAAATCATCAAAAAAAAAGTCAGCAACATTAAGCACATTGTGTGGTTTTCCTTTACTGTAGTTGGGTTTCACACATAGATATGATAGAGTGTTATCAGTATGGAGCTTGTAAGTGGTTTCAAAATAAACAGTGTCAGGTATGTTTAAATGTTAATCCAGAACCACTCAGGTACTGTCTGATTTTGGCTCCTTTGATTTCACTCTCCACATAAAAGAAGTGAAGGTTTTCCAGACATCACTGAGGGATTTTGTGTCATTGAGAAGCTCAGAAGGCAGGAAATGTTCCATGACCATGAGCACTTTATAAAATAAAAAGAAAACTTTAACACAAAAAGCCTGCTGGTCCTCTTAAGGGAGAGTAGCTTTGTGTGTGAGCAGATCCTGTCTGACTGATCCAAGATCTGAGGACAGAAAGGAATGTCAGCTATCCGGCAGGACAGAGGCCTGATGAAGGCATCACACTGCAGACATACAAAGGACTAATTAATGTACTTCACATCCCTGATCAGCACTTAGATCACTTTAACATCTGTGACCTCTCAGACAATAGCTGCTCTTTTACTGTGTCTTAACTTCAGTTTCTGATCATCGTTCTGTTGACACTGAGCAACACATCCGGTAGATGTGAGAAGTGCTTGAATTTTAGCATAAGTTTGATGAGGTGTGCTTTGGCGGATAAACTGAGCTTCCAATCTGCCAAAATATCCACTGGTATGTGAATGCGGTTTGAAATGTATGTCTATGTACGGATAATTTAAGCTGGGTTGTAATAAGTGAAAGGAACGACCCGCGAGTTGGTGGGACTGGAGAATGTCACCCTAAAATTCATAGCCTTCAAGTCTCAAATTTAGACTGAGCAGTATTCCTCAGTTTCCATCATAATATTGTTTTAGGAATTGTGGTCAAGAGTGAGTGATATTTTTATGCAACTGCAGAAATACAGGGATGGGATTTTATGTGGCTTTAGTCCTTTAATTTTCCAAACTGGAAATGATTGGAGTTCTGGACATTCCAGTTTGGATGATAGCTGGGTCGGTTCTTATTTCAGTGCCACTCAGGATAGCAATCACAAAATGATGAATTACTAACGGTCCTGGAAACATTATAAGGTGCTGACAGAAAGGATGAGAAGACAGTATTCACTTCTGCATGAGAGTATTTCTGTGTTTAAAGGATATGGTTGCCAAAATTGATTTCATTAATTTATTTTTTGCTTGTTTGTTTGTTTTTACTTAATTCTAAAAAATTCCACAAAAGACAAAAAATAACACTTAAAAATGTTTCAAAATTTTAATTTATTCTACTATAATGTGTTATGTTCCATCAATGCAATGGACACAAACACTGTGGCTTATTTATTATAGTTATTTTAGTTTATACTCACTCGATCAGTGTATACATTCTGTAGTGTTTCACAAAATAATTTCATCTTTCTTAATTATAAAACTCTTGATATGGACAAACACATCTTTTTTTAACTTTCAGTTTTTGCATCATGGGATTGCTTCACACAAGGATACTCCGATACAAGCCTCGTCTTTAAAGCTGAGGCGTTTTTGAGGACCACAAAGAGATTTTTGTAAATACCATCGATCATCTTCACAGAGGTAAAGTGCTTCACAAAAGTTTTAAGCATTAAGCGAACAAAAATCTACATTAAATCATAATTTGGTGTGACCATCCTTTGCCTTAAAAGCAGCACAAGTTCTCTTCTGGATGACTCCTGACTTGGAGAAGTAGTCATACTCCTACAGATTTAGCTGATCTTAGTGTTTTCTGTGTCTTTTAGTAATCACAGACTGACTCCTTGAAGTTGAGATTAGAGACTGGCTGATTATTGCATCCAATATTCAGCATTTTTCTGATAATTTTTAGCCAATTCTCAATAACATTTATTTAAAAATGCACTGGCTGATGCAGTGATCTTCCTCTATCTGTAGTCATTCTGTGGTCTTGAGCATTGTCCCACACTAGTCACTCGTAATAACCTTTCAGCACTGAAGAATAAAAAGTTCTCTAGTATGATTTTCATTTTTACTGCAAACATGTATTGATTCCACATATTTGTAATTTGTATTCTTGATAACTAAAACTAAATCAGTTAACTCCCAGTTGGGATCGAGGTTGCAGGAGTCCTAATACCACTGAACACTGATCTCTATGACTCTGATGGTCTACAATTCTGTAATTTCATTTAGCAGATGTTTTTATCCAAAGCGACATACATCTGAGAGTAGATACAACACAAGCAAGGACCGAGTCAGGAGAAAACAACTTGGATAAGAGCCGTAAAACAAGTTCAAGTGTGATAACAAGGCTGTGGTGTCTACAGGCAGTGCAGACGTAACACGATTTTTTAATTTATTCATTTATTTTCAGTCTGTCAATTGCAAAGGTGTTCAGTGAAGAGCTGAGTTTTTAGTCTTTTCTTAAAGACTGATAGAGACTCTGCAGATCCAACAGAGTTTGGTAACTCGTTCCACCACCAGGGAACCAGAAGAGAAGAGTCTAGCTATCGATCCTTGTGCATTGGCATGGATTCTGCAAAATTGCACATAAATGGAACAGTGGAAGAATATCTAGGACAGTATTTGGAGGAACAGTTATTTGTTTTGATACTGGATGTCAAATCTAGGCCAAGAATGTTTGAAAACCTGTAATTTAGTAAATATTTTGTTTATGGCTAATGGAAGTGTCAACCACACTCAGGTGTTTTCCATTATTATTGCAGAGTACTGATATACAGCTTCTACCTCATTTTACCCTACATTTTAATAGGAGCAGTTTCTACCTTGCAGAGTAAGAAGACAGTGATGCTGTACATCTTTCTAGACTTACAAGCACTTTAACAAGCCAAAAACAAGTAGTTTCCAAGCTGGAAACTTCCTCCCTGATGGGAGTACTCCTTATCTGGGATTCAGATTCTGAAATGCTGACACAGCAGCTGCTTTATGGTTCTTCTGCTTTATGTTAAAACGTCTCTCCAGTTGAAAACCTTTTTACATCTATTGTCTACCCAGACCTTTTAAAATCATGTGAGTATAAAATGCACTGGAGTAGAGTGCAATAAAATGTGTCTTTGGTTCCGTGCGTGTCCATTTCATCCCTGAAACATTATTTTAAATCCCTTTGACTTACAGGTAAACTTTATTATGTCTACAACACATCAAGGCTCCTGGGTGAAAACTTCATGTTGTGAATCCTCACATGCGCACTGACCAGTGGAAGCTGCAGCGAGGAGACTGACCCCTTTGATTGAAGGCAAACATTCTCAACACACCAGAGAACTTAACCTGTGTGCATCAGCTGTCAACTTGAAGATGCTTGCGCTGCTTCAGGGGGCACATTTATACACAAAGAAGCAAGCATTGTGCTCCTCATCTGTGAAACGGCTTAACATTAGGGAGGCAATGCTGGAAGAGGATCAAGACATTATTGACTTGCGTGGTTGGATGTGCACTAGCAGAGCATGTCTACTACTGTAAATCAGACCTCGGGTCCCTCGACTGAGGATTTAATTTGGCCACCAGATGATTAATACCAGCCATTTGTGCAATGGGCAGAACTATGTAAAAATTGGTCTTATCTTGAACAACCAAACACAAAAATACATGGGAAAAGCCAAGGAATGTGTGAAAGATTGCTGGAAGAGAAAAGACAAATAAACAGCTAAAGAACTACTGGCTGCAGTCTCTCTGCACTGCACACAGGAAAAGACCTTTGCAAAGGCATTTGCAGCTCCCCTCCAGGGCGACTTGACACACTTCCAAAGTCCAGATGAAAACCAGGGTCAGACGAGTCCAGACTATCACTGCATGAACTCTCAAGTCTGTGATGGAAAGTAGCAAAGGGCTATTTTAAGTTGATGAGACAAGGAAATAGCTGCCTGACAGTCAGTGCAAAGATCAGACAGGGACACAGTAAAACACACATTACTTGAATGTACGTATTAAGCAGTCAGGGAAAGTGCAAACATGTGATTTTATTTTATTTTTAAAATGCACCAGTTGAACAGCCATCAAATTTCTGTTCATGATGTTTACCTTCATCTAAAGCAGTGTAACAAATCATCAGAGATGCTCCTCTGGGTCCGGCCAGAGGATCAGTGGTGGGGAACTAAAACAGGACTTTGGCGCGCAGATGCAATAAAACATTTTTTAATGCTTTAACGTTGCATCTACATAAAACATCATTCTTAGAAGATCCTTTAAGGAACCCTGGAATTATGAATTTTGTCATAAATTGATCATAACCCACTCAGACATTTTGAGAAGCAAAACACAGAGTATAAAGCTGGAGTAGGCTGCTTTTTTTTAGTGTCATTGGGCAAAAATTCCATAATAATGTTTAGGCATACTGTAATTCATTTAGTGTGAAAGGAAACTAGACTTCTAGACCACCTCTTGACTGCATTTTCAGGCTTTAGAAATCAAGAGGTCTTTAGACCCAGATCAGAAACAGCATAAAGTGCAACACATTGGATGTAGGACATGGTGGCTGAGTGGCATTTCAGAGCTGGGTTGAAATCCGGAGCAAAATCACAAGAAAATGTAAATTTTTATCTTGTCAGGAAGTATTCTCAAATTCTGCATTATTGTTTGACCACTTTAGCTTTAAACTATCAAAGATCCCCCACATAGAGTTGCTGTATAGCTTATGATTGGACTCGCTTGATAATAATTTGCATTAAAAGTGGTTACAGAGAAGTTTTTTTTAATCTTCATCTTATCATAATGAAGTAAATCTTGATTGCACAGCATCATGGCTATTGAATAATAACACCATCTGTGTTTAGATTGGTTCCATGTAAACCTCCATTGCTTAGTGTAATTCTGCATGCTATAAGGTTCAAAATCTCCTAAAAAAATTTGAGACATGATTTACAGTTAAAAAATTAAATGGGGTAGCTGTGGAAACTGTACTTTGCAAAAGAAAAAGAGCCCCTTTGAGGTGAAAAGGTACACAAGAGTGAACCTCGGACAGCATTCTTACTGTAGCCATAGCAGTGGGTTAGCTAAGTATTGACTTTTTTTTTTTTTTACTAGATCATTAGGTAACAAAACTTCCTTTGTCAAAACTGTTTCTTTTTCATAGCACTGAGATCAGGGATTCTTATTAAAATTGTGAGTCTTAGAGTTGTTTCTTGCTTTGGACATTAGCCAGGCTGTGAGCAGTAGCCATGTTGCTAATGCTACTGCTTGCAGCCAGATAATGAACCAGGATTTGGTAGTTGTGAGGCTCTGAGGAAAACAAAGTAGTCCAGCCCTTGTGACAGTGGCGCCAACAATAATACCTCTTGGAAACACTCAAATGGTGAAAAACTGTGTTTCCACTTAAATACAAATTTTCCACACATAAAGTCACATTTCATATTTAAAATTCAAAAATTCTATTTATTCTTTCCACCTCATGAATAAATTTTAAGCTAAATGTACAAATTTGCATGTACTGTTTATTTTAAAAGGTTTCAAGGCCCAAGAATTCGCCCACAGGACACTAAAAAAAACTTGGACAAAGTGACATTAAGGCGGAATTTATCTCTCTTTAATCAGGAATTTTGTGGGTTATACAACAGGGAGACTGACATGTTGGCTGGTTTATGTCTTCACCTCTGAAAAAGAGCTTTTATTTGGAAACCATTCCGCAGCGACTCCCACACAGAGGATGAGACCATCCAAAACAGGGCTACGGTGACCACAGATAAACATCAGCAGATGACTGTGAAAACATCCGTTTTCTGTAAACTCTCCACATATATCAATCCACACAATGAGACCAAACATCCAACTTAAAAGGGGCAATGATATGAAAGAGACATTTTCAAGTACATGGTGACTACAAATAAACAGCGTTGGTCCTGATGGCTGTATAAAGATAAAGATGAGCAAAAACTCTCCTGTAGGCCTGTGGATCTTAATGAAACAGTGTTCATTTTATGTGCTCATACCTCGTCTCCATGCACTTTAAATTTGGAGACATGTCAGCCTGACGCCCCTGTTATCTGATTCAGAGTGTAACCCTTCTCCACAGCTCAGTCACAGTGCCGTCGCAGTTCAGTTGCAGTGCACGTGCAGACAAAGGAAATAACACTTTAATGTTGGTGGTCAGAAAAGCAAAGACATGGTTGTTTCTTTCAATTTAAAATGTACATCCTTGGCAGCTGTTTCTGTAGGACAGCTCTCCTCCTCCACAGAGAGCTGTAATTTCTTAGATGTCTGTAAGCACATGACAATCCTCAGGATACCACTTCAAAAACAAAATGGCTATGTTTTTGAATAAGATGTAAACAGCAAAATAAATTAATTCTTGATGCTGTGCTTACTATGGCCACATTTTACAGCAGCTACAGACTCTTTGGTTCAATTGCAAAATGTCAAAAACTCATCAAAATCACGTGGCTGCAGTTAGTAGACCAGACATCCTACTGTGCATGCCCCCAATACAGTATTATATACAGTATTTTATGGCTTACTTTCCATTCTTACAATGACAACACAACATTGCATGCATTCGCAGAAAAGTGATGCCATTCACATATAAAGCTTCAACAGACTGACTGGGAAAGACTGGTAGCCTATAGGGCTGAAACAGCTGGACATGTGTGTATATTGAAAGCAGATGTGGTCTGGAATGTCCACCACATGGAAAAACTGATTGTGTCTATACCTCTACAGTAATAGGTAACCTAACAGCCAAAAGTCTACTCAACTGAGCTGAAAAAAGTCTTCTGGAAAGTTTTGGGATTAGCACCTTGAGAGCAGCCTCCTGTGTCCAGCTCTTTTCTCTTGTTTTGTTGACCTCGTGGGTGCTCCAAGCAAAAATTTCAAACTGAACCAGAGTGTCCTCTGATCTCCAAAGTCAAAACTGCAAAGCTTTACTGTTTTTTTTCCTGTGGTAGCTGTGTTGAGATTATAGCCCCACAAACACAATTCCATATGGTGTCTGTCTGCACTTCAAATTATCTACAGCAAAAAGAATTTGAAGACTGCTATGAACCGTTTTCGTACCTCATTTCCGTCTTTATTCCGATGATATCATTTACCGTCAGGCTGAGTTTATGACACGGTTCTTGTAGAGTGAGGAAAATTCTCCTGTTGTTTCGTTATGAGAACATGGAGAGAGCGAGCTAAATAAATGGAAGCTTAAAATAGAGGTATTTACCTACTTCCTTTGGATTATAGGAAACACGCCTGCACTGTTTGTGAACTTTTCTGCATACTGTATATACACCAATTAGCCAAAACAATGTACTTAGTCACTTGTGTCGCCCAAACAGCTCTGACTACAGAAGACTTCTGAAGGTATCGTGCACTTTCAGGCCCAAGCAAGCCATGTAAAATGCAAGATATGGTCACCATGAGTCCGACTTGTTCCATATTGAGATGTGGTGGAACTGGAGGCCAGGTCAGTGCCTTGAACTCTTTGCTATGTTCCTCAGCCGTTCCTGAACAATATTTGCTGGGATTCAGGACATCAGGGTTTAGGCTACAGCTATCAGGACAGGCCATCATCAAGCAGACCATTCAGCAGAGTCTACAACAGCCCGGCAAGAACAGTCCTAATGTGACTCAGACGGGGTCTTCATCGCAGCCTGTTCCTATATCTCAGTCAACATTAGATGAGAAGCAAAGGCTGATTGCCAATGTAGCATCAGTGTTAGCTGTTGCTCACAGGGATCCTATGTTCATGGCTGGAAGTGACTTACCAAGTTATAATTTCATGGTGGTAGAAATTATAGTTTGGTGATGTAGTAGAAAGCTTTATCCTGCTGAATGAGACTATTGCGATCAGGCAGTACTGTTGCCATGAAGGAGTATATGTGGTCAGCAATAATGTTTAGACAGGTGATGTCAAAGTAACATCCACATGAATAACACAAGAATCCAAGGATTTTGAGCAAAACATTGTCCAGAGCATCACACTGACTCTACCAGCCTTTCTTGTTCCCATAGTACATCTTGCTGCCATGTCTTCTCCAAGTAAACAACACCCGCATCCATCCAAATGTTCTAAAAACATGATTTATCTGACCAGGCCATCTTTTTCCATTGCCTCATTGTCCAGTTTTGATGCTCATGTGCTAATTGTAATTATTTTTTGTGTTTGGTAGGGGTTTGATTTGGGCACTCTGACTGATGTGGTGCTATGCCACTCAATATGGAGCAAGCTGTGTTTACAGTGTGTTCTACCACCTTTCTATTGCAGCAGTAATAAGGTTTTCAATAGCTTTTCTGTGGGCTCGAACCACTTAGACAAGCTTTTGCTTTCCCTCCTCAGTGAGTTTTACATGCCCATATCCCTGTCACTGCTTCACCAGCTGTCTTTCTTTGGTCCACTTTTGGTAGACACTAACCACGGCATACCAGGAACCCCCAACAAGATCTCCAACTTTCAAGATGATCTGACTCAGCTGTCCAGCCACCCTTCTCAGAGTCACTCTAATCTTTGCACTTGTCCATTTTTCCCTGCTTCCAGCACACCAACCTCAAGGACCACCTGTTCACAGCGAGATGATCAATGTTATTGTAATTTCACTTGTCAGTGGTTTTAATGTTGTGGCTGATTGGTGTGGGGAATAACACTCTGGTGTGGTTCACCAAGCAGACTGTGCTCATAAAAATTCGGCCTCAGAATGAATCAGCTCTCTCGGCTCTGCATCCAGATCCCAGACCCCCTCCTCCCCCTCTAGCGGTGAGAGCAGTAAGCACCGCTGCAGGTATTTTACACTGAGAGCACTTTGCCAGGCTCTCCAAATGGCAATTGCATCTGGCAGGGCAAGAGAACATTCTACCTCAGGCTCGGTAGCTCAACAGAGAGGGATATTTATTGTGATTTGAACATGCAATCATGGAAAACTTGCGAGCATACCTCTGCACAAACCTCTCTGTAGACATTAGACAACCAATTTCCTTCTGCTAAATCACTTAGTGCTCCGATAGCTTTGCTGTCTTTGCGTTGATCTCGCTCTTGAGACGCAGAGAAAGAGATATCCATACCGCAAATGCTGGGTATTGGACCGTTAATGATTTTGACTTGCATTTGGTCTCACCATCATGTTAATATTTCCAACACAACTTCCTCAGCGGGCCAAGAGAACTCAGTGAATGTCACCACTACCTCACTCTCAAATACTCTCAAACTATTATGACGATTAACGTCTGTGACAATACCATCTTATATGGCATTCCAAAGTGATCTGCAGGCTGTGTAGGGAAGAGTAAAGCTGTATTCTGACGTGCTTAAGAAGGTTGCAGAATTAGATCATGTCTTTTTGAGCATCCAACAGCATAATTGTGGTGAGTCTGACGGGCTCATTAATAAACATCCATTGCTTTGTCAATGGATAATCCGCTTCCAACACGTCATGTCTGAGGTTCAAAGATTACTTCACTGTGGCTGTTTGTGAGTTTTCTTGAAGTAACCATTCAGCCTCAAACCAAACCTGGCTGGTAATGCTTTATTTTGTGGTTCATATAACAGGATCTTGATACAAGACACCACACGAAGCAAATCAAGGGAGACTATTGTTCCCCATCTGTTGTCTCAATAATATCACAAGTCAAAAGGAAATCACATTTCAACACACACTCAGGTCCAGATCACAACTGATGGCTACATATCAGTTATTCCATTCCTCGCAAACAAAACAACATATGTTTCATTGATCAGCTCGTTCACAGAGGACGGCATGTTGCCTTTCGCCTGCTTCTGTGAATCCGATGTTCTATGTTTAGCACATTTCACCTGAACCACAGCAGATATTATGATGGTAAAGCCATTGACCTCAGGTTACTCCTACCCTGCACATCTTTGAGGATGACAGGAATATCAATAAAATGGTCATAATAAATATATTTTTATATACAAAATGGATATAAAATGAAAGTACCATCATTCTCACAGATTCACCTCCAGATACTGAAGTTTCTACAGAAATTCTAGAATATTTTAGTGTGTTTCAGTTCAATTTAGTGTGTCCTCCATCCATCCATCCTCTATACACCGCTTTATCCTCATTAGGGTCGCGGGGGGAGCTGGAGCCTATCCCAGCTGACTCGGGCGAAGGCAGGGGACACCCAGGACAGGTCGCCAGTCTGTCGCATTTAGTGTGTCCTGTTACCACCAATTATGTATAGTCTGACTCATCTTTTTAAAGAGCTGCAACATCCCTTCTCTCTCTTCTTGCTTCTCTTAACCTGTACCCAGAAAACACCAGGTGTCTGAGGTAACATTCTGAGGACTGGTTTGAAGAGTGAATCAATCAAAGTGATGGAGACAGAAACAGCAAATAGGACTATTGTAAAAATCTACAAAGCATCCAAGAAAAGCGTCCGATGTTCCAAACAAAAAAAAATTAATTATAGCCTACAATGCCAAATATCAAACCTGCATCTGAATCTGCACCAAAATGACCTCAACGACTCTAAAAAATTAATATTCAAAATGTGATGCTGGTTAGTAAATAATTATCATTGTAACATGCCATGAAATAATCTCCACTAAATGAATCTGAAGCAGCTTCTTTAGAGTGGCAAAGAAATATAACTATTTTATAGATGTTCATGATTTTGATGCTGAAAAATGTCGCTCTCCATCCTCCTCGTATAAATCTATTTTTACTGATTAATAACTCATAATATCCAGTCATTTGAGACACTGCAGACATGAACGTTTATAGTGAGGTTTGAGCATGTGAATGAACAGCCCTGTGGTTTGGCCTTTTCCCCCAGAGGATGACTGCATCCATTATATTAATAAGAGGAAGAGGGGGGCAGCCATAAACACATCAGAATTTGATAAAATGTTCCACTCATCAACATCCAGATTATTCACTGTCTATTAAAGCCTCATTGTAAACAGACACAACAGGAGAAGTAAATATAAGACGACCGCAGAAGCTCAATTATCCTCCTTAACAAGGAGATTTTCCATGGCTTTTCACCATGTAAATGCCATTGGCACAAATCCTTACTTCTAGAAAGAAGACATAATGAATGGATTCTCAAATGGATGTAATTAAATGTCTGGAGCAACATGTTACATAAGAATCACAGCAGGGTTTCTGTGAGCCTGGGTGTTTTAGGTGTAAGACCTGGCCGAGACTCCCGACCGCAGAGGGATGCTCGATACGGTGGCATGTCAGCAAACAATGACGGTTTATTTTTAAAGCACTTTAAGTAAAGCCTCTTGAGACAAATCTGATTCTGTGATTCATGGCAAATTCAAAACTGATGTGCAGCCTTGCAAATTATTTCAGAAGTATGTAAATGTTTATTTGAATTTTGTTGAAATGAAGGTGGATTCTCTGGTGTAAACTGTTTGTTCGTAGATTTTGGGTACATATTTCCAGTCAGTCTAAAGTGTTTTTCTCAAAGTTTTCCTCAATCAGACATACAAAAAAGCATTTCATATACTAATGTCTGTTTTTAAAGTGAATTTTCCTTAAAGCGCAGCTGCCGTGTCGCATTTCAGAAGATGTTTTTGACAGTCAAAATGCCAGAGTTAGAAAAAATGACAAGTTCAAAGACCTGACGATCAAAATGATGAAAAGCAGACCTGTGCTGAAAGGACCACTGTAATATCCTTCTATTACTTAGCGACACGAGCCTGTCTCTGAAAAGGAGGATATATGATTTAAATATCCACATTAATCACACTGCAAGTGAATAAAATAAACCCATTTGGTCACCACGCTAAAGCTAATGTTGCAAAAATGAGCCGTGTGCCTGCAGTTTGACCCTGAACATAGTAAAGGACTGAAAAAGTTACGTTCAATTCAGAATTTGCAGTCTTTTTCATTTTTTATTCCACAAAATAAAAGTGTAGTATTACAAGAAATAAAAATGTCATTGGGGCACGTGTTACTCAATACTCCACTTGAAATACTGACATTTTAAAGCCAAAATAAAGTCGGTGATCCTTTTGGGAGAACGGTCTATTCAGTAGCAGATGACGTGATCCTTGAATTCCTGACTTCCTGACCTGAAACTGAATTTTGATACTAACCACTGACATTGATTCATACGTTTCAATAAGTTTTCCAGATTGTTTAAAACCTTGAAATGATTCAGCCATTACTTCATTTACAGAATATTTAGAATAACCTGCATTTAGAGCAAATGACCTCAGCTGTAGCGATGAATACTGCCACCCAAAGCAACAAAGGGCCCGTGCAAAGCATGACAGCATCAACTGAAGTAATGATATTATAGATAAGAAGTTTATACAGAAACAGGTTTTTCGCAGTTTCAGAGACAGAGATGTTTGCCTTTCGGCTGGTCTGATCCAGACTGAAATATCTCAACAACTGATGGATGAGTTACTATGAAACCTCATACAAACCATTAATGGATCACAGAGAATGAATCCATGTAACTTTGTTGGTCCATTTTTCATACAGTGCCACCAGGAGGTTGACAAATACGTTTGAGAGCAAAATATGTGACAAAATACAAATTAACTGCCATGAAATTTCATATAGCTATTGATGTTCCCTTTAGGAAGAAATGTAATGACGGTAACAGTAATGGTAACTTCTACCAAATACTTGTTAGTGGAGGTTAGTGCTAATTAGCAGGAGTTAGCATGCTCACAAAATTGTAATCATTATATGTGTTGAACACAATTTGTTTGACTGTACTGGATGTTACTAATGGCTTGTGTTCAAAATCAGTCCTTATTTCTACTGCACTATATTTGTAGCCACTGTGTGCATCTGCAGAGTGTCCCATACAAAGAATTAGTTTCCTCTGGCTAATTTTCTGGAAAACTGATGGCAAACTATTGATTTTAAGTTCTCTTTCTGCTACAAGTTTGCCAAAATGTTTATTTTTTGCTACAAATTCGTGTTTTGTGTCTTTTTTGTAAATATTTTGGTGAGGCTAAGACTCAAAAATTGTCACTTAAACTCACTTTATGGTTCAGAGGATCACCAGTTACCCTACCATGCATGTCTTTGGACTGTAGAAAAAAGCCAGACCACCCAAAGTAAACCCATGCAGGGCCAGAAAGAACAGCCAACCAGCAGGTTTGAACCCACAACCTTCTAGTTATGAGGTAACATTGCAGACCATCACCACATAAAATATGAATTTGTGGCAAACCTACTGCGAATCATGAACATTCAAACAAACCTGCCCTAAGTTTTCTACAAAGAAATCCAGAACAGCTTTCCACAAAACCTGATTTGTATATGAAAATATGACCTTGGTGCAGCTTGGTGGGAGCATTGCCATAGATTAAATACAACTGTCTGTCAGAAACCTAAAACATATGGCACTGGCAAAGCATGAGCTGACATGTTTGCCACGAAAGCCAAACATGTTACCAGAAGGTTACGAGAAGTTTATCCCTACTGACAAGCTGTAGCGGTGAACCAGTGGTGAACATCTCATTAGTGCCAGAACGCTGCTGGAGGTTTGGTACACTTGGCCAGCTTTGGCAAATTTGCACCAGAGCTTTCTGTAAAAACATGTTGTTTTTTTTCCGTAAAACCAACCACAAATCAAAACAACTTAAAACATTTTGCTTTTGTAAGAGAGTACCAATGTGTCGGCAATGGAACAACAACGAAAAGCAGTGCTCATGGTATGTGCCCTACTTTCAATTCCACTGCATTTTATATATGTGAAAAAGTTATGTGACTCTAGTCTCCAAAATCTCAACACAGCAACTATAACGTGTCCATTACATGTGGATCAGTGAACAAGAGCGTCCTCTTGTAAAAAAGATCTGTCATTTATTACTTCAAGGTCCAAACCCAAGATCTTCTGTTTATTTAAATTTAGACAGGGAAAGAATGCTGTGACACATTTAAATTGTATAAAATAATTTGGAAATCTTTTTTTATTGGATCACAAAGAATAGCATATCGGCTTTCTGATCGCATATCCTTCTTGACATTTATTAGCACGCCACACACCGGGAATTAAAAACCGCACCATCTTTAAAGTCAAGGCGTATCACACCACCAGGATTTATTTTTCCCCCGACTGCTCCCTTTAGGGAAGCACAATTATAGAATTCTCATTTCCATAAATCCATTGTAAAAGCCAGAACAAACTTCCATGTAGAACAAAAGCTTTGTGTTCTGATGTTGTCTGCAGCGCTGGAATTGTTACTAATAGTTCATCAGATTTTATGTTACTCATTCAGAGTAATTTTCTGACTTTCCTTTACTCAAATATAAGCTCTTCAGCTTTGCACCAGTTGCTGGGTGGCTGAATGGTATAGTCATCTGGACAAATGGAACAATTATTTGGGTGTCTGTCTGCTCCTGCAGCTTGTGCATACAAGCAGGTATGACTAAAATGGTATCTGTGGTAGGAATGCTGCGGCTAACCACAGCTATGAATGGAGAGAAGCCTCGCATAAACACAGTTGCCTTGTTTTAATCCAGCTTCATATAATTTAAACAAGACAGCTTTAACACTGTATATATCATGTCAGGTTCCTCACTGGGCTTTGAGTCAGCTGTCTGACAGTGACGAGTTTACAGGCAGATGCTCCACTGATTCACAAACAACACCTTGTCTGGGTTTTCATTCTATAATACATCACTACAATTTTATGCCTTTGGATTTTAATTTTTCAAAATTGCTTTTTGACTCAATTATCCTTAGCTAATCTCCACATTGAGTACAGCTGGTGACAACGTCAGCCACCAGGCAAACAGTTTGGGTGAAAATAGTACCACCAGCCTTTAGAGACCCACCAGAGAGTAACAGTGAGTTACAGCACTTCTCGCTCATTTATCACAGTCTGGGGTTCAAACTTTAGCTGGAGAGACTGTTGAGATTGCAGCCAGGATTCTTCTCAAGAACAACTGTGCTGCCAACAAGAACAGCCACAGCTGGAGAGGAAAATAAAGCCTCTTTCTTCAACATGAAATTTGCTGTGTTGACTTGGTGTAACATTTTTCTGCATTTATTTCTTACACTGGCACCTAGTTCAGCAGTTCCCTTTTCAGACTGACAGTCAAATGCCACGTCCCACCCTAAAAAAAAACATATTTCAACAGAATGGACAATTTAGACAAAATCTGATTACAGTGTAAAAACCTGCCAAATAAACTCAAAAATAAACACATGCAACAACTAGTTTTAATGAATCCAATGTTTTTTAAGAGAGGTGACCACTGACCACTGAATATGATAGTATAGCATGTAAGGCAAAGAAAAACTATGAGGTTTAGTATGTCTGAAACTGACATTTACTTTTCTTACAAAATTCATAAGATGACAGAAACAAATGCCTTTTCATCCACAAGTTGTTCGCGTTCTTTAGATACTTTCCATGTGATGCTCTTTGGTCCACATCAGTATCTTGTTATGCGCATTACAAACTTCTGGTTTCTAGTATGCAGTAGGCAGTCTCAACTGTGCAGTTTCTGGTTAGCACTAAATAGTTTCTGGTTGATGGCAAGCATACTACTTTTTAGTTAGCACAAGGGAGCTTTTGTGTAGTTTCTTGTTAGCACTAGACAGTATTATTAGTACTAGATCCTGGATAGTCTCTGGTTGACGCTACATAGTTTTTTGTTTTGCAATAGACTCTGCTTAATTTCTGAGTAGAACTAGATAATCTAAGACTTGATAGTTCCAGACTAGAAGTAGAGAGTTTCTGGTTAGTACCATCTAGTTTCTTAGCACTAGATTGTCTTAGTTTGACAACAGATAAGCACAAGAAAGCCTATGGGTAGGTTCTGGTTAGCGCTAGATAGTTTCTGTTTCGTATTAGATTTTGTGTAGTCTTTGGTTTTCCCTAGAGCGTTTCTGGTCAGCAATGGATGACCTCTGATTAGCACTGGCTACATTATGTATTTCCTGGGTAGAACATGTTTAGGATTCGATAGCTTCAGATTAGCACTAGATAGTTTTTGAATAGTTTTGGTTAGCACTATATGGTTTCTGGTAGACAACAAGTAGTTTCCAGTTAGCATATACTTTTCAAACTTAACATCCATGCAATGATAACAACCTTATTAATGCTCCGGCTGTAGCGCACCATGAACTTTCAATTATCCCTCACACTGAGGTTTTAGTAAGTGACTGGACTTGAACAGACCCAGTTCCAGTAATCAATAAAATAATGACAAAAGGCCGACTGCACACTCCCTTTCATCAAATATTTGCACTTCCTTTGGCAAATTCTTGCAGAGTGACTTGTCCAACAAAAAGATGAAATGTGTTTTTACTGAAACATGCCATTGTGAAACACTGCATTTGGACTGGGAATAAAATCTTATGTTAACTTTCCATACTATATTGACTGTATTTCATATTGCCTGGCCAGTGCTGGACACAATCCTCCACAAATGATCGCAGCAATGGGATCACTTAAAGTTGCTTTAGACCAATAATTGACCACTTTTAAAGTGTTTCAGGGTTTCTGTTGTGTGGTGGTTTTTGGTCTTGGCTTAGTGTGATAGTCAAATCAAATGGTCCATACAGAATACTTGTTTTTGTAACTTACTGACTTTAGTAAAAAAAAAAAAAAAAACTTAACCAATTTTCATTACTTTTCAAATGTATGTCTTTTCAAATATATATACATTTACCACTAATTTCCCAGTAGCCTATTAGCCCTTTGGTGACAGAGTCCAGATTTGTGTGCGATCCAAACTAGCTAAACGGGACACAGCCTTCTGTAAATACAGTGCACATAGATACCTAAGGAGCTGGAACAGCAACTGCTATGTTTGGAGGTTTTTCTCAGTTTTCTTCTCTGCGTAGCAACCATGTTTACTCATGCCTATCAACAGAGACTCCCAGAGGCCCTGCTACATGGGATCTGTATTACTCTTTTTGGCTGTGCACTGTTCTGACTAATTTGTTGCAGATGGGTGATAAGAAATGTGGTGTAATTGACTGAAAAATCACATGTTCTTCACCATGGTACTAAATAATAAAACCAGAATAAACTAACAAAAAGTGCAGTTTCATGATTCCTTTTTGGACTCAACATCAATGCTGTTTTTATGTCGTTCATCATAAAATGACAAATCGTGCTGTCTCTCTGGACATCCTGTTCCACTCGGTTTGCATCAATCAGGTGCAAAAGCATTGACGAGCACAAAAAAACCCTACACATAATCCAAAGCGGGTGATTTTTGATAAACTCTGACTCATGCCGATTTCGGTAAAAGCATCATCAAATAATCAAGATCCAAAGGGCCCCTTCGAGCGTTACTAGCAGAGTGGAAAAGCTTGACATATGTTGAGACGTCCACTGATTCTCGACCACAGACGTCATGCCTTTATAGAATGATTATTGGTACCGCTGCAGTCTAGCGTGTTCATAAATGTGTTACTCTTTTTGTTTGATTGAGTCATACAACCTTAGTAACTCATTGAGGACCACAATAACAGCCTGTTTGTTCTTTGCTGGATTAACAAACAGCAGATTGTTCTGGTTTGTATGCTGGTGGTACCACCAGTCATACCAGACATTCCAGCCACCTCCACTGACAAATCCTGCCAAGTCTGTTATGTAATTAAAGTCTGTTGTTTCTGAGACTTTTTTCTTTTGTTGCCCCTCTCAGCAGGACGCAGCACCAGGACAGCAGCTGCCATATAAGGCCAAGACTACTGTGTCATCGCAAAACCTCTCGTAGGCAGAAATGGTACGTACCTTGAAAAATAACGGCTTCCATCTCTCAGCTGTCTTTTATTATTCTTGCTTTGTTCCTTTTCCATCCATTCTTTCCTTTTATGTGTGCATATACAGTAGTTTTAGTTGATGAGAATGGGATTGGTGAAGCTGAAATTTGTTTATCTAAAGAGCGTCTTTCCATTGCAGTCATAGCTGATGTCAGGAAGTTTTCTGCTCAGAGAATGATTGATTGTTGTTCATGTGGAGTCATATTCCCTGTAGTGGCTACTGAACCACAGAGATGTTTCACTGTATTGTTTAAGAATGATCTTCCCCTTGTAGTGGGAAGCTTTTAATCTAAAACTATGTCGTCTCTCTATTTCTGGCGGTGGGCAGAACGCCACCATGAAAAAGAGCCCCTAAAATCCTGACTCTTATCATTTGGATTCATCTTCAAAGACACAATCTCATGCAATCACACACCTCCCAGACTCTCTGTGGCGAGGATTTGCCACTTTAGAACTGGGATATAAAACATCTGGGACAAACACCATCAGACTGGAACACACAATCAGATCTTAAAGCCGTTTGATACTTCAGTAATATCATACTCACAGGAGAAGATGCTCTTTTCCCAGAATTAAAAGTGGAGGAAAGCTCTGTATCAAATTTGTGGTGTGCCAGTGAGGCATGCCAGAGTTCAAGCACTTGATTGGGTTCAGCTGCTGTCAACAGTGGATTTATTCCAACTGGAAACCGGGTTATCTCTGTGAAGCAAGGGGGACATTACCAGATAATTAAAAGTATTCTTGTTACTATAATTGAGGAGCTTTTACATGTAATTATTTTTGTTAGGTCTTGCTCTCAATTATGTTTGAAACAAGGTCGAGTTATTATTTAACCTGGGGCTAATATTTCCCAGCTTAATATATAATTCACAGAAAAGCTATGATGAGAAGAGTCTACCTTTGACGCATGACCGCAAAAAAAAGCAAAAGGTATCATTAATAACTGACAATGGCTGCATTCCGTTAAAGTGAGCCACCTCCATGTTCCTGGTACTGTCTATGCTGCATCACTGGAGCGGCTTACAGGAACAGAACGTAGCCAGTACCGGTAATCCTGGTGCTTCTTTCTTTAATCCTCCAGAGAGCATCAAAATACATAGATTAACGTTATGAAGCATTTCACCTGAGCTAAGGTTATTTTTAACTTTAGCAATAAAAATCTAAGAAAAATGTCTGAGTAGCATCATTATACATCTATATTCATTTCCAAATCTGGTTTAGAAATGGTTGGTACTTTGACTGATACCAATGTTTATATAAGCTGTGTTTGATTATGTTGCAACCTTGTCTCCTTAAAAACATTTCTTTGCAACTATAATTGCATTTTTATTTGTGTTTAAATGGAAATACATATGCTCCCCGAATAGTAAGACTGTGATGTAGTAATCTACTAGTTTGAAGGAGCCACAAAGTCTATGTAAGGATGTAAAAGGGGAGGAAGTGGCATTAGTCAGAAACAGAACGATTACCCAGAGGTCCAGGGTTTGTGTCCCCTGTGGGATCATTATTCTCAGACTTCAGTTTTGTTTTCATTTGTTCTTTTCACTCATTGTTTGTGGTTAGGCACCAAAACTATTTGGTTAGGGTTTGGAAAATAGCCTTGTTTGGGTTAAAAATGTGACATTTTCGGTGTACATCAAAAGTTTCATTAACAGGATGAGGATTATGATTGGTTGGCCAATAAGTAGCAACAGTGAAGCAATGACATAAATGGCAAAGATATGTTGATTTGAAACATATCGTGATACATCATCGGGTTGCGATGCAGTCATATGGTTTATAATGAAAATATGATGAAAAAGAAATTGTAAAACTTTTATTCTTTTGGGGGGTATTTTAGCAATTAGTGTCATATAACTGGAAGCTGGAACTTCGGAGAAAGGATTTTGCATGAAGCCTTTATCCTAGTGTCTAAATGACAGCGACCTAAATATCTGTTTCTTGTTTCTTTCTCTCTGTCCTTGTTTCGCTCCACAAATTATGAGAGCAAGTCTGTGTTGTGTCAGACTGTTGGCATTAGCAATAATTTTATTATTCTGACAGATGAAAATGGATCAGTGGTTCACAGTGTTGGCAGACCAACAACAGTTTGGACTACTCAAGGAGAAAATTACCGAGGATTAAAGTGGACAAAATCTGAATTGACATTTATTAAAGTACAAACAAAAAAATTTCCTGTAAAGACTAGTGTGAATATGTATGCTACCTACATGTTCATTTAAAGAAATCTTCCACCCTTGGTATTTCTTGCATACAAAAATCTGCGGCCAACTACTTCAAACTGATGGATATTTTTTATATTAATCAAAGATCAAATGATTTGAAGGTAGTCACCTTTAACAACTAACATTTCAAAAAGAACAAATATACGTAATACTACCATTGGAATGACTACTAATACTTGTATCCCAATTTAAAGTACTGAAAAGCAAAAAAACATTTTGACATTACCCATCCCATTTTGAGTAAGAATATCTCGGTAACTACAAATATAACCCTGCTGCTTTTTATGTACAGTGATAGAAGACAGATAGAACTGCCTTGTAGAAAAATTTGGGGTCTCTGGTACCTGTCCCACACTGAGATTTTTGCCACCAAAAATAGGCAATTAAAAATCACATCCAACTTTGGGAGCTCATATTTTCCAAACTGAGGTACCTAGAAAGCTCCAGTTTGCTGAGTTATCACACAAGTTTGTGTAGAATGGAACCCAGGGGTGTTAGAACACTTCTGTGCAGTATTTCTAGTACTTTTAAGGTCCCAAACCACACTCGTGAGTAGGTATCTCTTAATTTTTTAGCATTTTTAGCAAGCCCCCATGGCCTGCAGAGTGTAGGGAAACACCTGAGGATGTTTGTGGGGCACTAGCTACATGCAGAGGCCTTGTTTACCAACTCACAGCTCTCTGGTATGTCTACAGGCTGAGAAATAACCACTTAAAGATGCAAAAAACGCTGGCGAGGTTTTTTATAGCCCAAATTCTGAAAATTTCAGACCCCCACAACTCAGAAACTATTTGAGCTACAGGCCTACAATTTTGCACAGAAAGTAGTTTTGTGACTATCTAATGGCATACAAATTTAGGACTAATTTAAAAATGGTGCGGCAACAACCATCTAGTGAAACCACACGGAATGACCCATATGCGTTCAGTATATGTCTTCATAGTAGCTTTCAAATGAGCTTTTTTTTCTTTTTTACTTCACAACTGTACATTTTCTCCATTTCAATCCTTAGTAATGTTCTCCTTGAGTAGTCTGTTCTGTCGCTGGTCTGCCAACGCTGTGAACCAATGATCCATTTTCATCTGTCAGAACATAAAATTATTGCTAATGCCAACAGTCAGACACAACACAGACTTGCACTCGTGATTTGTGGAGCAAACAAGGACAGAGAGAAAGAAATGAGAAACAGATATTTAGGTCGCTGTCTTTCAGCTATCGAGATAAAGGCTACACGCAAAATCCTGTCTCTGAAGTTTCAGTTTCCAGTTATACGACACTAATAGTTGAAACAACCAAAAGAAAAAAGCTTTTAGGATGACCCTTTCATCAATTTTTGTTTATTAACCAAATGATTGCATTGCAACACGATCCAAGTGCGGTGCCAAAGGAATAAGGAAAGTACAAACTGATATAGCAGACATTAAATTGTTTAGTGAAGTGTTATGCTGGCCGATCTCCCTGCTGGAGCTGGTGATGTCTGTTCTTCGTCTGGGCGGGAGCTGCTGCTCTGCCATTTCCTTCTCTCCTTCGCTCCTTCTCCCTGCTGAGGTAAAAATGAGTCACTGAGTCAGCAGCTGGTCTCCGTCATCCCCAGTATCGCCCAGGATTCCACAGGAGACCAGCTGCCGAATGGTTACACTCTGACAAAATCATTTCCCGTTTGGCCTTTTATGGTGATATTCACTGTCGGCGAAAAGGCTTGTAATGAGAGATCTAAGAAGATTAGATTTTTGATCATGGAAGTCAATGTGTAACTTGCATGCTTTGCAATGTTAATGGATTTTTGTTTAAACAGTCCCTGTGTGTTCTAGTTTGAAACGGTCACAGGTCCAGATTTAACATGCTGAGTCCTTGCCAAGTATGTCTGTCACCTATAAATGCTTTTGAACACATACATCATAGGGATCGATGCTATTTCTCTGGGAATCATGGATAACACTCACTCATAAGAGGAAAAGTCTCAATGACTAGGTATGCCCCAATCAAGTTTTTTTTGCCCCCAGTCCCAGTTCAAGTCTTTTCATATTGAGGATGTGCCAATACCAAGAACCTTGTTTCAATATTCCAATATATATATCTGACCATGGGCCCTTAATTTTTCATAGGTGGTCATGAACCTTGTAAAACTTCAATTAGGAACTGTTTGAAAAGTCATGTCAACAGACTAAGGTGTACTGTGGCTCCAAGAGCTCCAAAACACATTGAAACCCGTATTCTCAACCACAGTGAAGACTACTCATCCTGCTCGATAAATTCCTTGTTGCTGTCTAAAGGGAATTTCTCTCTCCTTTTAAAAGTATCCTCCAGTTCTTTGCGATAGTGCAGCCTTTGCCTGAGTTACCTGAATGAACTTACTGTGTTTTGATGGGTGTTTACCTTTTAATTTCCATATCAAATCATCGGTCATACTGGAAGCAGCGCTGTAACTACTCACATTGCAGATATTGCAAGTTGCTGTTGGATTGCTTTTGTTTTCCAACTTAAAATGCTTCCATGCTGCAGATATTTTAGACGCGTTCTGTCACAAATTGTGCCGCAGACTGGTAGGTGGTAGTAATGTACCTTAAAGCTGGTTTGTCAACCTGCAATCAGATGTAAAGAAGAAGGAGGTATGTGGTGTCTTGTTGCACATTCTGTCTAAGAGTGGACAAAAATGAATAATTTGGCTTAGGCTCAAAAAATCTGATTCCCATCATTGAGTTTGGATTGTGACATCCCTATCAAAGACTCTTTGAAGAGCTCAGTACATTATCTTCTTCTTTCTTTCAACTTTAAATGTCCCCTGAGGGTAATTCAAAAATTAGGTTAAAGGTTTTCTAATGCCAGCTCACCCACTGAGCCACCACTGCCAAGCCTTCTTTGCAGGGTCTTTGCTTCTCAACCACTGATATGCGTCATATTAACTATCAAACTCACAATTCATAAGTGATACCTTAAAGCCAAACGCATGTAAATATAGGATACAAGTGTTGGCTCCATCTGAGATTCTGTAGAAACATTGCTACGATGGACACAATAGTGTTGAGATGTTTCGGTTTAATCCAAAGTCGTGGTCTGATTGACGACATGCTTCAAGTCTTGCCGTGATCCTGGTTAAATTACTAGCATTCACAAGAGAGCTGTTCTCTGTCTTGGGATGGAGAATGTGGCATTGTATTTGTTGGAACTCAGAGTAAGTACTGTTTAAAAATGTTACTGCACTGGACAAAACTGAATCATAAAAACAAAAGGGAGGTCTCCGTTTTTGCGGCGCTGTTGATTGCGGATGAGTGGGTTCCATTATTCAATGTTTAAACCAAGGTGTTTAGTTTTCCCATTCCACTGGATGAAAGGACAGGCAGGTCTGTGTCTCGCTCCATCTCATCTTCCTTCCTGCTTTCCTGTGCAGGGAGGTGCCGTGCCGAACGCTGCTTATTTGAGGAGCTGCTGTGGAATCTCCTGTCCCTTCTGTTTTGACCATGCAGACATGGAAGTAGAGAAGAGAGCTGGACCTGTCACTGCCCACTGACAGTTCACTCTCAGACAGCTCGTTCTGCTTGATGTTTATCCACGAGGCTATGTGGAAAATATAGCCTGAATTCTTGGACACATGCGGATCTCTCTCCATCCTTGCACCTGTTTTGTTTTCCAGGTAGCGTACTGTGAGGCCTACCCGGAGCCTCTTTATTTTTAACGTCTTCGTGTGCAGTTTATCGCTCCACCTCTTCTGTCCTCAGCTTTTAAGAAAACAAAAAAAAGCAAATGGAAAGAACCGAATGTGTTTTGCCTTCTCGAGAAAGGGAGATCACAATCTCTGCATTGTTATTAATTGTTGCACGGAGCCTCTTGTCTAGCTTTAAGAAAATCTAGAAGTATTGATTTTGGCAAGTGTTTTAAGCATCAGAGCACAGGCCGCTATTGTTTTTCAGCTCAATATGAAGTCACGTCGCCCGAAGACAAAAAAAAAACCTCATTGATCCCAAACATTAACTCTGAGGATGACTGGGCACAGCTTAGTTCAACAAATCATTTCTGTCTACACTGGAAGTAGTTTGTAATGACTAAAAGCTATGCAGGATTAACCAATAATGAGTAAATATAATCATTAATTCTAGCAAACTATTCTCTTTCAGAAGTTGCCATAAACTAATTGCTGTGTGAATGTTTACTCTAATTACTGCTTCATCACTGACATCAAACTCTTTTTTTGACATTATTTATGGTCTACAAGTTCTAACAAGGACTAAATATAGTTAGTTCTGACTTGTATTTAAGTTGTTGCTCATAAAAACAGTTTCTACTTTGCATAAAATTGTCAAAACACATGGCGGCTTTTGCTATGTGAGTACTGATCAGAATCATTCTTCAGAAATGTATCTTCAAAACAAAGACAATGATTATTTTCAGCATTTTTTTAGGCAACAGAAGCTTAGAGCTACCCTCTGCACTCTTGCTACATTCATTTTTTGGGAATAAACATACATTGCATAAACCAGTCCTACAGTCAAATCTTGTTGTTTTGTCTCCATGATCAATGAGCAAGTTACAACTGACTAACGTATCCATTAAAACAACGTGTGCTTTTTTTTTTAGCTGCACAGTAAACATAAGTCATTGGCTCTTCTGTTGTTTTTCCTGATAAAGCAGCCGTTTCCATGGAAAACACAACACATCAACAAGAACTGGAATGTTAAGGACTTTAACTGACATTTTAGGAAATGTGTGTATTTAGTTTTTAGCTTATACAACTTCATATTTCTGTAGCACAACGATGGGAAAAGGAAAAGCAAAGGTCACAAAATCTGCCCACCGGTATCTCTAAAGCTCAGTAATTATCACTTTCAGCAGATCTTTCTTTTGTTTAGTCTGCACGGAGAGTGAACCGTTAGAACGAAAATTCACCATTTTGCAGGGAGTACCCCACTTCTTGGCCAGGAGTAGCTGCCAAACAGTGAGCGCAGACTCCAGAAAGTTGCTCTGAGTAGAAAGTAAGCCTCATTGTGGCTTAATGCTGAACTATTCCTTTAATTAAACACAAAAAGAGATGTTGATTGATTTCAAGAGGAAAAATAACTCAAATCATAGCAAGAGAACGAAACATTCCCTGATTCTAAAGTTTACAAACTAATGCCAGGAACTCTTGCGTTGCTATAAACAGTTTTTCGGTTTGTATCAGACACCAAGTAAGGCCTGAAGAATCTGTGTTGCTTAATAATTTACCTCAGAAAAGATTTAATAACGATCTCAGACGAAGCTCCAGCACGCTGCTGTGCTATGAATGAATGCTGATTGCTCTCGAATGTAATTTCTCATGCCATTAACACAAAATGATCACTTAAGTGTAATTTTTTGGTTGGCTGATTGTGTTGAGATCAACTTGTTATTGTTGGATGCTGATTAGTGCTACACAGTAAAGCCTGATGAGGGCTATTACAGATGTTTAAGGGGACTTTTCTGGTTCTTGTGGGATATGCAGCGACTGGATGCCCCTCCCTGTATGAGCTGCTCTGTGGTGTTTGGCTGCCCGGCCTACATGACACCATGCCTCTGTACGCTGGCCAGGCTGCCCTTTCCTCTCATTTGACTTCAGTGACCACTTTTATTACAGTTTTACATTCTGTTCTGAAAAAAAAAAGTGAGAAAGTGGAGAAAACGAGTTCAAAGCTCACGAGGAGAGGAACAGGAAAGCTTTTTTTTTAACTGACCCTCAGGACAGAACGTGTCTCGCTGGAAACTCTCACAGCTTCGGTTTCTTCTGGATACTGAGGTCATTTCATTTCAACCTTGTCTCACCCTGGGTCGGTTCTGTCCTGGGGATTTCTTCACATCCCATTACAAATATGATGCAGCAGCGAGTCCGGGGAGATCAGCAAATCAAGGAACTGACAAAGCCGCGGGGTCGATCTTGCATAAGTGCCATCAGTTAGCAATTGATCCAAATTGAGACAAACACAATAACGACTTCATGGCAGCAGAGGAAGCCTCGACATCTGCGACTCTGCTCCTCTTTTCCCATCTTCTAAGAAAATCAGGCCATCAGAAACCCCACAGCTAAAAACACCTTCACCCCCATCATCTGGTCCTCTTTAACACCCAGCAGAAGACCCACCCTCTTGGGCTCAGTCGCTGTGTGATACTTCAGCTGGACCTGGCAACTTGTGGGTTTTTTTCCTCATTGTTGGACCAATTTGAAGGAATTTCACAGTCTTTTTTTTGACTGCCACCTCATGAAAGAGTCGATTCTTTACTTTCCAAAGGCAACAATCTGCACGTGTTGATCCTCACTGCAGCTGACAGCGTTGTGCGTGTATCACAGCGATTCTAAACCTGCGCTAGTTCACTATGGATTAAGAGTGTGTGGAGTCAATATGCACCAAAGGGCATCCAATCATTTTGTTTGGAAAGATGCAAATCTCTCCGCTTCCACAGCCACCTGTTTGTCATTTCTGCGTCATGTGTATGCCTCGGAGTGCATGTCCACACACTGTTGCTGTGCACAATCCCGCAGCTGACCTTTTGGGGGAGCAGGTCCAAGTTGACAGCAGGTCAAATGGCAAGCTCAAGTCCACGGAGGACAGTGGGAGTGAGAGCAGGACATGAGGGGGCAGGGAAGAGGGCTTTGAGTCATGCAGCACAAAGGAGTGAATCACGCCTCTCGGCAGGGTCCGGTGAGTGACTGACTAGTGTTTGGATCCATCACAGCCGTGGAAATGGCTGGAATCTAAGCCACAACTGGGAAGCCACTCCACATGTGTATACTTGACAGGAGTGTGTGCTGATGAGCCCACACACTTGTTGAGTCAAAAGTCACTTATCCCCACAGACACGCATACGCTTGACAGTGTTTTTGCTGTAGAAGTCGGTCAAAAGCATTATGCAAATGTATTCCTTCTCATTCTGGGAATTCTAATTACAGTGTTTTTGCAGTGTCGAAATAATTAAAGACGGACATGTGTTGCTTCAGTTAGGTAATCGGTACGTTTGGATGTGAAAAACGTGTACTCGTAGGGGAGGAAAGGGCAAAAACAAGCCCAGTTTGTGAAGGTTTACATAACGCAGAGGACACAGATTATGTGAACACACAGAGAAGAAGACAGGAAGCACTAAACTAAACACGAGAGGAATATCTCACCTGAATGCTAAACCCTTACTGGACTGCATTTCAGTTTCAAGTTGGGACTCAGTGTCTAAAAATAGTCACTGAGGGGATATGAGAGGACAGTGTGAGATGAAAAAGATCTCCCATCCCTCGTGGAGACTGGAGAAAGTCGGCTCCTTCAGACATACTGTGTGCTTCACTGTGTAATGTTCTTTTTTATGTCTGATCCATCATGTGCATCCCACATGATGGACCTTTGTTGCTTAAAGGCAGCTTAAGAATCAACCTGTTTCTCCCTCCACAGTTACCAGATGCCCACAAGTGAACATAGGGATCGTAATTTCAAACGTCTCATATGAAGACACTATAGTGAGGTTCGTACTCCTGCAGACTGCTAAATATGGGACAAACGCTCCCTGACCTCTGAGATAAAACGAAACAGATTTCCACAAGCATAGGGAAACAGTTTCATCACAGTAACCCTTGTGACTTTCTTTTGAAGGCGATTGTTCTAACCACAGCAGAAAGGACAGCCAGCGTTCTTCTCCAAAAGTATTTAATCTTGTTCTCTTATTGGCTGGAATGTGGAGAATAGCCACAGTTGTGCAGGCTGGGAAGTCTTAAATCACTAACAGGAGTTTGCTTCTTTTCTGCAGACTCACACTTTCTCCTTTTTTCTCCCATTTGTTCTCGCTCTCTTTTTCTTTTCACGCCTTGGACTTACATGCCTCTGATATGCAGATATGCGCTGACAGCGGCCACGTTGTCACTTTACTTCAAGCTGCTCTATTGCACATTTTTAACAGTGCATCAAAGAGTCATTTTTAAATTCAGTACACCGTGTTGAAAGGGTTACTTTTAAAATGTGTTTTAGTACAGATTGCATGTCTTAAGTAGTTGTGATTCTGGGGAACTGGTTTTCATATTTAGCTTGTTGCCATGTTTACATAGTTACCATGCTTGAGAATTATCATCATTTTCACTCCCATTGCCCCCTGTCCTCCTTATCTCTCCTCCCACTACCAGAAGACATGCTGGATTTATGTGTTTCCCATTTACAGCACGTTTAGATCAGACATCTAGGGGACCTTCAGGGGATATTTGCTGAATTTGACTGTACTGGATAGGAATCACATCCTCCACCTTTAAATGTAATCGTATTCCAATAGATTACTCAACATGAGTCATGCATTTTAAATGCTTTGGACAGCTTGAACATTGTCTTATATTATTATTGCATGTCACGGTGTGAACCAATGTGGCATTCCAATAATGCTGCTTACTACTGCACACAGGAGTCCCTCTGGTAGTGATATTTTGTCTGGCAAAAAGAATTAGAATTAAACCCAGTTTTTCCTTCACCTTTTATTTTCCAGAGAACCAAGTTAGAGAGAAAACCAGTAAACAAGATGAAAATAAAACTGTGTGAATTTAAGATTCCTCAGAACATTTGTCAGTTTAGTGCCTTACAGAAAATGACACAATGCAAGGCAGTTTTCCTCCTCTATTTTCCCACATTACGAAATGGGAGTGAAAAGGATTAACACTAAAAAATAACAATAATGTAAATCTGCAATGCTGCATGGAGTGGGAAAGCTAGCTCACACACCAAAAAAAAGTTCCAAGCACTTGTTCAGAAGTTTCCAGACATGTAAGTAGATATATACACCACTGTTCAAATATTTGGTGTCACCCATGTTTTCCATGAAAACTCACACTTTTATTTATGTGCTAGCATAATTTCATAATGGTTTACTAATCCTCAATTAGCCTTTAAACACAATTAGCTAACACAATGTACCATTAGAATGATGGTTGCTTGAAATGGGCCTCTGTATGTATTTATTCCAGTAAAAATCAGCCGTTTCCAGCTAGAATAGTCATTTACCTCAAATGTCTAACTGTATTTTGGATTGATTCACTCAGGTTGCAAACTGGCTGGTCTCCATTGACTGGTTTGTTTGTTAGCAAGACAAGCTTGGAAAGCTTGGTAATTTTTTAATGGTAAAGGCCTATATTAAACTTGTCATATGTGCTGGGTTCCCTTTGTGCCGGCACATATGCCATACTAAAGAAGAAAATATCTTCAATAATAAAAGAATTTGGATTCACAGCCAACCACAGTGAGCTTTTCTACAGAGCACAGTGCAGCTGATGAGAATCTTGGTTCTTCTTTGCTTTGGCCTGGTCTAACTTAGAGGGATCAAAACATAGCAGCACACCAAGTCTCTATCAGATAAAGAGACCCAAAGGCCTGAGGACATTTCACATACATGTGGTCTCCTCTGCAGTGTTAAAGCCTGGGGAATGCAGGGGTTGAAGATAAGAATGACCCAGAGGACACGTCAAAACCTGAAGTACAGTAAGATGATTGAGCTATTCCACGCATTGTTTACAATTATGGTAACAGTTACAGAGTAGGAAAGTGTCTACCTCCCAAAAATATCTATTCAGCTGGAAAAGTGTCTATTCTTTTTATTTTAGAAATGGACTTTCAGTACTTAAGTTCACAAGAACAAAACATCCAGGATTTACTTCTTTGTAAATGCGTGATTTTTCCCCTCACTGTTCTGTATGTGTGTATTCGGCCTGGTCAGCACGTGCCGAGCATGTGCAAATAGCTCATGGTTGTGAGGAATAAATCAAATCAGCAAAATTTCCTTCAACATATGTGCGAATATATTTAGAATGCAATCCAAACTCACGGCTACCTTACAAAAAGGCAAACCTGCTTTTAAGTCTGAGCTGTTCTCTGTCCACATGCAGATGTTTAATTGAGATGACATTAGAGCAAATAGCAGAACACATTTGAGGTGGCAGGAAAAACACAGCAGGCTGCCATGGGACTGCAGATCCTATATTCTGTTGGTTTAGGTTTGGTAGGAGAACAAATATTGAAGTCGGATTTAAAATTGAACCTCGTGCGCCTCTTTTCTCTGGAGCTTACATAAAGAGACGACGACCACAACATCCCTCCCAACTGCAGGACTCTCAGCCGCAGCACACCAGCCCTGCTAGACATCTCATATGACTGCTGTCAGCATGCTCATTAAGTCTTTCAGTCTGCGTCTGTTTAAACAAGCTCCACTGGCAGCCAGTGGCCACACAAAACCAGTTCCCAGTGATGGGCTACTCTCTGCCCAAATTCATGCCTTGGTCCATTTAATGGGTGGTCAAACATACTTATTGTAAGGCAGAACAAACATTCCGTGTCATGTTTTTGTTCGCTTCCTTGGCAGCTTGCAAAGAAAAGGGTACAAAAAGTGCATCCACCTGTTTCCTCACCTAGAAGGAAGGTAGTTAACCACGCCTGACATGTACGTCAGCGGGGTTACTGCATTTGCTTCGGTATCTGGCTGGCTGGCTGGCTGGCTGGGTAAGTATGTATGTGTGTGTGTATGTCCATCAGATATCTCTGCAAGTGCTGAAGTCAGGATAATCAAACTTGGCACTGAAGATCGGTCTAAGGTCCCCTGCTCAGTTGTGGAGTTAGAGGTCAGCAGATCAAGGTCAAGGCCACAGGGGTCACTTAGCACATTTCTTGCATATTGCATCATTTGTATAGGAAGGGATATACTGTATGTAGGATGATCAAAATTGATACAGAGTATCATGCATGGGCGTGGTTCTGCCATCTACTGAGGGCTCATCTAGTTGTACTTTTGCATTCAGTCAGAAATCAGCTTTTAATATAATTTCTCTCCGATACTGTTTTGCAGGTATAATATTTACCATTTTTAAAATCAAGTGATTTGACAAATAGCTCAAAACACAAAGTACAGCTGAGACTAATGGGACTGGTTTGTAGATCTTCCCATGAGATAATATAACAATCTTCTGGAGGAGATTCAGAATCCATAATATAAATCACACGTCTCCCACAGACTTTGGTAAACTCATCAAATGATTAGTTGTGCACATTGTTCCCTGCATACAAATACTGCCACTTCAGCTCAAGGTTACTCCCACAAATTTCTCAACCTTGTTTTGCCCTGCTATTATCTGAAACTTTACCAAAAGTAATAATTCTTATCTCGGCGGCTGTCATAATGTTGATCCACTTGTAGCTGTTCTTCATCTGTCATGAAATCTTCTGTTTACAAAGTAAGTGAAACTGTGTAATGCATCCATTGAACATTGACCTAATTGTGTCACAACATGACTGGTTGATGTTTTTGCTTAGTTTGTGTACGGGAGGAGGACAGTGCTCTTGTGTATTTATTTTTGCTGTGACGCAGTCTGTACGACTCCTCTGAAAAGTATGCCAAGCTAAGGTAATCAACTAAGAAAGGTATCCAGACCGCCCACTTAAGTTTGGTCGAAAACCAAAATACTGGGGAAATTTAGAAAGTGAAGGCAAACCTGTAACAATTCATCCTAAATACGGCATAAATTTCTGTAGTAAACTTTATAGCAGTCCATCAAACAGTTGTCATTACATTTCACTAAAAACCCCAAATCCATGCTGGCACAGGATGAAGAGTCAGGTCACTACTTGGCTTCATCCTCTGGGAACAATGAATGGAACTGTGTCAGACAATCCACTAGTTACAGAGATATTTCAAATAATATGTCAAACTTTTGACCATCTGCTAGTGCCACACAAAAATTCATGGAATCACCTAAGTCAATATCAACATCTGGGACCATGAATGTCTGCAGAATATCATTGTATTCAATCCAGAGCTGGAATAAAGCAACTGAACGATCAACCAACATGTAAAATCAAACCTTTCCATCAACAAAATGTTGCATATTTCACGTTGCTTACTGCAACTTGCACTTGAACACTGAGAGGAGACTATTTTTCCAAACAATGCAATATCTTTTATGCATTACCATTCATCCATGCCAATTGTTGGTAAGTTTAATCGCCATACAAGATTGATTCCGTCCTCATATAGAGACGCAAGTTATCCTCACAGGTCTAGACGGTGAACATACTTCTCTGTCTGAGTCCAACTGTGACATGTCGTCCAACTGAGGACATCTTTGCCCTTCATTGCAAAACCACCTGCTACTACCCATACAGATTGTCTGAATACTTTGTGCTCGGTGATTTAAAACATCTGTGTTTCAGTAGCAAACCAGTCACTCACTTTATATCCAACAGGCTGGTGAGGAGTTCTTTCAGGATACACTGGTACATTGCCCACTCATTTGGATCTCTGAGCTCTCCATAAACATTGAAAACCACCTTACCATCAGTTGGACAGTGGAGTATGATCACACTCCTTCAAAAACAACACTGGATACCGTCTCCCCGAGATGATTACCTTCACAGCCCGAAATGTGGGTTTGAGGACAGAGACAGCTGCCCCACTTGTTTTTTTATTTTATCCTTTGCTCGGTTACACTCACCTCTCCTCCCCAAAACACACACACACCTACATGTATCGCTGACCCATTTTTGGCCAATATGCCAGCCAAAAACCTGAGGCTCTGAGGCTAAAGTTCTTCCAGGTTTGAGGCCTTATTAGTGTCCACATGCTGCCCTATAACCAGGGAAGATCGGCCCTCTTGCCACATGAACTTGGAGTGAGAAAATAATCTTATATGACACCATGCTCACCAGACATGGATAACAAAAATAGCCGCTTTGACTGGTTTTTGAGACATGCTGTCTCTTTGCTGAGTGCTGAAAGAGCCATCAGTACTCACCGCCCTCGAAACTCGCACTGTGGATAACACTGGAGTTCTTGAAGAAATAACCTGCATGAACTCCCTGTGGGAAATAAGGTGTCGAAATATCGTCTTAAGTCTAGAGTCGGATTATGCCCTTGTCATAACACTCTTACAGAGCTAAATGATTTCCTTTGGGTACTGCAGGGATTGCTTACTACTGGGTGATTGTCAAGTCAACTTTTAGCAGCAGGCATGTGTTTAAAATGCCCCAAAAGGGCTTGTGGTTTCCACCCCTCTATTTGTTTCCCAATGTGAGGAGTGCGAAGTACAGCCTCTACACGTGCCTGCAGGGTTGAGAACACTCAAAGAGACCTCAGGCTCTGTTTGCGACATTTTTAAAGGGGTAAGAATTTAAAGTTTTGAGTGCAAAATCCATTACGGCCATTAATCACCTCATTCCTATCTAAATGGTTTTAAAACCAGAGCTCTGAAGGAGTTCTTGAGTTACCATTCCTGTAAAACACTGGACATGTAAACCACCCACTGACCTTTCCTTTGCTTGAGCTCAGATCTCCAATGCTCACAAAGTGATGGCTTTGTACCCGAGAAGACAAAGGTGAGCTATTCACCTCGACACAGGCTGTGCTCTGCAGTAAGTGCAGATCTGACAGTGAACAGGGATCAACAAGTGCATAACATTGCTACAGAAACTCTTAACAATGAAGGGTCTCACTGATATTTGGAGCCAAGTGTGAGAACTTGAAGTAACCAAAGTTAAGGCGGGCAGACAGACTGCCTGGCATGCATAATATTTAGGACACAGGACAGGCGTAATGAGCCTGGCATTGTTTTCAACACCATGCTGCATTCTGTCAGGGCATTTAGTCAGCAGTGCCAGGCAGGGAAGCCGGGAAAAGAGTTGCAAATTGTCTTAACCAGACAGGCATGACAGGACCTTGAGACTATGTGCAAGAGTCCTTGTCTCTTCACTTAGAGGATAAGGGTAATGCCTTTAGCTGTAGGTGCTATACTCACAAGAAATGCAACAAAGGTAGGGTGTGATTACAGAACAGGTTGATAAGACAAGATGGAGTTACTTTGATAAAACAGGTCCCTTTAGGGAAGACTATATGACTGCCTGCCAGAGTGCATAATCTTGCTCATTTCAGCACAGCAATTCTTTCTTCGCAATCAGTCACTGGCAACAAGTCCCACGTCATAATGCCGACAGATCAGGCTTTGGGAATTTAACTACCCCAAACTATCCAGGCTGCTGAATGAGATTTTTTTGGGACTCAACAGACCCTAACATAGACTTCTTGAACCGGATGACATGCCCCAGTGCTGCATGCCAACAGCAGCCAATTTGGTAGCATACCCCTGTTGCCGCTCAGCTCTCCAGGCCCCTCAAGTGTTGAGGCTCAAAGTTAATGAGTTGAATTTCTGCCCCCTTGGCACAAAGCTAGCACTTTCTGCAGACTGAGAGGAGTCTCAGGTTGGCCTGTCAATGCTCTCAAGATCAACCTGGTCTGTATGGCGAACAACATGACCTGTTGTTACTAGGGCTGGGCGATATGACAATAGATATCGTCTGGACGATACAAAATGTCTATCATTTTATGTGAAGATCCTATCGTTTATATCGCAGTGTCGCTAAACACGCTTTACGGCAGTATTTTACGTCACCGACGTACCTTACGGCAAGCCCAGGCATGCGGCAGTGTTGCCAACTTAGCAACTTTCTCGCTAAATCTAGCGACTTTTTTTGTCAAAAGCAACTAGTAGGGCTGCAGCTAACGAAGCCTCGAGTAATCGTCTGAACATGAAACGGCATCAAAAGCGGAAGTGAGCGCGCAATGCAACAGAAATCACCATCCGACCGGAGCGCGGAACACGGATGGACATCGGCGCTGCATTGTGCATGTATTATGTATGCATGATGCAGCGTGGACATCCGAGATCTATCGTAAACACGGATGTCAGCGTTTACTATACAGCTGTATCTAAATGCTGACATCCGCGCTGCATTGTGCATACATAATATATGCACCGACGTCCGTCGGTGTTCCGCGCTCCATTCGACAAATCTAGCGACTTTTTGTACCGTTTTGGAGACTCTGACAGGAAAACTCAGATCATTCTCCAGTTACTGTCCTCAACAAGCAGCAGGTGCTGCTGTGAGCTTCTCCCTCCCCGTGCCAAAGTACAGGCCGTCAGTCCAGTAACCCCGCAGCAGTCCCAGTGTCTGATCACTCCGCCGGCCAAACGGCAGATGAATCGCGCATGCACAAAGTCACTACAGATCCCATCCAGACTTACGGAGCGGAATATAAATGAAAATGTTTTCTTCACTGTCATACTAAAATAAACCACAGCATTTAGCCTCTAGTTCAAAAACATATTTTGGGTGTTTTATACTCACTTTTTGGTCTCTTCCACAACGTTATTCCTCTCTCCTACAACGTTGATTATAATTACATGCAAACTGGGAAATATGCACACGAACAACCAGCTCAAACCGACGAGCTTGTACCTAAAAGAGGGGGAACTTCTGTCATATGGCGGTGGTTTGGATTTAAAAAGACCGACAAGGATCAGACTACCATGCTTTGTAAGGTATGCCGCTGCCCGGTCCCATTCATTCATTGAATTTACCAAAAATATGCTATATTGTTATGTATATCGTATCGGGATATAAAATTTTGGTCATATCACCCAGCCCTAGTTGTTACACAATTTTTCTTCTCAGTGAGAAAGACTGATGACTTTAAAATGAGAAGATAGGAGGAGACAAAAAAAACAAGGGTCCAAACCCTTTCACTGGTAAATTGGAGGATGTTGAAGATGGGCTTTATACTAACTAGAGCTCTTGCTTGACTAAACCCATGCAGTTAGCCTAATGGCTTCCTTATAAATTACTGCATTACTAATCCGGACGGATGGCTGCAGAAGCAGTGCCACTGATGATTGCAAGCTCCGGTTCTGAGCTGCCCGTTTATGTGCTTGCGGTCAGAACTGCATGGAAACATCTCCATCTGTTAATAATTAGAATGAGTAAACTAGGTTTAGGAGGTGAGGTGGAGTTATTCTGCTATGAAGACTGATCCTGAGTGGTTCCCAACCTGTTCTGCTTGTCATGACCTCCACAGCTCTGACAAATTAGCCACTTACAAAACACCTCCCATTATATTCCAAAAGCATTCATTGATACTTAACATTAACGGTCATTATAGCTTATTAAAATGGATACTGTTAATGATTTCACTTTCATTATAATACTGGCAGTCTAATGAGGCCATGTTTGCAAAATTACTAAAGAAGCTGAATTCATCACTTTTAACAAAATACACCAACTTGTTAATGATTACCTTTACTTCACTCAACAGAAATATAAGCGCAACACTTTTGTTTTTGCTCCCATTTTTTATGAGATGAACTCAAAGATCTAAAACTTTTTCCACATACGCAATATCACCATTTCTCTCAAATATTGTTGACAAATCTGTCTAAATCTGTGATAGTGAGCACTTCTCCCTTGCTGAGATAATCCATCCCACCTCACAGGTGTGCCATATCAAGATGCTGATTAGACACCATGATTAGTGCACAGGTGTGCCTTAGACTGCCCACAATAAAAGGCCACTCTGAAAGGTGCAGTTTTATCACACAGCACAATGCCACAGATATGGCAAGATTTGAGAGAGTGTGCAATTGGCATGCTGACAGCAGGAATGTCAACCAGAGCTGTTGCTCGTGTATTGACTGTTCATTTCTCTACCATAAGCCGTCTCCAAAGGCGTTTCACAGAATTTGGCAGTACATCCAACCAGCGGTTACACCATGTGTAACCACACCAGCCCAGGACCTCCACATCCAGCACGTTAACCTCCAAGATCGTCTGAGACCAGCCATTCGGACAGCTGCTGAAACAATCGGTTTGCATAACCAAAGAATTTCTGCACAAACTGTCAGAAACCATCTCAGAGAACCTCATCTGCATGCTCGTCGTCCTCATCGGGGTCTCCACCTGACTCCAGTTCGTGGTCGTAACCGACTTGAGTGAGCAAATGCTCACATTCGATGGTGTCCTGCGCATTGGAGAGGTGTTCTCTTCACAGATGAATCCCGGTTTACACTGTTCAGAGCAGATGGCAGACAGCGTGTGTGGCGTCGTGTGGGTGAGTGGTTTTCTGATGTCAATGTTGTGGATGGAGTGGCCCATGGTGGCGGTGGGGTTATGGTATGGGCAGGCGTATGTTATGGACGAAGAACACAGGTGCATTTTATTGATGGCATTTTGAATGCACAGAGATACCGTGATGAGATCCTGAGGCCCATTGTTGTCCCGTACATCCAAGAACATCACCTCATGTTGCAGCAGGATAATGCACGGCCCCATGTTGCAAGGATCTGTACACAATTCTTGGAAGCTGAAAACGTCCCAGTTCTTGCATGGCCAGCATACTCACTGGACATGTCACCCATTGAGCATGTTTGGGATGCTCTGGATCGGCGTATATGACAGCATGTACCAGTTCTTGCCAATATTCAGCAACTTCACACAGTCATTGAAGAGGAGTGGACCCCCCAATAAAACAAAACTGCACCTTTCAGAGTGGCCTTTTATTGTGGGCAGTCTAAGGCACACCTGTGCACTAATCATGGTGTCTAATCAGCATCTTGATATGGCACACCTGTGAGGTGGGATGGATTATCTCAGCAAAGGAGAAGTGCTCACTATCACAGATTTAGACAGATTTGTCAACAATATTTGTGAGAAATTGTGATATTGTGTATGTGGAAAAAGTTTTAGATCTTTAAGTTCATCTCATAAAAAATGGAGCAAAAACAAAAGTGTATTTTTGTTGAGTGTATCTGAACCATTTCTTTGTAATTTTTTTAACAAAATATGCCAGTGTTTCAAAGACAAATTTTAATATTTCAAATAGTTATCTATTTTTTTTAACTAACTTGATTAACTTTTTAATTGGTTTGTTCACTGCTGTAATAATGTTTGCATTACTGTTGGCTAACTATATTCATTTTTTAATGACTGCTTTTACAATGTTAACCATTTGGCCATTACTTTTAGCTAACTAGTAACTTTTTAATTACCACTTTTACTATTTTTAGCCATTTGTCTAATACTTTTGTGTAACTATATTAAACTTGAATTACTACTTTTATTATTTTCAATCATTTGTCCATTATTGTAAGCTAGCTACTAAAGTTATTACTTTTACTATTTAAACTATTCATTACTTTTTGGCTAACTAAATTAACACTGTAATTGCTACTTTTATTGTTTAATGCATATATTCATTACTTCTGACTATCCCAACAATTACAGCTATTTCAATCATGAATCTGTATTACTGTTCACTATGTTAACTTTTATTTACTACTTTCACTGTTTCGACCATTTATCCATGACTTGAAGCTAAATATACTACTGTTCAAAAGTTTGGGGTCACTCAGACAATTTCATGGTTTCCATGGAAACTCATATTTTATTCATGTGCTAGCATAATTGAACAAGGGTTTTCTAATCATCAATTAGCCTTTCAACAACATTAGCTAACACAATGTAGCATTAGAACACAGGAGTGATGGTTGCTGGAAATGTTCCGCTGTACCCCTACTGTATGTAGATATTACATTAAAAATGAGCCATTTCCAGCTACAATGGTCATTTACCACATTAACAATGTCTAGACTGTATTTCTGATTAATTTAATGTCATCTTCATTGAAAAAATGCTTTCCTTTCAAAAATAAGGACATTGCTAAGTGGCCCCAAACTTTTAAACGGTAGTGTGTATCAACTTCTTAATTATTGCTTTTGGCTAATATACAATATTTATCACCATTTATTTATTACTTTTAACTGGGTGTTTAAACATTTCTTTTGCTAACTATTTTAACTTTACAAACACTGGTTTTCACAAATTATTTTAACCATTTACCCATTACATTTACCAAGTTATTGCAAATGTTTTCTAACTTCTTGCTAAATAGCTTTTGACACACCATAAATGGCAACAGGTAGCACTGCGGAAAGTAAATGTGTTTCCTTGGTATACTGATGTACTGTAATTTTCAGGCCTGTGTAGCAGGACCTGTGCTGCATGGCTCCCAAAGCTGGTTTATCAGTTATGATCCTTAGACTTCACTTTGAATGTCATTTCAACCCAGGCAGGCATCCTCCCATGTCTCCAAAAACACTGCTTTCATCAAGCCCCCAGTCTGCTCTATTTTGGTTTTAAATTTCTCTTCACATACTTTGTGCAAGTATTAAAACAAAACTGTTCAAGCGTGGGGGCTATCATGCTTACTTCAGATTTACTGTGGTAAGATCCTGTGTTTGCATCCTGGGTTTGTGTTGATGTTCTGTTGTAAAACCCTGTGTAGTGTTGATGTTGAGAGTAAAATTATGGTAAGAATGTGCAGTGATGCGTCAGGGCAGACCATACTTGGCTGTTTGTCTTGGTGGTGGTCTGAGGCTGCTTTATAGCGGGAAAGCTTTCTGGATTGATGAATTATCCCCAAGATCCTGCATCTGAAGGCCTTCAATTCATTACACATGTCCCAAGTCTCCTTGGGTTAACCCTGTGATCAAATACCATCTGTTGATCAACCGTGGAGAGAAATGCCACACAGAAGCCCATTCCTGTCTCCTGATGGAGTTTGCTGTTGGGCGCTACCAGAAACTCTTGAAAATAGATAAATGATGTTGGTAAGCCACAGAGTTTAACTAAAGAAAATTTAGAGGGGTCTTCCAGAGAGGCTTTATGGCTGTTTGGTTTAAAGAAAGAGACATCTGCTTCTCCATCTTGCATGTGGTCTAAAAAGAGTTCATTACTTTTACGGTTTACTCGGCCATTAGCTTGGGAAAGGATAAATTGCTGTTGATGTATCATCTGAAATTAGCTTGCTGTGATGAGCTTAAGCTAAGTGGGAAGGCTGTGCGGTCATGTCATGGTCTCAGAAAGTTTAGTAGTCTAATCAGACAGCAGGACCTGTTGTACCAGGTCATCATAGCTTGGAAAATCCAAACTGAATCTCCATGTAATCTCCTATCTCCATGTTAGGAGATACAGGAGAATCAGTTTGGCATTGGGCGAATTGAATCGCGTTTCCCTCCCGGGAAAGTTTGGTACGACCAATCATAGCACAGGAGGCGGGAGTTAATGCTGCGTCATCTTCCGACAATGAGGAGGCAGTGGATGGCTCGTTACTTTCGGCTTCTTGCCATTGTTTGTACAGAGGAAAATCCTGTTCCAAATGTGTGAGTAAATTTAAGCAACTTTTACACATACGCACCGACTTGGTTTGGCTCCGATTTAAAGTTATTCCTAACACCGCTAATCGTTTGGAAGAAGTCTTTTGTTGCATAGCCTTTTCAAAAATAAGTGTTGTACTTGAGAGTACCCCGTGTATTCGCAGATTTTTGTGACAAAAACGGCAGTAATCATTCACCGCGACGCTTTCTCGGCTGCATGCCATTGTTGTTTGGACTACATGGACTTCAAGGTCGATTTGTTTGTGCGTCACATCCGTGTTACGCTGATTGGTTCTTTCTCGTTCAAGCTGCATTTGTTAGCCCCTCCTTTTTGAAATCGTCTCCTATCATCACAATGCTAGACTGCCTTTATTTGTATTTATATTAATACATAAATAAAGTCAGTCTGGATTTTCCAGGCAAAGGTCATCAACTTGCAATGAACTCCAACTAAGTTACTGGGCAGATTCTAGTCAAATGTAGCACCTAGCTCCTGGACCCCTAACAGCACTGTTTACCACACACCTCCACCAGTGACAAGCAGTGTATTTGTAATAGTTGTTATGGGGCTTCTTGTAGTTCAAAAGTGTAAATACACAATTTCTCAAAGTGAGTTTTCTTGAAACAAAATCTAAAATCTGATTTCTGACAAGCCAAAACTCTGGGTTGAAGAGGACCCTGCACTCTTTAAGGCAAGAATCAATTTCTGTCAACAAAGGCCCTTCGCCGCAAAACCACAAACCTGCTGTGCCTCCATCGCAGGCGGTAATAAGCACATCATATTTCTGCAACAGGCATGTGATCTGAAGTGGCATGTTATTTTCTCCTCGCTCTTTTTTTCCTGGATTGCGATCAATGTTTTTTTCCTTATTTAAGGAAATCACACGAACTCGTACGCCACGGGACATGCTCATTATTTAAGGCAAGAAATTTTCCATCCAAACATTTTTTGCATCAAACACTGTACATGGATGACTGACTAGAAAACAACCAAGACTTACTGGACCAAAAATGTGGTTGCTAACAAGTGTAAACAAATACTACAATCTGACAGCACATAATCACCTCTCCTGGTCACAGCTGGCCCGTGCAGAATGCACTCGGTGCCTCTTCTTCCCCGTGTCCTTTGCTTTGTGGGGTACAGCAATGTACCAAGTATGGCATGAGCATGTCAAAAGGTCAGAACTCAGTCGTGCAGGGCGTTCTCTACAAAGATACTTTTACAATCGTGAGGGTGGGTGTGAGCGACAGTTAGCCATGGGTAGGCACACCAGAAACATGTGAGTGTGAGGCGTGATCACTGTTCGCTCTTCTACCAGACACCACTGCGCTGTGGGGTGTCAACTTCGGCGAGAGGTTCAACAGTTCTGTGGTTAGAGTCACAGACATGCTACTGACGCCTGACTACTTCTGTATTTTCTAAAAGAACTCTCAGCTTCTCATGGCTAACTTGTTTTGACACATCTCAACCATGTGTTGGCTGCTATAAGGTTTTGTTTTCATGTTTTCAGTCCTTCATATAGGTGAAAAATGGCACTTTTTGCAGTGTTTCCATCAGTGGTTTAACATACAGTGCATCACCCTATGGTATTGCATGTGCTTTGGATAAAAATGTCTGCCAAATAGCATGCTGTATGTTAACTCGAGTGTATATTCTTAACGGATCGTTGATTTTGTTCATGTCAGCTATGTTGTGTCAACAGAATTATGCAGAGAGATGATTGCGCTCTGGCGATGACAGACGGCTCAAAACACAGATGCACACATATCCAAACTGGTTGTCTGCCAATACTCATCGGAGGCATGCCGCTATTAGGCATTAATACCACCAGAGTGGGAAGAGTCATGGCATGAGCAAGACTCTGGAGAAAGCGCCTTGTCTCACTCAGCATGAGCCCAAGCCACAAGCATCCCTGAGTTACATAACAGTGCTTTTGTGCAGGCACAGACTTCCATGTGTCTTTTTGTCTCAGATCCCAAAGGCCACACATATGGACAATGAAATGAGCGTCCAATATCCTGATAGGATTAGCCAAGGCAGATTCTGTCATCCTGATGGAGTGATAGAGGACAGACCTGATCTGTCTAAGTGCATTTGCAGGTTTTATAAATGAAAAATATGCTCTGAAGGGATGAAGCTGAGTTTCTTCCAGATTCATGACGTCTAAATCTGGTGTTAACTGATTATCTGCCAAAAAGGGACCTGCCTGTTGATGAACACTAAATTAAACAAACACAAGTTCAACTGCACTGATGACTTACAGTGAGTAGATCCAAAAACTAATTTAATCAAATGTAGAACAATTTTTAATGTACCGTTTACACAACATTATGAAGAGCAGCTTTCAGTAAATTACAAATACATTATATACATTTAAAGATGATGATAATCATGTGGAATTTTTTAAAAATCAAAACATTCAGCTCTACTTTATTTGACAATGTGAAAGACTACGAATAGTTTTCATTGTCACAGATTAATTAGTGTGATGCAGCACAAAATGTGATTGTTTGAAGCTCAAAGTGCATTTTATGAGCAGACAGTCTTCATAACCAGGCAGAGAAGCCGTGCTTTTCTTTTACCACCCATATGCTGTCAATCACCTTGCCGGACTGGAAGACATAGAAAAGTCTTGTTCAGTATTTGAGCAACACTCTTTGTCTTTAGAACGCATTCATTCTCTTTTGCTGTGCTTGTGTTCCTCCATGTTGCTCACCTGGTCGTCAGAGACCTGCTCCAAGTAAAGGTGTGTGCCGTTGACCACTTGCATGCGGCTGTAGCCGTAGTCTGTACTTCGAAACGCGCTCCACTCTTTGGGGTTTGGATTGAATCTGTCAGTCCTCTCTCTGCAGCCCTGCAGAAGAGTCAACAGAGTGAGTCACACGCCTTTCTTAAACTCTGTCCTCAAAGCCCTGTTTGACATTTACAACTGTGCCGGTGCCTCGGTGCGAGTCTGGCTGCATTTTGATATGCTGATGACTAACCTCTCTGTGGCGGGATGACAAAGCGTGCCCTGCACTGCTCGCCACCACATCAGAAATCACTTAACCAGAGGAACAGCTGGTACTAAACTTATGTGGCAAACCAGCTGCTGCACAGACAGAACTGTGCACAATATTTAACAGTGTTTTTGTGTATGTTACTGTCAATTCATGCATCGATCTATGTGGGAAAAACGTTAACAGTCACAGACGGAGATGTGAAAGTGCTTACAGCAGAGCCTGTGATGATGTGTACTGGAGCCTTAGGGTTCACATAAGGCCGCTCTCTGCTCCCATTGTACACCTATGAGGAGAAGAGTATAGGGAGTATCGTTCACTAATGCACAACAGGGAACTGGAAAAATAGAAGAATGTTGTAAATTATAAATGCACGAGCTGACCTTGTCCCCATAGACAGGCCAAAGTCTCTCATATGTGTGCTCATGTGCCCACAGCTCCACATCCACTCCTGTGAAAGACATTTGATGATAGTATGCAGCCTTTCATAAAAAAAATAACTACACAAACAGCTCAATTACAAACACTCTGCAGTGTGAGCTAACATTTCTCAGATCTCATGCCTATTTAATTTTGAAATATCTCAACAATCAACAGAAGCTTAACATCAGAGCAACCAAAACTTCCAAAGTTCCCCCACAAGCTCAGTAATTAAATGCAACAAACAAATGTCTTAGAAATATAATACAGGAAAAAACATTTGAAAACGGGCTGTAGGAATGTCAGCCAAACCGGAGGCCTGCTTTTTTAATAAAGGATGTTTGGATCGCTCCGTCCGCTGCAACTGTGAGGACATTAGTCTGTCTGAGTGTGCAAATGTGTGATCTTAAACACCCATTAGTAGCACACAGCTGGTTGTCGAATAGGGAGCATACCATAGCGGTAAAATAGATCCTCTAGACCGGGAGCTGGCGGTTTGGTGTCATTCCGTCCCAGTCGGACCTGAGATTTAACAGAGAGGAATAATGACAGCATGAACTGGCAATAATGTGAGAAACCCTACCTGTTACGTGAAACACTACCTGGTAGAGCTCCATCGTGCCCATGCCAGCCTCACTCCAAACAGTGCCAAGTGCTGAGAGAAGCAAGCCCAAATGGAAACTATTTGGTCCAAATTACAGTGATTATGACTCAACGTGCTTATGGGTTGCGATGTGAAATGGCCAGTCTGCAACATGCGTGACACGTCTGCTACCAGGGGCAATTTAAGCGTCAAGCTACACAGCAAAAGTAAATCCTGTAAACAACTTTATGTAAGGAAAGGAAACCTTTAACAATACAGAGGTGTTGTTCTTAAAATAACCAGAAACACACCTCAAAACTAACAATGGCTGCTTTGAAGGAAATTCTCACACTGTTTAAAGATTGAGATAATTTTTTAAATTAAACGTCACACATATGTAACCGTATTACCATGATGTGTACAATGAAGCCTTGCTGATGAAATGCTGGGAATACAGCTAAAATATTATAACAGGAACCTCTACACCAAGTAGGGATATGAATGGCTCTATCCTTCTTTACTAAACCTTTACAGTAATGTTATCTTGATTTAACTCCTACAGAATCTATAAAACTACTGATAGATATTTTAAACCAATCATTTCTACAGCAGTGGGAATAAATCAGTAGTATTGATTACATACATAGGAGTCAAACTTGGTGCAGTCATCCTGGTCGTCATCAGAGCAGTACATGGGTCTGTGTCCCATAGTTATGATCCACGGGTGCACTGCTCTGTTCTCAGGCCTGTTGGCCTCCTAGGTCAGGAGTAAATGGACCCATCCACGTGCCAGATTAAAATAATGACACAAAGGTTACAACAAAATGAGAAATCGGGAGATGTATAATGGAGAAATTAATGTAAAAGATAGTATTGTGCTGAAATGAAAAGAGAAAGACAGGTTGAGAGCGAGTGTGGGAACAAAAGAGAGCACTTAGTCATCATGTACAGATGTAAATGTTGCAGTCATTAACCTCCAGGTCGTTCCTCAGCCACTCATACTGCTTGAAGAGGAGCTCTTGGCCAAATTCGAGATAGAAATAAACCTCAGTGGAGAGGGAGATGATGTGTGCTGACCCCAGGTTCCAGCTGCAGACACACATTGTCAAAATGATGCACAGCGCTGACCCAGTAGAGGAAGCATGCTAAAAGTCATCCGATAAGCAAGAACAGACCTCACTTTAAACTCCACATAGTGTGAAAAAATACTCCAGAATCCAGTCAACGTTTTGTCGCTGGCATGTTGCTGTTAAATGCAATAAACTCTGCCTTTTACCCAAAGCGCTGTACTGTACAGTGAGTGCTTACATGCTCACTCTGTACAGTTAATGGAAAAATCTGTGTACTGTACACGGCTGCTGTATGTTGTGAACTAAACAGTTTCCAGTAGCAGTCAGTTGCCTCTGTGGTGTTCCCTCTCTGCCTCCCCTTGTTCCTGACTGTGCACATGAGCAAAAGGCTCCCAGCCAGCAGGCCTGTCTGCATGCAGGCCCACGGAGAGTGGGCAGCTGGCCTGTGGTCTAGCAATGTATTATCTTACAGTCTGAGAGAAGGAGGCCTGCACTGGGCAATGAGTCACCCACTCAAATGTATAGCTCCTTTGTGTAGACTCAGTGTCCCTGAGATAGGAGAGGCAAGCAAAACTAAGAGACAGGAGCTCTGCACTCCTCTGCTGACTCTTGCAGCTCTATAATGCATACTGAAATACAGCAGGAGGTTTGGAACACTTTCACATGATACTTCACATGGGGTCCCTGCTGGAAAAGTAATAATTTCTCTTTGCTAGTGCTGTGTGCACAGCCAACGACATCCCTTTTCAGTGTTACTGTTCTGTTCTTTCACCTGCCTAAGCATATCCAAGAGTATCTTGACTAAAGCCAAGGTCACACTATAGGAGACTTAAAATTCTAACAAATGTGGAAATTGGGTTGCATCAAATCCATATATGTAAGTAGGAACTTACATAGGAAGGATATTCTTCTCTCTAGTCTCAAGCATGGACACATTAAAAGATTGGAAAATAATGGCTTATCGCATACTATCAGAAATAGATAGGAATCAGAAATACTTCATAGATCCCTGAGGGGAAACTGCTTAATACAGGACGTTGTTAAATATTATTGTCCCAGAGGGAGTATTCAAGGAGCAGTGTGGCACCGCGTGCGATCTCAGGGGGAAGCAGATGTAAACGAAATGGAGACCGGGGCGCAACAATCCCTGTGGTGCTAATAATACTATGTAAGGCCAAAAAAGCAGAAGGCTTCACAAATGTGGATGAGAAAACATTTGGGAAGATGTGCTCTCCACAGATTGTTTAGTCTACAGAGAGAATTTGACTTGAAAACTGTGAGTTTTATTATCTGTTGCTAATGTTAGTCTCAGGGGTTGGAGTGTTTAGCATTGCTTGGTAACAGTGGCCACTGCTCCGGCCAAAGTCGCAGGCCAGATTTCTGCTCGGATTGTCAGGAGGGATGAAACTGGTCTAAATCGGCCTAAAACTCCCGTAGCAGCTTCCTTACCTGTACCATAGGCTCTCAGTCTGGCCTGGCATGCTGAAGCGATTCCTGTAGTTGGAGAAGTTGCTGTGAACAAACAAGATTGTGAGAAATGCAATTAGATGAACTGATCATACAATTTGCATTCCTTGAATATCTAACAAACAGCAATTAGCACCACAAACTGCTGCTTTCTCTTCGTTTGTGGTACCTATACCAGAGCTCAAAAAGCTGCAATCCTTTCAGAATACATTTCAGATAATTCCCAGCTTTCTGTATAATAGAATGAACCAGCAGTTCCCGAAATAAATTTGGTGCAATTCTTTTGTTTTGTGTCCATTTGCAGTTGTCATTTCAACTTGACAGAAAACATGGGGCGGTAGATCTTTGGACAAAAGTGACCATCAACTTGTGGTGGTGGCATCTGTTTTCAGCTTCAAACAAAAACTGTAGTCGGTCTTAGATATTTAGAGAAACCATACATGGTGCTATATGCAGGCTATCAGTGGCTGCCTCTAAATTAAAGGCTGTGCAAATTCATGGATGTAACCCCTGTGACATCACCCTATAGGACTGTGATGGGATATTCTGAGGCTTAGAATCATGGTCAGTTACTGGAGCCAGATAATCAGAATTTGGGCAACACAGGGAAGCCTGGGTGGAGCAAGCAGAAGCCACCATGACTGAGTCTGCTACACTTGTCAATCAAGAAAGCATGCCTCCAACTACACCCCTCCTAAAACCATAACATCTTGTTAAAAGAGGACTGTAATTATAGATCCAGGAGTCATTAAAGGAATCACATTTTAAGGCACTTCCACAGTGGTTTTAGCACTGAGTCATGGTGGCTCTTATTGTTCCGGATATAGCAGGATGTTTGTAATGATCGGTCCACCACTGCAGACTACAAGGAAAACAGACACATTGTAAAACAACTATAACTGAAAACTCAAGAACACCAACATCCACAGTAAACCTGTAATCCAAATACTATAATACATCACGCAAAAGGGAAAAACTTTTTCATGGAAAGCTCCCCCTGACGTCAAACGGTCACTTTCTTTTCACGGTTTATAATTTCAACAAGCAGGCAGCAGCCAGTCTTCTCTACGCTCCATTAACTAAGCAAGGTGACGGGAATGATTTGTTTTCTTATCTTACGTAAGCAGAGGGGGAAAAGGCAATATCCTCGACAGCAGCCGGGGTCGGACGGGCAGTTAATGTAGGGTTAGAGGTAACTAGAGAACAGCAGGGTCAGAGGTCAAAGGCCAGACGCAGCAACAGAAAAGAAGGATCAAAGAAGGCTTCACTAACTGAACAAGTCTTAATCTACTGACGCATGCAGTTCTAGTGACCAGTGATCATTGAGCGCAAAGAAAGGAGATGATCTTACTTGTGATACTTCAAACGATTCGAATCACCAACAAAAAATAGCTACAGGCACAAATTTTCAATTTACAGACATCACAATAGGGGAAGTATCTGATGTTTTAGAATATATTTATCCTAAACCAACCACTCAAGTCATCCAAGCTAACAAAGCAAAAGAACAAGAGTTCTTCCTGAGCAAATTAGTTCTCAGAATTCCACAGCCAAGTTCTGAATCATGGCCCTGAACCAGTAACTGTCACAACATGTGTTCATACTCCCATCTTGTGGCTACAAGGGGTACCAGCAAATATTTAGAGGGATCTGTGTATGCACTGTCTGGTTAAGCGGAATAAACAATTAATTTTTAATCAACGTAGTACTCTTTAGAAATCCAAACAGTGATGTAACTGTGTATGTTAACAGGAAAAGTATTAGCCTGGAGAAACACAATCAACCGCAAGCTTTAAAGTCTCTGGTTCAGTGGTGGAAAATCTGATCGAGCACAAATATGATAAGCTTATAGTCGTTTGATTAATCTCGGCTATGCGAGTCCAGCGTAACATGTGAGTCATTCTTTCTAACCCGAAACACGCTTGTCTCCATGTGTGTTTGCTTTGCTCTTAACATAAGGTCGAGATAGAGATCTGGTAGATGTCAAACTCAATGTGAACAATGAGACTCAACTGGCCCAGCAAGATTTTTCCCTCTGCATCAAATCTTCCCTTTCATCATGTGATGAGCTCAATCCAGGCAGTAGGACAAATTAAAGCAGCCAGTCGTAGTCTTCAGGAAGCATATCAAAAAACTCCCATCACTGGACATTGTTTCAAATGGGCGACCGTTGAAGTTTGTTCCCTGCAAAGGCCTGATGAACCATACGCTGTGCTCGGTGAACAAAGCCGGTCTTGATTGGGGCTTTAGCATCTTCTGTGGACCCACTGTTCTCATCCTGCTGGAATGCTGACTGAAAACGTTTGTGGTCAGCACTGTTTCAACTGCCTTTTACCCATTAGGTTTTGAGGTTGGAAAGAGAGCGGGACAGAGAAGTACAGTGAGAGAAAGTGCAACAGAAAGCAAGGAAGAAAAGCAGGGGCCAGCTGCTGGGAATATTTGGATTCTGAACAACACCGCAGAACAAAACACACATTTAGGTATAGAAGACGGTGAGAGGAGCTGGATTTCTGGTTATGTAATGCAGCTAGCTGCTCCTTGATATCAGGTTCTTATGTCAGGATGCAGCGCCAAGAAAAAGAGACTACTGTTAGCAGCTCCTTAATAAACACCAGGCAGTAGTTATATTACACATGGCAAGACTGAGTGAGAACTGTCCCAGTATAGCGGCGGCAAGTAAATATTATCGTTGAGGCTCGGGCACCTCTGAATGTTTCAAAATGCAAAACGCACAACTGACTTCAGCAGATGTGCTTGGAAATCAGGGACACATTCATTGCTGATCCTCAAGATTAAAGATCATATTATAACCCTGAAGTCTCACATTATCTTTAACACTGAACCGAATTTGTAACTTAATTCGAAATGTGCTGAAAACATTAGACTGACATCATACTATTATACTGTGCATTTACCTGAAAGCAAAATTATAGGATGCAACTTCCAGACATTGGCATATTTTTATCAGCTACAGTTTGTTAAAACCTATAATAGTGGCACTGTAAGGTCTTAATTATAAAGTCAATGGGGACAGGGACAGATTATGAGTATGCCATAATATCTATGTACAAATCACTGCATGTACATGTGCACTACTGGATGCTATGTTTTGTTTCTGCTTCAGCAAGAAAGCTTCATCACCAGCTATTTTCATGATTAACTGACTGATCTTTTTCCTTTAAAAATGTCATGAAATAAAGACAAGCCCAACGTAATTTCATGAATCCAAAGCTGATGTCTTCCCAAATATATGTAATTTTCTATTACACAAATTATCATTCATCAGACAACAAGGAAAGGTTCAGGATTTGACTTAAAAACAATGGCTGAACAACGAAATTAGCAATTTAAGACCGAATTAGGATTTGTGTTATTGTGTCTTCGCTGCCTTGTCTCTTGATCTGGAAAAGTCCCGGGGTTTATATGGGAATGACACATTCAGTGGTGATGAGTCGAAACGCAGACAGAGTTCCCACCACCGCGGGCCATCTCTGAGAACCGAAAAACAGATATTGAGCTGATGATTCCCAGTCAGACAAATGTTTGTTTTGGAGAGCATTGCCTTGTTTAGATGTTTTTGGTTCCTGATACTGTTCCAGCCTTCAGAGACCAAAATAGCTCCCATCTGTTCAAACGGCACAGTGAAAAGTTTGCGCCCGAACAAAGCGTCTTTGCTGCAGCAGAAAACCTGCGGCTGACAAGGCAAGTCTGTCTCACCAACGTGCGACGGGCTCCAATGCAGAGCGAAACACATGCACCGCTGTTTTTGTCCAAACCCCATCAATTACACTTCTGCCTTGGAATGCGGCGCAAACGTAAAGAAACAAGAAAACAGAATTGAAAGCAGAAAACAGACAGAAGACAGTCAGAAAGCTTCTGTGTTGACTCACTGACTGTGAATGTGACACTTTAAAGATTTCTTCACAGAGTGTGTCTGGGTTCGTTTATGGACACACTTCTCTAGTGTTTGTGCCAAACAGAGTGACAGGAGAGACATTTACTGAAATTCCACCTACTATGCAGATTCGTGGTTGCCTGGACAGGCCATGTAGGGAACGTAGGCTGCTATGGACTGAATCTGCCTCATGAACTCATCTCCAATCCTGGCATTGTCCTGGAACAGTGTCATTCATCCATTAAACATGACGCCAAAGATTTTCCTGTCAGACATCGATGTTTCATTCTTTTCTCCATTAACTGCTATTCAGCCAAATTAGTTTAAGAACCGAGCGAGTCCGTTTTCCAGACAGCTTCAGGAATGTATCATCAGGCAAGCAAACAAGCCTCCCTGAAACCAGAGGAGCAGAGCTTTAAGAGCACGCTGCAGTTTATTGCTGCTCTGATGGCTTTTACCTGCCACAGCCATTAATGACCTTTCACACAAAATTCTCTTCCTGAAGCCGCTGGATGTGCTTGCACATTCCAGCTGAAAACACAGCTCGGGTGAGTTATGGTTATTAATTTTAGCAGAAGTCTGCTGATTGCATTCATCACTCTCTACATATTAAAAAAAGGCATTAATAAAGCAAGAACTCATTTAAGGGAAAATGGTATTAGCATCCAAGACAAGGTTATGTCCGCTAAATATCAAAGATGACAGCAAGGGGAATTTCATATGAGCAAATATGTTATTGGGACTTAAGACTTGTGGTTTTGAACAGCTCCACTTTTATTCATGAAATACTTGGGCGACATGACCCTCACTCTCATCTTTCACCGCAGGCTTAAGGCATTTCACAGTAATGCTAATCATGAGCTGAATGTCTCAACCACAGCTAAGAGCTTTTATATGTCCTGATAATAAACAGTGGTGTGCTTTGGGAAGGGGGCAGTAGAGAAAGGTAAAGTGGCTTATCTCATCTGTCACTCTGGAATGAATGAACTATCAGAGCAGTTTTAAGAGCATAAGGTATTGATGAAAGAAATTTGCTGTCAGTGATCTTAACTGGGGCTGGGCACGGGTTTGATCGCATTTCAAAGTTACAGAAAGGTAGAAGAGTTAAATACCTCATGCATATCATAGGCGAAGTCACCTGTAAGACAAAAAAATACATTTTTCGATTAGTGCCTTTGGTGAAGTGTGCCTATTCAGTTCCTCAAAAAAATTCCATCCATTTAACTTGATTTAAACCCTCAGTTGTCGTTTTAGCTTTTGCAGTCGTTTTCCTCCAAAGAGTTGAATGAAAAGAAGACTGTTTGAAAGAGAGACTGCTGGAACCACAAGGTGGTTGGAAATGGGGGAGACAGCTAATCCGGCTTTACCCACCAGCACCTCTGAGACTCAGTAGGTAGAAAAAGAAATAAATGCATCTTAACTAAACTGAAAAACATCTTGTGGTTTCCCAAGGCATTAAAGCCTGGAACTAATCCCTTAGTGAGCTTCAGAGGTAGTAGGTAGGTTTTATTAAGTGTTTAGCCCCCACATTTAGGCAATCTTCTAACTTAGAACTCAGCCACAAAGCAATTAAAGGAGCAGTATGTAGGATTTACAGTAGTTGCATCTAGCAGTGAGGCTACAGACTGCAATCTGCTGAATATCCTTCTCTTAGCAACCATGCACGTACAGCAGTTGGCACTGCAGCATAAAAACAGAAAGGCCCTGTTTATATCCAGTGTTTGGCTTGTCCATTCTGGGCTACTGTAGAAAACATGGCAGGAGACAATCTACCCCCTCTGTAGGTATGAGGGGTTAAAGCTTCTACAGTAACTCAAAAAGACAATGGCTCTCATTTTCAGGTGATTACACGGTAAGGATGACAAAATAATGAATAATATACTCCATGGCAGCTAATAAATTCCCATAAAACCTCCACACGGGTCCTTTAATTGTATTTCCCAAAATATCAGACTATTTAAACGGCTTGTTAGCTACAGTCATCCTCAGGCCCTGTTTTCATGCCAAAACAACAATCAGCACAAGCATTCTTCCAGCAGCAATTATGGAATAATCCTTAAAGTATAAATAAACCATTCTGAGTAATCAGTCACTAGACAAAAAAAATGAACATTAATTGCGTTTAAAGCAGGAACATGTGTAAATTTTCACTAATCTGTAGATCAGCGTAAGTGATTCTGATACAGTACAATTTGTTATTTCTATTTTATCTGCGTAAGTTAAATACTAATGTACATCACTGGATTCTGTCTGCAGATTTAAGTTGACGTGGGTTTACTCTGCACCATTCAGTCAGTAACACCATTTTCTGGAGAACACTCTTTCAGCTGGTTTAGCTTTTGTCCATATGCACCGCTGTGACTGCTCCTGTCCTGTGAGTGGCTAAGATTGGATTTATACTGCACCTCTGCCAGACCTTTTGCACTTTGGGCTGCTGCACCGTCATAAACCACTACAGCAGCTGACACTCACACAGTCCAGGCGCCTGCTGTTGTTGTGCTTGCACGTTTTAGCAGGATAAATTGTGTTTAACTCAGTGTTTCATTTAAAAAGCCAACAGAAAGAAGACGAGCCAGTGAATCAAACTTTCTGGGCAAACACGTTCTGGCACAACACACACAGATCTGTTTAGACTCTACAATCTACTCACATTTTGAACACGTGACTGGAATCTAACCCCTTTTATTCCAAAATAACTACTGCAAATGCTCAATATGTATTATTACGCTGATTATAGTAATTACCAAAATGATATATTACCTCTCCATTATGCATTTCTGTTGGACCTCAGCTAGCTAACACAATCTGCGTACACAGTGCCAGGTATTTGTGGATGACTAATCCCTTTGGATTCTGTCGATAAAACTAAATGCTCCTTTAATTGTTATAACAGTGCAGAATAATACTATTTCTATCAGTGTAGAGGTTACCTATATGCAGGATGACATCATACATGCCAAGCTGTGTCTCCTTTTGCAGCCGAGCCAGAGACTGAGGATTCTCGTTGCCCAGGTCTCCATACAGAGCAAACCGGGGACTGAAACTAGAGCTGTCGTTCAGAGCAGTAAAGAGGAACACGTCGCTCCAGCCTTCATCACTGCCACAGTGGTAGACTGAAAACACATAAAGAAGAGATCAATCTTTCTGCATTAATGTGATGAGACGGTCTGACAAGTTGAATTTTAGAAATCTCAAAGCTCCACTCACCATAATTAGCAGCAGGTTTGAGACCTGTGAGTGTGACTCTGTGGATGAACATCTTCCTCTTCTCCTCTCCAGAGTCCACAAACAGAGTAGCGTTACCTTTGGCGCTCATCTCAAACAGTCGACCCCCCAGAAGGCCATACTCCACCTTGCTCTCCGTCTTATTGAAGGTGGTCCAGGTCACAACCATGGAGCCTGGCACTCCTGGGAAGAAAAGCCCCGTTACTGAAAATGTGATGTAGATTGTTCTGACAGAACTACTGGATTCACTTACTGATGCATTGATAAAAGCCCAGAAGAAAAGCTGACTTTACAAGAGTGGTGCTTTTGATCTTGCTGCTGGCAAGATACAACCATGAGAACGTTGAGGTAAGCTGACAACCGGCCAGGTACTTATTTCATCAAGACATCAACTCATTAAATGACTACCACATGTTTCACCTTCATCAGGAACGAACAAAAGAGGATTCATGCGGCACCGAACATCACACATATGTGTGGCAGCTTGGGTAATTATCTGGTTCCTTTGACCTACATGTGCACAGGTGCAGTTTCAGTGAACCAAAGTGTTTAAGCAGGACACGTCGTTGTTTTTGCTGCCAACAGTTTTATCAAGGCCTTAAAATAGCGACAATAAATCAAACACACAGACAAAGAACTAAAAGTAAATTTGAACTTCAGTCACTTTGTTGCAAAGCTACACACCAATGAGTGCACTGGAAGCATATCGATTAGAATAGAATAGCTTTATTGTCATCATACATGGGGGCATGATAAAAATCGATATACGTTCCGCTGGATGGTGCATTGATAACAAGTATTAAGAAATAAAATATCAATCAAATGTACATACAAAGCAAGACAATATTAAAAATGACCACATGTGCAAAGGAGGCAAGCCATATACAATATGGGAGGTAAATGAAATGAAATAAAAACCAATAAAATAGAATAAATATTGTCAGGAAATTGCACGTAAGCAGCATTTGAACCATTAAATGTGACTGTGCGTTCAGGTAGACAGGTGTTTTAGTTCAGGAGACTGATGGACCATGTGTAGAAACTGTTTCTCAGCCTGTTTGGCAGCAGGCTGGATAGCTGCTGGCCAGGGTGTGTGCTGACTGCCCACATTTTTTTTTTTTTGCTATATCAGTGCTTTCAGTCATTGTATTATCGAGTGATTTGTTCAAATGGTCTGTAAATCTGCAAGCCACATGAGCTGGATGCTTATGTGTATTACTAAGGGAAAAATAGTATCCTCAAATGAAAACACATGAGGTTAATGGAGACAGTTCAAATGCTTACCTGCGTAGGAGAGGTGCACCTGCTCCGGCTGGGTCCAGATAGGAGGAACACCAAGCACCAACAGTGGTGCGAGGTTTAACAAGATACAGGCAGCATAAAGAGGCAGCATTTTAACACTAGACAATGGGAAGAAAAGGCACATACACTCAGAATGTAAACCGGTTCTGACACTTAAATCTATCTCATGATCTTTAAACCGCTCACACCCAAATCACATGACCCTAAAGGCATTGGCATAAAAAAACAGAAGAGGTGGATGAATATATCTCTTCAGATAGGTTGTTGCTAGAGGTACAGACGGGTACGGGTCCGTATCTGTAGACACTACCCTTCAGATAACTGACCTGAACTCAGTGCCGGTTCACACAGTGCTGAGTGGCATGCGTTTCAGTCTGTGTTGAAGTCCACATCAGTTGACCTGCAGTCAACCCGAATAATGAAACTGCAAAACCAAAACAGCAGAGTCAGCGAGAAGTGTGGAAACAGATGATGTGTCAATACAAGCAGCTGATGTTGTTTTTCATTGTGCATTCAGGGAAGTGCTGCCGTCAAAGTGAGCTCAAGTACAGAAGAGATTAACCCGCAGGTTGTGGCTTGCCTCACATGAATAAAAGGCAAACAGCTGATTGGGGTAAAGGTTATCAAGGTGATGAAGGCAAAAACATGCAGGTTTTAATTTGAGCCATAACTCTCCACCAGCTGATCACATTCATCCGTGCTTTTTCAGCTGATTAAGTGGCGTCTCTCGGTGAGAACAGCTGACTGGTTGGGAGGATAACAATCTGGACCACTGATTAAACAGTGTTTATTTTTGAAATGCATGCTAATAGTCGCTAGAGGGAGCACAGGGCAGCACTGCTGTATGAATAGGCTGCTTTATGCTCTCATACTGGACGTCATCTAACGTTAGATAGTGGTCAGTCTGCTACAAGAATCAAAAGGATGCTTAACTCAATTATCTCTGTTTAGGGAAGAAAAAAAAGGTGAGTACGACAGGTTTGCCATTTTAAATAGTTTTGGTTTCTTTTTAATTCAAGCGTAGTAATACAATCATTTTCAGTGACAGAGACAGTTTCCTGGACCGCTGTATGTAACGTTAAACAGCCCTAATCAACTCGGTTTTTGCCTTACTAGCTGTTAGCTTCATTAAGAACGTGTTGACGATAATTACCAGCTAATATTTAATATCGTTACGTACAACAGAAAACAGTCAATCTCCGGACAACACTTACAGTTTAACTAGAGGTAAAGAATGTCAGTGTCCACATGCAGAGAGGTCTTCTGTCCTCAGTTAGTCAGCCAACTATGAAATTAATAACTTAAACACTCAGAGCAAACAAAACTAAGCTCTTTGATCGGAGACTAGTTCCTGGTTACGTCATTGTATAACAATGCCCACGAGGATTGTGGGAAATTGTGTTTTCATATGTGTGAATGCCTTATGAATTTAAATTTATGGAAGTCCATAGCAGACTCTATCTAAATGTTAATTTAAGCTTGAAAATGTAATTCCATAATAGCAGCATTATTTTCTGCAGATGTGTGTATCTGAGTATAAATTAATTGAAAATGCAATAATGCAATTTGTATTTTCATTTTCACACACCAGTATGGGTGATGCTGACATCCCAAAATGAGAATTAAAAGAGCATTTGACATTTAATTTTCAAAGACTTAACCTAGTCTACAGCTGACAATATTCAAATGCATTAAGCCCCTAGTCATTTGCATTCACATTTGCATGTTACCTTGCTCTTTTGATTTAAATGAAAATCCAGTTTGCTAACAATTGGAAAATCAGAATAAAAACAACCTACTATACAGTGTTCAATATTCAAATGCAATAAGCAAAACTGTACCCCCAGTATACTGGATTTACATGTCCATGTCACTGCACTCCTCTTTATCAAGGCTGGACTTCATGTAGAATATCACTTCCTCATTCGGTTCCCCTCTCACTTAGCTTTAGTTCAAGTTCAAGTTTATTTGCCATTTGCAGTATAAAACCACATTGGAAAAAAAGGTGCAAGAGCTCAAAGTGCACTGTCAACATCTAGAAAACAACAGCAGTAAAGAAGAAAGTAAAACAATAACAAAACAGAGAACATAACAAACAATGCCACATAAAATACCTAAAAATAAAATGATAAAAACCAATAAATAGTTCGTAACAGAAATAAAAATTAAAAACAAGATACATTATTTAAAGTGATCACAGCTTGTGGGAAGAAGCTCTTAAAGTGACGAGACAATGATGGTATTTAGAGCCTTTATTTTAAACAGTGTATTTTCTACTCATCTGTGCAATGTCGTTATTTTTTTTACATTCAGATTTGTAATATCTGAATTTCTGCATATGAAAGAATATGCACAAAATCATCAATACTTATGTACATTTCTTGTTAATGTTTTTTTATTAGTGTCCCTACATTTTTGCAATGTCCCCTTGCTGCAACAAGGGAGCATCCTTCTTGCTACAACACTCCAAATTTCCATGCTGTGGGATTAAAAAGGCTTATCTTATCCTATCTTATCTAACATAAATAAAAGTACTAATGCCGTAGTGTAAAAATAGCCCGTAACAAGTAAAAGTCCCGCTTTCAAAATCCAATTTAACTTAAGAATAAAAATATTGAAATCAAAATATGCTTAAAGTACCAGAAGTAAACATATTTATTATGCAGAATGAGCGAAATCAGGATAGTCTAATGTACTTAAAAATAATGCAGGATAATTTATTACTCCGTTAATGTTTTATATCAGTAAATTAAACCTGCAAAAATAATCTGCAACTAATTAGGTTCAGTGATGTACTTTGCTGTTATCAGTTGGATTTATCCACTGAGATTTAGAGACAAAGATTATATCATGATTGTACTTGTATTACTCATGTTTATCTCTTTACACAGTTACCTTGTGGGGACTTTTGCAGACAAATAGTAGCAAAAGAAAACTTTAAACTTACGATAGCGTTACTATCAGATTAAATGTGTATTTTATGATATACAAAAAAAAATTTAAACTGATTTTCTTCTCTTTCTTTAGAATTAATGGACTCCAAAACTGCAGACGGAAAGAGCCAAAATCTTGAACGTGCCTTCCATTATGATGCAGCACACTACAAAGTGAGCTATTCTCATGGGAGAAACATAAACGAGGTGAGCTAGGGTTGCTCAGTGTGATCCATAAATCTATTTCTGTATCCTGGCCCTGTATTGCTGCTTATGATTGTGTTATGTCTCATCATGCTACCGTCTTTTCATTATATGCAGGAAGATACTGACAAAAACGAGGAGTTCGACAAGAAGCGGTAAGTCATTCACGTTTTTTTGTTGTTGATTGCAGCAGTTGCATTTTGCTTTTAATCACAATGTTAAAACAATTTACTCTATCCAGGTATCCAGTGAGTCGCTGCGGCAACAAACCGGGCAGAGTGAAGCGGGTGGTGTCATGTAAGAGGAAGACTCATCATCTGACTGTGGCTCGGAGGAAGCAGCTCGGGTCTGGGAGGACCTGCGATGCTGCAAACAAGGAAAACGAGATGAAATATTTGCAGGACACGGAGCAGGATATTTTCCATATGGACCCCTGGGAGCTCCCACTAATTTTCAACAGTAGCCACAAGACTGGTAAAACTGGTTCTGAACAGACTGACTACTGTACACTCAGTGAGGTGAGAGACTGTCGCAGGCCACGACCCTTCTTTCATGTTTGCGCTGCTGTTTTTCTAACGTGCAGATGAAACTATCTGAACTTAACGTTTTTCAGCTCTCGAGGGATCATAGCACAATGACTGATGTGTTATTTGGAAGAAGTCTAAGGCTGAAAGTGGCTTTAACGCTGTGGCAGAGAAATGTTGGAGAGCTGTTGACGTACTTTCTGAGGTACATGCCGTGTATTTGATTTCAAACAGGTGCAGTATGTTTGCTAGGATTTCAAAAGTATGGTTACCTCACTGTCTCTGTACAGGATCCAAGACACCGGGGTGTTTGTTGATTTTCTCCCCCTAATAAGCAACTGGTAAGTCATTTAAATTGCAAAGATCTTAGCAACACTAATAAGAAATGGACCAAATGATACTTAAATCTAATTTCCTCCACAGCATTGACGAGGATTCTCCCAGGATAACAATCGGCTGCTGTGTCGACCTCTTTCCTTTAGTTAAGAAAGTCCTCAGCAGTCCATATGAAGAGTAAGAATTCCTACTGTTGATATATCACAGTTTAAAACACATTTCACATGCAAATGTACAACCAATAAGTGCAGTAGAAGGATAATTGCAGAAATTCGAATAATTTAAGACTGTCTCTTATTCTTATAGGTATCTTATTGTTGGTTTAAAGTGGATACATTCGATTTTGAAAACCTGGTGGAAGGAACTGAGAGCAAGTAGCTGCAGTGAATCCTCTAAACCGCCGTTGGATAAGTACGTGTATGCATAGTTTGTAGTCCAAGCCATCATTTCCCACTATTTTCAATATTTGGTTCAATGTGTAAAGCAGCATCCTTATTCATTTATTAACTTTTCTCATTTATTTATTACAGAAATTTCCAAGTTTTCAACCAGCAGCTGTTGGAGTTTTGGCACCAGGAACCTTACTTGAAATCCGTTCCAGGAGCTGCAGGAGACATAGCAAAGGTCAGTGTGGAAATACAGAATTTACTACTATATTTTCTTTCATTTAAGCTTGTCTTATGCTGTACTGAAATGACTTGGTCTTACATAGAATCAATTTTTCCCTTCAGATTGTCGACTCCTTCCTGTCTCAACTGACTTCACAGCGCTAATGATCAAGACAACAGCAACATTTTGTATTTTATTTGTTTTTAGTGCTTTTATTTGCTTTGTTCTGGATGTATAGCACTTTGGTTCAATCGGTGGTTGTTAAAAGTGCTATATAAATAAAGCTGGATTGGATTGGATGGGACATTGTTCTCTGTTAACGGAACCCCAAAATATTTGAAAAATCCTTGTAGAAACCTTAGATAGTGGCTGCTATTGTTTCCAGTGAGTGCCTTTTTAATTGTACTGTGGACTTGAGCTAGCCTAGCCACGCTAGACCCATGTTTCTGAAGGCACAAGGGTCTAGGCACGCTCGACAGGGAGGGAGACCGGCTAAAAGGTTGTCTATCAAATCACTCTGCAGCAATTGGGTAGGTATACAACCAATCAGTGCAACGAATAGGCTCCTAGAGCGCCGGAAATCAGAGGATGCGGTAGTTCGGTGAAGCCTTATTTATACAGTCAATGGGTGAAGCTCAAGTATATTACAGACATGTTAACAGAAAGATTATTCAGAGTCGGTGCTAATGGAGCTCAACGACTGTTGTTGTTTTTGTTGTCGACCCCTGGTAGAGAATTAAATTCGTTGCGCCTCTGTCATCACTTAGTTACGCCCGCCTTCTGACTCTACACTTCATGGTGATTCATCGGCCAGTTTTAGGAGAATCCAACCTCGAGCCTTATGGAGGGTAACTAGACCCACCCTGGCAGAGAATTAAATTTGTTGCTGTGGGTTGTCTAGCGCGGCTAGGCTAGACTTGAGCAATATGTGCAATAGGAAAATAAGAGTGTGACAAATTTAATTGTCTGTTCAGTGACCAAATAGGCTTCTGTAGTTATTAACAAGTTGTATTACTGAGACTCTGTTGACGGTAAGAATGAATGTAAGAATTTTATTTGCTGACATCCTGTGTGCATCTGATCTTTTGAAATGCTCTATTGATGATTAATAGTCTTTAAAATTTTCGCATTTGTGGTTGGTATTAAAATCAGTATTTGTTACAACAAAGACAACCCCTTCCTTTTTTCAGTGTGGAGAGACAGCACTAACATCTACATAATACACATTTTATGTAGAACTGTAGACTCTGTACTCTACTGAATCTGAAGTTAAAGTCCAGTTGAGTCACTGAACCGCTACATTTTAGTCTCACCTGTACTTCGGCCTCATTCACCATTGAAGTGATTGAAAGTAGGGCAGAGATATGAGTTCACATGTGGGTTTATCTCATTTGACACAGATAAGTGGAGGGTTGGTGTCTGTCACTGTTTTGTGAACCTGAGGCTGAAGTCCAGCTTTAACTGGACAGGAGAGGCTTCAGTCAGTGAACTAATCTGAAGTCTGCAGTTGTGTTTGCATTCTGGTGCTTTTCAATCAGTCAGAGCAGGCAAATTTAGCGTGGGGTTTGAAGATCCGAGGACAGCCAACAACATATTCCTACGCTGTGTTTCATCACACAGGTGGCTCTTCTCAGCGTAAGCAATTTAAATTTCTTCGGGGCAGTTTATTGTGTTTGGTTAAATCAGTAATAAGCTCACATTTGCTTGCTTTTATCAATAGTTGGTTTGACAGCAGAGGAACAGGAAGAATGAAGTGTTTTAGATACTGGCTGTCAGCAGCTGTTTTGCTGCTGCTTAGCGTGACTGGATGTGACACTGAGCATCTCCAGGCAGAAAACCTCCATCTTCTTCCCTCAGATGAGCAAATCTCAGTCCTGAACCGGGGAATGAGAGGTACTTTCAGTTTGACATTTCATTTTACTGTCAATATCAGGGATGAATTTTGCAATAGTTAAAAGATGAAATGCACTGAACTTGCCAATTGGTCACATAATGTATGGTACTTTGTGTGTAGAAACTGTGATTGCTTCTAAAAATGTGAATGGATTTCAGATTATCTGTGTGGAAAATTCCATGTGGGTCCAATTCCAATCTGTCAACCCAAATTGCTTAGTGACTTATTGATGATAAATGTTATCTCTAGTGAGGAGATTTGTGTGTCTAAGACAAACTGTTGTCATAGTTTGACATTTGATCAAGGTTTTACCATGTTTACCAGGGAGACACTGAGAAACAGTGCTGCTGTGCTTTTGTCATCAATATAATGATTAATTCTTGACACGTGCATTAGCGTTTACCACTGTGTAGCTTTCATATTTTGTATTCCGTGTTTCATAATTATTGTAGCTTAAGACTTTTTTTTTTTTTTTAAAAAGGGGGGGGCAGGATTCCTAGAAGGCATAATTAAAATAAAATTTTAAAAAAAAAGGCAGACTACTGATACAAAAATGCAACAGCTGTTCAGCTGAAGTGTTTCCCAGTACAGAAACAAGATTGTCATTCAGAGTTTATCCTGTACTGTGAGTAGTACAATATTAACTCAGCAAATTTGCCTGGCTAATTTAAACAAAACTGTGCAATAGGATATATACTCTAATATTTTACCCAACTTATTTAGAGGAACCCCCCCCCCCCCAAAAAAAAAAAAAAAAATCTGATATTAGCAACAGTGGAGGGGGAAAATTCCCTTATAGGAAAGATCTTCAGCAGAACCAGGCTCAGCGAGGTTGTCAGTCTGCCTCAACCAGTCAGGGTGAGGGCATACGAGGAGGACGAAAAAAGAAAAAAAAAAGAAAAAAGAAAAGGATAGCAGCAAACCCAACAAGAGAATAGAAACAGTGCAGGTCGGTGGCACCAGTAGCCACATAGGAGATCAGTCCAGCTCCAAAGCCAAAAATACAAGTAGAGACTGGAAACGGGTGAAGACAGCCAACCTTGCGCTATCTGAAGGTTAAAAAAAAAAAAAAAAAAAAGAAACACCACACACACCAGTAGCCATAAATCTCACAAGGGGGTGCAGAGAACCCAAGCACAGGCACAGACAGGTGGCGGCAGAAACAGGTCTTTATTTAAACAAAACTAACTAAACCAATACAGGAAGGGGAAAACAAACAGGGGATACACTAACCAAATGTAAGACTTGAACGAACTACAACCAAGACCTACAAAAACCCTCAGCTCTGCTACAGAAACCAAATAGGAAAAACTAAATCAGTCAACAAAATAATATACTTACAAAAACCAGGGGAAACAGAACTAAGGGAGCAAAGCAGACAGGCTCAGGGAATCCAGGAGTTAGTAGGGGGAACAAAACTGGCAGACAGAAAGCTGGGGAGTATCCACAAAGAGGTTGGAGCAAAACAGAGTCCAAGAGGGGGGAAAATCAGGATGGGGGAAACAGGAGAGTCCAGGGGGCTAAAGCAGACGAGGGATTCGCAGGGCTTGGTGTGGAGAACACAATCCAAGGGGGGAAACAGTCTGTGACAGCAAGTGATTCGATGATCCAGCAGCGATTGAAAGAAAGCACAGAGCTTATAAAGCTGAGGTGAGGTGGAGAACAGGTGAGTAGTGTTTATTTGATTACTGCAGCTGACACTCATGGCAGTAATCAGCAGGTAGAGTGCAGGCAGGTGAGACAGGGAGATCAGGAGGGCGAGTGACAGGGAGAGAGAGAGACATGAGGGAGAGGTGACAGAGGGAGGTAAAAGACAGGTCAAAACAGAAACAGATCAGGAACCAAGGGAGAAAGAGAAAGAAGGGGGAAGAAGGGCTGGGGCTGGAGCAGGATCCTACCAGCTTTATATCTTTCTTTTCTTTATCTGTAAAAATAAGATTGTGCTTTGATCATAATAGTTCTGAAGGACTCAAGGAAATGACTGCCACCACATTCCAGCACAAAAACCCTGGTGATAAATTGGAGTGTCATTTGTACACTTTGACTCTTTTACTCATTCATCCATGCATTCGAACTGATTGTAACATTCTGGTGATGACTTGTCTTGTCCTAACTTTGTATCAGAACTACTGACCCTAAATGAGCAACACGTCAGTCCTCGATCCTCGGGTGGGCCCTCCTGGCTGTTCCTATTTGGGGGCTTAAATCTAACAGTGTCTATGTTTTTTCATTAGGGCCCCTTAGCTGAGGAGATAAAGCTTGCAGGATTGACTCCTTTTAAATAATTTCTTAGCAGTCATTTTTATAGGCTCACTTTCATGTCATGTTGTCTTTTTATTGCTTTTAAATGCATTTTGGTTTTTATTTGTATTTTTTAGTAGTGACATGATACATTTAGAATTTTGTCATCTTATTTTAACTGTTAAATTCCTCTTGTTTTGCCTGGCTTTGTTTGGTCTTAATGTCTGACATGTTATTTTTTCTTCAGGATTTCCAGCTCTTGCATCATCTGTCAAGTCTGTAGTAAAATTCTTATTATTATAGTGATACACAACATGTTAATTAGTGCCTTTTAGAGATGCTAGCCGGTTTGATTTGGTTACTTTTGGACACATTCAGATGAACTGTTTCACCCTGCTTCCAGTTATTGTGAAGTTAACTAACTCAGTGATGTTGTTTCTTAAAGGCATTAGAGGAGATTTTATTTCCTACGACTTTGAACGTAGCATGCGCATGCGCACATACAACATCTCCCTCACCCCCCCTCTAACCTCCCCCCTCTTAACATTTACGAAGAAACGCCCCCCTCCAGAAACTTGCGTAGCACTCGTGAAGTTGTCTTTTATGGCTGGGTCCCCCTGGATCTTTATCTGCCATTATGTAAAAAAAGATGAGCAAAACAAGTCGCCAGCTAACTACGAAGCTATACCAAAGCAACACATACAGAAAACACGTAAGTCCAAGGCGTACGTAATCTACGTAACTAGGCCTGAGCCGGAAGATTTTTGATTGACAGGAAAGGGAGCAAGCCAAACGCCTCGGTCCGAGCGCTTTGATTGGCTGATGTTTTTCAGGTCCTGTCATGTCCACAGTTATTTTATTTTTTTAAAATTCTTTTAGAGACCATACATACAAGTCCACTAAAGGTCAGTATATTCATTTTATGTGAATCAGACAAATTAAACAAAAAAAAACATCCTCCATAATGCCTTTAATCGACAGACATAAGTGTGGTATTGATTTTCTCAAGTAATTCTTTGCAAGAAATTGATGAAAAAAAGACAGAAAAAAAGCGGATATTGCGTTGTTTGAAGTTTGTCCCCCTAAATTTATCTTCACCCAGATGTCAAAATACTGCTTCAAATTACTTTAGCATCAGATGGATATAAATATGATCTAAGGAGATTCCTCCTGCACGTCAGTCACCAGCAGTCCTTTCTAGTTATGAAAGAGGAGACACATATCTATCAGTCAGTCTGATTACCTTCCTCTACTTCTGCCATGACTGAGATGTGTATTTGTCCAACAGCGCTGCCCAGAGACTGCTACGAAATGCTGATGGCTTCTTCAGGTCAGGCCAGAGACGGTGTGTACCTCATCCAGCCAGGTGACTCTCCCATCGTTGCCTACTGTTCCATGCAGGAGGGAGGCTGGACGGTGGTGCAGCATATCACCATTAATAGTAGCGTTAATTTTGATCGCACCTGGGCTGAGTACAAAGACGGCTTCGGGGATGTTACTGGGGATCACTGGCTTGGGAATGAACACCTCCATCAGCTTACCCATGGTCCTGCACGCTATAAGCTAGGAGTGAAACTCGTGGATCAAGATGCCGTCACCAAGACAGGGGAGTACGATCCATTCCTGGTGGAGGATGAGTCATCAGCATACAGGCTGAGGCTGGGTTTGTTTGAGGGTACAGCTATAGACGCTCTGACCCTGGACACTGAAAACTACCTGCATGACAACCAGAGGTTCACCACTAAAGACAGAGACAATGACAATTACTTCCAAAACTGTGCCAAGCTGGAGTTTCAAGGGGTTCCAGGAGGAGGTTGGTGGTACGACGCCTGCGCTGGTGCCAATCTAAACCGCAGGAATGTCATCTACTGGCAAAAGGACTGCAACAAGGAGCGGCTGTGTAAATATGCGTGGATGATGGCGAGACCTTCAGACACAGTTAAACTGATTCCAAGTGGAGACTGCAAGAAGGATGAGCTTTAAAGGACATCATTCTCTCCCATCATTTCTGCCTGACTTTAGTTTCTTTCAAGATTATCTTTCCGTCAAACACCAACATCGGTTAGTTTCTGATAATAGCTCTTACGTTGGACGTTCAGTTCACCACATTTTATTCTGAAATGCATGGACATGATCACAAAATACTGAAAAGAAATCAAAACTTTATCACAAAACTTTAAACACAGTATAAAATTGCAGTACGGTTTTTAGCTCAAGCTTTGTTTCCACCATGTCAATATGCTTGAAGCAAAGCATCAATTTCATTCCACAAATTGCAAGTGCAGACGTCTGGTTTATCACAGTCACAAAGAAAAATGTTTCAAGACAATGTAGCTTATGACACATAATAGTAAAATAACTTTTGGATCTCATCTTCCATCCAATACTCACAGAAAGAAACACCTCACAAACAAACAGCATTTTTTGCACGGTACAATACAAGTTTGCCAGAAATACAATAAGAATATGATGACATATTGATTCAGCTACAGTAATTCCAAGAAAACCGACGCTGCATTTCAAAGAAAAAGAAAATATCCTGAGGATGAGGAGTAATAAATTTTCAGAAACATTGTGTACCGTTTCCCATGTAAACACTGACGCTGTTAGCAAGTTAGTTAAGTAGTTAGAATTAAAGAATTAACAGGTTTGTTTTTTGACTGTTGCTTGTAGTTTCACTCATGTATTATAATTCTGACTTTATTTTCCACTGGGATTTTGTACTACAGAAAATGCATAACATGTGAGGTGAAAACAATGATGTAATCTGTATTTATTTATCTGACAAATATGACAATGGCACGCGTGAAAAGGCTTCAATTTATCATCAAGTTACAACTTTGACTTTGCAGAGTCTGACATCAGGACTACACGTATTAGCCCTTCAAAATAAAATAGCATTTGCTAAATGTGCATTGTCAAGACAATACTAAGAGAATTAAAGAGATCTGCATGTGTTGTGATATTTTGGGTGTCAACTTCATTTGGAAAATGGTATTTTTTAAACCAGCTGTGTACGTTACTAGACTGAAATAATTTTACGATGTCCAGATACCACCGTAGACTACAAATACAGTACAATACAAAGTAACCTGTGTTAATCAATGGCAGTGTGTGCACATGAGCATCAATTTGGAGGAAAACTATTTTTATATTTTAGAACTTATGTACAGTGTCATTTATAATAGTACAGTTGTATAATCTTCCATTTCCACACTTTTAGCAGCAGTTAACATACACTACAGCAGACCTACTGATTAATGAGCAACACTATAAGATGCACCAGCCTCTTGATATAATATTTTTGTCTTTCATATCACCTAATACGTAGGATTCAAGTTCATAAAGCCAAGAACATATGATTTACAGCCATTTTCATACACAGTCTTTAAAAAAAAACAAAAAACACTTCATGTCAGTTTGGAGTTGACCACAGGGTTTTGTCCATACCAGTATAGTTTTTCCTCAATCCTTTTCTTTTTCCACTGGCAGAGTAAGAGCATGCGAAAGGTCTTCTGAAAAGTCTTGTTGCAAAGGGCATAGCACATGGGATTGACGGTGCTGTTGACGTAGCACAGCCAGTAGCCCAGATGCCAGAGGGAAAGGGGGATGCAGTCTGAGCAGAAGGTGGAAATCAGCACCATGATGTTATAAGGTGTCCATGTTAGGATGAAGGCCAGCAGGATGGCACTGAGAGTCTGAGCTGCTTTCCTCTCCTTGATCAGCACCATCCTCTTCCTCTTAGTGATCTGGCTTTTCAGCGTAGCGTCTATGGGTTTAGAGGTCGAGGAGGTGGATGGAGCGCTCATGGACTCAGCCGAGGAGAACGTCGAAGAGGCCATTTTAGTGTCTCCGTTTTTGCTTTGGTGCTCCACAGTATCTTTGGCCACAGGTTTAAACTTGTACGAGACACACTTGCTACTCCTCTGAGAGCTGCTTTTGGGTGGCGTCTGAAAGAAACTGTCTTCATCATAGCTGCTGAGCTGCTCGCTCCCGCTGCCCACTCCAATCCTGCTGGCCTCGCAGGCCTGGTTCCTGAAGGACGATGCCTGGAAGCCTCCAGGAGACACTGGCCTGTCCTCGTCGTCTGAGGAGGCATAGCTATTGAAGGTGGTCAGCTGGCCAGCTTTGGACCATTCATCGCTGGTGGTGGCTGCCGATTTGGCAGCATTGCTCCGGCTAGAGGACGACCAGGAGGCCTGGTTTCTGTCATGAGAAGCTGATCTTAGTTTACAGTTAAAACAGGACCTGATGATGGTCTTCTGAGGCTGAGCCACCTCAGAGTCTGTAGGATAGTTAATCCCCTGAAGCTCCGCAAGATCTTTCGTCCTCTTTTCTGTCTCCTTGTAGATTCGACAGTAGAGGATGGTCATGACTGATACAGGGATGTAAAAGGCTGCAATTGCCGTCCCAAAGGTTATTACAGGCTCTGAGAAAAACTGGATCTGGCATTGCCTCTCAGGGACAGTCCTTTTCCCAACAAAGTACTGCCAGCAGAGAATAGGCGGGGCCCACAGAATGAGGGAGACCAGCCAGGCTAAACCAATCATGATCCCAGCTCGTTTGGGAGTCCGTTTGGCCCTGTAGGTCAGAGGCCTGGTGATGGAGAAATATCTGTCGAAGCTGATCACCAGCAGGTTCATGACCGAGGCGTTGCTGGCTACATAGTCCAGAGCCAACCACAGGTCACAGGCGAGGTTCCCCAAGGCCCAGTAGCCCATCAGTATATAAGAGGTGTACAGATTCATGGAGAAAACACCTATGATGAGGTCAGCAGCTGCCAGACTCAGTAGGTAGTAGTTATTCACTGTCTTCAGTTGGCTGTTGACCTTAAAGGAGAGCATTACAAGAACATTCCCCACTATGGTGATGAGGCTGACTATAGCCGACACAGTCGCAATGGTGATCACCTCCCAGAGACTGTGGGTGACCAGCTGCACGTCCATCGTACTGGTATTTACTGTGGCATTCACCATGATTTCTCCTTCCATGGTCCTTATGTTTATTGGCATCCAACCATGACAGGTGTGTTTGGAGTTGTCATTTCCAGGAAGGTCTCCTGGAAAAAAAAGAAAAGTTGTTCTTTATCTCTGCCACAAGATGGCATCAAATCAGCATGTTGGGCATGGAATAGCCACACTTTGACATTTATGGTAAAGATGAAAAATTGTGATAGAATGTATTATTGATGGCTAAATGTAAAACCTCTGTGTGCTACACAATACGGAATAACATTTATAACAAAGAATGACTTTCTCTTTTGATATGGCTTATACTGCAGTTCTAGCAAGTAGTTCAAGCTCACGTGAGCGTATACCCATACGGCCTGTTTTAGGCTATGACTGCAAACATCTGTGGCACATTTCAAAAATCCAGGCCATTACATAATTACATTTCTTGCTCTAATTCTGTGCTGTCATAATACCAGTGCATGAGCTCAGCTTATAGTTCACTAAGACAGCCATTCGTTAAAAAAAATTAATGAAATGATTATTCTAGTTTGTGATGAAACTAAAATTCCCCAACAAACAAGTGATAATTTTTGTTTGTTTGTTTGTTTGTTCTGCTATGCAGTTTCAGAGAGTGAATATTCTGGTCTGGTCATCTGTGTGCTGCAGGTGTTTGCTGGCTTTACAGCAACCTGCCTGCAATTGTATGCAAAATGATGCAAAAAGAACCTAACATATTGTGATGCTTCTTTGTAAATACATGCGTTTAAAAGTATGTAACTGCTTTATTATTTTAAATGTACCAGCTTTGCTATGTGTGTTTATGTTTACAGGAAAAATCACGGAACCATTAATTTTTTTGTGTACACTCACAGTGTAGCATGTTTACTACTCACAGAGAGCCAAACCTACATGCATTGTGCAAAAAGCTTGAAAATGCCCCGTAAAAGGTCATTTCCTATGGTGAATATCAATTTCATGAGCTTTGGGATGAAAACAAATTGCCTGGAGAACGATTAAATCAAAGAGTACTCATGAGAAAGTCATTATATCATTATGAAATGTTGCATCCAATCAGTGACAGCATACATCATACGTAAACATAATGTATCTGTTGATCTGACGTATTCTACAGTAGCATCCATAGAGACTGGTCACGTGAAATTAAGACAGAAATTTAATATAATTTTGTTGTTCTTTCTATTGCTATTTGTATCGACAAAAAATTACCTCCTAATTTCCCACAAGATGTATGTAGAAATGTGGTACTATAAGAAAAAAAATGTAATAGCTCTTTGATATGAGCATTGTCTATCAAGTAAATTAACTTGGGTGTACTATATGGATGCTAATATTGGACATCCAGTCAGTGCTATTTATTGAAAGTGTTTAAAATGACAGATGCAAGATGGGTCGAGGTTTGAGGTTCCTGAAACATCCAAACTAATGTTTCAAACTAACTGGTAGCTTATTTCATGCATTAAATTGTCATTTTCACAGGGATTGCATTAAAATAAGCAAAAAAGCAAACATTTTCTGTGTGGCAAGCTACAAAATTGCTTTGCAATATTCCCACTTCTCTGTCATCACTTTGGCTCAGCCTGCTGCTGGTATGAGCTCAGGAATGGTGAGTGACCCGTGCAGTAGAACGGATCCATCGCTAGCCAGCGCTGTGTTTAATCATCTTTGTTTTCACATCCACCCTCAGTGCAACGGTGCAGGTGTTACTGAGGGGGTAATGTATTCACATAGAACCCCTCCCCAGTTCTCCTGCTCCTGTAGAGGGCAGCAAGAACTCGGCACATATAGAAGCTTACAGTACACATAACCCCTCGCTCTCAGGTGTTAGGTCAGTGGTGTGAATGCACATTTTATTCCTTGATGCTAGACACGACAATAAATAACAAGTTGACATCCATGTCGACCTGGATGTGTGTGTTTGAAATAAGACCACATGTTGGCGTTCATGCTCGTGTGCTGTAACTCTCAGCTTGAAGGTTTTTAATAAATGTGCTGAAGCAACTTTAGATCTCCTTCATTTCAGTACATGTGCAGTCGTGATCATTTCAGACTCATACACATTCATGTAGACTGCAGCATTTGGGCGGGTGGTTACTAGTCTCTGTGTAGCACTGTGCCACTAACACTCCTCTCCCTCAGGAAATATTTCAGCCAACTGGGCACGATGGCGCTGGCATTTACAGCCGTGACACTTCCTCTGCTTAAAATGAGGGAATCACTGTGTTACAGCTCAGTATCTGTGTTCTGTATAAGAGCTCCCAAAACTCTAAAATTTTAGGTTTTCATTCAGAGTTAGTACTTATCATAGAAAATGACCAGTCCAGCAGAGGCATAAATCCACCCTGAGGGATGTGCAGAGCAACAATGAACTCAGGGGCAGAGCACCTCTACAGAGAAAATCCTCCATGTGGGTTGCGGCAATGGAACCTTCAGGCTATCAGCCAAAGCACCGACACACATGTAAGAAGCTTTCCATATCATCCCTTAAGCCCTATGGCTGAAATATGGCCATAGAAAAGTAAGGAAAAGACGACAAATAGCACCATGTTGGGGAAATGGGTTGTCAAACCTACTGCACATACACACATTCACACCCTAGCTGACCGACACTGGCCTTTTCCATTACACACAGACTGGGCTTGTAAGAGTGCCCATATTAATACACAGCTTAGGAAAACATTTTTTGTATACCAAGAGAGCAGAGTCAGCTTCAGAAAACTTAGTGGAAGTTCAGAAAGCTGGCTAAATCTCCTCTATGGTACTAAACAGAGAACTTGAGGTTATTTAATATAAGTCTGGTTCTCTTAAGGGGTGATAATGTTACAGTTCACTCCCCCGTTGGTGCAAAAACAGAAAATTTACTTAAGAAAAAGTAATAAGAAATAAGAACACTTTTTAGTTACTTTCCCTCCATAAGAACTGCTGTTTTTATCCGTCTAAGTCCTTCCATTAGCTATACTCTATCCCGTAGAGTGTCACAGAGGGGCAGGAGTCTATTCCCTTGGATACCCTGGACAGGTACCAGTCTATCACTAGCCTAACACAAAGAGACAAACACCACACACTTACACCTAAGGCAATTTAGAATCATCAATTGCCCCACTATTTTTCTTTGGGGTGCAGCAGGAAAACCCAGAAAGGCTCAGAGACAACATGCAAACTCTACACAGAAAGGCCGATGAGCAGCCACAAACCCAGAACCTCCTTGCTGTGTCGTGACATTGTTACCCTCCCCAATCCATCTCTTAATATCCCAAACTATCTGAAGAAAATTTGCATCCTGAGCTCATGTGGAAGAGTTTTCACTGTCCAAAATTCAGCACTTTGGACATAATCGCAACTCCACACTTGAAAATAACTTCCTCACTTGTTGGCATTCTTTGACGGTGCCAGATTAGCAGGAGTGCCAGTGGCAGCCTGAGGCCCACACAAATAACATTCCAGTTACCGTGGGGGTCCTCCTACGGGACTTGGATTGTCCTTCATCTTGTTATAGAATGGCATTTCATATCACATCACTCAATTCCCCACATCATTACACCGTTCAGCATAAAGGGTGCCATGACTCCACAGGAAAATCCAGAGTTCTTCTTCTCTTAATGGCGCCATAATTTCCAAAGCTAGATGTCCTTTTTCCACCTACAGCACAGAATGTTCTTGCAAAGTCAACGTTCATACTCTACTTTGAAATGGCTGTAGTAGGACACTTTCAATTACGTTGGAAGAAAAGTTGAAAAAATTAGATGGATTACCAACATGTTTTTACAGACTTTGATATTGTCAGTCAACTCCCTGACAGCGCCATCATGAGATGAACAATGGATTTCCATAAAATTTGGCTCCAGGTGCAAAAAGATGACAGTTTGGTCATCTAACACTAGATCCAACACTATTTAGTGTTTCAATTTATCCATGTTAGGGACCAAAAACCTACAGAACTGATATTACCCGTTGGCCTCCACTTTGCTTACTGCTAATTGTTGAAGTTGTTGAAGTTTTTCTGTTGGTACCCTGACTGCTTTTCAATATTCAATATAAATAATGCTCTCTAAAGACATTTACAATTGATTGATGACATCAATGTTAGACTATTAAGCTCTAAAGTTTTAAAAAAACATTTGCAAATGTTGCATTGAGAGTGACCTCCTTTGAAATGATGTAACCTTGTATAACATTACGAGGTTGAGCAACATTCAATAATGTGATACCTCAATAAACATCTTGAGCAAATTGTAGGCAAAATGTTCCACTTTTGTTAATATGCCAAATTGCAGGGATGCAGCAAAGTTTTTAACCAAAAAAATCTAAATCTGAATGCTATTCCTTTGCTATCATGCAACATAATCTGTGTCCCTGACAATATCCCCCAACCATCCTCAGATAGTTGCACTTGTTAAATTCGAACCATATTGGAACATTATTTAAATGGTCTTTGAACATTAAAATGAAGATTAAAATGTACATGAAATCAATATAATGATCTATAATCATGTAGATTAAAATTTACATTATTAAACCCTGTATGAGCTTGTGCTGACTTAATGGACTAAAAAGATTTTTTGGCTGCTTGAGGGCAGCAGAATTAAGTTGCAGTATGAACATAGAATTACCTTTCTGCTGATATGGTGTACTTGTTAGCAAGTAACAGCTATGGATCAACAATATCTTCTATTTCAACTCATGTTTCTGGAAACCTGATTATTTTATTTTAGCTCTGTTTTGGTCTCCACCAATTCCTGAGGGACTCTTAACTGCTTCACCACAGTAAGATCTCAGAGCTTTGATCTGTTTTCTTTGTTGAAAACAGCTGCCAAAAAAAGAAAAGCCCCCATGATGTCACTGTAAACACATTTAGGTCCCCATAACATGACTAATACCTACCTACATGAAACAAATACATACTAAGTCCAGACTTGTTCTACCTCTTGACCTCATGAGGTAGAACAAGTCAAGCTTGCTAATAGCTTCTAAATCGAAGCAGGAAGCGCTTTAATGGTACACTCAGAACTCAGAGTGTGGGGTAAACATGGACTCTGCATCACTATAAATAGTGATTATGGCCTGTTGTGGCCTGTTTTGGGGCTTTTTATAAGTACGGTTTTGTATCAAATGTGACACTGTCTGGTGAAGAAAACAAGGAAAGAGGGGAGTCGGAAAACAGCGATACTGCTTCAGAATGTATGGCATGATTAACATATGTGAGATTTGGTAGTACAGTATACAATCATTAAAATTTTACAGCAGAGGTTCTTATAATGAATAAGTGCCAAACGGGGGTGCATAGAAATCTTGATGCTGCTGCCAAGAAACTCTCCCTCATTACCTATACATCCAGAGTATCAGACTGCCCTCTGAAATATCGTGTTAGCTCAGTATGCATAAGTAATGGTCACTGATCCAGTGATTAAAGGTGCCCAGTTTGAGGGTGAAGACAGGTAGCACAAATCCACACAGGGCCTCCATACTGGGTGCAGAGGTGGGCACGCCAAAGGCTGCAAGTCCTCTGGCAGCTGGCCATCAGTGCTCCTCTGCTGCAGCTCCATACGCTGGCCTTCGCAGCCGTATGTAACCTTTCTTTACATTCTCCTTTGGTTGCTACGCAAACGCTATGCACAGCAAAAAGCAAGAAAGCCAATAGTGTGTGTGCGTGTGTGTGAGGCATGTGCGTACAAAAGGCAAAGAAGATGAAGCAACCTACTGAAGAAGAAGAAGGAGAGTCTAACAGAGAGGCGAGTCAAAGCAAAGAAGGCAAAGGACACCATATGTGTCTGTGTGGTGAGTATGTATGATGTGCAAATCAGCCCAGAGCTGCTTGGCACAATAGTTTGTGCATCCTGTAGTCAGCCCACTGACCCATGCTTAAGAACCCTGCATATGTGATGCTCAGGAAGGGGACCTGAGATATTGCTGGAATCATTTTGTGTGTCAGGCACTGAAGAAGAAAGAAAGAGGGATTACAAATGTTCACATTAAGAGCTGCTTCAAAACATGCAATCTGAAATATTCATCAGTGTTCCAGTGGTATGGCAAAGCAGTGGAATGCAACCGTTGCTGATCAAGCAGACAAAGTGAGGTAAAGGAAAACATGAGAGGTATATTTTGCAATGCCTACCTCTCTTTTTCACACATTCAGTTCTCGACATGTTTCTCCGCTGTGATTTCAATATAAACCGATGAGAAATGATGAATATGACCATTAGATGAATATTATGATCTGCTTATAGACCCCACAGTGGATTTGGCAGCTGCTGAAGGGAATAAAACGCTCAGCGCCTGTAGGAGTTCTGTTTTATGAGCATCAACAACATTTCATTAATGCCCCATCATTTGGATAATGATCTGGGTCTAAACTCATTTGTGCTCCTGTGCAAAGACTTTTCTAAATATAAGGCTGCCTTCGTTTGCGCCTCTGGTTTCTTTAGTGCTGATATTACATTTTCCTGCAAAACAAAAGGTATTGGAGGCTAAGCAGTTCAGGGAACACAGAGCACACAAACACATGGATGACTGGCTCAGGTTTCTATACATTGCGGCTTGACAACTCCAAAGTCAACATTTACGCTTTTTACAAAAACTGTTAATCAGATTTGGCTGGTTAACTAGTCTACAGTAATGATTTTTTCCCCCAAAGCCACTAAACCACTATTGATTTGTGGCAACCATTTCCAGGATTCCAGCACCTTTTTACATCTGTTCCAGCACCTCGCAGGATCCGTGGGGACTGGACGGACTCGTTAAAATCACGCTTCACTGCTTAATCCTTTTCTGTTTTGTCATTTCTAGTTAATCATAGAGAGGAGGGGAAGAGAAGTCTCAGCATTGGAGAGAAAACATCAATTGATTTTCTGAGAGAATTGAAATGACCTCTTTTCAAAAATTAAACTAGAATGTATAAATTTAACATTTTACAACTGTGCTAGTGCAGTTAAAATCATTCTCAGGTATTTTTTTTCTATTGGGTATTTGAAAGATAGCTCTGAAAAAGGAGATATAAGAGCTCAGGGGAGACAGCGTGTGACAGAAATATGATATTGCTTTCATACTGGGTGTACTACTGAGAGATTAAGAGGGTTCATAGAAATTTGTGAGGGATGGATGAAGGTTATAACAGCAGATGTGAAGCTAAGATTAAGACTCACAAGAGACAGAATGAAGGGGAAATAAATATACGACTATGTGAAGAGGCGACATGTTTATTGACTTGCAATCTGTAGAAAACCAGGTTTCTATAAGAATTTTATCAACATTTAATGGTTAGAATGTAAGAATAATACGCGGCTGAATAGATAGGCAAGTAGTCCATTGTATAGTACTTCTCTACACAGTAAGTTTTCCAGAAGAACACATACCCAAACATCTTTTCAGTAGCACATCCTCTGCTGCTTTCATTAAGGTAAAAGGCTACATTAAAAATACATGCTGAGACCTCTCAGACATGCACTTGTGCTCACATGACGTTGTTTCCTCTTAAATCCAGGTCATGCCTTTGTGCATTAATCAAAAAGTACACATTCAATCAGTCATGATTCTCTGGAGACTGTGAAACAAGCCACTGATGTAAAGACAGGAGAAAAGATTAATATACTCACAGTTGACTTTAATCAGATCTCACAGTCGTCTGTATAAGGGAAGACTGTGTCCCCTGGTGAGAGCAAAGTTCATACTTAATCCCTTTGTTTTGCCTGGAGAGCCTTCGGGTCAAGTGCGGCACCGAGGAACAGGATCACAACACAGTTGGAGAGAGGATTGTGGAGAATGACAAATCCTGCTGACTTGACCCTTGCATGCCAAAGGGGTTCGGAGGAAAAGTGTCAGCACAGAGACGGAGGAGAAAGATGATAAAGAGTAGGAGGAGGGTGGACACCAGGAGGCTTTGGTCATCCCTGCTCAAGAGACGGACAGTGCAGCATCACGCTCCCCTCAGCCATCCAAAACAGTCCTCGTTTGTCCAGACGAGAAGCGTATCCTCAAGTTGCAGGGCATCCTTCCTCACTCATTCATACATTAAAGAAGAATCTGCTCTCGAGCCAATTCAAGAGGACAAGAGAGAACTTTTCCTCCCGGTATGAGCTGAGAGGGACGAACAGTGCTGCCTCTCAGTCAAGTTGAAGCAGAATGTCACTGAGAGGCAGCCTGATGCCTGAGCCAAGTAACTGCTGCTGCTGTTGCTGCCGTTGGAACTACTCTGGCTGACAGGCACAGATGTAGCTGACGCTAGCAAGCTGGGAGGAGAAATTCCCATAGGGCTGAATGGTTCATCATGTTTCGGGACAGTGAGCATGCAGCTTAGACCACAGAGTGTGTGAGAGAGCGGGGGGAGGAGAGATGGGAGGAGGTGGCCGGGTGGCTTGGAGGGGTCCGTTTTGGAAGGTGTGGGGGCAGGAGGGAAAAGTGTCAGAAGGCAGCGTGTGTGCGATGGTGGTGTTCAGTCCCACCGGTGGCGCCAAATCCTGTTTTTGTGCGGCTGTATGTGTCACACAAACCATTAATTACCCTCAATGGCTTGCCTTTTGTGTGTGTTTTAGGGGAAAGCTAGAAGTGACAGTGACAGTTATCACCACTCCCGGCTCTCTCAGTGTTTGAGCAGCGTTGAGGCTGAAGCAGTGTGGCTATCGGCAAACTCATCTGCAGAACATAAAACATCACCGCTGCCTTTGTGCTCACATGGGAGAGCACTGACATGGCTGGGCCAGATAAGCAGACCACTGAAGTGACAGATGTTTTTTTCTCTCAGACCTTTGTATGGGTGTGTGCGTGAGTATATTGGGGAATTATTTGCTGGGCATTAGGCGCCTGTCCTGGCCGGGTGGAAAGTCTCCATTGGTTTTAATCCGGTGCTGATCTGCCTCATGAGATCCCATCAAAACACCAGAGAGATAAACTAATAAAATCCGGTTTCTGCCGATGTATGACTTTAAACTGTTGGTATTTTCTGTCATTTATACTATAGCACTGGCTTATATCGAAAAAAAATCCCTGCAGAAGACCGAATCGGTCCTATGCTGTAGATTTGCATCAGTGCTGTTGATGTGGCCACACCCTTTAAAGTCTAATAAACTGGACCCACCTAGGAATGTACTGTAGGTGGAATAAAAAGCAAAATTTTATCTACATGCAGTTTTAACTGGTCTGATTTATTCGGCTGAACCCAATTTGCTTGTGAACTAAGTGGAACTAACAGAAATGTGTGCAAAGAATATTCTTACAGCAGGTTTGTAAATTCAAGACAAAACATAGAAGCGGTAAATAAAAGACAGATGCAAATAAAAATGAATAATAAATGAATATGGAGCCATGCAGTGATAGTAACATCCAATGTGCTGTGATAAGATGACCTCTGTGCTAACGCTGTGCCCTGCACAGCAGCACAGGCTGGTTATAATAGACAGACGACCCTCCCCCTCTATATTTCATATTGACATTTGTCATAATGCAGCTCTCATGCTGAAAATGATTTTGCTACTGGAACAGAGCTGTATCTCGGCTGCATGATTGATGCGTTTCATGAAAATCCCACCACGTCTGTTCCACACACACACACCCGCCCCTCCACCTTCCGCCCTGCCTGACAGTCCCATCTAATGCCATTTCCAGGCAACTGGCCAAAGGACAGACACCTGGCTCATCATAACCGCCGAATCGCTGACCTGCACAAAGTTTACAGTGCAGCCATATTTTCTTATGTCACAGATTCACACATTAACATACACGCAGGCTCAAAAAATTCCGCATGTTATTGAAGTTCCTTTATATTGATTATTTTTTGCAATGTACCTTATTGATCAAATCACAAAAGTCTATTAGAAATAATTGCAGATGTATGCATTGTTAGCTTTTTAATTATATACGCAACTGAAACTTCATTAAGATCAATGAAGTGTGCGACCTTTAACACTCCAGCCAAAATATAATGGCTTTCTTATACAACCCACTGAGCCATACATCTTCTTGACTCTGATCTGCCTAATGATAACTAATGGGAGCAGATGTCAGGAAAGCAGTGGAGGAAGCATTCTACCATCCAGGCATCCTCCTCTCCTCTTCATCATCTGCATCCTAAAGGCTTGGCTGTTTTTCCACAGGTCACTGTCTGATCCCTGCGTGCCTGAGAGAGAGACGAGATGGGGGAGGACATCAACAAAGCCGGAGATGGATTGCATCTGTCCACAGTCCACAGGGGCTTTCTTATCTCCTGACCCAATTGTGCACCCATATGCTGGCAAAACAAAAAAAAGATCCACCTTTGCAAGGTGCAATTCTAATATCTTCTTGTCTTTCTCTCTGTTTAAGTGTTTGTGCGTGAAGTTACAGACTGCTCTTGCACTGCATTGTGTTAAATGAGCTTCATTTAGCTGAATACTCGCTGCTGTCGATTTGTTTCTACCCAAATTAGAGATTAGCCTCCCTCCCTCTAAAGATCCAGCAGAATAACTTGAAATGATTAATAGCTCACTTTGGAGCCTCCTTTAATCTAGTTGATCCCTGGCATAGGCGTCTCTCTACGCTGGCTGGAAGAATCGACTCTTCTGATGTCCTTTTCCCTGCCAGGCTTTGATGTGCAACAAATGTTTATCTGCCGTCGGGCCTCCCTATTCGGTTTTTTCCTTTCCTCCCTCTGGCCCCAAGCAACAACTCCTTTTGACATAATGATTTGCCAATACCTTGCGCTGTTTCAGTGGATTTACAAGTCCCCCTGCTGTGGGGCTCGCTTTTATCCCCGAGTAGAAAAGACCAGCTTTCTTGCAGCTCTTAAGATACAAAGGCTTTTCCTTTTTTGAAGCAGTTAGCTGCACAAATACGTTGTTTAAGACCTTAAGATAAAGGTGTGATTTTTAACAAATTATTACATGTTTGATCAAAACTATAGACACCTCAATGCTCACCAGAAGCAGTTTCTAAAAGAAGCACCTTTGACAAACCACCTCCTCTGTGTACCAATCAGACAGGGCTGGGTGGCACATGAGCTCTGCCTCCATACAATGCAACTTTAATGTTGCCCTGACAGAGGAGATTAGGTGGTAGGCAGCTCTGATTGAGCTGTTATTGTGGACCTGTGGTTTCTACTCCTTTAAGGACATCCAACACCGACTCTTCAGACTCTCCTGCGTCAACAACAATGACCTTGTTCGGATGAGTCCTGGACTAGCCTTTGCACGTGTGAGAGTATGTTGTGAAAGGAGCAACTACTAGCTCTGTAAAGCAGGTAAAGGTTTAGGTTGCAGTCCACAAATTACAGTGGAATTATTTATGTCTTGTCATATTATTAGATCTCAGAAACCGGTTCAGATCAAAGAAACCAAATATAGACAGCATATCACTTCATTTACATTAGGTTTAATGGAATGCTGTGATGAATTATTCATCACACAACAATGACATGTCCATTTTATGTCAATGTTGTATAAAAACATACAGTTTAGACTAATAATGACAGGTCACTTAACAGCTATTTACCGCTAAGTTACAGTGCACCTCCATCGGTCTTTTTCTATTTGCTGTCAAATGTGAAATGTTACAGTGTTGGATGTCCATATGAAATCTGTCCAAAGTTTGAAGTGATGTTGTAAATTTAGGTTCAAGCAAAGCCTAAGAGCCAAAAACATCTTCAGATGACTTTGAATACCTGGTATAAATCTTTTTCTACTGTCGCCAGCTTATCACGGATTTATTTATACAGTTATCTGCTCCGAGAACAGCATGTCCACACAGTCAAGCTACAATCTTCTTGGTGAATGTGTTCATGCCCTCTCACAAAACAATGCACTAAAGTAGCATTAGAGGCATTTCATTTATTTCTGAAGCCATTTCACAACAGCAGAATAACATCACATTATATTTGATTGTTGGCATCAGTTGGCTTCTATCACATTTCCCCCACGTGCATTTGTTTCAGCTTGAATTATACTTGCTGCATCCACACATATGTGAGGGTTCACTAAGGTGTCCAAGGCTCTGTGCAGATGTTGGGGACCTTCCAGTTTTTTGCTACCAGTCTGCTACAATACCACCAACTGCACATGCACTGGAAAACTAAAGTATGCCATTTTGATTCAATTCACAGTATGTATGCATGGAAAACACCAATCTTCTGCACATGTATGTCACCTGAGTGGACTCCAAGTAGACTAATAAGAACTAAAGATCTGTGGTTTCTGCAGCTGTTTTTGGTCGCACCTACAAGAAACCACAACCAGGCCCTAATTATATAACATTTTTCATATACAACTTGTAACTGAGATTGTAAACTCACTTGAGACGCAATGAGCTGGAAATGACCAGATTATTTACCAGATAATTACATTCTGCTGTAATCTGTTGCTGTGGGCTGTCCACTCTCAAATGTAGACCGCATTCAGATTTTAAAATTTACAAATGGATTTAAGAAGTTTCTAATCAACAATTAGAAATTTGTTCACTTATTAGTCTTAGGAACTTGCTTTTTGAGCTTCTGCACTGGCAAAAAGATGATAAAGTGCTCACAAACAACAGCTTCCGCAAACCCACCAATCAGAAGAAAGACGACTTTTCAGAAGGAGGTCTTAAAGGGTGCTGAGCTAACACTGCTTATTTCAGGCAGACGCTAAACAGACAGGCTTCATAAACTGTCCGTATGAGATAAATAGAACTGCTAATCATGCAAAGCTACTCTACTGGAGTCCCAGAAGAAAAACAAAGAGCTAAACATGAGCGTAATATGTTTGTTTTAATGCAGTTTAAGAATAGCATAGCCGAATGTAAAAAAAAAAAAAAAAAACGGTTCCTTCACTCTTTTCCGCTAACAATGCTGTTAATTACATTTCCATTTACCACGTAGCACCAGAATATGACAGCATGAATAAAACATTTCCTTGTTCACTCAGTACAGTGTCGTAGTCATGAATAGTGCATGACAACTGTAGTGTATTGTATGTTCAAGAGGGTAATTGCACATTTTGGGAAACGGGATTATGCTTTAAACAAACATTCCCATGAATGACAGTACCAGTCAAAAGTTCAGAAACACCTTCTCATTAAAACCATTTCAAACTGCCTGATGAAGCTCACTGACAAAATGCCAAGAGCGTGCAAAGCAGTAATCAAAGCAAAGGGTGGCTATTTTGAAGAATCTAAAAAATAAACCATGTTTTGACTTGTGTCACACTTTTCTTTTACTACTTAATTTCATATGTGTTCATTCATAGTTTTGATGCCTTCAGTGAGAATTTACAATGTAAATAGTCATGAAAATAAAGAAAAAAACATTCAATTATTGACTGGTAGTGTAGGCTGGAAGACTGAAAACTTTCTTACATATGTCTCTCAATGGGAAGCTAAAACAAGAAGCTCCATTGCTTAGCATAGCAGAAAGTCTAATAATAAGAGGAAAGTGCTCACTGAAGTTAACACAGTTAGCCTACCGGCACCAATATAGCTCACTAATTAACTTGCTATATGCTGTTTATTTAATCTATGCAAAGAAAAGTGTAAAAGTATAAAAATGACGCTCTGACATGTTATGTGGGGTTGTGTGAGGGGCTTTTGCTTAACCAGGCCCAATGATTTCCAGGAATTTTGTCATCTTCGTGAGATTGTAAGGCAATTCATTAATTAGTGAGTTTCACAGGAAATAGTAGATCAGTATAATAAACAAGCCCAGAGATTTACTGCACAGATATAAATGTGGAGTCAATCTTTAGACTGAACTCAAAGCAAAATTCTTTGAAACTGTCACACTGCCATGAATATAACAATCTCTGATGGTAGTCATGTAATGAACGCTGGATAGCACTAAATGTTCTACACTTAGCGCTGCATAGTTACAGTGTATCCAGAGCAGTGCACTTTTCAAACATAATTACAAAGTAAGGATCTAGTGTGTGGGCTGTATTGTGTTATTTGTGTATTTTTAGGCATCACACTGCTTAGAAATGACCACTGAAGTGTAACTAGCAAGAAGCATGTATATAGAGAATATTATATTTGTTTGCGAGAACATCTGTGGCTCTGAATGAGTGTAGAATAACATGTTATGTGTTAATTCCTGCAAACACACAGGAACATAATGTAATAACGCAGCATAATTAGACTTTTTCCACCTCTGTCACGCCACTGGCTCACTGACTCGCCGTTGTCTTTGTGCGTGCAGGTGTGTGATATGTGAATGCGCTCATGTGCATTCTGACTCAGATGCTGTTTGGTACACTGTGTACAAGATGTCCAGACTCCCCCTCTATCAGGGCATCCATTCAGCGTCCGTCTGAATTATTGGCCACCAAAAAAAAAAGGGTGTCAAGGCTTCAAATGTGCTCGGCCAGCGCCTCAGAGAATCTTATCAGCAGCAGCCAAATTTCCAATGTAGGAAGAGAAAAGAAAAATGGAACACCTTTACAACATGGCTAACCCCAACTGGGCCATACAAAGGGAAAAAAAGAGAGACAGAGAAGAGATGGAAAATTGATAAAGGCTATTCAATATCAGATTTCTCAGCCTCTGTTTGTCTGTCTGGGCATTGCCCTGCTCTCATGTTGAGCTGTCTGTGTCTTTTTAATTACTGTAATTTAGGACCGCCTGCTGGATGCCTCCATCTGCCTCTCTCTGAGGCAAGACGTCCAGAAAGCCCCAGAAAGAAAAGTGATCCAACCTTCTTAACAGCACTGAAATACAGTCATCGTGTTAATAATTATTCTCTGCGGACGAGGAGAAGTCCAGCTATGGCTTTTAATCTTCTTTTTAAAGCTGATTCTTTAAAGAATCTTACATTTCAACCCAGTAACTCTAGATTGTAAAGCTTGTTTCTCACCCCTGGTAAGATGAGTTCTTGTCGTCATCCTCAGGACATTGTTCTAATGTACTTAATTCACATGCAACGTTAGCCCGAATAGGACGGCTGATTCCTCATGCAATATCCTGAGGTATATGTTTCAGTGAAGCATGCCATGCTGGATGAATGCGCTCGGTGTGAATGTGGAAATTCTACGAGCCACGGTTTCTGGTCATACTGCTGATGAGAGATGATGGTTCTCTCCTGCAAGGGAAAGTTTTGTAATCATGCACTCTGTTCAGTCAATGATGGAAAAAAAATACAAAATGTTGATCATTAAAATAAATTTGTGGACTTTATTGATCAGCGTAGGCATCCTTTCATTTAGTCATCTTTGCTGTCTGCTTGCAGTTTCAAACACAACAAACACAACTGGGAACTTCTGTTTATTGTCGTCATTGTAATCCAGTATCTTTGAATTCATCTTAGTAATATCTCACATTCCCATATTATAGCATACCTTTATCTTATATCTCCTCATATTGTACGACTGTGTGGCACCTTGCCATATCAATAAATCAATATACAATGTGTTCAGACTTATAGCAAGTATATATTTATTTCATTTTATGTTTAAGTTAATGTCTGCGGTTATTTCATTTCTTATCCTGAGTGTCTTTCTGTTGTTTGTTTGGTGGTTTACAGTGACTTGAGCAGTGTATCATTGCAGGTTCCCTTGGGCTTAATAAAGCACCCTGTCAGTATTTATTAAAGGAATCATTTGACAATTTTGGGTAATATTCTAAGTTGCTGTCTTGCCAGTAGGAGCCTACGGGAGTCATTTGGTGTTAAATATGAAGCTACAGCCATTGTCTGATTAGTTTAACTTATCATAAGGACTGGCCTCCTGCCTGTAGCTTTATATACAAGAGGCATATTCATTTTTTCATTTATCTTCTTACAGGAAAGCTATCCTGGTCCTGTCTATACTTCAGCAACAAGTAGATTGTACTTGCCTGCAGTAGCCTTCGCACTCTGGGTGTTACACCAGCTTCCTGTTGCTTTTATGACCATCATTTTAATGATGCTCAGAAAGAAATGAAAAACTGACAGGGACACCTATGAAGAAGAAGATGAAACGTGCTTCAAAATTTCCTATGATGTTCTGTCTGATTTCTACTCTTTCAGATTTGAGGTTTTATGTAACACAATACACTTTCTTCTCTGTCTTTTTCACCGCTGGAAACCCAAACTGCAATTTCTCACTAAAACTTCAATCTGCTGATGGTAAAATCCAACATCATCTCCGCTCCTCAGTAGCAGCAGCACATCTTCTAACCCAGCTGCAAACACAACTAGGTGCTCTTATTTTGGAGATTTTTTCAAGCTTGTTTCAGTCACTTTTTTGCTCCACTACAGTATAATCATACCAACTTGCACTCAAAACAAACACAAATGGTCCGCCAGTGTTTTTTGATTAAAATTATATAAATTAATTCTTCAAAGATGAAACCCATCTTAACTCTGCAGTAAGAGGACACAGATCACATCAAAGCGCTTCTTCATTCGCTTCTTGTTGCTAAATCAAAGACCTCTGTTCAACAAAGAGAACCTTTCACACAACAGTTTCAGCTTTCTCATAGATTTAACTTGTGTATGTGGCCTAAAAGACACTATTAGATCTTGCTACCAAAAACAGCCTGACCCAGTTTTCACAACTGACACAGAGTCTTCTGCCTCCAGCAATGAGAACGGCTGCTGACCTGCAGGCCTAGTTCAGCACAGAGAGCTTTAAAATCACTCTGATGCTCCTACACAGTCATTCGCAGCAAAAAATGTGTTTATATTGTCTAACCGATATGTGAGGAGCGAGGAAGAGTCGTGTTATGTTTGTGTCAGAGGCAGAGAAGAGGGGGGAGATAGTTTGGCTTCATGGATGAGTGACTTTGTTCCATTAACCTGTGATTATTCTTCTTTTGACACCACTGTTCTGACAGAAAAGAGGGATGCTCAGAGGACCGTCTCTTACCTGTGCACCAGCGCTGATGGACTGCAGCGGTGACGGCAAGGAAGAGTCAGACGAAGGGCAGGCAGGAAGTGCATCACAAACTGGTGTCAGCATTAGAATGTGCAAGAAACTTAACAAGTCAAAGGATGGCTAGGAATGTGTTTACTTCAAGAGGTGTTATGAACTAACATAACCAGAAAACTCCATGCCGGTAGATGCTCTTTATGCTAATTTGAATGACAAATTTCCACACTCTATGAGGCATCATTACCTTGCTCCCTCTGATATCAGTCTACCCCCTGACTACTGGGAACTCTTTGCAACTGTGGCATTGTGCTGTGTGATAAAACTGCACCTTTCAGAGTGGCCTTTTATTGTGGGCAGTCTAAGGCACACCTGTGCACTAATCATGGTGTCTAATCAGCATCTTGATATGGCACACCTGTGAGGTGGGATGGATTATCTCAGCAAAGGAGAAGTGCTCACTATCACAGATTTAGACAGATTTGTCAACAATATTTGAGAGAAATGGTGATATTGTGTATGTGGAAAAAGTTTTAGATCTTTGAGTTCATCTCATAAAAAATGGGAGCAAAAACAAAAGTGTTGCGTTTATATTTTTGTTGAGTTTTTTAGTCAGGCGTAAAGACCTACATCACAAACACCATTTCCAGATGTACTTTGGTGCTTAAGAATTAATCCATTAGTGTTGCACCTCAGAAAAAAAACATCCCATACAGTAACTTGTAAGAGTGCAAGACTCTAAGTGCACCACCTGCAGCCATTTGAAATGGAATTTCTTAGTAAATGCACCTCTGTAAAAAGTTTCATGTCAAATTACTGCAGTGGATTTGAGCCAGGTTTGCTATTTGCTGACAGCATCGAGGAACCTCCTGTTGTTTCAAACTGAGTGCCAGATCATTTTAATAAGAGGCCATTTCACAGTGAGATATTTTTCAGTGGACATTCATCCCGTGTGTGCGGATGTATACTGAGGCTCATTGTGCTGACGCATGCATCGCCCCACAGTGTACTGACCTGCAGCATTGTTAAAACAAATATTTTGTTCCAGATCCAGAGCTCTTCTCCTCATTGAATTCCCAAAGATTGCTTGTTTTGACCTCGTAAACTCTTGCTTTCCCCTGTCATGAGAATTTTTATGTTTGAGAGTGGCTAATATTTTGAAGAAATAAAGAATCAGATCCATTTTAACTCCATGCAGCTGGGAATTAATTCTCAGAGGTCTCCTTTATAAGAATATGCAAAGAGGAGAACAGCAGCTAACTTTATCAAAGAAGGAATTCTGCTCCTTATTTTCCCTTCCTGTTGAAACTATATGCTAATATGTGTTTTGAAACTAAACAGGCATTCAACAAAATATTCAAAAGTCACTGTTTTTTGGCAGAACTATACTTTAAATATGCAATATTTATATATTTGGTTGTAGAGTAGCCTAAATTCAGCACACATATGGTTTGCAGACCCAATCAAAGAGAATGACTCCCAGAATGAGCGAACACAACTAATCTTGGGTTTAAATCATAAGATTGTATGTTGAAAATGCAAATGAATTAATTTTGGCGTGTACGTTACTATGAGTGAAGCTATGTAATAACTGCAGACACACTTGATGCTGCAAATACAGTATAGCACTGTGGACCGGGGGAGTTTTCTGTATTTGCTAGCTACAAAGAGGTATCCTGGAGTGGTTCATGCTCCTTGTTTATGCTTCACCTGAGAGGCAAGTATGCCTCCACTCACTCCACTTAGCTCAAAGGCGTAGAGTCACATTCAGAGCAGAAGCAATCAGCGGAATACTTGTGCTGAATACCCAAATCACAAACCATAAGGAGGCTTTTCACAACACTGCAGCCCTCAAGACTCCCATCATCACGTTCGCTACTCACAGCCTCTTTGGCTCACCAGATCCCAGACATTTTTGCAAAGAAATGGAGACAAATTAGCAAATTAAGTGACATCTTCATAAAGGTTTGAAAGACTTGACCAACTTAAGCACGAACACCAAGCAACAATATGACCAAAAGAAAGCCGTCAGAAACAGCGTTGTATGTTAATCCGCTGTGACTCATCTGCATGAGAACAAAAGAATATGTTTTGTGTTGTGCGTGGTGACTCACCCACTTTTTTTCCCGCCTCCTCTTCTTCTTTCTGTCACTTTCATTCTTTATCTTTCTCTCTCTCTCTCCATATCTCTGTCCACATTCCTTGGAAAGCATTTCATGCCTGAGCAAAGTGCATCTGTTTATCCTCATCCATACCTCATTGCTCTCCTCATGGCCTGAGGATCTCTGAGAAGCTCTGAATTATTCTAGTGACGGATGGACAGAAGCTCAGCTCAGTTCACCCTGATGCACGTGGGGAGCCATGTATTGATGTTTACACATTTCAATCCACCACAGATCACATTTCATAGTAAAAGTACAGGAAACTTGAAATTTTGACCTCCCTGCAACCCCAAGGCCTTGAATTTCCTGCTGCACATTGCAACAAGGTTTTCACAGTTAAATATGTACATGGAGAGATGGCAGAAAAACACATACACACTCTGAAAGCCATAAAACACGGGTCTGACTCGTCTCTCACACTCTTGTCTGTACATATGACGGCTCACGCCTGACATTTGCTGTCCAGCGGTGGTAGAGAGGAGCTGTCAGATCGCATCTCATCGGCTTCCTGTCACACTCACACAGCATCAATGCCCCGGTGACTCCAACCAGCTCAATGACAAAACGCCCGCAGAAGCAGGACAAGAAGAATAATTCTTTAATGGCTCAGTCAAGAGTCAGAGAATCTTTGCTTCAAGTTTCGAATGACCAGTTTGGAATTCTAGCCATGTACCACACTGTCTGATTGATTGATACAACAGAAAGAGAAAAATTGTCCTGACACCAAACCTCTACATTCTTATTATGCTTCTAAATTCGTGGCTATGTTGCATCACCTGGTCCTTTCATACCTTTCATAGCAACCCTGTTTTATAAAATACTCGTACGATTTAGTAATATTGCCATTGTGCTCGTGTAGTCTGGCATTTAGAAAAAGAAAGATACTCTTATCACAGGTTCTTTTCTTTAGCAACAGCTATCCTCTGCTCTTCAGTTTAAAGATGAAATGAGGCTTCTTGCATTCAGAAAATACCATTCAATTAAAAATGTGATTTATAGTCTTAAATAGCCACATCCAGGAATTAGGAAATCTAATTTTGTGATTAGTGATCAGAAAAGCAGACTTTGTTCTTCTTCATACAAGATGCATTTTGGCCACAAACATAACACTGGCTCAGCCAAACTGTAGGAGTATTAGAGACATAGAGACCTTGAGCTGGGCAGATAACTGAAAAAACACAAGTCGGTTTGTAAATTAGACATTTTGTATGCCCTTCCAGCATAATAAAAAAATAATAATCTTACACCTTCTCAATAGTCTACTAATGGCCTTACTGCTACATGTAAATCTTATCGACCAATTAAAGGCTGTGCTGATTATGTGCTTGGTGCAGCAGGTAAGCAGCTGCAGATAAACTTTGGCTGTTTTTCTGGAGATAATGATGTGATTGACCTCGATTGTTTATGCTGTGGAAGAAATGCTGAGCATTCTTCAATGCCGTGACATTAATGAAGGGTTTCTGAGTTATTCCTCTGCCTCTTTGGGATTAAATACATAAAGTTTCATGCTCTGAAACGCTGCATCTAATGATATTTATGTCCTTAGTGGCGTGTCCCACCATTTGGAAACCATCTTATTAAAATTCTTTCAGGCTAAGAAGACCAGGTTCTTATTTAAATGCTCACTGAGAGTCATGAGCGCAATTTCAACAACATAACCTGATCATGAAAACTTCATGTAGAGGCTCAAAGTCAGATCTGGTTTTTTAAAATATTTTTCTTAAAAACTGAAAAAGTTTCATTTCTTTCCTCCAAAATGCACTGCAAAAATTAACTCTCTAAATATAAATAATAAATACTTGTTTTGAGATGATTCAGACTATAAACGAGTGAAATTATCTGTCAGTGCAGTAAGATAATTACACTTAAGATTTCTTGAAATAAGAAAAAATATCTTGGCTTTTGAAAAGGCAAAAATACCTTAAAATAAGTAGTGAAACACTCATTCCAAGAACCATATTATTAAAATAAACTCAAAACTAGTTTGTCAATTTTCTGTGACGGCTTGTTTCTTACGCAAGTGAAAATATCTTAAAACCACAGCAACTAAACAAGATTATTATTCCTCATTCAAGAGTTATTAGCTTTTCTAGCTCACAATGAGACAAAGCACATATGATAAATGAAACCATACAGAATTGGCAGTGGAAATAACATTTATTTGAATTATTTCTCAATTATTGCTTAATACATACAGTGCTAGCAAAGATTACTTTTTGCTTCTCAAAACATAAAGAACTGTTTGAAACATTTCAACGTGAACATAAAATGTGTATAACATTAAACATTTACAACATACACAGAAGCTTGAAAATAATCTGGAGGTAATTCAAGCAACACGGTACATTACTCTGTTCATCATCATTTAACTGGTAAATTTGCCTTTATCTTACAGAACAGTGGTACAGCTGTGCATTATTTTTGTATGGCTCCCAGCAGTACGAACATGTTTTTAACTGTAATCATCTGTCACTAACATTTAAAGCTGCTCACTCTTACTTTATATGGCAGAACATTTGGGGCATAGGTTTGCAACAACATCAGCAACAAGGCATTTACCCCCAGCCTGAACAGCTCTACTTTTGTGGGGACTTCACATTCAGCATCCTCTTCTGAAGATAACTGCACATGCTCACCTGTGGTGAAGCACAGTAAAAGTGAAAATGCAAAGTGTCTACGAAAATATGGCAAAAATTCTAATCACTTACATATTTCAAAGGTCCATCTTTATCCTGTTGCATGGGATAATACTCCACCAGTCTCTTGGCCATGGCAGTGACTTCGTGTTTGGAAGGGTAGCGGAGCTCCTCTCCTTGCTGACTTGCTCTCAAGATAGAAATCATGCTGGTGATGGTGTTCCTCACTAGCCTGCATCTCAGCTCTTTGGTCATGGTAGATTCCTCCTCTCTACCAATGTGGGCCATCTCAAAATAGTGCTTATGAGCTAGTTCCAACTCACTGTCTGTATAGATCACATATTCTGGAGGACTGGGAAGCTGTAGGGTCTTCTGTGGATTAATCCATTGAGCTATACGGGTGCCTCTCATTGATGCCCTTTTTAAACATATACATTTATTTTTAGCTAATAAATTTAATAGTATTCAAGTTGACAGGTCATTCTTCACTGCCCTAAACTTGGCGATCAACCCGCCTCTGATTGTAACCGCCCAGACAGAGCTGTAGCCGCTAGCTGAGACCAACACCGTGGCCGTGTCCTCGTTGAACGGCCTCTTCTTCAAACGCAGAATACGAGACTTCACTTTCGTATCGGTCTTCAGCGACTCCATACTTTGAGAAATCTTCTGAAAATGTAGGTTGGCTATTTTTCTTTGGTCTGTTTCTCTTGCCAACAACACCCGGGAGCACGTATTGTTAATGGTATACATCACCTTGGCTGTGTCTGCATCCCAGACAACTAGATTTTCATTGCTGGATGAGGTAATCAGCACTAGGGCTGGACCCGAATTTCCGAATATTCATTCACTACGGCGGTATCCGGATAGTAATTTTGGTATCGGAATATACACATATGTCTATGTGATCACCCCCTCCTCCCCCAGACGAAAATACGAATATTCGCAGCTTGTCTCTTCTCTTCGCCTTCGGCCCATTTCAGCTCATCTCGGCTGATCCACTCGTGTTTGTTACCACCACCCGAATGGCCAGGTGGCTGCTGACTCTGACGTCACACTTCACGTCGTTGCATAAACACAAGACAAGATGCCAAAGGCCTCCGCCGTATGGGAATTCTTCAGTTTAACTGAAGACAAAACAAAGGCAGTGTGCAAAATTTGCATCCGGGAGACCAGACGAATGGATCTGAATATTCATTAACCCTAACCCTAACCCTAGCCCTAAATAACATATGTTATTTTCCTGAATTCGGATTCAGGAAAATAACATATGTCACCGCAGTCATTGGTGAAGACAGGGATCCTGAGGGTTACGAAGCTTTGAGAGAGACGCATCAGCAATGTTGAGACATGACAGATCTTGTTGGACCGCAGAGACGTCTTCTCAAATGCCTTTGAGCAGATGAGACCACTTTCTTTGACATTGTGGGAAATTCACAAAGTCAAATATCCCTTTTCAGTCCCGTAGCCAAAGATTCCTGTCCTGTGATCAGACCAGTAGTTCATCGAGGTCACTCAGTATTCCTCTTCCACCAAAGCGTAAGCCAGGTTAAATTTTTCAGCAGTGTCAGTGCAGTGAAAGAACAACATCTCCTTTATCAGCGTGGAGACGGCCACCTGGTTTATTTGTGGGATGTACGCCATGTTGCTAACATGCATCCTGGGTTTGTGAGACAAGGGAAGATACTGCTGCTCTTCCTTCTGAAGCGGAACCACAAATGAATTCTCCATGTCATGAGTCCAGCACCGCAGCAATCCGTCTGCGCTGACCGCCAGGTACCAACACTTCATGTAAGGCCTGATCCCTTCGACACTGCAGTCCAACGCCTGATACACTTTGATAGAAAAGTCATGGCATATCAAGTTGAGGTCCCACACCTTGCAAAGGCTACTGAGTTAGCGGATGCTGAAAAGCTGGTGGAATCTACCTCTTATTACACAATCAGCAACAAGAGTCAAACCTTTGTACCGGTAAAATACCATCTTGGGGATGTAATAGAATTATACATCAGTCAAAAATAACTCAGTGCTCCCCAGATATAAGATGCTTTTAAAGCTGCCCTGCAATCTGGAAGGACTTATCTGAATGTACATGAACTATTTCTGTTTGAAATTGTTTGAATGTTACATGTTAAATGTTTAAGTATTAACTATCAGTTTACAGTACTATTCCAACTGTACTAATATTAAGGTACACATTTTCTGTTATTTCATAGACAATAAAACAGTGGATTCCATTTGGCTGTCATCTGTTTTAATTAGGTGAAGACTGAAGAGATACAATTGCGTCAAAGTCACGATTTCTTACTTCATGCTTGAAATAAGAAATCATGACTTCGAAAAAGCAGTGTTATACTTGTGGGTGTTGATGAAACAGCTTTGTAACAGTTAATATTCTAGTTTCAAGCATGTATTACTCGATATAGGCCAAAAAATCTCATTAACAAGCTGTAATATCTTACTGAGATAATTTAGGACCAAACACTTAAAACAAGTAAAACATTCTTACATAAAATCTGCTTTGTGACTTATCAGACAAAGTGAAAATGCAAAGACATGCAGTGCTGTGAAATTTTGAATTGATGACATAATAGAGGAAAAATCAGGAGATCACTTAAGTTATTAAAATTCATCCTTAGGGGAGATGGTATGTCTTTACCAAATTTCATGGTTTTCCATTCAACAGCTGATGTTACCACCAATGTCGTGGACTGACCAACAGATGTTAGCATCTATAAAGGGACGGTTGGTTAAAACAAAGTGAAGCCCTGCGCTGTGAGTTTAAACTTTTATAACTCCCTTCTTTTGTGATATGTAACCACTGACTACTTGTATTAACTGTTAAGAAAGTGTGGAGGCACATTTATCACTCATTAAGTGACATGTGCATACCAGAAATTATATGATCTTTGTTCTTCCACCTCTGCTTTGCTGACTTTAGAGCTCCATTGTATGCTTTTTCCTCTTCTTTTTTGGCAAACATGAAAGAATTAATAATTATTCGTACAAGTAAAACACACAGCTGTCTTTAGTTTCCTGACAAGAGTCAAAGAGATTGGGTGCAGCAGCTGAGAGGTCTATTGTGTGACTTTACAATTGTGCTGTGAGTTCTGTGGTCAAACGCATGTGTGCAGAGGCATACTGAAGGCAGCGTGGAGGCTTTTGATGTCAGGTTCTTTTGTGCGCAAGTCTCATGGCTTTTAATGAGGCAACCTGCCTCATTATCGGAGCTCTGTGAGGCCCCAACGCAGCCACATGGTGGGATCGACTCTACTCACTGTTCTAAAGCCGCAAATTACAGCAGCTTAGCCCCTCACTGGGAATAGAGGCCAACATAGTCACTCTTTCTAATGGCACCCAAGGGACACAGAATTGTACATACACATATGCTTGGTAAAACTAGTTTAATAGGCAGTTCCTTTGTCAGTCCCATTAGAGTGAAACTCTGAGACGTGAAGCGTAAATTCAGATGCTGTCCCCAACGACTCAGTGGAAATATTCGGTAAGTTGTGACAGAAAAGTCAGCAGCCTTGGTTTTCAGCGCAGCCACTGTTGTGACTTTCCTCTCATTTTGTTTGGCAGTAATTTGCCAGCACAGTTAGTTGGAAGTAAGGGTTTCTCCAGCCATGCCAAGACTGCGGCCGAATTTTAATTTCACCTGGGGACGGCTTAAAAACAGTCCGAGCCAGCAGGGATGGAAATATCATCAACAGACTCAAATTAATATGCTTTGCAGTCTGTTAAATTCAGATTAACAATATTCCATTACCTGTTCTGCAGCTTTCCTTCACTTACGTTAATTGATCTTTTGAAATTTGAGTGAACTTCAGTATGTAAAAAAATCACTTCGCTCTTTAAAGTAGATTTATTTTTCACAAGCTCTTTACACCAACACCTTAATTAACCCTGCTTTTATTTAGAGAATTCAATATTACTGACAAAAAACTGCAAAGAAAGAATAATGGATTTTTTTTAATGTTTTTGCAATCCAGAGCTTCTCTCTTCATGTTTTTTCTCACCTTTCATTCCTTATTAACAATTTACTTTATATTACTCAGTTTAATAGGATGAGGGTAAAAGATTAAGTTAATGAGGTGAAAAATGGGCTGAAATAATTTTCATTTTGGAAGAAAAAAAGTCACAGAAAAGACAGGGAGACATTTCTGAATATAAATGGGGCTTTACTGTTTGTGCTGAGTGAGATACTACTAATACCTACTACACATTATGTCTTCCTGTCTGTCAACAGCACAGACTGAAAAAGTTCCACCTGCTCTGACCATTAACAAGAAAGCGCTTCCAGTAACCTTGAATGCTGTCCTTCACACACACTTTAAGTGGCTTTAAAAGGTTTATCTATAGCCTTCAAACTGCCTGTTTTATTTGACCGTTGAGCTTTTTCCAAGTTATTAGCGTGAGAGAGGATATTTTTTGTAAAGGACAGAACTGTAAGTTACCAGATTCTTGTTATTTTGAAATTCCCAGGATTCCAGGCTGTCTTTTTTAGACTTGATTTTCCGACAACATAGTTTCCAAATGCGTGCTCCTTAAACCTTAATGACAGATTGACTTGGTTACTTGAGAGCAGCGTGTCAAGCTGTAAACACGACGCCAACATGGTATCAAGTCAAGTCTGAATCTCCCCCAGTTGTTGTTAGCCCACTGAATTGCTGTTATCAGGTATTATTACACCCATAGACAGCAGTAGTATCTTAATAGTATCTTAGTAGATGGCCTCCTCAGCCTTCTAATCACGCAGATTTTAGAGAACAACCACAACTCACAATTTTTCCCTCATTGGGCTTTACATTCTGTATAGCATACCTTCTATCCTTAGTCCACAAATACACCTTTATTCAGAAATGAACAGGCAATAAGTGTTGTGTGTACATAATAAATCGACTTAATTATCACAGTATGGACGGTCAGGATTGTAAAATTATAGATGCACTTATATTTCCATGAGCAGTGAAATCAAGTAAGCAAGTTTCAGGTTCAAATTGGACCTGAGACACATGACCTACAAAAACACACCAGCCAAAGTCAACCACACATTTCACACATAAATGAGAAAGAACACAAGCTCACAGAGGGATGAAGACACAAGGACAATCACACGTACAAGGGCATCCCTATCCCCAGGTTATGAACCACTGTTCTGTTAGCAGCTAGTCACTGTCATCACATATTCCTCTGACCCACTGTTCCTATAAAAGTGAGGTTAGAGAGGCTGAAAACAAAAAATACCATAAAAGATACATGCAGATAATCAATCTAAGATCACTAGAAAAAATGCCCTTCTCAAAACAAGAAAAAAAAATTATTTCAAGGACCTTTTACCTTGAAATAAGTGAGAAAAATCTTCCAATAGTACAAGCGAATAATGGCTTAAGATCTTGAGAGCTTAAAATTAGCTGGGAAGACTTATTTTAAGCTGTAATTTACCAGGATTGTCATGCTTAGGTGTCTTAAAATAAGCCAGACATACCAAAAAAATTGCAATTTTTCACTCAAAAATAGATTTTTACTTTCAAGTAACCTCCTAATTTGAGATGCGTTAACCCTCCTGTTGTCTTCATTTACGGGCACCAAAAAATATTGTTTCCTTGTCTGAAAAAAATCCAAAAAAATCAGCAAAAAAAATCCCCCAAATTTCTGAAAATTTGCAAAAAATTCAGTAATAAAATTTCAATAATTTCTTAAATGTTTCCTGTAAAAGTTTTATTTTTAAAAAATACCTCAAATTTGGCAAGAAAATTCTTGTAAATATTTTCAAAAAATGAGTGAAAATCTTGAAAAAAAATCCTAAAAATATCTAAAGTGATTACATATATCTGTAAAACTTCTAATATTTTCTTTAAGAACATTCACAAAAAAATCAACCAAAACCCAGCAACTTTTGTTGCATTTTGGTTGATTTTTATGTGAAGGTTCTTAAGAAATATTTTTTTACATCAGAAAATGTTCAAAAATTTCCCAAAAATGTTGGAACATGTGGACATCAGAAGTTTCACTGTGAAAATATATTTTTTTCCCCCACATTTTCAAACTATAAAACGGGTCGATTTTGACCCGCAGGACAACACAAGGGCTAAAACATGTCCCTCCATCTTGCTGAAATGTCACTTGTTAAGTGAATTTATCTTAAATCAAGTGGGTTGGAACATTTAGACTAAAAATAAGACAAATAGACTTGGTAAGACTTTGAGTTTTTGCAGTGATCGTGTTTAGTAATCCTGCAGTTGAGTCTTGTCCTGTTCCAGATCCTGATACCCCTGCAGACTCTTTAGAACACATTCCACTGAATGACTTAACTTGTACCACAATGGACACCATGTTGACTAAAATTTCTCAATTAGTTTGGTTGCATGTTGAGGGCACACCAGGACTTGCTGAAGCTCCTTCTATACTTAGCACAGGAAATAGTCACTTGGGTTTTTCGTTCTGAAAATTGCGCTACATTAAAATAGCATCAGTTGCCCAAAGCAGTGGGCAAGGTTCCAAATGCTAATTGGGCGAGATGTCTGTCAGGAGTCCTCAGTGGACTGATACCTGCAGGCCGTTTACCCAGCGCCACCGCAAATCCCTGTTTAGGTGTTTATTTTGGGCGCTCAGCCAGCGCCCTTCATGTGGCCACTCCAGTCTCCACACAGACAATTTAGCATCCCGCCATACACCGACCAATTGCCTTCGCGTGCATAGCCTATCGCATGAATATGGCATCAAATCCCAGAAGCCCCACTGATTTCCTCATTTGGGCGACCCACACTGCGTTTTGCCTCAAGCAGCTCTTCCCATATTGTTTCAGTTTTTCCAGTTTGTGTCAGATGTAGATGATCTGAGTATGTATGAGACAGAAGCATGACTTTGTGTATTGGCATGCAAGCAAATATGAATCAGTAACTACCGCATATGAGGCTCCTTGTTGTTCGTTGGTGAGATTAGCCCATTTCAATATCCTTGAATAATTAATTAATGCATATATGTAAAGTGCATCCTTGATGAGGATAGATGAGGAGACAGGAGAGAGCTATTCTTAATGGAAAATAAACACAGAAGAGACTGCTGAGAACTCCTGATGTCAGAGGTATGGCCTCATACAGCCAGGCCAGTTGGGTAAATATTAGAAATGACGTGTCTTCAAAAGTTTGAGGATGAACCAAGGCTAATTCATAAAGTGCACTTTGATGGTTTGAAGTGCCATACTCGTCTTTTTAAGATGTCTCACGCATGAATCTTTAATTTCCATCCTAAATAATGTGCGATGGTTTATTGATGAGATTCACTTTCCTGTGGTGCTGTGTGCTAATTGGTTGAAGTTACACTGAGCTGACTGATAGGAGAATAAAGACAAGGTTGCCATTTGGATGACTTATGCAGGATGTGCTGCTGAAGGTCTCGTGTGGTGGTAGCGCAGAGAGCTTCGTCAGACATCTTTAGAAGTAGATGAAAGCAAAGTTTCCACAAGTTCATTCACACGCTGCAAATAGTAAGCATGCATGCATTTGCAGAAGCACACCTTCATATGTATTACATGTTCATGCACATCACCTTTTGCATGGTCTAGCAAACTCAAAAATATGCATTTTTTATGTTCTTTTAAATGAAATTTAAGGTGTACTGCAGATGGGAAGTAAACATAAAGAATAAAATGACAACAGAGTGTCAGCACGATGAAACTGTTAGCAAAGCAGCTGGCCGATGAGGACATGACCTATGTTAGTGTTAGCCATTTCACAGTGTGGAAGTAAAATGAGCAGCCTTTATTTTGTCACTTAGAAAAGCAATTAAAATTACATGGTTAAGTTGGCCGTGCTAGCTCAAAGAAATGCAGAACTATTAAAGTGTTTATTACATTGACTGCAGATAGAGATGCATTTAATGTGTGTTCATTGTTATGTATTACATCATTTGAAATTAAAAATTAACCTCTGATCCTTGATTAAAGCCTTAAAACCACATCTCTGTGTCTCAGTTACATATTTAAAAGTTTTTCCATGAAAATAAACCCTTCCCGCCTGAAAATCTCTTAAATGCAACCGCTGTTGTATCCTCTTGATTGTGTGGATTTATGAAGTCCCTGCCTGTCTCTCCTCCTGTCCCCTCCAGCTGCTGCACACCCACAACACTGTTCAATTTGTACAAAACTGTGCTTCACAATAATGTGAAGATAAGGTGGCAATATTGGGGTATTTCAGTTGTACACGTTTGAACTGGAAACCATTTCTGAAGAAGAATGACACCATGCAAGCTGACTGTCAGTTTGTTCAAAGAAGGACCCAAATGTAGACACACACAGTGGACTGGCAGATTAAATAAACAAAGAAAACTTTAATTAAACTTATTGGTAGGGTGCATAACAAACCTGGCTGGAAGGCAAGACAGTGACAAAAGTGGCTGGAGTTCTAGGGAAGTCTGAAAAGACAATTCAAAGGACAACAAAGTCAGTCGAAAAAGGAGTAGTAAAAGACTCAAACAGAAACACTGGGGACAGTGCAGAAATATAGGGAGGGTTATGGGGAAGAATGTGGCAAGGTAAACACCAAGAATAACAGGTGGGTAAAATAGAGGTAAGCAGGCAGGTGAACAGATACACTTGCAGCTACATAAAGGAAGATAGAAGACTAAATACATAAATAGGCAGATTGACAAGATAAGACACAAATGAAACCAATGAGGCAGGCCATCAAAAAGGAGGGAGAAGAAAGAAAAAGAACTGGAGACACTTGAGATGATAAAACAGGAATGAACTACAAAGAAAAGATAGTGGCATTGACAGGATTAGTTCCTTAGGTTTGTTATATATGAAACCCCAGGAATCTGAATGAGTGTTTGACACTCCAGTCACAAGCTAACTGCTTCTTTTGCTGTCAACACAACTCAGTTATGATGCTGACTGCTTCATTTGCTCATGATACGTCTTCTAACATACAAAAGAACATCATATGGACATATTATCAAAGTAAAAAGTAGAGATTTTTGAATGCATACCTGTCATAATGCACTATTTCAAAATTGTAATCCAATACTATGATCAGATTGTTAGGCTACAGTGCTATATTCTGACAGGAATCTCTTTTACTCTAGCTGTTCAGTTTGTTGTTGTTTTGCAGCTCAGCACCATCCCCATGTTAACAAGCAGCAACATGGACACATCAGAGGACAAGAGAGAGAAGAAAAAATCTCCACCCACCACATTTTGAGTGGTGCCTCTTGTCCGTAGCTCAGCTCTTCATTACTGAATGCAATTATTTCCTGCAAATCCATTGTCAAAACAAAAATGACAATTCAGTTTTCCTGCTTGTTGACCGGTGATGTATCGGTCAGCTTTATGAAGCCTTATGTGTGTGAGTAATTGGGGTCAGACATGGCCACTCTCCCTCTCACCCTTCATGTGCGGGTCGGGGAGAGGGAAGGTGAAGATCAGAGGCGACACAGCAGCTAAAACAAGCCAAATCACTGCTGGTCATTTATCAGCTGCAGAGATGTAGTGGCCATCAGGGGTCACATCTCTAGCGGTGATTGCAGGCCTGATGATTGCTGTTGAATTCCAATCCTAATGTGTCATCCGCAGTCAAAAACAACAGAAAAAACAGAATAAAAGATTCACAAGCTGGATAATACAAGAGCGATAGTCTTTAATCGATAAAGTATTGCTTCATTTATCTCAAGATGAGCAAGATAACTGAGGCAACATAAAACCCATTTCAGATAACAGCAAACTTTAATACTGGCTTCTGACACTGGTGACAACTGCCTGCATTGTTTTTATGAACACAATAACCTAAAGCTGTCTAAACTAACATCCAAGTCCTGGGGCACAAAATTTCATAAAGCTGTGTGAAAAACAACAGTAAATTGCCCTTATAAGCTGGTGCCACGCTGAAATTACCTGTGGAGCACACTTAAGGCTTCTGCAATGGATCAAATGACACTGCTGAGAGTCTGTTTTCCCTTTTCAGTGCTGTCTCGAGTAAAATTACATAATTTGCACACCTTTTTAACCTCGGGGCAGCCAAGAGTTATAGAGGGCTGCCTGTGCCATGTGTTGCTGCTCCGTTGTCTGTCCGTGTTTCAACAACCTCTCATCAAACATCATTCACTTGTGGCGCCCAAGGAGACGAACAGCTGAAATTACTACACAAAGCCATTTTACACACATCCACATCTGAAATCTGTGATAATGCTTAACCCAAGGTTGCACGGTAAAGTGGATAAGCATGTAAGTGATAAAATAATTTAAATGCTAGAGGGGTGCCACAATATTGGTGAAAAATGAAACAAATGAAGCCTTTTTGCACTGGCCTCTGCCTGACTCAAGAGCGTTATTTTGAAGATTTTTCTGCTCATTTTTGTTGGCTGTTTTGAGTTGACCCTGGTTGAATTTTCTATACTCTCCTGTCATGTGACAGCTTCAACAATGTGTTTGTTGATCAGTAGGATGCCAAGATGCAATGAAAGAGAGCAAAAAGAAGGCACAATCTGTACTGATGTATCTGTGTTATCACCTCGTGGATAGGTGATAAAGGGACTCCTTATTGTGACTGGTATGCATAAACACACAAAACAGAGATCAGAAAACAGCTATTGAGTCCATGAATGTTTCAGTGTAAAAGCGTGAGTCTTACTCCAGATCCTCTTCTGATAGTGACTCCAGTTTTATGGCTTCCTCTAATCAGCTGCCCTGCTTGCAGGGGAGGTTAGGGTGTCTGCATTCCGAAGGAGGGGGTCCAAAATTAACAAAGTGGGAGTGGGAGCGTTCACCACTACATGAGAATCACTGTGTCTTTGAAATTGTGGTCTTCCAAAATGTTAACGTCCCTGGATGAAGCTTCATTCCTGCACAGGAGGTCTGGGATTCACAATCATATTGTAAGGAAATGAATGTAGCACCATTTGATCCAGAGAATTACAAACGATCACAACAGTCTCCTGCTGTAATTCACTTCTGACACTGATGATGAAGCTTCTTCCTGACAACGGGAGGGTTCCTGTGTAATGTCCAAGACGGCAGTTTTATGCAGGGTCTAGGTCTAGAACCTAAACAAAAAGGATTTGTTACCTGGTTTGATCTGTTCCTTGGTATACCAAAGAAAGCCAAGTCATGTCCGCTATATTTGTCTTTCCTTTTTAGGCATTTCCAAAGACAACACATCCAGTATCCTTCATGGCAGTGTTTGTGTTTCTGCTGGTTTCCACTTGCACCTCCTTCTAAATGATGCAGATCGAGAAAACTGACAAGCTATAATTGGTTGATGACTAAAATGTAATCATACTTTCATGCTTATATTTAGCTCACATCTCTATGCCCAAGTAAAGGCTCACAGAGCAAATGCAGTGGCTGTGGACACTGAGTGTTGTTTTATTCTGTGGTTGTTAGTCTACAACTACCAAACTTTCTCCACTCTCTTGGGGTTCTCTTTGTGACCAATGCCATTAGAACAAGAACAAGCAGTCAAAGGGCAGAGCTTTTATTAGCTGCTGTGTCCAGGTCTACACCCTATGACAGAAGGCCCACTGGGATTCCCATCTCCCTTTTTTAATACACTCAGCTCTGACGTTCCACATGGTACAAGCTGAGTCTGGCAAACATCCAAGGAGGAGTTAATGGGCCATGAAGTGGAAATCTAAAACTGCTCAGAAGAATAGAGGGACATCTTGCGAAGCTTTTGAGAGACTCACCTCTGTCTTTCTTTGACTCTTTAGTCAGCATCCGTGTCAACCCCATTCATACTCTGTTCTGATAATGGCATGTATTATTCATCGAAAGGAGGAGCGACTCGAGATTAAATTATACAATCGCTGTCTTCATCACCATCATCAATCATCTGTTTTTGCTTATGCTAAGTGATACTGGAAATCTTCTCTCCAGTTTTTCATTGCTATTAACTGTGAATCACACGGTGGTCAAACTGCGATTATCTTCATGTTACCAAAGGGCTTGCATTCTGCTTTGAGAAACTGTATTCAGGATGCCTGCAGAATTTTGAATGACAACCCCGTGATTAGAAACAAATGGTTAATTATTATACATGTTTATCATCCAGCATGATTGCCTTGATTGCAGACAGACATCTGTTTCTGAGCCAGGCAGACGATAACTCTGGTGTGTGTCTTTTGGCTCAGTGTAGTAATTACAACAGAACTTTCTGCATGGTTTTTGTAGGTGGAGTTGAAATGAGATAAGATTAAGGTAAGATGGTGTTATCTTCGACATCTTTAAAGCTCTCTATCGCTTTCCCTGTGTCACACACTTTTTTCCCTCTCACATTGTGTCTGATCCTCACTGCGAAGCTCTCAGCTCCCTCTCTTTTATGCTCCAATCCCTCTACAGGCGTAAACCCGTCTATTTCCCAATCATATCTAAGGATTTGTGGTTGCAGGAAACTTAGAAGGATCAAGATTATGAAGTATAAAGCTATCTTTCGATACATGACACATTAAAGGAATGCTCCAACCTCTTGAGATAATTCACTTATCTTCCCTCAAGCCAGGAGATGGATCAGAATGCCGATAGCACTGCCTGCATATGAAGAAGGACAATGTTACAGTTCCACAGAAGTGAAGCCAAAATATCTTGATCAGCCCCATGTGTATATATTGAAGAAGGTAGTTGCTAGAGGTACGGACCCGTACTTTCCATTTGCCAATCAGATACGCGAGATCTGGTCACGTGACTCCCGGTAGACGCTGGAGGTATGGACCCGTAGCATGGGTACTACAGATACGGACCCTAAACCTGACCCTAACACTAACCCTAACCTTTGCTTACCTTTCAACAGTTTGCAGTGGTTAGCAGCTTCTTGACTAGCGTACGGGTCTGTATCTGTCTGGCAAATGGAAAGTGCCGTATCCGTAGCCCACAGGCTACGGGTCCGGGTCCATATCTGTAGACACTACCATTGAAGAAAGGGTTAGCCATCATGACATCATCCATTGGTTTGGGAACTACCATTCTGAGGCCTTGAATTTGGCCATCACTATCTTATCTTTCAAAAATTAGACATGATGAGCAAGAGGTGGATCTGACTCAAGGACAGTTGAATACAGTTAAATCCTGTCAGTCACAGGGTAGCTATGCTCTACAGCATACCCTGCTTTATTGTCTATTTTGCTCTAAATCCAGCCATAATTTATAAAATGAACAGATTATTCTAGTGAAGGAGACCTGAAGCGAGACACTGAGACCATACATTTATCAAGAAAATGCTAATGGGCATAGTAAATCTGTCACGAACTGAGCTGGTGGACCCGAGCAGAGAGCCACACTACCAAGGCTGGTTGAAATGAAAGTGTTTTATTGTTAGGGGTGAAATGGTGGCTCGGTGGGGGAAAACCAGGGTTCCAGGCAGGAGTGGGGGGCCAGGCAGAACCGGGGGGTTTGGGCCAGGCACGGGGGGAGTCCAGGCCGGGAAGAACCGGTGATAAGAGGTCTGGGGAGAGCCGGAGGGGAAGGAGGATGGCGGAGATCCCGGACAGCTGAATCTGAGGGGAAGCAGGAGAAAACAAAGTAAGAAAAACAAGGCAGGAACTGAAAACTGAAACTGGTTGTACTCGAGGCGAGAGAGCAAACTGAACTGTGTGGTTCTGGTTCAACACTCTGGCAGGGAGTGGAAGGCTGAGCCGGTACTTATTGTTGAGGTGAGTCATTAGTGTGATGATCGTCAGCTGTCCGGGAGCCGTGGAGGTGGTTGATTGCCTGAGTGGAGTCAGCTGAGAAGCTAGACTCCACTCAGGCACCGAGCTGTAGGGGAAGATACAGGGCAGAGGAGTGGATGAGAGACAGGCAAGACAGACAGGGCAGAGGAGCGGATGGGAGACAGGCAAGGCAGAGGAGAAGGGAGCTGTGACAAAATCAAGTATGAAGTACAGTCATTTTCTCATAGAGTTCTACACCATTTAACATCTTTCTGCAACCAGAGGAGTCGCCCCCTACTGACTGTCAGAAAGAAAGCAGGATTGAGAAACTTATGCATCAACTTTCCTTTTAAGACCCAGAGGAAGTTCATAAGTTGTATACAGTCTATAATTAATTCAATTAGACTAGACTAGATGATTAGATTATGATTAAAACTACAGCCAGCAAGCACGAACAATCTACTGGGAAGATGCAGATGATGTGTTGATAGGTAACTAGACAGCTAGCTGTACTGATCATTTTATTAAGAAAATAATCAAATACAATTTGAAGTACTCAGTCTAAATATCTTTCATGGGGCAGTAGGAGGGGCCTCAATAAAACATTTCCACTAATGGGTTACCACTGCTCAGAATCTGCAAATGGCATCAAAAGCCCAATATGTCAGTTCTCATTTATGCAGTTAAAAAATATAGCAACAGCCTGTTAGTTTAGCACAAACATTGGAAACGGGAGCACATAACTTGCTTAAACACTTTGTAGATATATTAAACATCATATAATTCATTAATTATCGAGCTGTTGGGTTAATACTCTAACTTTCGACAGAGTTGCTATTTCTTCCAAATACAACTTTGTTTTGTGTAAATTAGTAAACAGTAGTAGGAAAATTTTGCTATCTTTAGACAGATCATGGTATAAGCCATTGCTCCTGTTGCCAATCTTCACGCTTATTTAACCAATTGCTTGCTGTAAAGCTGCATATTTCACATTAATGGACCGATATGAGACTTGCTGGCTGGCACCATGAACATTTTCTCATTCACAATGGAAATACATTGATTCACATTTGATCTTTTTTGGGGGTTTGTTCACAGCATGAATATTTAATAGTGTCTTTGGCTGTTACTCATTTAAATTTAGGATAAATAATTTCAAACTAAGCTGAGTTAGGGGCATTTTAATGCTCATTTATTTTGTTTGATAAATATAAATGTTTATGAACTTGCCCCTGGCGTAGTACAAGCAAGTGGAGTATCCCTACTCTAAAGACAAAGATTGTAAATTAGCTTGTGTTTATATGCAGTATATCTACAGTTTAATTCATGTTAATAGAAACACAGGGGATGGATTATGTGTTAGGTATTTTATTTGCATACAGATTTTCCAGTTGATGAACATATTCCATAATCAAAAGTTGATCCCCAACACATAATACAAGCCTTTTGCAGAATTCTCATTCGTCCTCTCCGGGATGTTTGGCCTGCTGTCAGCGTGGGATCTGTACTTGACTTGTCCCCTGCCGTATCAGCGCAATAGAACACCCGTGGAGTACGAAGCAGCCTGTTCAGCTCACTTCAACCCCTCGCTCAGCACCGCTCACCTCACATCACTCTGTCTGCAATGCTGGCCCTGCAGCATTCAGTTACTTAACTGCCACAGGCCAAAGTGCTGTAGTCTGACCTTGAACATGTAACAGATCCCTGGACATGAACCTAAGACCTAGTTCTCTGCAGAAATCCAAGGACGAGACGGTCCATTAATCTGGGGATGTTGTTCTGATGAGGTACATATGACGTGCTGGAAATATAAATGGATTGTTTAATCTATCAGGATTTTAGTACAACAAGAAGACTTGTGGTTTCAGTTTCATGTAGAACATTGTTTTGGCAGTTACCACTTTCAAAGTGATGTTCACATACATAAAACACATGCTAGTTCTCATCGGGGCTGTTTGAGCCTGTCTTTGGAAGATGATCTGAATATGAGCTGACAGAAGAAGCTCTTTTTTCTCTGAGACTGAAGGGTTTCCCACCCATACTTTCTGAACCAAGACTCTGAGAGGAGCCTCAGTCCAGTATGAATGTCCCAGAAAAACAACACAAGAATCTTCAGCAGCTGTGTTGTGAGCCCTAAGACTTTGTCAGTTTAAATAACCTAGATCCATCAACCCAGCCGATTCACAGCTACACCAAAGGCTTAGACATTGAAGATATAAAAAATGACGGTTTGTATCATTGAAATGGGCTGTGAAATAATCGTGGTACTTGCATAATAAAGGCCTGATCAGATCTGGCCTCAAGCCCCCCTAGTAAGGGTCAGTGACAGCTGAAGATTTAACTGTTTACCCCAGTCCAAGTGACTTTTTGTCAAAGCTTCCTCCAGGCTGCAATCATGTTCAGTCACGTCTGACAACTTCATTGACAGATGTGACGATTTACAGTGTGTGAGAAAGAGATACAAACTTCACAGGGCTTCATCCTCTTTCTCTCACACCTCCTGGTGACCTTTGAAATGCACTGTCGGTCCGTCTTTTGCCTTTATTACGCATCTGTGTTCTACTGTCTCTTTCTCTCTCTGTCACACACACAATCGCACATAAACTCTCCTGATGTCGAGTGTGCTTCAGGGAGGAACACATCTGTCAAGGAGTGGATGTCGGGACTGCGGCATGTGAACTGAGGACAGAGGGTTTGATGTTTGCATGGAGACTGCATTCACTTTCACACATTATTCTCCCAAAGCTACTACTTTGAGGTAGCTGCATCAAAAAAGTAGTTTTTGCAGACTGCATTCACTTTCACACAATATTCTCTTAAAGCTACTACTTTGAGGTAGCTGCATCAAAAATGGCAAAATTCTCTGGCTCCTGACTTGAGAACGTTTTGCATTTTTTCAGCTTTCTATTAATGTTTGGGTTTAGACTATTGATTAAACAAAAGTCATCAATTCTGATGGCAATCCAGCTGAAGGGAAGTGGTATGCTCTCCGACCAATCTATCATGAGTGGACATTTAGTCATCCATTAATGCTGCTGTGAAGGCCATCAGAGCTTAAAAGCCAAATTACCCAAATTGCTCTTCTTTCTTTTGTCTCAACATAACTTGGTTTGGCTGTTAAAGTGTTTGATGTTGTGTGAAAGGCTCAGACACTCACAGCAAGCATCAAGCGGGCCATATGTAGCGTCTTGTCACCGGTCGGAGGTTTGTCTGTAGGTGGCCAGCTGCAGGTGTCAGCACGGAGTGTGACTCAAGCTGCTCTCTCTTTTCTCCTGAGCGACCTGTCACTCCAATGCAGCCGGGCGCCATGCGGAGGCCCAGGATAACAGAGCGGATACAACTTTCAGCCGCATTACATCAGCGGTAGGTTATTTGCGGCAATCACACGGAGAGGAGAAAGGGGTTCAGGTACAACAGCAAGCACACCAGGTGGCAAGAGAAGATTGGATACTGAATCCAACACAGACAAGGAAGCCAGTGCCTTCCAAAAAACCCTCCCCAAAGTTCACGTTAGTAATGATTTCAAACAACAAAGGTTCACCAAAGGAGAAGCAAAAACAGAAGCTTTATATTTTATTGATATTTGTGAGTCATGGCTTCTGCCTGAGGACGACAGTAGGGGAGTGAAGTGTAAAATGCGTCCTGGGTTGTGTCATTCTTCCTTAAGCCTCTGGCCATGTGTCCTGTTTTGTGATGGCTCCATGTTGGAGTAATTCCCTGAAGTCTAAGTGTGAAGAGCCCAGAGCATGAAGCTGCCCACTGAGTGACCTCTCCTTTATACCTTTACCCCTCTTGTGTATTGGGACTTCAACATGTTTGCACTTAAAATATTTTTGGGATTCTTTTGTTTAATAAGAACAGAAGAGAAAGACAGGAAACATTTGAAAAGACAAGCAGCAAATAATCTAAGATTCGAACCAGGGACTCAGTGCGAGAGACGTTATAACTCTCTAGAAGGACTTTGTTAGGATAATATCACCCATGTGGTGTCACTCACATCAGTGTATCCTAAGCATTATCGGTAGAAAACGTGGATGACTGGGTGACCGTGATGTCATCCATTGGTTTGTTGATGTCTGACTCACTAGACTTCAGGGATAAGCCTGCCATTGCCTCTGCACATTTCATACAGCTTTCTTTTCCTCTTCTCTTCCCTTCTGACATCTGCATGCAACTGTTTTCAAAATCCCCCTTGCTACGGGAAACAACAACCACAGAGCTAGATAACTGCATATGGAAAATTTCAAGTTTTGTTGAAAATTTGGCTTGTGCCAGAGAGCAGAACGGCTTGGTAACGTCACTATTTTGCAGGGACACCATCACTTAATTGCACTTGAGTGTTTTCTTGACACTTTAAACTCTTTAATATATATATATATATTCTATGGTTTTAAGAAAGTTTGCCATCTCTAATCTGCGCAATAGAGCTCCAGGAGATGACGTCACACAATCCCGGCATGCAACAGTCGAAATCAAAACACCGCCATATTGGCAGGAAGGCGCGCTGTTTAAACTACTGCCAGCTAACTCCTAAACGTTCTTCAGGGTCGACATCAGAGAGTTCCACCATATGGTGGACAGTTGTTGCGCCCCGGGATGCCAGAACAGCCGAGGACGAGCAAAGGGGAGAGCATTTTATCGGATTCCCAAAGATCCTGAAAGACGACAGAGGTGGATCACTGCCATAAAACGCGCAAGAAGCGAGCAGAAGAAAACGGAGCGGTGGGAACCCACAGGCAACGGATTCCGCTTATGTAGCGACCACTTTGTATCAGGTACAGAATCCGTTTCCTAAGCTTTATATCTGATCGCGTAATTTCTCTTACCCCTCAAGGCTTTTATACGCTGTTCCACTTCAGTTGCGCTTCAGTGTCCCGCCCGCGGTACACTTTGAGATCTGCATAAGCAATTTGCTAAATGTCTGAAACACGATTATACAAACACTATACGCCGATGGAAAGCTTAGATTCTCATGAATCCGCCGGTGTAAACCACTTTCAGATGCGATTACCACAGCGGGTAATATAAACACATTTGTCCAACAAACAACGAATATCCATCCATCTGTTCTCTATACACGGCTTCAACGTACACAGCGCGACTCACATTTCCGGGTTCATTATTACACACAGATGAAAATATTCCACAAAAACGGCCATAATCCGACCTTGGACATCCAGACGACACAAGCCTGTAAAATATTTTTTCCAAAACATGTCTTGAAGTCGGCATATTATCCACGAATAGGTCGTTTTCGAGGAAATGCACCTCGCCATGCGTCCAATATTCCCTGTATTTCTCGTCATATTTTTATTTACAAATAGAATATTAGCGATTTTTTGTACTGAAAATGGCTGGAATTGACTGCAGCTTAAAGGGTTAAGAGATTCACCGGAGTAGGATGAAGGAAAATTTATCAGGTAATTGTAGATGTCAGGGTACCGCAGGTCCGGTAAAAGGTCCGCTCCGACCGTCTCAAGATTCTTAAATAACATACCGGGGGCATGATATGGATCGGATAATGTTTAGTTTGTCCAGTTTGTTTGTATATTTTATAATATCGTCTGATTTAAAATGAAAAGTAAAATCAGACGGCGTAAATTTTCTACCAGCGCCATTCATTTTGAAGCGGAGTTTCCTGCCAACATGGCGGCGTAAACAAACGGAGTCACGTGACGTCCGGAGCTCTATACATTACACTGCTGTGCATTTTGGTTTAATAGAACTGTTTTTTTTAGCATTAAGTTGTTGATAAAAATGGAAAGAAAAGATATCACATAACAAGATTTAGAGGAGAAAATCAATTCCTCTGTAATATCCATACATTTAATGTGAAGACAACAGGAAGTGTAACGATAGCAAAAGCTGTAGTCAGCTAGCTTGGCCCCTGTTTAATGTCAAAAACAAATCTACTGACCATAATTTTGCACAAATGAGATATAATATGTTTCTTAATGAAATTAATTAAGGGCTAATTTTCATATTTATTATTTATTTTTGTTACTTTTGATTACATTTTCTACAGTTTTAGCTAGGCTAAGCTAACTGCTTACTAACTTGTGCAGAATAGTGTTGCTTGGCCCTGTTTAATGGCAAAATCAAATCTACACAGGGCTGCCAATTCTCACCCTTTGGCCATGAGACACACGTAAGTCAGTGCCTTCACACGCTCTCACGCCACACTCCAAATATCACATGGACAAAAAAATGTAAAAAGTTCCACTTTGTTGTTATGGGAATATGTAACCTTTGGGGAAATCCAGTTCACGTTTTTACTCCAGAGAACGCCAGGTTTGTGAAAATCTGGTCCGCATTTTCTGTCCTACACACTCCCCAGTCACTGTGCAGCTGTCAAGCTGGCTGTCTCTGAGTGACAACCAGGCGTAAACTAACCGTGACGTCACCCGTTGGTTTCAACGCCGAGAAAATGAAGCCCGGATTTGCTACTTCCTGGTCGCCATTTTGGATTTTTTGGAGCCAGTGACGTAAAAGCGTCATCAAACAGACTGGACCGGAGAGCAACTAGGGGCAGGATTGGCTGAGGACTCTCTTATCCCTCCACGTTTTACCGCAGAGGCTTCTGTTGCTGTCCATCAAGTATAGCCACACCCCCTGGCTCCGCCAACTTTAAACGATTTATTTAAAATTCAGTATTGATTTATTTTAAGATCGGCCACCTGATCTCTCATTTTGACCATGAAAACTAACGGGAAAAAAATCCTGAGCTGTAGAAAATCAGTCTATCAAATTTTATTTTTTCCAAAAATGAATTGGGGTCTATGGAGAAAAAGCTTTTTGGAGCCAACCCTAGCGGACGGCGGGATATTGCAAGTTTTTGACACTTCCGGGTTGGCTTCAATTCTGGAGCCAGATGCTACGTCCACTATATATACAGTCTATGGTGACAACCTGTGTTTGAAAAGCCTGTGTAGCGCTGCCCAGGCAGTGGGGCAGATCTTTCGTGGGGCAGTGCCCCCCCCCCCACCCCCCACCCCCGTGATCTGATTGGCCACCCCGTGTTCCCCCAAAAAATTTTCGTTGGAAATTTACATTACTGATTCTCCGATTTCCGACGCCCCTGAACGCAACTTCGTTGTCCAAGTGCACCTGAATGCACCAATGCGTGAGTTTGATCTTTTGATTGTACACTGCTCAAAAAATTAAAGGACACTTCTTAATCTAAGTATTGCCTCAAGTCAGTCAAACATGTGGGATACTGATCTGGTCAAGTAAGTATAGAGGTGGTTTTCAGTCAGTTTCAGCTGCTTTGGTGTTCATGAAATTAACAACAGGTGCACTAGAGGGGTAACAATGAGACAACCCCCACAACAGGAATGAGTTTACAGGTGAAGGCCATTGACATTTTTTCCTTCCTAATGTTTTCTGACTGTTTTTCACTAGTTTTGCATTTGGCTAGGGTCACAGTCACTTCTGGTAGCATGAGGCGATACCTGGACCCTACAGAGGTTCCACAGACAGTCCAACTCCTCCAGGATGGGACATCAATGCGTGCCATTGGCCAGAAGGTTTGCTGTGTCTCCCAGGCACATGGAGGAGATCCAGGAGACAGGCAGTTAGTCTGGGAGAGCTTGACAGGGATGTCGAAGGTCCTCCACCGATCAGCAGGACAGCTATCTGCTCCTTTGTGCAAGGAGGAACAGGATGAGCACTGCAATAGCTCTACAAAATGAGCTCCCAGCCAGACCACTGGTGTGAATGTCTCTGATCAAACAATCAGAAAGAGATGTATGAGAGTGGTCTGAGGGCCCAGCGTCCTCTAGTGCTCGCTGACTGGCACCGTGGAGCTCGGCTGGCATTTGCCATAGAACAAGGAATTTGCAAGTCCACCACTGGTGCCCTGTGCTTTTCACAGATGAGAGCAGGTTCACCCTAAGTGCGTATGACAGGCATGAAAGGGTCTGGAGAAGCCATGGAGAACGTTATGCTGCCTGTAACATTGTTCAGCATGACTGGTTTGGTGGTGGGTCAGTGATGGTGTGGGGAGGCATATCCATGGAGGGACGAACAGACCTCTACAGGCTGGACAATGGCATTCTGACTGCTATTAGGTATCAGGATGAATCATTTGACCCATTGTCAGACCCTACATTGGTGCAGTGGTCCTGGATTCCTTCTGGTGCACGACAATGCCCAGTTTATGTGGTAAGAGAACTCCCTGCAGTTCCTGGAGGATGAAGGAACTGATACCATTAACTGGCCCCCATGCTCACCTGACCTGAATCCAATAGAACAATTTAAATTTAATTTTATTTCTATAACGCCAATTACAGGTCAAATTGTCTCAGGACACTTTATTTTTTATATTTTTGTCATATTTAAAATATGACAAAGTAAGAATTTAAACCTCTTGACTAAGCCAATTTATTATTTGGTTTATTAGAGACTAAATCGATGACTAAAATAACTTTCTCCACTAAAACTAATAAACATGAGGTCAAATAGAAGGAACAGTTTTAAATCCTGCAGTCCCACGACAACGAGAATAAAGTTTGTCAACAAAAACTATATCTTCTGGTGGATTCCATTAAGTCCTAATAAACTGATAATAAAGTGTGATACTAAAGGTTTGTGGTGCTAAAAATCTGAAGTAAAGATATCAAGTTGAACATCTGGATGGAGGTTGATAAAAGTTGACCTCCCTTCATTTCTCTGGAGCCAACTCCATGGATTTTAGGTATGGTGGTTAAAGACCAGGGGCCTCATTTATAAAACATTGTGTAGAGATCCATACTAAAGTTTGCGTACGCTGAAAATCTGAAAGGGCGTATGCCCTTCGCCCCTGATTCATAAAACTGTGCGTAAGCACAGCTGCATGCAATTTCTTGATAAATCACACACCAGCTGGAAGATTGCACAGGTGGATCCACCTCACATTCCGCCCACAACACACCCACATTTTACCATGAATGGTCAATGCAAAGTAACTCATGAATGTATCTGTATATAAATAAGTTGCTGATCCACGGCATTTCACGCAGCGCCGGCCGGCAGTCTTTTCAATGCTGTGCGTCAGGATGAATCAATCATGTGTTGACCCAGGCCACCCTGCCACTAAATTTGTTATGATCAATGTCCGATACACAAATAATTTGTACACTGATTGAATGTACATTTTTTCGGTTCACATAGACAAATTCATTTTCAGTCGGAGCCCTTACAGCAACATGAGTGCAGTCAGTTATGTCGATTACATTTGGGAAACTGGACATCGCTGCAAATTGCCGTTTACTGTTGGCCTGTTCACCCACAGTGTAAAGGAACCTGATGTTATTGACTGGGTCATGTTTATAATGTCATCCAAAACAGCTGGCATTATTGCGCTGAGGGATTGGTTGTGATTTCCCAGACCTAAAAGACATCATTTAACTGTATATCCAGACCCAAACGGGATTTAAACAACAAATGTAACCTCATATATTCTTCATATAAAACACATACCTGTCGGCCAATTCCCGCTGGAAGGAGCCGGTGTCGCCAGAACCCCCGAGTCGTCAGCTCCTGTGTCTGTACCAGGATGGCATGGTTTTGGCGGGTGGTCTGTCTAAGACGGCCCAGTTCAGCAAATTAGATCCAAGAGTACTGCTCTAGGGAATCTGAATCGCTTAATTAGCAGTCATCGTCATGGGCAAATCCCCGTGATTCCTAAAATCTTCTCCATTCTTAACGTCATCTTCCAGCAATGCCAGCACATCCATTGTGCCATTATGCACAGCTGTCACCCCGCTATTTATCCGCAGGATCAGCAATTGGACTGATTGTCACATGCCTTTCCAAATTAGTAATCAATCATGTGCCACTCACCGCTCCTATATCATTTGAAATGGAAGTTCGATATATGAACATAGTTCTGCAATACAGTCGTGAGCTGAATGACGCACTATATGAACATCTACAACAATGAGGGTTTATGATTTATCCGGCCTACAAGTCTAATATGTGATAACAATAAAGGTTGAGATCAATCTGGTTTCAATTCACCACTTCACCCCGCACTGCCGTTCCCTCTGTCTCCAAAATGTGCTTAAAGCATAGCATTCAAAGTTGGTGCAGCTGGATTGCTTTCCAACAATTTCCTCCACGCCCAAGGGGGATGTTTTTTAAGAAATTCACAAACGTACGACAGCGTAACGCCCACTTTCCTACGCAAAGTTATGTGAATTTACGCCCTGTTTTGTTGCGTATAGCAAGCATGCACGGTTGCCGCACCGGTGCGGCACATTCTCAATGAGGCCCCTGGGGCCTTCATTGAGAATGTGTAACGGAATCAAACCTGGTTCAGTGAAGAGAAGTAGAGGAAATGTTTGACTGCAGACATAAAGCAGGAAGACACTGAGCTGCTCAGGTGTTCCTGATAACACCAAGCAGCCTCCTGGACAGCCAATAGGAACACAGCTTACTGGAAGTCCAGAGGGCTGGCTTAGTGAAGTAAATTTAGTTTAAAGTTGAAGCAGAAAGTTAACAGAGAAAGTTGAAAACCACCTTCTGATACTTGAAATCTCTGAGTTTTCACACAAAGAACTCCTGAACATGTCAAACTGGTTCCATAGTAGAAACATTACTGTAAAAACGTCATAGTATGTTGTGTTGCTCAAAAAACATTATGACCCAGTTTCCAGGGGGTTAGGAGGCTTTTTATTTGAAAGAGTAAGTTTACAACAAAACAACATGTGAGCAGAAAAATCACAAAGTCTGTCTTTAGCTCAGCTGAAAATATTAGTTTTTGTCTTTTTTATGGACCAAACTTTTCAGGAAGTAGATGAAGAATAATTAAAGCTCTCTGTAGAAGTCCAACTTATTTTGGATCCTTGTGGAGAGTTTAATCTTAGAGTTTGTAAAGCTGTTGAGTTTTTAGAGTCACATGGATTGTTTTGACATTTAACAGAGAGTTTAGTGTCTGACTGTAATTCTGTTCAGTGAATAGATAATTTAAGTTATGAAGTTTTGTTTTTGCTTAAGCATTTTTTATTGTTTAGTTGGCTGATGTGATCAACTTGAAGCTGCTGAATGCATTAAAATCCTCCAAGACAAATGTTACAAAGTGGTTGCTGGACTTATGGAAATTATGCATATATTTATGGAAAATACTGAAATGTGTTGTGCACATCCAGCCACAGAACTTTCAGCCATATTTTACATGAAGAAATATTTTCAATACTGCCTGCCCTTGCTCTGTTTTTTCCTGATTTTTTTAAGCTCAATGTTTTCTTTATTATCCCTTAATGTTATCTCTATAATAAGATTTTACCAGGCAAAATGCTCTTGAATTACACCAGAATGCAGGAAATGGGATCAATAATTTCCAAAATTTTCAAGGGGACCTCCAAACCCCCTGTCAGCATCCCACACAAACCAAATCTCACTCTAAGGTCTGGTCACAAGTTGGCAGCCCTGTCTACAGACCATAATAAATGAGACATCATGTGTTATTTCGTGAAATTAGGTATGGTTAATTTTCATATTTATTTATGTCACTTTTGAACACACTTTCTAAAGCTTCAGCTAAGCTAACCACTTCCTAACTTGTGCTGAATACAGCTACGAGGATGGTGTCAGTTTTCTCATCTAACTCTTCACAAAACAAGACAGAAAAAATAATCACAATATTGAAATATGTGATAAAAACATAATTAGTCTCCATGTGGTGCCTGTGCGCATCAAATCCTATTATGAGTTAGCTGTGCATTAAATTAACATGTTCAAGCTTGTTTGGTTTGTTGATAACAAGATGTTGCCATGATATTTAAATCAAGACAAGTCAGATATTTCAAGCAGCAGCATGTCCATAAATTCCCACAAGAAGTCATTTGGGAGGAAAATTAAATCTGTATCCTCATTGTGCTGCCACCAGACTTAATGATGGAAGACTAGAATTTAATCGGTATAATGTGTCTTTCATTATTTGATGGCTTAATTCTTGCCATTTCATGCTGGGTACGACTTCCCGCAGCTTTCATTATGTCGAATTACTGAGAGAATGGTCATATCACTGATAGTATTGTTTTCTGCTGTTGCCTTTATGGCCACATAATATGCCTAATAATGAGGGTATCCCTTTGCTTGTTAGCGCACTGAACATAATATCTGAAACTTTAAACCGAGGCTGCTTTGAGATTGCCTTAGCTTTACAGAGCGCGCTCCAATCAGTTATTAAACTATGACAGTCACAGCTCTAAAAAACAATTAGTGATAGAAGCGGCTTTTTTTTTAATGTCGCCGTTAACATTTGTTCTGTGGAAGAATATTGGCAATATGAGACACTTTAATTTCAAAAGAAATAATTCACTCATAACGTGCCATGAACATAAAACCCAGTCAACATGTTGGAGTTGTTCGAGGTTTAAGTTGAGGAGTTGAGGAGGCAGAGCTGCTGTCAGCAGCAGGCTGCAGCACTGTGTGGTGCCTGAGGTGTGGCGACATGATGTGAGCTGACAGATGGCACCATGGGTAATAGGGCTGAAACTCCCATCATGCAACCTGCTGAGGGCCCGTCCTACCTCTCTGACCAACCAGAAGTGCACACCTACTCAGCCCCTGCGATTTTATTACGACACTGCAATTAAAAGCTGCAGGGCAGGCACAGTTATGATAAAGCTTTGAGGTTTGCGGTGACTAAACTGAACTTAGAAAAAGCCAAATGCTGTGAGCCCACAGTATGTATCTGATTTTTAAAAGATGTGAGCACACAGTGATGAGTATCACTGTGAGTTATTATAAGAATGTTTTCGAAGTATTAAGATTTTTTTCCATCAAAAGAAATGCACAGATCAGCAAAGCTATTACATACAAATGGCCATACAATAGCAATTTATTTTTTGTTCTTGTTCGAAGGTGTTCAGTAAATTCTGTTGTGTCATTTGTACACTGTGTATCTTGAACATTTGCAGTTATGCTGCATTCAGCAACAAAATAGATCATACCGATGCTGTTCTTCCATGTTCAAAGGAAAACGTTCAGCCACAAACTACTTATCTGGACAGGCTACTTCTTACTGCTCCAGGAAAACTACTGTACTTACATACAATAAAGAAAAACACAAAAGTTTTGCATAGCTTCATTGTAATGTAGATACAGTACTGTAAGGCACTTCATGAAGAAATTTAGGCATTTTTTAAAATCCTACTTAATAAACCTTTTGCCACTTCCTTCTACAAACTTCATCTCAATATGCAATGTTACGACATCTGAAAAAACTTTTCTTAAATCACATTTTTGCACACTATGTGTATCTACTATACTCCTCTGCTTTTCTTTTGGCATTAAGTCTCAAGTTCAACATTCATACATTGTGCATAATATAACTGACACATTGTCCCATAACCCCACACAACCCAGTAGTTCTCAAAAAGACCAAAAAGAAAAAAATAATTGTGCAATGATTTGGGGTTATGTGGAGTAAAAAGGCAACACGCTGTCAAAAACGAGTCCTAAACTGAAAGAAAACCAAAATGTCTGGGCAAGTTCCAGGTCATTTCCTCATAGACTCTGTACTGTACCGACGGTGACAAGGGTAGGAGACATTTCTCCTTTTCAGATTAAAAAAAAAGTCATTTTTCTCTTGTTTCTCCTCCGACTAGTCCCCGGCGATGCTGGGATGACTCTGTGTGGGTTGTAGCCCAGCAGCTGTACTGTAGGCAGGACTACATGCTCCAGTAGCTCCCTTCACATAGATAGAGGTAAGGAGGATGCATCTGCTCTAGCCAAGCTGATCTTCGTACTGTTTGCGGAAGCAGTCTCCTGCTGGGAAGAAATCCCAGCAACGCTCCTGATACATCTTCCATACGTACGACTCCTGGACACATAAACAGACAGCATGTTTGCTCAGGATCTTACAGAGTTCAACTTTGACGGACATAGTGGAAAAGCATGCATAAACTAAGGCTGATCAACATTTATATTGTATTTACTAATGTTTCCATTTTTAAAGTATCAACAGCCACATTTAAAGGCTAATTTTCATAATGAACGCTTTGGTAACGAGCTGGTGGCCTCTGATTTTTCTGTCACAGTCAATTTTAACACTGTCCTCTGATTATATTCTCATTCTTCACGTCTGCGTCTTTACATTTTGATGAAGGATTGTTCCACAGAAGCACAGACGTCCCTAATAAGAAGTGAACTGTCTTTTTGCTCCTCATATAACAGATTGGCAAGTCAGCTCCACACAGTTAGCTACTAGTTGAGTATGGAGCTGAATTATAAATGACAGACAGCTGGTCAACAGAGTTGCCAGAATCTCCAAGCTAAGTATTCAGACACATCGTACTATTGTTTTAAGCTGTGAGCGGAGACTTCCAGGAATCGGGGCTTTGAAGCAGCTCGTCTTGTCAGTCTGTCGGGCAAATGTTAGCCAAAATGGCTAACACAGCAGAACTTTGTTCAATTTGATCTACCAGCAAGTCATCATTAGCAGAGGGAACATAAAACTATACAGTAATTAGTAAGCAAAGAAATATAGAGGGATGTTTGCTAGAAATTAATATTGAGGAACATCAGTTTCACCATTTATGCTATATCATGAAAATGTGAACTAAAATGGCAATTTTGTCTATAAAACCTTGGTAGGATTATGTGCTTTGTACAATCATGTCTTAGCTAATACCATTTATACAGGTCTGTAGTTAGAATACGGATTGTAATTCAATTGCAATACTGCTCAGAAAAATTACAATCTGGATACGTACACCCCCTCAGTGTCTCTGACAGTAACAGCATCTAAATTGTTTCTTTGTTTTTGATTGGATTAAGATTCCTCAGAGAAAAGACAGGAGCGTAGAATTATACTCTACCTGGCCGGTGTGCTCCGTCTCGTCCTTGTTGATGAGGTACATCAGGAAAAACCTTTAAAAAGAAGCCAGGCAAATGAGACAACACAAAAATATCACAGCTAAAAAAAAACAACAAACACTCAAGAAGCTTTTCATTCTCCAAAATGAATATCACAGGTAAAACACAGAACAGAGAGAACAGGAAAGCTTTACTAAGGCACTTTGAATTTCTGTAAATGTCCTGTTCTTTGTTTCCAGGAGGATTCACAATTTCTGACGCCAGTATCTGAACAAAGTAACACCACCTCATCTCATCTCTATCGCAGAATCACCTGTTGTTTCCCAAATCAAGTGTAAATGGCAGTGGGCCTCTGTATCTCTGTGAGCATCACAGCATGCCAAATCATGATGAATACTGTATGAGAGCACGCTATCACAAACCTATTTTCCAATAAAGTTCACGGCATTAAATAGTAATGAAGCAACATAATGAGGTCGCTCTCATGTCCTCCGGCCAGCTGACTGTGAGAGCAAATGGACTGAGACTCTCTGCTGGCATTACAGAGAAACACTGGATAAGCAGGGAGTGCAGGGGAAACACAGCGACAGATGGAAAGAATACCTGAAGGGATCTAGTGTTCTGGATCACTGCAGCTATTAGCGGCTTTGGCCCTGATGCTGTGGTAACGTGCTAACGCCATCAATCATGTGGTTAAATTACAGGAAAGAGGCGATACATGCTTGTGAGGGACAGCCATGATGACTAACATGTTTGCAACAACAAGAAGAAGGGAAAAAAAACACTGAAAGTAGGATACTTACAGGTAGTTGGCCAAATTGTGCTCTTGTAAGGTGTGGGTCTCAAAGCCATGGGGTGTGGTGTCAAAGTAATCATTACCGATCCCACAAATGAAACATTTGGTCTGAAGACAAAAAGGGAAAATATGATTTATAGCACATGCTTTGATTTTCTGTGCTTCATTGTGTGAGCTATAACCTTCAAGAGAAGAGTTCATTAGTGGTAAAAGGCCATCGATTCGATTTTATGCAGAAATGGTTAGTTCACCTCAGCCTGAGGGCAGTTGTGTGCTGTAATCTGTGGCTTTAAAAGGGAGAGTTCCAAAGTCACCGGGGATATCTGGGCTGAGTGGGAGCGGCAAACTCTGCCTTCTTTTAGAGTCTCAGGTTGTATATTCTCATGTTCTTCTCCAAAATTGCTCTTTATTCACTTCAGACTGCAGACTAAATATTTATTTTTCCCATGTCTGTGCGATCTCTTAAGCACTACAGACTGACCAACAGTGCACGCCGACCTGAATTTGGCTTAACTGATTGTTTAAAGACTCAAGTGAGATGGAGAGTTCATACAACAAAGTGTGCCACATGCCTAAACTCAAGATGCATGATAAGAAAGGAACTAAGGGATGCCGCGTTTCCTCAAATAAAAATCCTAAATGATAGAGATCCTTTAATTGGAAATGGTTGCATGAAACGTTGAGTTTGTGATAACAGAATGCAGAAACTTTAACAGAGAAAATAGGAGCTGGATCAAAACGAGGCTTCACATTAAAATGTGAGCAAACATACTTATCTAACTACTTATCCAACAATTTGAAATAAGGCTGGTAAGTAAAGGTCCTTTTCACTTGAGGAAATATGAAATATTTTCTGTTAAAAATCTAAAAATTTGTATATTACAGCAATTTAAGACAAGCACACTGTTTTAAATAAACAATGTATACACATAAAAGTCACCATAGTCCACTGAAAAAGGTTTTAAATCGTATGTGTTCCCTTTAGAGGACAAATCTCTTATCTTCATTTAACCCCTGCTGCTTCTGGATCCTCACTTCAGCACTAAATTGATACATGCAGGTGAGAATGACTTATCCTCTCACCTCCATGTCCTCTTTGACTTGTTCCTGCTGGTCTCTCAGCTCCCCAAAGGCATCAATGATCAAACCTGCAACCACAAACAAACTGCCATGAGCATATCATATATACTGTATCTAACTGTATACTGTGTCCTAACTTCCTAGAGGTATAGTAAGGAGTGTAATATGGATATACTACTGGGATGCAGAGGATTTGAAAGCCTGTGAGGAGTCAGCATCTTTGCATTTGTGGTAATTTACTCAGACAAAACAGCAGGAGGCTTAGTCCATTTTAAATTCTGATAGAGGAGGTTTAACTGATGATAACTTAAAGCGTTTTGGACCACTAAAATATGCATGCACACAGCGTGACCTTACCCTGGATGATGGCCAGGAGGATGACAATTACAAAGAAGAAGAAGGTGATGTCAAAAAGGATGCGGTAGAGCTCATAGGGGTCACCAGCTGGGTCCTCGATCTCATCCCCGATGCCCCCTCCTGCTCTGACCCCAACATACATGTGGAACAGGTAGCACTGCGGGAAGAAATGTGCTCAAATGTGATGCAAGTTAACATTTGAGTTGGAGCTTCTTCAAAAATAAATGTGACTTCTGTTTACCGTCATCATGTCGTCACACTTCATGTCCGGCTCATCTTCGTCCTCACTCTTGTTGTAGAACTTCCTAAAGAAGTTAAAGGCCACCACAGTGTAGAGATAAACCACGACTGCCAGCAGGCCCACCGTCAACACCAGCTGCAGAGAAACACAGGAGACAGCCAGTAAATCAGCCTTTACACACCGTCTTTCTATTTAGGTAGAGACACAGCAGACGCAGCAGGAACAGGGCTGCTGGCTTCCATTTGTTTTCTATTAATAAACAGCCAAACCCTCACGAGGAACACGATGGGATCGCCGATGGCAAGAAAAGAGCAGGCTGGGGGAAGGGAAAAGTTCAAATGCGTGGAACGGATTGGTAGATGAATCTCACGCATCACTTGCTATTTATAGTAAACAAACATACAGCACAGTATTATTTTATATCCAAAATTAAACTCAGACACTTGTGAACATTAAAGGCAGCAACAGTTGAAGCAGCGATAAACTGCGTTTGGACTGGCAGCGCGATTGATCGGCCCACAGGCAGCTGAGTGTGGGAGGTGTCGGCGATTCCTTGCGGCCTTCCCACTCTGGTGTGTTTCCACCCTTGGAGACTGAGGTGACATTACATTTTGACTCGTGCCTCTGGTCAGTCGACATGAGAATCGTCGCAGGAGCTGACAGTTTGATATGGGATTTAAACGAAGACATTTGAGCCATTTGAACTCAAATGTCAAAGCACGCTGAGTGCATCTCAATTTTTGCATCCATGCTTCCTTCACTCTCTTCTTTTTGCCTCATCTCATGAGGGAGAGAAGCAAAGACAGGATGTAAAGATACAAGAACTGATGCAACATGTTTACTACATGACAGTCTTACATGTTACACAGTATGATACCTGCCAGCTACACTGGACAAAATCAGACTTCAAAAGTGGTAGAAAAAAAACGTAAAAGTAGCAGAAATCTGTATTATTTTTGTTTCTTTGCTCCTGTCAAACCAGTTCTTCAAAAATTCCAGTTGTAGGTCACAGTTATCAGAACATGATTTGCTTATCTGCTGCCATTTAAAGCCAAACAAAATTTAACTGACTCTGTATTACATAATATTTTGCTGAAAACTATCTTGACACTAGCGTTGTGCAGCTTCTCGCAAACGAGATTTGAATGGCACATGCAAAATGCCATCAGCAGGGCAGGGACATTAAAGCTGTGATAAATTTGTGTTGCACATCAGGGAATCAACAGGCCACAGTGATAACACAACCTCAATCACTGACTCTGCAGTGACCCCCGCTGTTGAGAGGAAAAACTGCATTCATTCCGCCTCCTCACCTGTTTGCCGTTATGCGTGACAGAGGAGAGGATGGTCCGGAGGGTCTTGAAGCCCATGGCAATGTCCAGCAGATGGGCAGCGAAGAAGAAGTTGTTGTAGTGACCCAGAATGGACATGGTGGTGTACCAAACCAGATACAGGAACGACTGGTGAAGAGACCAAATTAATCAGAATGCATCTTTCACGTCGTAACATCATCCATCAACTCCATCCGTCCATTAAATCCCAAAACAGAGTAATTAATCATCCCCACTTGTGTTCAGACTTACGTTGTCTGTAAACACCACCCCCATTTTCCAGACGTGGTACTTTGTATCGATTGAGCCCAACCTGGCAACAGAGAATAGTTGATATGAAGGGCTCGTATTTTCTATTTGACCTCTATTTTTGCTTCAAGCAGTTCTGGCACGTCTGCTATTTATCGGTCTAATCTCTCACCATGACACCAGTGAAGCCTCCTTGGCAACAGTTTCCTCTGTAGGGTTGAAATCCAGGGCGCTCTTGTCCAGTCCCAGCAGCTCTGCTATCCTCTCTGCTCCATACAGGTCTCCATACTTTTTTATCACCTGCAGGCAGCAGCCACACAGAAGCACAAGCGAGGATGACATTGGGGGTGACATTCAGCAGGTATAACCAGGTTGATGTACAGCTTGTGTGCATGACAGATTCAGCTAAAACTGGATAAGCCACTTACTTTGCGTTTGACAAATTTATCCCAGTAGTTGTTAGGAAAGGAACTGATAAAAAACAAAACACCACAATTAAATCAGCATTAAACCTTTGTTTGCAAAAGATTATGAGTTAGAGTTAATAACTGTGCTGGGGATGACTCACGGCGTGTTGATGACCAGTCTGTCCCACTGTCCTTTAATGTCGTCATCAGACGGCTGCTCGGTAATGTAGAGGCCTGCAAACTCCAACTTCCTCGCTATCTCCTTCTCCCGTTTGAACACCACCAGAGGCACCTTGGACACATAGGGAATTTGGCTGCATCATTAGCACAGTAAAGGATATGCTGCATAATCAGCCTTCTTACTGCTGACAGTGATATGAGGTGTAGGATTGTGTGTGTAGACACAAAAGTACACAACATAGAAGTTAACAAAACTCAAAGTCTTTAAGTATTTCTTAGCTGGTGTTATACCTTCACCGCTACCAAAAATTCTACATCAAAATAGTAACAATCTGTGTTTTTTGGTCAGTGTTTGTTACTGCACCTTCAGGTAGTAGTATCCCACTACACACAGGAAAGATATGATGGTGTGTAATATTGCCAGACAGCGAAGCGTTGGTGCCATGTAACCCGTGCTCTCCTGCAGGACGAAGTACTCGAGCGCTCCTTCATCTTCCTCCTCTCCGGCTCTACCTCGACCGTTCCAAGGGTCTTCATCGTCTGAGTAATCCCCAGTAACCTGAAGGCATTTTAAAACTTTTACTTCAAGCGCTTACAACTGGGTGGATCCCCTAGGTCAGGGGTCGGAAACCCGCGGCTCCGGAGCCGCATGCGGCTCTTTCGGCCCTCTGTTGTGGCTCCCTGTAACTTTGGAAAATAAATTGTTCTGCCTTTCAGGCGCGTTTCAATGCATTTTAATATAGAGAGTTTTATTGTGAAATTACCGCTCTTATTTTGACGTGTCACTCTACCGGATGTGCTGCTGGGGTTTTCCCCTGGCTGGGACATGAGAGCGCAAGGTTGATGCAGAGGAGATGGAGAAGCAACGCCAGTAGTTTCACATCGTTTTGTACTCAAGAATGGCAAGCCTGTATATTAAAGCTCCACTCCAAGAAAGACACGTCTTGTCTTTGAGTCAAAAGTACTCGTGATAGGGTGATACACGTTACTCGCAAGAACGCGGCAGCAGGTCAGAGAGTCAGAGGAGTGTCGTCTTGGAAAATAGGGCAGCGACTTACCGGAGAAAAGTTAGTAGCTCAAGATAAATAGATAAATAGATTTTACAAGTTAAATAGACATTCGCAAAATATTGATTTCCAGCTAACATGACGTAACATATGAGGTCCAAGAGCAAAAATGACATTAACCAGGTAAGATAAATATTAGTGGAAGGACACAATTTAAAAAATGAATCTATCTAATTAGAGGCTTTGTAATTAATTAATCACGACTGATTAACAAGGGCATAGAAGTAAAAAAAAAGCGATATATGCAGTGTTGTCTTCATTTTAAATGCCAAAAGGATTTTGCGGCTCCCGGTGTTTTCTTTTCTGTGGGAAACGGATCGAAATGGCTCTTTGAGTGTTAAAGGTTGCCGACCCCTGCCCTAGGTAGTATGTATTAAAACACTTTAACTATGAACTTACTTTGTAGAAGAGGAGGATGAAGTTGATGGCAAAGGCAACAAAAAGAGCCAAGAAGCGGAGGTTGTAGAAATTTCTGGCCAGGTAGTTCTGTAGAAAATATAAGAAGAATTTATTGACAGTGCACATGAATGAGCATCAGTGCAAAAATAGAAGACGTAAGCATGTGGGATTGTAATTGAATGTAACCTTGTAGTTGCTCGGCATGCAATTAAAATAAATGCATTGCAAATTGTGATATATTATGATGTAATATGCCAAGCTAAAGGTGATCAAGGATCTAATTTACATCAAGACTTTATTTGAGATGACTCTTAAAAGTGGGGCATGTAGAACACCTTATACAAGAGGCTGATTTTTCTAAAACAATGAGAATTTAAGAATGTCTGTATGAGATCTGATTCTAAACTATCCGTAGGTGTGAATATGAGTGTGCTTGTTTGTCTCTCTGTGTAGCCCTGTGATAGACTGGAGACCTGTCAAAGATGTCGCCTGCCTTCAAGTCAGCTGGGATAGGCTCCAGCCCCCCACGACCCTAATGAGGATTAAGCGGTGTAAAGACAATGGATGGATGGATGGATGTGTGAGATCTATATATGCAAAAAGCTGATTTGCACTCTTCTAAAGTAAGAGCTTTGATCTTAAGATATCTGTAAGAAAAATATCTGACCAGCATCTTCGTCTGGTAGACTTCCAAACCAGCAAAAAAGCTGGCCATGAAGGCCTCCGGTGGTTCCCTCCTTGGGCCGAGCCTCTTCTTCGGTGCTTTTTTCTCCTCTACTGAGGGCTCTGGAGGGGATTCATCTTTGGCCTTGTCATGATCCTTCTTCTCACCGTCTTCTGAACTGTAAGTATAAATTCTTAATTAGTGATCGACTTCTATGTTCCACACAAACACATAGGTTTAATCTGTGCATACACAAACAGAAACACACGCTTGCAAACACATCCAGAGTCAACTGTTGGACCCGAGTTAAATTTCTAATAATGATAATTAACATCCCTTTATGAGGAAGTTTGACTTTGTTCACTATAAAAAAAACAGCAACGCACCATCAGCCATTTCATCATAAAACAGGACGCTACAATTCTCAGATACTAAAATCACATGAAAAAAAAAGACACTAACTGCAATTCCACTGAGGATGGCCAATTAACAAATTACACTCACTCTTCCTTCTCTGCATCTGATGTGAAGTCTCCATTTGTAGATCTCTTCTTTGCAGCCATCTATCACAAACAGATTAGTGTTTTGACTATTACCAAGTGAAAAAAATCTTAAACTTCTAATTAATAAAGCATGATCAAAAAGGATTCTGACCTGTGCCTTTTTCTGCTTAACAGCACTTGCTATTGATGGAGCATCTCCCACCACCACCTCAGAAACATCCCCCAAACCAGGTTCAGTCCCATGCTTGCCCTCCTTCTTGGGCTGTATGTTGAGTAACTCCGCCATCAGGTCTGCCTCAGCTGCGTCCCCCTGAGCCATCTGACCCATCTCTGCCAACGCTGCTGCTTCATTCGCTTCCATCTTCTCCGTTTCCAACACATCTCCATGGATCCCAAATTGAGTGGGGTCAGGCATGTTTCCCAAAATATCCGTCACCTTCATATTCTTAGCCCCTTCAACGAGGCCACCCCCAAACATAGTAGTCCACAAAATATGGAAGAAACCCCAAATTAGGCTGTAGACGAAGTGAAAAAGGCCCGTGATGATCATCCAGAAGAAGGAGAAGAAGCCTCGGACCATCTCCCTCACGCTCATCTTCCTGAATTTCCTGTACTGCCGCCTCATGCTCTTCAGAGTGAGCAGCTGGCGGAAGTGACAGAGGCTCTTTCTCATGGAGATGCAGGCGATTGTAAATGCTGACGAAGACTCCATCATCACGCTCTCCTCCTCTTCTTCCTCCGGGTTCTCCACTATGCTCTGGTTGTCATCCTCATCTTCCTCGGGACGCTCAACGGGGTCCGGCTCTGAAATTTGAGAAGCTAGCTGCATCTCAAAGATGGTGTCTTCGCAGAAATTGACAAACAGCTCCATCTTTTCGCTCTCCCCACCTTCGTTGACCACATCGAATATAAACTGCCGCTTTGATTCTTTCACCTGAGGCTTTTCCCACTGCGTTCGACTCGACTCGCTGATCTCAAAGTACACTCTCTCGATGCGCTTGGCTCCACCCATGATTTCAATACGACCCAAGTAAGGCTCGAAGTAGCTGAGGACACTCTCAGCCAGGTCCAGGAATGTTGAGAGGCGAGCATCATGAGGCATATGCTCTGAGAGGTTGGTTAGCAACACAGCCACATTAAAGCCGATGTCCTTTGCTGGTTCGTGAAATCTCTCCACAAACTGCTCATAGCTGAACATGTCATTCTCATCAGCCTCAGCACAGGAGAGAAGAAACTCAATCTCAGACTGAGAGTATTGTTTCTGGTTCTCCATGGACTTTTGGAAATCCTTCTTTGAGATCACCCCTTTGCTCTCGGCGTCATACTCCTTGAAGCTGTCAGAGGTGGTCAAGTCCTTCAACTTGAGGAACATGTCAAAAAACTTCAGGATCATCTCCACATTACTGGAAGATTCCACCAAAGTGTCCACCATTTGTTTGCCAATCGTTCCATTGACAACATTGCCTGTGAAATGAGGCAACAAAAGCAAAGTTTGTCAGAAAACTCATTATCAGGAGGCATTTCCTGTGCAGATTATGTAAATCTGCTGCGGTACACATTTGATTAAATTCCAAACAAATAAATCTGTTTGATGAAAGTCATAAAACAGACAATATCCCAGTAACTGTTGCTGTCTGCCAAGATAATATATTCTATGTAATCCAAAAATAAACCTTCGAGAAGAGAGAGCATCATGACAATCATGTCCTTCTGCAGGTCCAACAACTCCTTCAATAACTCAATCTGACTGGAGTCCTGTTAGGAAAAGGGAGAAAAGGGAAACCTTGTGAGTCACTCCACTATATCACACAGCCGCTCACTTTAATATCCCAGAGTTGCATTTGGAGATCAAGGCTCCTTCAGATTGTTGGGACCAACAATAGCCCTGCTGGGGCCCACAAGGTCTTTCGAGGTAACATCCATCCATCAGCACCAGGGTTGATGTTATTTTACTGTCTAGGAGCAGATGGCTAGGTCAGCCTGACTCATTTAGGGTCTCCATGGAGCCCGCATGCAACATGCCATAAATCTAAAACATACTTTGATGAGCTAAAATCAAACCCCTCCACCTGTGCTCTCCTTCATCTTGGCTTCTACTGTCAGCCTCAGGCCTTTGTAATGACCACACTAGATAAGGATAGGTGGTTCGATTCCATCCCATTCATGGCTTATTGGGTATATCATAGATGGAATCATATATCATGTATTGAGTGGAATGACATATGCAACAGTACAGCAGAAGAATGAGATCATCCCTGAGCCTGGAGAGACCTCTAGTGGCAAAAGATAAAATACAAGAATTCATATTTTTACAGCAAAAGCGATGTACTCTACTAGATATAAAAGTCTTGTATTTAAAAGTGCTTGTCAAGCAGAACAGCACTTTTCAGAGTTTTAATAGCTATCTATTACTGATATTGGAACTTATACCTATAAAATATGACTGAACATAAACACCATTCACCCAAAATGTTAAAACCACCAACAGATAAAATGTATAATGTTGCTCATCTTGTCATGATTCAATGCCCTGCTGGGAAAAAAATAGTTCTGGCATTCACATGGATGTTATTTTGACCTATATCACCCACAGAAACATTACTACCATAATCCAGACGGCATCAGGCACCCCCATCAGGACATTATGCCCTGCAACACTGTAAAACAGCTCAGGAATGGCTCAAGGAATGGGACAAAAAGCCAAGAGCACAGACCCAGAGTTCAGACTCAGCAGATCCAAATCTAACCAGGCATTCATGTCCCATGTCCATATCCCGACTCATCAGAGCTGTTTTGGTGGGAAAATGGGGAACCTACACAGTATTAGGCAGGTGGTTTTAATGTTGTGGCTGATTGCTTTAAGTACCCTAGTTGAATGGCATATAGTACACTTCTCACTGCTCAGATTTCCTGTCTACTACCTCCAATAGTTGTAAAAATGCCAATGAAATGAATCCCGTAGTCAATCAAGTGGAGCTGATTTTACCCACACAATATACTACTGGGGACTCTCATTTGCAATATCATATCATATTCTATAAGAGGATTAGATCTTAATCTGCCTGCTAGTGTGAAACTCTGCACAGACACCATTCACAGTGAATGTCACACAATCAAATGCAGAAACAATGAGAAAAACATGTTTTTTTTAGTGACGGGGGGACTTTAGCTACTCAAGCCAACATGTTTAGTCATTTTTCAGCACTGACATTTAAATAACAGCACCGCCGTTTTATTGCAGACTGAAAGTACATACCTGGGATAACTTCATCTGCATGTTGGCAAAAACATGCAAAAAACCCACCACTGCATCCCACAGCCTGCTGTGAGCCAGACTCTGTTGATTCCCTATACACGGGCCCTGGAAAACACAGCAGAGTAGATACAGAAACAACATCACAGGACCACTGATATCCTTCCTAAACATTAAAGCATTGACAGATCATTCAGACACTGTAATCAAGATGCCAGTTGTGGAGCAGAGTGTTGTGATTATGTACCTGTATATACTCAGTTAAAGAGTTGAAGACCTGTTTGGCCACTGCTAGTGCTTTGGAGAAGTTCCTCTGACCAGCTTCGTCGATAACATCCTTACCAGAGTAGTACCAGTAGAAATCACTAATGGATTCCTAGTAGAGGAACAAGCAAATGAATAAAAAAATGAATAACATGTATTTCATTTCCTAACAATCTAAAAGACCTGTCAGCAACAATGTAATACCTGGAGTCTGAGCAAGTAGTCTACAGTACTGATGATGATGTTTACTGTGGTTGTGTTCCCTGTCTGAGTCCGTAGGAAATTCTGAAAATCTAAAACAGATGATTAAAAAAAGTTTGAACAGTAATCTGTTGCAGATGAGTACCTTAGAAATCCACATAGTCTGGCCTCTAAAATGTTTTTTGTTCACAGACGTGCAGCTTGAGGCAACGCTGTCTCTAATTTTGGTTTATGGAAAAGTCCACCTACCATTGTTGTGACCCTCACAGAGAAGCTGCAGAAACCTAAAGAGGTCCTTAGTGAACTCATCGTTCTGCAGTACCTTGGAACCTGAGGACAGGAAATAAGATTAACCGTCCTTTTCAGTCATAAGAACAGCACAGTGCCATCACTTTTATGTCAGTACAGGCATCAGAGCTTGCATGGCTTACGCCTCCTCATAAAGCTGCGTTTTAGTTGTTAAAAAGGCATCAAACTATGTGCACTATAATGAGGCTTCAGAACACACACACAAGGTATAGTGCATCATTTCAGAAATTAAAATAATGTTTATATTAAGAATAAAATTGAGCTGTTTTGTTTAATATCAGCAAAGCTTTGTTGTTTTGTACAAACAAGGCTTTGGGAGATTCATTTCTTAAGACACGCTGGTTAGTACTGTCAAAATGAAGAAACAGAAAAGGGTCTCAGACAAATAACAAGCACTGGCTTCTTGTAAAAGAAGTGGAAAGATTTGAGTCAGTTTTCGGCACCTGACCGTGGACTGAACAATCTATCCAGATGTCATAGCAGCATGCATGCGTTCCTTCAGTCCAGGATACAAAGAAGGTGGTTATATTGCATTCAGGACGAGGGAGGGGGAGGAAGGGGGAGAGAAGGACAGGGAGTAAATGAGGAGAGGGAGGAAGGAGTTGAACAGAGAGCAATCAAGATGTCAGCATTGCAAAGAATGAGTAGAATCTAAACCATGTATTTACCCCGCTCACTCACGTTGACTGCGACCGATGACATAAAAAACATGATCAGAAGAAAACAAACAAACAAACAAAACAAAAGCAGACATAAGCAAAGGAGAAGACATTGAGATTCAATCAGAAGTAGGAACAGGAGAGAATGATAGGGCTAAATATATATATATATCTTTACATACTCACATTGATTTGCGACATTGACATGCGGTCACAATTCTTAAAGTCTTTAAGGACAGTCTGCTCGCTAGGCAGGTGTTTAGAGGTTAGACAAAGTATCAGACTAACAGCTACCATCACTTATGCCTGAGCTTATGAGGTGAAAATGAGCTGAAATATGTGTGGTAAAAAACATATTTATATACTGTATGCAACCCATCAGTTTAAATAGAGACCTCTGATTACCAAGTGAATTTCTATGTAGATGTAGTTGTGATTGTGACTGCTTTTAGGAGGCAGACAAGGCCCAGACAGGACTTAGACATACAGTAGCACAGGTTTACCTGCAGGATGACGTGACAACATGACACAAGAGACACACGTGGTATGAAGATGGACTTGTGCGACACCAAACTAAAGAGCAAATGTTTTGTCAGGATAACGCTGCGTGATTTGTTTTGTGATTCATTTACAAACCCAACCTCACAGTAAGGCTGTTTGCTAGGCAACACCTTCAATAGTTTAAGGGATGCGGAATAAGCAAGAATTTTGAAATAACACTGGGTTCCTGAAAATTTAATCTGCTGCACAAATATAGTTACACACTCTTTAACCTCCTTTTTATAGTCAGTTTACGAAGACACTGAGATTTGCAGCAGATCAGCATTTAGCAGCAACACGGAGTTTAGCAAATAAACCGCTGAAAGTTCAGTATTGAGGTTCTGTCTATACTTCAACAGCCACACTAAGCATATATTGACTTGCAGTTTGTGTTATTCTGTGCCACATTAAATTGGCAAATGTGCTGTTTATTGCTCTTTGTATTGACATAATTAAAGGTCTCCTAGTAAAGGATAAGTCGGTCACTCACGTGCAGAAACAATTGACCACGTTTAAAGTCCTCACTTACTTGATCCCTCTTCAGTAACCATCCCCAGACCTTCAGCTTTGTTTTGCCTTTCAAATGCATTCAAGTCCAGGACACTGATAGAAAAGAAGGACAAAGATTGAAGCATGATAAACCGCATTGTTATAGTCTGTATTTTTGTTTGAAAGGGGCACTCCAACAATTTATTTGTGCGTTTTCATTATGTAGGGGGAGAGTCACAAAACACAGAAATAAAATGGTCAAAACAGGAGCAGCACAGGCAGGGACAACCCTATTTTTAGCCAAAACATTGTGCCCTGCACTTCCCATGATGCAGTCTGTATCACATTTTTACTAGGCCCTCCAAGCAGTGTCATTATTCTCATTTGGAAAGCAAACATATGATGCAAATGTCATAAATCTGGTTAGTCTAGATTTGTCAAAGCTTCTTCACAACTATGGAAGAAATTGTAAAGCTATACTGCACGTTAGTCATATAACTGACAGATTTCTCCTTTAATTTGCAGTTGGAACAAAAAGCAAATCATGCACAATGTGTATGAATTGATCACGGCTCAATTACCTGCATGACATCATCAGTCCGGACAAACTTTTAAAAAAGCCGACATCTCTTTTTTCCTTCAGATAATCCAGCATTTTCTGCATCAAAATAAAAGCGCAATTAACAGTGAATCTGAAGCTGTGAACGGTGTATTTTCAACACAAAATGACACGTGCTGTACCTGCTGGACCAGTATGTTTCCCCCGTTGAGAATGGAGATTCCCAGCTTGAGGGTAAAAGTCACGATAGCACCAAGTCGACCTGATGACCACAAATCATAGATGATCGTTCTACCAAACAAGACTGCTGCAGAACATCAGACTGATCGGTGTGTGTTTTCCTACCTTTGCTGGCACTGATCATCTGCAGCACCATCTCTGCAGCCCCTCGGTCGTGCAGCCTCGCTTGCTGATACAACATCTTCTGTTTCTCCATTTCCTTTTCCTGTAGGATGTCATGACATGCAACGCTTCTGAATATGATCAAAAAACGAATGCAGATGAATAGGCCCGAAAACGAACAGCACCTCAAACGTTTTCTCCTTTTCTTCCTCCTCCTCCTCTTCTTCGCCCTCAGCGCAACTCTAAAAGATAAAACTGAACGTCAGACCTGCACGATTTTTCTGGGCAAGCACGCAAGAGCTGTTTAGAAAATGCCGTACCTTTGCCATCATATCCGCATATGCAATATATAACGGATCCTCTTCCAGTGAACTAAGAAAGAAGAAGGATGAATATCTGATGGTTAAACCTTATGAATAATAAGGAAACTCTGCCACTGCAGTGCATGCACAGTGAGCAACAAGACTACAGAGAAATACAAAAAAAAAAAAACTGCTCGTGTTTGTTTCCTAGTAATAAAATATGGCTATGATTTACTTTAATGCTCTCTTTATTAGCTGAGAAGCAGGCCAAAGCAATTATGTAGCACAGATGGAGCAACTTGCGCTGGTGCCAGGTGGCCAGGTGTGTGAGCGTGAGTGTGTATTTACCTGCATTCAGTCAGAGCATTGTGGCTGAAATGCAGAATGAGCTGGTGAAGAGGGTCCGGCTGCTTCCTCTCCTCCTCCTCCTCCTCTTCCTCCACTTTGGGCTGCGTTTTCTGCACAAAGCCATTAAAGTCAGCGGGGTAGCTCAGGCATGTAGTTTCAAAATCAGCTACCTATGAACTGCTAGGGGAAGGGATTTGTACAAACAGTAGGTACAGTGACATTTAACTGTCAATTAACCCTCGTGTCGTCCTGCAGGTCAAAACTGACCCATTTTAAAGTTTGAAAATGTGGGAATATACATATATATATATATATATTCACAGTGAAAATTCTGATGTCCACATTTTCAACATTTCTGGGAAATCTTTGAACATTTTTTGGTGGGAAAAAAAGAAATGTTAAAAATGTTTCTTTAAGAACATTCACATAAAAATCAACCAAAATCCAGCGAATTTCGCTGGATTTTGGTTGATTTTTATGTGAATGTTCTTAAAGAAAATATTAGAAGTTTCACTGATATATATGTAATCACTCTAGATATTTTGGGGATTTTTTTGGAAGATTTTTACTCATTTTTTGAAAATATTTCCAAGAATTTTCGTGCCAAATTTGGGGGAATTTTTCTTTTTCAATAAAACTTTTAAGGGAATTTTTTAAAGGAATTATTGGAATTTTCTTCCTGAAGGTTTTGCAAATTTTCAGAAATTTGGGGATTTTTTTTGCTGAATTTCTGGATTTTTTTTCAGACAAGGAAACAATACTTTTCGGTGCCTGTAAATGAGGACAACAGGAGGGTTTAGGAAATCAGGCAGCATCACGAAACAGACAAGTGATTTCGTGCACAAAACTGACCGCATGCATGACCGTAATGACAGCAACATCCACACACACACACACACACACACAAAAAGTGATGTTCAGCAGTGTTAAAGGTGAATGGAGGTAAGTATGACTCTCCACAAGCCCAGAGCGGAGATCATTTATGAAATCAGACACATTGGAACTGTTTTTCTGTAGAGCTGCTGCGAAAGTGTCTGTTTGCCTGGATCATAAAGTTCTTCATCTATTAACTTCTCCTGTAATCCCCCGTGGCTTTCATTTCAAATAATGTGGAAAAAATAAGACTAATAAAACAGTAAAAAGAACATTAGAATTTCAAAAAAGCTGTATTAATTCAAATTTTATCTCCTTTTCATTATTGAATGAAAAAGAAAAAAGGAACACACCCACTGGCACAGCAGGATTTGTCAAGTCTCACTGTGTTTTGATGACTTCTTCATTTTCTAAACTGAAATAAGCATATTTATTAAACTCTCTTTCATAAATCCAAAGCATTTTTAATCAAACCGCTGCAGGTTATTGCGGACTACAAAGTGCAACAGTATTTCTGAAACGCTTTAGTGAAGTTGTAAAGACAGCAGCTGTATTTCTTTTCCTTTCACTACAGAAAATCCATTGCATGACTGTGAAGCTTTATGGCTGTGAAAATTTAGGAAAGACACAGAACTTTCCTAACTTTCACAGTGGTAAGTTGAAGCGTCGTTCTGCTTTCTTACCTCTGGTGGATGGGACAGAGTGGTTGAACTACACGAACTGGCTCTGACATCAGCAGTGATGTCATGCTTACAACAATGGATCAGGTTGAAAACCACTGTAAGGATGGCTGACAGTGACTCAGTGGTACATGGTGGAAGTGGGGTGTTTGCTGAAACTTTTCACACTGATACAAGTAACGACGACGCTTAGTTCCCCACAGCACAAAGGTACCAACATGAGGGCACTGGGGGGACAAAACAAGTACTTACTGCAAGGTCCTGCACTAGCTTCTCCTCAAAGGAGTACTCCTCTGTTTCTATCCATATTCTCTGATAGGCCAGGAGGAAGAGGTTAATAGAGCGATGCCTAAGGAGGGGTGAGAGCACATTAGCCCGGGTTAGATAGGAGCAGAGCAAAGCAGTGGACAAGTCCCTTTGGAGAGGTTAATACTGGTTAGTTTAGGGTACTGGCACATCCAGCTGGTCACCTTAGTGCAGGAGTGTCAAACATGCGGCCCGCGGGCCAAAACCAGCCCACTAGAGGGTCCAATGCGGCCCGTGGGACGACTTTGTAAAGTGTAAAAATTAATTAATTGTACATTTTAAAATTGTTAAATAATATACTTAAAATGATCTTTAGAACATGACAGTTGTTTTGATGTTGAAGTAAAATATTATTTTGCTCATTGTTCTCATTTTCTGACAAAAATTTGTCCTGTTTTTGTTGTTTTGTTGTCTCATTTTTGCAATTTTGTGTTCTGCTTTAATTGTTTTGTTTCTGGTCATTGTTGTTTTCTGTTTGCTTTTTGTCTCGCTTGTGTTGTTTGTTTATTTTTCTGTCGTTTTGTCTTTCTCACAAAATTTTTCGTCTCACTTTGTCCTTTTTTCACTTCTTAACTTTTTTGTCAAATTTTTTGTTTTTGTTCTTTTTTGTTTTGTTTCATGTCTTTTGTCTCATGGTTTTGTCATTTTGTTTCTCTTTTTTTTCATGTTTTGACTCATTTGTGTCATTTGTTATATTTTTTGTCTTGATTTTGTTATTTGCCCAATTTTTTTGTCGCTTTGTAACTTTTTTGTCGATTTTTTTTGTGTCTTTTTTGTTTTCTTTCCTGTCATTTGTCTCATTTTTTGGCATTTTATTTCTTGCTTTTGTTATTTTGTGTCTCATTTTTGTAATATTTTTCTTGTTTTTCTTGTTATAGCTGGTGGAGCCCTTGAACTAAGACGAGTTTGACACCCCTGCCTCAATGGAAACTGTCACACAGACGTACATGCCTCCTGTCAAAGTGTTGACCTCATTTAAATTCTTTTTATTTAATCTACTCCTAAATTTTAATCTACAGGCAGAAACTGCACCTTAATAAGATTATTAAATTACTTTAATTACTGAACTCTGATTGTATTACATGTTTGGGCAACAGCTAAGAGACTACATTACAATCATTCTTGTATTTGTAGCCAATTAACCAAGCTTTGCATTAAGACTAGAAGAAACAGCTAGCCTGGAAACATTTAATTGCAACCTCATAATGAATCCAAGACTCTAGGAAGTGACTGTGCCTGGCCAAGAAGTCCAGCTTATAACCCCCGTAAAACACACTTTATCATTTTGCTAACTGGTTTTAAAACAATATCATGAAATATTGTGTTAATTACCCTCGAAGTGAGATAGGTGTACTACCAGTTTTCTCATCCAACTCCAATAAGGGTAGCAAAATTGCAAAATTTTAATCTATGTCCTTAGAGCTATTTTCTTCAGATTTTTTTTATACTGCAAATGTGTGGACCAGTGGAAACACCAGGGAAAATAAAACTTCAAGAATCCATGTCTGAGGAAAGCAAGGCAGAGTTAAGAGGATCACAAGCCACAGAGTAGGAACGTCGGTTTAGCACTACGTTACCGTCAGCATTGAGAGCAGACTGTCATAGTCTGTGTTCTCATGCATTATCTCCAGCCAAATGTGTCGGTAGGCATTCAGGAAGTAATTATTATTTTTGTGCCTATGGGGATGAGGTACAATACAGTGTGACACTGAGGAGAGAACAAAGACTGAAGAGAGACACAAAAGAGAACAGATGACATCTGGGTGTGTGAAATTTTGGGAGCGCTGGCGTTTTCCAGAAGCTTTACATCCTTCCTGCTAAAACAAATCCATTACTGATCAGAAACACAATCATTGCTCCTGCATTGTAAGTTCTGTCAAGTAATTATTAGCTATGCTGTGTCATATTTCACTGTCAACAACTCTGAATAAATGAGTCATGCTGTCAGGCAGGCGGGCGGCATCGTCTGAGCACATATTGAAGATGGCCACCCTGAGGTTGGGCGTCATAATTGTTTTCCTCCCTACTGTAGCACTCTGCCCGACTTCCTGTGATTGAGTTACGGAGCAGCAGGGCATGAAATTGCTAGTGTCCCTTTTTTCTACTCTTTGATAACAGCTAGCGGCCAGACATTTGTCCTACAAACTGAGGCAGACTGTGCATTAATGCAGGGTCAGAACCCAGGAAGAGAGGAATGAGAGCCGTGAGTCAGACAGAAGAAGACGAAGAAAGTGTTGTGCTGGAGGTGATGCTACAGCACTTGCTGCACAATTTGCCATCTGGTAGCAGCACCACAGAGAGCTCTTTGCTATTCTCTGCTGGAGAGTCATCTTGAGTCATTATGAGAAATCTGTTTAGATTGCTGTGAGATTTTAAAAAGAAGAGAGGAGGCGTAAACGCTGTTGATGTAACTGTGTGCAGTAATACCTTGGCAGATTATAAAGTGGAGCCATTCGGAAGCAGGCAACAACTGCTCGCTTCCTCTGCTTGGACAGCAGCTTCTGCCATACGCACTTTTTGGATCTCAGTGGCTGCTCCACCTGATGAGGGCAGAAGGAGTCTAATTAACGCACATGGCATTCTCTACTTGGAAAACCAGAGGAAAAAACATCACAGCTGAAACTGGCATTTCCATCAGACACACACGTAGATTTTTCCCTGCACAAGTGCTCTTTATTTTGGTGACTCATCCTGAACTTGACTCTTCCTGAGAGAAAGGAGAGAGTGCAGTAGAGGAGTGTCAGAAATGGTAAAGTGGCCCAGATGTCATTTTGCTGTCAAGGATGAATGCAATTTCTATTTCATCATATATGTCAAAACTAAGTAAAAAGTGGCAAAAAAAATATACAGAGAAGATTTACATCATATTTGTATTCACAAAACCAGCCACTAAAATATATTTAACACTTCTTTCCTACACAACACAAACAATATAACATGCACAATGTTTTATGATAATCACACCACCTTCAGTGTATAACTGTGGTTATAAACGTATAAATGCTGAGCCTGACCTGCTCCAGGTTGAAGACGGCAGCAGAAATCCGTTGGATACGATCCACCACTCTTTCAGGGTCTGGAGGCCCTTCAGTCCTCATCACTATGTCCTTGTACAGGTTCAGCTGCCACCTCACAGCTGGGTCCTCTGACTATGAATAGGTTTCAGAAAGGCACGTCAAACACAGAGCAGCATGGTATTCAATACACACTATTGTAGTTTTGCAGAAATGAACTTAATTTTTGCTTGTTTACCTTTTCTCTAAGGTGCAGATTCTGACGAATGTGGTCTTTAACCTCATCATCTGTATCTTTCTGTTGAGAAAGAAGTCAGAAAAAAGACAGTTGTAACCAGCAAATGGGTTAAAATGTTAAGTTATTGTTGCAGCACACTGGCAATTGAGTTCCTGAGTATCTTTTAAAAGAAGCATTTTTTAACAACAGATCTAGTCTGCACGAGTGGTGAAGGTTTTTGTGGCATTAATAATCTACTCAGGAAGTGTGACTGTGTTGACAGAAAATTCCTTCTTGTGAGACACATCTGTTTATCTTCTCATAGTAGCTTTCTGGTCTGAGTGCATGGCTGGATTTTCATTGATATGTGTGTCAGATGTTTTCTCACCAGGAGGTAGCGGATCTTGGCAAGAGAGATGAGCTCCTGATCCCCTGGGGTGCACATATTGAGACCGATTGGCAGCATCTTCTTGAGAGCAGCTACAATCAGGGAGGTCTGGATAGAGTAGAATTCACCGCGTCTCTTCTTGTGTTTCCTCTCCTGGTCTTGTCCTCCAGACTGAAAGAAAATCAAGGTAAACCTCAGACAACACTTACTGGTGAATAAAAGCTAGGAGCTTTCAGCAGCTAAATAAACTTAAGACATACAATATTCCCCATTTTGCTGAGATTAATGTTGTACTGAAACAATTCCTTTCAGCATGAAGTGATACCTTAGAGTATTTTATTTCACAGGGGGAGCACTCATACTGTATTTGAACAAAAGCCAGAGACTACTGAAGCATTTATTTTTCAGCCTTGTCAAAATCTATGACCAGACTAAATCATCTGTGCCATTGAGGCATTAGGCATGAAGCCTCACACCTCAGCTGAAAAGCAGAGGAGCACACTAGTTGTGTCAGAACTGCGACATGTTTCCAGTGAGTGAAAACCGCACTATTGAGTCAAATTGGAGCTGCTGGCCCAGTGAAAACACTAATCTCCATATTAATATACTGTACATACTCTACACACACTGAAACACACAACCTCATCACACATCAATTACAACAAAATATAAAGAGCTTGAGGTGCATAACTCTTTAACCCAAACACACCAGAGTGTCACAATCCACCAACTGCAAACACACCAGTGACATGTGATGAGACGATTTGCTACAGTGGGGCTGGGCTTCATTACTCCACACGAGACGTGTTCCATCCATAAGTCAATGAGAAATGACCAAAGGGACCATGTCACACATGGTGATGAATGGAAGGTACAAATAATAAAGTAACATACTATATAACTACACTATAGACTATGTAGCACGGCGGCACAAGCTATTGGCTTTTCTGCTTGGCGACTGCAGCACATAAGCCAATAAGCTGGCAGGTAAACAGCTCATGCACTGCATCACTCTACCTTCTCCTTAAAGGACTGTTTGAGACAGAGAGAGACAGAAAGAGAAAGAAAGGCAGATAGAAGAAAAGGATGAAAGAGCAGTTAATGGAGGCACAGAGTCCTCAAATGGACATGCACTGCAGTGAAAATCATTTGTTTGCCTTTAAACAGCTAAACCAGGCAGACAAGAAATTAAATGTTCTAACGCTGCCGAGGGCTGAAAGTAAGAAATATTTCTCTACTGAAAGATGAATGTTAGTTTTTCTTATCTACTATAGCAGGCATGCATGTATGTCAATACACATACACACAAAATACACACATAGTCTTGAGTCATATTCTATTTTAATAGGAAGTTTTCCACCACACTTCTTTCAGCTTAAAAGAAACAAGCTTCAATAAGAGTTTTAAAAGGTCTTGTTTGTAACAGGTGTGTAGTCGTGTGTGTGTCTGCACACAGCTCCTCTTGTCCCCAGCATTTTAACCCACCATGTTAACATATGAGCACATGTAAACAACAGTTAACGTATTAACATGGCAGAGACGATGTTAACATGTATCATCCTACTGCTCCTGCTTATGTTTGGTTCTTTTCATTTTTCTCTTAAAAACACAAACATAATAATTTCTGTTTTTGCCACGAAGGATCCAGATGCCAAGGGTGACTAAGAGTATTCATTTGCTGCACTGTTAAGCCCAAATTAAGGAGATAAAGTTGACAGTGTTGAGAGGCAGTGAGCAGGTGCTAAACCTACCTTAGACATCTTTGTTTTATTATCTCCGGTCAAGAAGGAAAGATTGTTGATTTCATTTTGGACCACAAAGTTCTGCTCTTCTCGTTTGAAATTCTGAAGAAAAAAAACAGAGAAGATCAACTAAAGATGGCTCTGCAGTATTGAAGGTCCAGTTCGTAAAGGCTCTCTGTGTTTTGGAGTATGCTTGTTTGTATCATTTTTATGTATCATTTAATTTTATTTCTATGCTTCACATATGCTAACATGCTTAATTTCTCTTTTCCCTTCTTCTCTGTTTTTAGTCCTGCTTCCCTATTCTTTATATTTTTACCTGGCCTGCAACAAGAACTAATGAGGGGGGTCCTACTTAAGGTTTTAAGGTCCACGTAAAGCTTGCTACTGTAGCCTAGCTCTGAGCATCTTGCAACAATTCATTTTGATATTAGTAAATTTCAATTGAATTGAAATTTCTTGAATTGAATTTTGATTTAAAATGAAATTGAAACTACTTTGTAACCTTTAAAGGCACTACATAAATAAACATTAATGGCTATCATCTTTATTGCAATGTGAAAGGAACTGATCTTGGAGTACTTACATGTGACTTGCACCACAGGATAAATATCTCTGCAACCATTCTAAAGAGCTCATTGGAGTCAGAATCTGGTTCTTTCAGCCACCTGGACCTGCAGCAACAGAAAGAGATTAATACGCCTTCTGTACCTTTTCTGCAAACAGCAGCATCCGCCTCATCTTCTTTAAATACTCCTAAAACTGAGCTAACCTGTTGTTGTCCACGTAACGGATGAGCATGGGGTAAAAGGCGTACAGGTCCCTGCAGAGAACGGCAAACTCATCCAGGATGAGCAGCTCGGCCTCCTGGGTGTCTCCTTTACTGTCCGCCTTGAGGAGCTCCTCCTCAGCCACCACCTTCACCGTCTTCTTCTTTAATTTCTCCAGTGTGGGGAGGAAGTGGCTCTTTAGCAGGTCTGCACGGGCCTTGCCGATGATGGGTTGTACATAAACTGAACAGTAAAAGACAGAGAAAATATAGTTTTATCATAGTTGCTTGATTTCATGTAAAATGATGTAGCTCAAGCTTTTTTCCAAACGACGATAAACTACACTACTGCTTTAACCACAAATGCTTCTCACTACCTTTCCTCTTTGAACAATTTCTGTTGTATTTAAAAAAAATGCAGATTTTAAAGTCAATTTCTGGAAGCTCTATGCACTGCGATGCTTTTATGTTGATGTTTAGCAGGCATTACATTGGTCATCCTAGTTTAAAATTAAGACATGCTTGGCCGAAAACTAGGCATACATCTGTTCATTCTGCACCGATCTTTTCTCATCACTAAGCTACAGAGCACTGAGTTGCAACCACTACTTACCTGCAATTCTCTTCATCCAAGAGGCCTCATCGATGCCCAGGTTGTTGTTGAGGATCTTGAGGATGTTGCCAAGAATGAGGCTGAGGTGCTCTGAGGTGACGGTGGTGCAGCAGATGCTTCCCCCGCTGGCTGGCTGGTTTTCAGGACCCCTCTCCCACCAGTAGGACAGATAGTTACACAACATGGGCAGCACCACCTCGATCACATGGGGCATCTCTGTGTACCGTGCTCCGGACTCAGCCATGTCATTGATGTCCTTCATTAACCCGTCCAGCCGTGGCATCCCAGGACAGACTTCCTCCACTGAGTCTGGTATTCCTAGGACTAAAACACCACAGGGCACAGACATGTGATTCCATCCATTTCTCAACCAATACATTTATGTCTCTTGCTATATCTTTTAAGAATAGAAAGCCTTTTAGATGATTTAATAAACGCTTGTATAATTAGATAACTACAAACGACTTACTGGCTCGTTCTCTGGCACTCTTGGTATTAAAGACGGAGCAGGGGTTGTACGTGTTGAGCAGCGGCTCCAAGAAGGCTACAGGCATAGCCCCAGCCAGAGTCGCCAGACACTGACCGAGTGCTGGCAACTGCCTGAGGGTCACAAAAAGAGTCAGTAAATGCCAGTGTGCTTCCTTACCAATTAAACAATACAAGATTTAAGCTGAGGATACCTTTCGACGTAGATATTTTTCCCAGTGCCCAGTGCATAGAGGCTGGTCAGGATTCGATAGCAGGACACTTGGACATCATCCACTGGGAGAAGAAACAAAGAAAAATCAGGAAAGAGCAGGTGGAAGTAAAGTTGATGATGAAACAGCTGTTTCAGAAAAATTCTCAAGTGACAAATGCATTTAAAAATGCAGAACAGTGTTTTTCCTTTATGCTAATCAGTTTATCTATAGGTCTATATTTTTATTAGTTCATTTCTTAACAGCTCAGTTAAGTCTTCTGGATATTTTCAAGGTGCGATTACCATCTGCTGTCACTGCCACTCATGTTGCGTCAAATCTTCCTTGTGGCTCTGTAATCCCGATTTACGCTATGATTAGGCCTGATTTTCAGATGCAGCGCATTTTCCCCACAGAACTGACCGTCACAAATTACATGACCTCAGTAAATCCAGTGGAATACATGATTAACCTCTGTTAACATCTCTCCTGCCATTATAGGAAGAATCCTCTCTTGAATGCGTAACCAGTACGAAGAGAGAGACACGTCTTGCAAATATTGGCTTAACAGACACAAACCGCTCAGTGCACCTGTTTGATAAATCCAGCAAATTTCTAGGGACAGAATGAGTGAATCTACTCTTAAGAAAAATGTGCAAAAAACATTTTAAGTAACCAGCACTCAACATGGTCAGTAGTTAAACAAAATGTGTTTTAGTCATTTTAACTATTCGTGTGTATCACTCCATAATACTGTATGGAAGCCGAATTGATATGAACGCTGCATTCTAAAGCACTGAAGAAAACTCATGTGTTACAAGCATGTTATGATGTATTACAATTAACTTAAAGCTGACACTTGAGTATTTTCCAGCCTCTCCAACAACATGTTTGATCATTTCTTTGCTGTCAGGACTCACAAAGCAGGTCGACTCCAAAGTGGTGTTGAGTGATGTGCTCAAACAGAGCAGTTAGGATGGGGAGCAGAGCTACAGTGGTGTAGTTGATATTCTGCGACACTCCTTTCATCTGCGAGCGGGAGTGAGTGAACTTCCCCAGCTTCAGGTTCTCGAAAGTTTTCTCCAGGTCCTCTGCAGCGTTCTCAAAGAAAGTCCTGAGCCCCACCCTCACCATCTCTGAGCCCGACTTCATCACTGTCCTGTTGGAGTGAACGAGAGCGTGATAAATGACTGAAACCCAATGAGGAGATATGCAAGGGCAGGGCTATAATAAACCACTGGACATACCCCTTGGTATGCAAAGGACAATGCTGTTTACCCACAGCAGGACACGCTCACATATGCAATTAACTTCACTCTCACAGTCACTGAAGGTTTTAGTCATGAAATATGAGATGTGAGTATCAACCTGACCGCCCTCACACTGAAATATAAATGATTTATTTCATGAATTAGGAGAATATTTAAATCCAAGGTGAGTTTGCCAGTGTTGGAGCTTAGAAACACTATATGACACTGAAATAGCACAATGCATTAATATGATTAGTCTGTCTGTTTTCAGCATTTCACAGTTCATAACATTGGTGAATGAATTACCCATTGTTAAGTGTTGTGTCCCAGAAGAAAGGAGAAATGAAAGACAGAGTCTTTGGGCTTCAGCTGTAGCTCTTCGGCACAAACAAGACACAATAATACATTGCCAATTTAGCCTCATTATGTGTGAGCAGCATTAACAAACAGTACATTGTCTCTAAAGAACACTATGAGCCTTGGGCAACACGTGCTGCATGAAATTTGTGCTGCTTATTTAAATGCCAGTGGAGGCGCTTTGTTAATGCCACCACTTCCCATAAGACTCCACAATTCTAAATGTTTTAAAAGAGAACGTTCATGACAAATATGCTACTCTTGAGGATCCAACAGAGGTTAAGTCCACTTTACAGTAGAACAATATAAATGTCCTAATAAATTTATGTTTAACCACAATCATTATTAAACATTTTGACATTTACCATTTTTTCAACTTTTCACTTTAAGAAGAAAAATCCCTTTTGTTTTGCACTCTGCCACATTTGAACCCACCTTGTGTCCAGAGTGTGTGCCAGGATATGCAGACAGCTGACCATGGTGGTGGAGTCACTTCCTGCAAAACACCACAAACACAATAGTTCTCGTTAGGATGTGAACACACACAGTCACCCACATCTAAAGACTTTCTTTGAGCCTCTCTCATGACAGAGCTGAGCTTGTGGTCAGCCCACCAGTGGGATGTGCAGGTTAAGGTTTCATTTAAATGTGTTAAGGTCAGTGGATCAATGTTCAGTTCACCACCTGGGCTTGATGTAGGATATCCACTGTAGTTAAGGGCAGAGTGGTTGAAGTAATGAAATCAGGGGTTTAGCTGACTGATTTACATATGAAAACCTCAAAATCTAAATAATCAATGATTATTTCAGTGGCTGAAAGGAAGCTGAAGTTGCTGTTGTTTTAAACAGTAGCAGCACTATGGGAAATATGCTTACTGTTTCTTTTTTGTTTGTTTGTTTGATGAGAAAATAGAGATCACTCTCACTTAAACAGTCAGCAGCCAGTTAGCTTCGCTTAGCATATAAAATGATTTGCATAACTTCATATAATCTATAAAAATTTACAAGCAGCTTGATTTTGTTAGGTCTGGAGCAAGTTAAACAAGACGTTTCTCCGTTCGTTGTTAATCGGTTTCTGGCAGTAGCTTCTTATTTATTGTACAGACATGACAGTAGTATCAATCATTTAACTCTCAGCAAGAAAGCAATTAATTTTATGAAATGTCAAGCTATTCCTATAGGATTTGACTCTGCACCTTCATAGATAAATATTCCATTAATTTATTGTTCAGTGTGCTGTTAATAAAGCCCTAAAGACATGACATACATGTATAAACACACATGCACATGCATTCCTGACCATTCAGAAGGGAACAACTTACCAAAGAGAGAAATCCTATGTCTGACAAGAGCTGCCAGTTTACAAAACAGGCTGCAGACGTGCAGAATAGAAACAGGGAAGAAATCGCAAAATCACAGTGAGTAAATGTTTCTGTAGAAGATTAGTAATTAAGATTAGATTAAGCTTTATTTGCACAGAGTACAAGTACTAAGTCAATGAACTACATCTCATCTAAACAGAAGTGCAAAAGCAGCAGTAAAGTGCATATTATGCTGTGTTGGTATATAAAGTATGTTACAGTATAAACAAAAGGAAGAGTATGGACAGAGTGGTATTCATGCAATGAGTGCATGAATATAATAGATGTGGATATGCTTTAAGTACAATATAGGATTATAACACTTCAAAAATTTGAGCAGAGAAAGACAACCAATTAGCATCATGCTGCATTGCTACGTGGAAGTGAATGTGTGTGTGGGTACCTGGTGACCATCTCCTTCTCCTTGTTGGAGGCATAACCACTGCTGCTCAGGTTTTTATTGGGGGAGGAGAGGAAGTAGAGAGAGTGGTTCTTGAAGTACTGGTCGATGAGCGGGAGAAGAACCTGGAGGAGGGCAACGATGATGACAAGAGCAAACCAGTGTAAAGAAAATAATATGTTAAAGTTTTAAGCATTTATGCTAAGCTGTATCATATGACTTCCTTACTTTGGCAAAAAACTTGATTTCTTGTTCATGAGGTGATCTGTCTGTTTTTCCACTGGCAGCCATGGCCTCTGAATTGAGAATATAAAAAAGATGTTTACCACCGGTAAACTCTTATAAGTCTTTTTAACGTCTTTAGTCTTATGTAATAATAACATATGTGAGAGAAAAGTGTGACAGCTTTCTACAAATGTACATACCTAAATGCGAAATGAATTCCTGGGCTGAGTCAACATACTTGAGCAGCTTCTTGAGGAATTTATAGGCAAACCTTTTCTCCATAGAAGAGGAATCCTGCTCCAAGTCCTTCAGACCTCTGCAACATAAGAAGACATTATCTATAAATTAATATTTTGACAACACTAAATTCCTTTAATAGCATTTGATAAAGGACTCCATTGACTACTGATGGCTATGAAGTGGTGTAAAGACCTTAATGTAATATCAATGACACACATTGGGCGTATTGACCTTGTGATGCTATAACCATTAATTTGCAGGAAGCGGAAAAGGTCTTGAGCCTTCTCTCGATCACGGGCTTTCTCCTTAGCTGTCAGCGTGTCGTAGGGCACTAGAAGAGGGTGTGTCCCTCCACCTGAACAAAACAAACAAACAAACAACAAAGTTTTCAGATGTAATCAGCAACAGTGTGTCTCCCTGCCTAATGTCTGTGTGAGGGCAAACGGTAAAATAGAGTGGTAGCATTGCTCAACTGAACCTGTTTAGTCAAAACCAGCTGGACAGACATGTGCACATACGGCGTAGCACTTATAACCCATACAGAGTCTCTGTCTGTCTGGTTTGCAGGAATCTTTGTGATGTAGGCTGTGCATTCATGATTGACTTCATTAGCAAATCACCTCTGCTTCCAAGGTCACTTTTTTTCTTCTTGGCCCAGATGTTATGGTAATTTTCAGCCACCGCCTCTACAATCCCCTTGTATCAAAGACAAAAACAGACAAACTCAGCGAGAAGCACATCTCGCCCACGCTACTCATTGGCATTCAGCTAAGACTGCTTTTGATCTTGTATTCAGCCTGAGATCGTTTGATATAATAAAAGGGAGAAGTACAACAAAACAAATGTGGGGTCACTCACCTGCAATTCCCTGGATAGAACCACGTTGCTTGTGTCTATCGGGCTCGGATTGAAACCGTTGGCCTGGAAATAGATGCAGATTTACAGTGAAACAAATGAACACTTGGACAACAACAGATTGATGCTCTAACAACATTTGTTAAAAGATTATTATGTGTCTTTGTGCTTTCAATCTATTGTGGAAGGAATTTGGCAACAAAATCAGCTTTGTTTTCCCAGTAAATAACTGATCAGCTTGTTTTCAACTGCATACAGTAGCAAAGTTGTTAAAAGTCACTGTGTGAGTAAAAGCAGCCTAAACTCAATTAACAATAGTAATAAGTATAATGGTTAGTAACAGGCAATGAATGAGTAATTGAAATTGTTTTCAGAAAGTACAGGTAATGATTATAATTTTAAAAATAGCTAGAAAAATTGCTGAAAAAATTAACATTAGCTAAGAGTAAAAAGAAGTCACAACAATTAGCTATCTAATAGTTAAAAATAACAAAAATTAGGACGTCAAATATTTAGCTAAAAGTATTTAGCTAGCAGTGACGCTTAATATTTTTGAAAAGTTAGCAAAAATAATGAAAAAAACAGTAGAAATAGCTAACATTAGCTAAAAACAGTCAGAACAGCTAGAAATAAATGTTTAAAAAATTAAATGGAAAAGAAAAAAACATTGTAAAGTAATTCGCTAAGGGTAATAAACAGCTGAAATAGTTAGCCAAAGGTAATGCTAATGCTAATTTTCAAATTGCTACAAATACATCTTGAAATAGCCGAAATAAATTTAAAAATTGTGGAAAAGTTGATAAAAAGTAAATAAACCAGTGAAAAAAGTCATCTAGAACTTACCGGTAGGCAATTTACAATAGCAAAAAGATGGAATAAACTGTTGAAGTCCAGCTTCTGTTTATCCATTTTCATAAAATTAATAGTTTTGGATACAAGCCAGTTTAAAATCCAAACTAGATGATGATGATTTCTGCATTTTAATGGCACATTTGTTCAAGAGAAAAAAGTATGTCATAAAAGATGAGATTTTTTCCAGGCATTAACATCACTGACTTTATCTACATTCTTCATACTGGAGATGAACAATTTTCAGGAGACTTGCTTTTATGACCTCTTTTCATTGCGTATTATACGTCAGCCATGATGCATTGTGAACCTTTTACAACACAATATTAATGCTCTGGTGTGATGCAACAGCAATGAATTTTATTTTTGTTTCCAATTTTTTTCTGAGACAGAAACATTAATCTTTTGTGCTTTACCTGTGAAGCCTGAGATATCTTTCTCATTTTCTCACTCTCCCTCTGTTGAGACATGGTCTCTCCATCCTTAGTCCTGTCGATGCTCCAGCCCATTGCCAGTATACTCTTCAGGGACTCTCTTATTGGCCATCTGTAGATCTCCTTCTCCTGATGCACAGACACAGAAATGAAAGCAAAGAATATACCCAGAAGCCTTAGTCTTTACATCATCTCTTCAATATTATTCAGTATACTGTACCTTCTCTGTAAGGGCTTTATAAGTCCTGAGCTGAGGGTGAGTCTTCGCCTTCTCATCCACACAGTCTCCATATTTCCACCCCAGCAGAACCTGAGGCACAAACAGAGAAGGTGAAAACAATCCTAATTGCCCTCAGAGTCCCTTGAAGATAAGATTTATTATTTGACAGACTGGAAAGATCAAGCACACACAACAAATTACAGAGTTATGGTACATTCAGATCTTGCTGTTCTCAGCTCTTGCTAATTTTTTTTTTTGACAGATGCAACAATGCAAACTAAGCAGCTGGCACAAAAGAGAGCAGAGGTCTTCCGCTCAGAGACTACCACAGTTATTGTCAGCATGCCCAGAGTATCCCTTTCGTTTATGACAAAAAGAGGCATTACCAAAAAGGTAAAACTGCTGTGGTACAGAAATAAAGGAAAACATGGAGATATTGATCTGAATTGATTGTTCCCACTTTTATATGGCTGAAAAGCTTTCCAGGTGATTATCCTGCTGCACAATATTTCTTCAAGGTGACATTTTTAGTGTCCCATCCTTTTTTTTACAACACTCATGACTTGCTCTGAGTCAAATAGTGCACCATTTAATACCCATTTCCCCTGGTGGAGGCTCTTATCTTTGGCCTTACCTTCTCTGCAGACCATTTCTCATGGGAGTGCTCGGCGTATTTGTTGGCAAAATGCTCCAGCTTCTCTGGAAGAGCAATGCTAGAAAAAAATTGCCAATTAGTCTACAAATGTATGCAAATACATGTTAGTGAAGTCATGTGCAGTTGTGTTGTACATGTCATTACAAATGTAATTAGGCTGATTCTTTTTTTCTCATAGATGTCTGGCTCTGAAATGGCTTACTTAGCAGTATTGATGGGCTTAGGGTCAAAGTTGCCCTGAGCATCTACAGACACAGGCTTTTCCACAGTGGTATTAATGGAGGCATCTACGTAGTCTGGTGGCAAAGCTCCAGCTATGGCACTGAGGCAAGGCATGGCCATCTTGAATAGCTCTGGGTCATACTTCTGCATGGGGAGAAAGAGAGAAGAAAGCTTAAATGTAAAAATGTATCTCTAAAATGTTGTTTGAGCAGATCTCTGCAGCTAGAAATGTTACTTAACAAATGTAAAGTAATGTATTTAGTTGTTCGTTAAAGCTAAATAAAGCCGTACAGCCACTCTGTTCCGGGAGAAACAGCACAGCGGCCAGCGGAAGAGACGCTAATGAAGAATTATTCTAAAAGCTGAAGAACCACTGCCCGAGAGGCTTTGGATCAATGATGGCTGTCCAGATATTGATGTTTTCAAACCGGCCCTTTGCACAGCCTCCTTCCATGAGCGGGCATTTAGAGAGATGTGCTGAGTTCAGCCATCTGCATCGCTAACAGTCCTCAAGGTATTTGAACCAGCGAGCCCTCTGCACACATACATGTTGATTGACACTGTGATGGATTAGCTGACGTGAACTGTTTTCTGTGACACACTCTATTATTAAATGTTGTTCAACAGGAGGTAGATGTCAACCATTTCTCAAATACATGGAAATGACCAGTATGAAGTCAAAATGAAGAAACTATAAGGAATCTAAGTAAGAGATAAAACTGATATTTTCCACCTCACCCTCTGGGACAGAGAGTCAAACACTCCCCAGAAGATCTTCTTGGTGAGTAGAAGTTCATCCTCAGATGCTGTACCGAAGCTACCCCAGCCCGACGGGAGGCAGTAGAACTTCCAGTTCTGCTCGTAGTGGTTGGTGAGCAGCTGGAGGTCACAAAAAGGGGAAAGGGCAAGACATAATAATAAATATAGTGAGTTTAGACAGCTCAGAGTGTTTTCAGAGACGGTTGATCAGCATGCATGCATAATAAAGAGCACCTCAAAGGGAATCACTTCTCCCATTCTGAGTACAAAACATATATAAAATGTGTACATGAAAGTGAGGAACAACTCTGTCTTCCATTTCACAGGCCAGTCACAATCTATTACAGCTCCAGCATTTCTCTCCTGTGGCCTGACAGATGGAGTGGAGCAGTGGAGCCAACAAACCTGTAATCACACAAGTCCAGTACTTCATCCCCTTGTTTTCCCTCCTCGAGCTGCCCACTTCTTGCACACCAGATGATTAACACCACAGGTGTGATGCAACTGTACACTTCCGAATGTGTGTGTGTGAGTGTGAGAGAGAAGTGAACACCAGCTATGTTACATTAAAAGTACACCCTCTCTTGAGTCAGTGGAAATAAGCTGTAGGTAGCTCGCCACCAAGTTGACAATCTAAAAAACTGGGGGAGTAAAGCGTAACCAAGCAGCGACCACACAGATAAAGAAGAGGTTAGATAATGTAGAAAAGAAGAGGAAAAACAGTAATTGAAACAACAGAGATTAAAAGTAACCAGCAGATAATGAGAGAGGCCAACTAAAAGTGAGGCATGCAGGCAACGCAACAGGAGGAGTGAGATAAAGGATGACAAAGGGATTTAAAGAGAGTGAAAGAAGTGAAGAAATTGTTGCCCACCCTTAGAGGCATCTTGCAGTAATCAGTCAGCAAGGGCACATCAAAGACGAGGCGGCGCAGGAGCTGCTGCAGCATGGAGGGACGAAGGTGCCTGCAGAATAGGGTGAGACAGAGATAAGAGTGCTGCTGCCCAGGGCTGCCTTTAAACAGGACATCTTCAAACTCTGACCAATTCTGTCGCATTGACTTGGAAGAATATTTGTGGAAACTGGGCTCTGACTTACAGTAGAATTTCCCTAGAAAGCTGATAAAATATGCTGCTAATCTTTGCTTTTCCTGCCAGGTGAGATACGAGTGTTGGTGTACCATCACTGGCTAGAAAAAGTTAGAAAAGTTTGTTCTGCTCCTTACTTGCAAACAGACAGCAGGCACTCCTCTATTGCATCTCTCTGCGCCTTGGTCAGTGAACGTCCCTTGGAAAGGCGGTAGATAGTGTGCAGAGTGGAGTCGATGAGGGTGGCGTAGTGTTCGGTGCCGGCAAAGAGAGGGGCGCAGCGGGTGAGGAGGGGCAGCATGGCCGAACCAATGTAGCGGTTCATAGCCAGCGCTGTCTCTGTGGTGCACAACCCATCCTGTAGCGAGACAAGATCATGTTAGCATTTGCATGTTATTTAATTTAAAGTGAAACTACCGTGTGTAAATTTAAAATAACACTTTTGCAAAAGAAAAATCACATGCTGCCAGTGCTTTGTGGTTAGCCTTTCTTGAAGTGTTTTGACAATGTAAGCAAATGTTACAAAGATTTCCCATCTTTATCTGTGCTACTGCAAGCAGAACCAGGTAAAATTACAACCCCAAAGACCTCAGGTTCTCGCATATGCATTAAATAAATTAACGAATGTCTGTCAGCGTAAACAAGACTATGTTTGCATAGATGAATCAGAAATAACAGCCATGGGTTGAGTGATATTCTTTGCTGTTGCCACATTAACAATGTTGAAAAGGAAAGACATTAGCTTTAGGGAAGGCCAGCGCTAAAAACAAAACAAGTGTGACAGAGGTCTGAGTTGTTGCTAAAGGCTCTCTTCACTGTCGAGGAGATCACCAGACCTCAAGCACAAGCTCACAGAATAACCGACTTAATTGCTTGCCAGATGCTGAAAACAACTTTCTTCCCTTGTGTGTGGCTGCGCTTTAAATAAACCTTTTGAACAAATTACATGATGATAGATTCATTGTATCTGAAAGTGTGCACCAGATGTATTTGAGAGTTTGGGTTAAGCAATCCAGCATGTACCAATGATTTAGTTCATCTACTTAAAACTCTATAAACTTTTTTGATAAATAAGAGTACAGAACAATTACATTAATCAAACATAATGAAACTAGAACCTTGGCTTAATGAGCAGCTCCTCATTAGTATAAAAGGATCCCAATAGTATTGATCCTGAAACTCCTTGATGAAGTTCATGTTACAGTGGCTGGCGATTCATTATGTCTCTCCCACGCTGTTGTCAGGTCTGCCTACCGTATCCAGAGTGGTAGCAGCCCTCAGGTCAGGCAGGAAGCCCACTTCGAGCAGGTGAAGCAGAAAGCTCTGGTCTTCGATGCCGTACACTCTGTCTAAAAAGAGCACCATGGGGGCTTTGTGGTCCGGACAGAAGCTGGCGGACATGTCAGGCTCTGTCACCGACCCATCTGAGACAGATTGAGACAGACAAATGAAGGTAGAGCATCTTGAACAGCATAATCTACGCAGGTGTGCAGTGGAGGAAAACCGAGGGAAAAGCGTACAGTACATAATGGCAAGTCTTTTCTGATTATGGGAGTCATGTGTATTCATTAGGCAGCAAGCAGCAGTTTTCTGGTGCCGGAGCCTCAGATCGCTGTCTTCACTCTTGGCCTGCTGACAAAGCTTGTGTGGCGGTGCTCACAGCAGCAAATTTAAGAGGCGAGCCTTGCCATGCTTATGCAGATCAATCAATAGAGCAAGACAGCTCGCTATACAAATGATCTGGCTTACTCAGAGCTATGGGAGTGCGCAGTAAAGCGTTGTGCTGATTAAAAAGGCATGAGCAGTGAAATGAAATCAATAACTTTCCACTTTGCACTGAATGCGCAGAGTTTCGCCACCACTGTGTTTTCATGTTTGCTACATATCCTGTCATAGCATGCAAATGAGAAGCTTCTGTTGTCTGGAGAAAACATCAAGATGTTATTAGAGTGAATATGCTGACCAGCACCTTTGTTGATTATGGGCATTTTGAGTGGTATGCTGATGATTCCTACAAGGTCCTCAGTCGGAACCAGAGAGCGCAGGATGGCACGGATACGCAGAGCTTCACCTTTCCCCTTGTTGATGAGCTGATGACAGAGAAAGCAAGAAAATTAGAAAACAACAGAAGAGTTCAGGAAAAACAAGAAAAAATTCACAGCTTTTTTACAAACATACATGCATCTCAGGGGCGCAACGTCCCAACAGGTCAATGAGTGCAGAGTAGAAGGACATGATGGCGTTGCCCATGTGGACCACCTCCTCCTCGTCATCACCGTCAGCAGACCTAAGAGTGGGAAAAGGGAGGAGACGAAGCACACAACCTGCCTTCAGGAAGAACAGCTTTAAAGGACATCATGGCTAAAATGCAAGACAAAGGGGATCAGTGGCTAATCTTCAAGGTAAATCCTTAACACTGATTTTATAGGGTTTGCTTGATTTTTATGGCTTACACATCAGAGCTGACTCCCTGGACGGAGCCAGGCAGGTCCAAAGCAGGCGTCTCAGAGATCTTAATGGCTTCCTTCATGGCAGCCAGGAGGCCGTTCCCTCCCTCTCCCCTCAGCGCAGGTCCGAAACACTCCGGACGACGGATGAGCAGTTTGACCACGACACTGGAGTTCTCCTCCACACTCTCTCCTGGAAGACAAACAAAAAAGATCATATATGAGTGCATACATACATAGAAAATACATAATATCAGCAGGAAAATACAACACATTCAACTCCTTCTTAGCCTTAAAACTCTAGCTAGATTATTCATTATTCTGCATGTTTAGATAGAGAAACAATACAGGAATAAACAGAAAAAGAGTGAGAAACAGAATTAAAGAGAGACTGGATGGTAACAGTAGTCATACCATTGACAAAGACAGCAAACCGCAAAAAGGAAAGGTAACGCTCTCCCTCAATGGGATTCCAGCCGATGTCTGGATAACCTTTAGCCAGGAGCATTGGGCAACTTTGAAGACCACAGCCAGCCAGGTAAGTAACCACCTGCAGAGAAATTACATATATCACATCACATGTAGCCAATAAAACATATGCAACCTTGAACTGTCCAATCTATCTTTTAATTTGGATATCATTATCTTTAAACACAATTCTGCATATGTAAAGTCCCTTTTTCAACTGATTTTCTTCCTGATTATATAGTAAATGAATCTCTCTCTCTCTTTTTTTTTTTTTATACCTTATCCAGATCAGGTTCTTCCAGTGCCAGAGCCAAGCCGTTGTTGTCCATCACTGAAGAAGCAGCCACATCCAGAGGAGTGGAGCCCCTCATAGCTGGAGAAGCTAAACGAAAAAATAAAGCACACTTATACTCAACTTCTTACAGCTAGTTCTATTCTATTTTATACTAATACTAATATATCTAGACAACTAAAATGTGCCTGTGTGAACACGTCAACTGATGCTAAACAAACAGCAGGGGGTGGTATTTCCCCTCCTTCAGGTTTCACCAGGAGCTAATGTGCCAGCACAGAGTTAGTTCGGTTTGCACCAGATACTTCAGCTATATCAGGTTTAATAGAGTTTGTGGGAACCAGCTTATGTAGCACTGTGCTCTCAAACACATTGGTACACTGTGGTTATTGCTTATATGCTTTCAAATAACTGTTTTTCTTAGGACTTCATTTTGATTTGATTTATAGTTAACTTTGTGCTACTTCATTCGTAAGTAACACGTGGAGTAGTGTAGATATGCCTTCATATCTGGGTACAGGGTTGTGTACATCTAAGGGAGACACTCTCATGCACACACATCTTTCAAGGTGTGAGGCTATTATACAGACGGGTGACAAATTAAAGGAAAAACTGGAAACCCTACAGCAATGGGCTTCAGTGACTTTGTTTGTAGTGGGGGGCATTGGGTTGGAAAGGTTTGGGTCCACTTGTCTCTTTAGAGGAAAGCATCACTGCAGAACTGTAGTATCTGATCTGAGACATGCATTACTTAATAAGTTAGTAGAATGGAATCTGTTTTGCCTGTTGTAGTATCTGACCAGCAACTTGCGGGAAAACATACATTTCCTTTTTCCCTATGTAAGTAGGTAGTGTCTGATCTGAGATGTGTGTTTCTGTTTTGGGAATGTTTATGTTAAAGTGGCTTCTGTGTCTGGGAGATCGTAAAGTGAAGTGGGGCCTGTCATTGAAGGGAAGCCATATGTTATGTTAGGTTTCCATACCTGAACCTATATCAGTGAGTGCCTTCTGTTATCCTAGAAGAGAAACCCTGCACTATGCTGACTTAGGGACACATCCTGTTTCTCGCCACAGTCGTCAGATGTTGAGCTCATATCCTTCACCAGAAGGGTATAAAATGACCACTAGCCCATCATTCTGGGAGATGTTCGTATTGGCTGTGAATCTCCACAGGCAAACCATGGGGCCTGTTCAGATGCTGTCTTTTTTTTAAAATAATAAAATCATATTAAAAGCAACAGTGTCACCAGACATGTTATTCAACATCGGCACATCTAAGAGAAACCACGACAGAAGAATACAGAGTTTTTCTGTGACCAACTTTATTCTCAAATAAAATACACTACCAGTCAAAAGTTTGGACTCACCTTCTCATTCAATGGTTTTTATTTAATCGTTTTATACATTGTAGATGTAATACTGATTACATCAAAACTGTAAGAGAATACATATGGAATTATGTTATAAAAAAGCGTTAATCTTCAATATTAATCTACAATGTAGAAAGTAATCCAAATAAATTAAAACCATTGAATGAGAAGGTGTGTCCAAACATTTGACTGGAAGTGTATTTCTATCCTGACAAAGTGGTCTCTTCCCAGATGACACTGTAGCCACCCATAGGGCAGGAGAAGTCACCAAATGGTTTGGTCGACATGAAAATGATAGGTTGCCAGATCTTAACCCATATGAACACTTACAGGAGATGTCGGACCAACAAATTAGATATTCCGTCAGTAGAGTTCAACAGACTTGGAGTGTCAGTGCCAAGGAGCATTGAAGTTGTTCTGGCGGCACAAGTTACCAAACACTTTTCTTAGAAACTTTATGCTAGTTTTTCCTTTGATTTGTCACCCATCTGTATGTGAGAACAGAAGAACAGAACAAGTCTGCTGGTGGCCAAAGGGTAGTTACAATGCATCACCAATATTAATGAGAGTGCTGGCAGTTTTTGCAACTCATCTTTCATACATTCTGGAGTTCATTTTATAGATATGTTTGGGTCTTTCTAAAGGAGAATATGGCAACCACTATACATCTTTATGTTTAGATACCTTACACCCTCTTGCAAGTTCTCCATATTTGTATGTTTTGACACGAATCATCTTCATCAGGTAAAATCATGCAGCAGTTCGGCATCAGCAGTCATTGGACTAACCGACAATCAAAAGTCGGCTACTAAACAGAACTGCACCCACCTAGGCCCACGCTACTATTCTCCAGCAGGTAGCTGAGGTGGTCGAACATGGCTTTCTGGTTCTGACGACTGATCCGGCAGAAGTAGCACAGGAAGCGACAACAGCTGGCCACCATCTTTGGGAAGGCAATTTCCTGTAGGGTAGCACAAACAGACTAAGTAGGGTCATAAACTCTCTCTTGAATCTTAAGAGTAGGCTTCATGGTTCAGTCCTAATTTTTTTTTCCAGGCAAGCTAGCTCCTAAAAAGACAGTAATTTGACTACAAGTGGTTCTGGAGCGGTTGCTGCTTTACTCTGGGGTACCGGGTTTACTGTAATAATGTCCTTTAGACTTGTTACACTACATTCCCCTGCATGTCTTCATTCCTAATTAATGTGTAAAAGGTCTGACCTCTTCACACACTGCCAGCTAAACAGTCGGCCACATGCTGCCCTTCTGCCTAGACTCTGCTGTTGTCAGGACCGCGTCTTCATTAATGAGCACTCATCTTGTGACCATAGTTCCCGCACAAATGATAACATACAAAACTGGACTAAAATACAAACGCTGGGTTAGAGAGAACATCTTTCATGGCGAGGAGGTGCCGTGAACTCTGCGGGCGCCTGAGGAAGTGCAGATTAACATAGAGGTAGAAGCTGTCGAACCTGGGACTTGTCTCCTCCGAGCACATTGACCATCACCTCCATGACAGTTTCATGCATTCCCAGTATTCTCATGAGGTTTGGATGCTGGTAGAACACCTTGTTGTTCATGATGTCGCTGGTAAGTTAAAAGAGATGGAGACAGAAGAATAGATGCTCATTGAAAAACTGACATCACAAATTAGGTGTCTCCTAAAAAAATGGAGATTTCAAAGAATCAAGGAACGTTGGACAAAAAACTTAGCGCCCTACCCCAGTCCATCAATCATTAGCTTCTCCTCCTCCTTTCCCATACGAACGGAGAGCAGAGATCGGATCTGACCGAGGGAGGCCAGGAGGTTTATGGTGTCCTGGACCGAGGCAGCGCTGATGGTGTACGTCTTCCTCATGGCCCGGAGTAGCTCCCCAATGCTGTCGTACTGCCTCCTCAGCAGGCTGAACATCTTACGGACGAGCTCTGCGTCCTGGATGTGGCACTCCTGGGCCCAGCTGACCATGGTCTGAGAGATGAGCTCCTTCAGATTGGCTGCAAAGAAAATTGGGTAAAGCTGACTGAACTCCTTTTTATCAAAACAAACTTGTTTTTTCAATAATTTGAATATGTGGTAATAGCAAATTTCCTGTTTTCATCACATTCTAAATGACATGAACAAGAAACTTTTCTGGCATATGAGGCTGTAAGTGAGAAAAATGTCATAATCACACACTTTGGATAATTCAAACAAGCATAATACTTTGTTCAAATGATCCTGTGCTTATAATGCAAATCATAGCATGCAAAATTACTGAAGTGACCTTGGACATTCTATATTAAGCAATAGCAGTTGAGCTGTGAAACTTATGCATTTTATGGACACATCTCTTGCCAAGGGACCTTTATACGTCTTCCCTTCTCAGAGATGAATGAAAATTACATCATTAAACATAATTAAAGCTGCAATAGAATGATTTTTGAGGGAGTTTCAGGAGAAGTAGAAGTTCATTGCAGCAAGTCGCCAACTTTGTCTCTCTGTCACTTGGCGTGAGACAAGCAGAACTTTTTCTCTAAAAACTGCTGCCATGACTGCTGAGAGTCCATCAGAGCAGTAAAGATCTCATCATAAAACCAAAAATGAGTTGAAAGATGTAAAAATGCCAAGTAGAGCTGAGAGAAACTACAGAGTTTGATCAAAATTTTCAGTTGATTTAGCAACACAAGAGACCTTCTTGACATAACTAACAAACATTTCATTTATTAATACAAAAACATGAATTAAATTTGATGTTGTCCAGGTATTATTATATCATACAACTTCCTACACTATTGCGTTTTCAGGCATCATTAAAACTACCTAATGAGCATAAATTTACATATATAAAATGATACAGCTTGGTATAGAAACTGCATTTTTGTTTCCAAAACTGAATATTGCTTAAAATGACACAATATTTTCTCGTATTAAACGGTAAAAGGAGGTGCGCTTTGGCAGTGACGTGCTCACTGTAAGCCTTACTGTATATTTTTGGATTTAAAAGAAAAAATATATCCCCCTTCCATTAACTGAGGTCGCACAAACAGATAGCAACCTCCTTGAAGCACTTATACACACAAAGATGCACATTTACACATAAATCCCAACACAAAGCTCCATTAGGCTGAAAGAGTCTCCACTTGACTGGATGCTCCCTTTTTTACAACCAATGCTCGAGTAGTGAAAAGAAGAACTGGCTCAGTAATGCAAATAAGACCTTGAGCTTGAGCACAGAACAACAACAACAACAAAAAAGACAGACAGATCTTTCACAGTCTCACACGTGGTTTCAGCTTGAGCAAAAAAAAAAAATCTGTGTGTGTGTGTGTGTGTGTGTGTGTGTGTGTGTGTGTGTGTGCGTGTCAGCTGCTTCTTTTAAAGCAGAGGTAATCAGGTGTGTTTCAACAACGTCAGACCTTTCTTTTTCTACTCTGTGGAAAAGAAAACACAGTTTGCGAGCTCATTCATGGAAAGGCACATTTTCAGTGGAGCGGAAACCGAGCCGTGTTACGCAAAGAATAAGGAAAGGAAGAGGATAAGATATTAATAGTTCTGCTTCTGAGGTCAAAGGAAGACATTTGTTTGGACAGCTCATATGTGAGTTACCCTTAAGGCTTCATTAAAACCAGATCCATAGGTTGTGTGGGTGAGGGTGTGTACTTCTTCTTGGGGTATGAATACACAAAGGAGGGAAAGACATCAATTAAACAATTCAGAACCATAAAAAATTAGTCATTTAAACAGAATTGATTTCCTTAAAAGCACTGCAATTAGCTGATTGCGTTTTTAAGGTCCCCGTGTCAGTTTGGTTGATTGGATGTGTTGGTTTTTCAAATGACTCTTTGACACAGGGTTGTCAATCAGTGCAAGGGTGTGTGTGTGTGTGTGTGTGTGTGTGTGTGTGTGTGTGTGTGTGTGTGTGTGTGTGTGTGTGTGTGTGTGTGTGTGTGTGTGTGTGTGTGTGTGTGTGTGTATTTTGTGTGATTGGGTGGAGAGCCAGCAGAATGTCAGCTGTAACAGATCCTGCTGCCGAGGGGCGCGTGGATGTCAGAGAAAGGGCAGAAGCACCGGCTTTTTCCAAAACGAGGAGCGACATTTCTTCCTCTCAGCTAACAGTCTCCACAACACCTGACTCTCACTCCGTCACACGATCAAACACACTCACTCGTTCCCTCTCCATCTGCTTCGCTGTTGAATACACCCCTCCAGCACTTTCACCTCACTACACCCTAACATACAAATCTGGCCAGTCTTGAGTTATGTCGATGGAAGCCAGCTTCTTTTATAGTGCAAGACTTCACACACAACTCCTTTGCCCTCGCTCTCACACACATGGATTTCTTCGAGGCAAGTCATCATGTCTGAGCATTAAATGCTCCTGCTGGATGAACCATTCATCAGAGGAGGAAAACGACTTCTGCGCTCCTTTGGCTTCATTCTTATGAAATAATGGCCAAGGCTACGGCGCCGTCTGTATCTTCAGGGTCTCTGGCAGTGAGATGATGTGATGGGGAGGAGAAGTTATAGCTGGAGTCACAGCACAGAATATTTTTTGTCTTCTTCACTCGCTATCCTACTGTCTCCTCATAAACCCTCTTTTAGAAAAATATACCAATAAATGTCAAGTACACTCACATAGCTGCAAATAAAACATGTCTAGTTTGGAACAAAACAAAACAATCTATCATTATTGGACACACAATATATAATAAAAGGACAAATCATAGCACGACTGAGCAGTGTTAGTCATGGTAGTGGATGATCACTGTCAGTCAGTCCACCACTTGTGCCCAGGCTGAATTATGGCAACAGCTAAAGCATGGATTGCCAAGAAATGTGGTACAGATGTTTATGGCACCTGGAGGCTGAACCTCAAATGCTTGATGATGCAGCAGTAACTCTAATCTTTCCTTATCACACATCCTCAGGTCTGAAAAGTGAAGATAATGCGGAAGAGAAAAAAGATTTAAAGCTGCATTCCTTCTATTAGCCAGCAGGAGGCGACTTCTCTGGGTACAAAAAAAGTCCAATTGTATAGAAATCTGGGAAAAAATGATCGACTTCTTGATTTATTATCTCAGTAAAAATGCACACGTTCAGTAGAGTACAGTGGTCATTTATCTACTGGATAGATGTGCCCCGTTTTTATTAAAAAATGTCTTCTCATGATTAAATTTTTTTTTTGAAATGAATATATGTCCCACTGTAGAATGTAAATATGCATGTTACAAACTAAAGTCCCTTTTATATAAGTTGTTGCTCTACAGAACCTCTCATGAACAAAAATTCCACAGTGTTCCCATAGTTATTCATTCAGCTTCATTAGTGGACAAACCAAAGTAGAATGTCCGCCATGTCCCTTCAAGTTGAAGAAAGGGCTGGACCAATTTATGCATGTGGCACAGCAGATGACTTCACTGATTACTATGAATGGCAGAAATGTCTGTGTTTTCTGAACCATCATTTAAATGTAAATGATAATATTAATAAAAAATGGTCTGCCTCTGCAGTGTAATCGGGTAAAGGCCTACATAATTCATAACTGCAGCGTTGTATCAATGTCCTTGAGTATTTCACAGTGCTTCAGGTGAACTTTTTCTTCATATTCACAACACCTTGTTTCCTCCAAATGATCAAAAGGCACAGAAAGCATTTAAACAAGATAAAACATTATTGAGAAAACTCTGGCTTCACCCTGGCAGAATGTGGCTAATTTGCTAGTTAGACTTAATTCGATTTAACTTTGAAATGCCATCAATGCAGTCGATGTGAATGGAGTTTGTCTGTGCTCCAACACTGTGTTGCAGCAGAATTTTCTGAATGTGAAGTTTGAAACAAGCTGTTAATCTGATCAATCTACATCCGCGGAACACAATGTGTACACTTTTAATGAGAACTAGTTCTACTGAAGAAATATTAGCACACTGATATTAACGCTCAGCTGTAAGTACAGCTTCAAAGCAGTGCTTGTGTGGCTCTTGGAAGCTCTTGAAGATAAATCACATTTCCAGACAATGCATCTGGCTGTACTGCACCAAAGCCACTGAAAGAGGAAAGAAAACAGTCCCAACTAAGAAAGACAAACAAATCCGGCTTCCAATCAAGCTTTAAGTGTCACTACAAACATGTACAATCACAAAATGAGTCGAATTAAAAACACTTTTAGCAGATTTTCCATTATTCCACTCCCTTCCTGTGCTTTTCGGAGCATTCAGCTGTTTAAAAGCACTGTGACGCTCCTGAGCTCTGGCTGCCAATGAAAATTATTCTTCTGATCTGTCAGACCTTGCACAGCCCCCCTGCAGAGACCAACACCACAACGCGAAGCATTCCTTTGGGGAAAGACGCACACTCTTCTATTTTCATCCCACCTTGCTGCTAGCTGCCAGTGATGTGTGTGGTGGTCTTATATGCTGCTCTGTCAGGGTCGTACCTAATCCCTGTGGAGAGATTGCCTTTCAGCGTCTGCAGTCAGCAACACCGAGTTCAGCCCAAATGTACCCGTGTGCAATCTGGCCACTTCTTCTTGTCTGCATCACTCAAGAATAGTCTGAGACGGCAAGATTTCGAGTGGTTTCTTAGATGGGCTTGAAGAGTAAAGAGTACACTCTTTCACATCGCTATTTAGCCAATCAAAGGCAGATATATGAGCCTTGTTTTACTTCCAGAACAGGGTCATTTTTAAGATTATTTGAGACAAACACTAAAAAATAGCAGAACTTTCAAGGCCAGCAAGACCAGGCAGAGTGTGTTTTTTTTTATCAGTAAATAATAATGCACAATCAGTCAGATGATTGGTGGTCCTTTAACCAGAGTGGTACCGGAGATAGGAAATTAGATGCAGCTTGCTCTGCATTTATACCGTTGTGGCGTCCCAATGATTGAGATCGGTGATTGAAAAGGTGTTTGTTACCGTGTGTGCTCTCAACCTTGTGTAGTTTTTCCAGTCCACACATGTATGTGTCTACGGGTTTAACCAGGTGAAGGATTTGGTTTTAGCACTCGTTTTTTTCTCTCCCGTGTCTTGCGGCGGCTGACAGAGGATGCTCTTCACTCTGGAGCCTCTCTTCCATCAGGCTTCGTATTACCATAATGAAATTGAAAAGAAATTGAAATGGAAATGACTGCTACCAGGTGACTCAGTCCACATGACACCGGCAGACAAATAGAGGCAAGACTGAGGGTGCTAGAGCGCCTCCTGTAAATTGCCCTCCGCCTCCCTCTGTGCCGGGAACAGAGACGGAGAGTTCGTACAAAAAGAGGTGAATGAGGCCATGGACAAGAAGAATGTAGTGGAGAGTAAATGGTCAACACGTGAGTTCAGAGCTTGTGCCTTTACAGTTAAATAAATAATGTTAAACAAGCCGCAAGAGAAAGCGAAACATTTGCACTGTGCGGTAAAAGCTTTTAACAAGAAAGTTCGCTATTCCCAAAGGTTTAACTGTTTTTAGCTTGCTAGTGCTTCAGTATGCGGCTGTCGGTACAACACCATAATTGATTTCAATCATATTTATATAGGGTCAGTTCACAACATACACTACCAGTCAAAGGTTCGGACACATCTTCTCAAAGTTTTTTCCTTATTTCTCCTACTTTCTACATCGTAGATAAATACCGAAGATATGAAAACTATGAAGCAAGATAAATAGAATTATGTAGCAAACAAACAATTGTGAAATGACTCTAAATATGTTTTATAGTTTAGATTTCTCAAAGTAGCCACCCTTTCCTTTGATGACAGCTTTGTAAACCCTTGGCATTCTCTCAGTAAAATTCATGAGGTAGTCACCCGAAATGGTTTTCATTTCCCAGGTGTGCCTTCCTAATGTCAATTTGTGGAATTTCTTGCCTTCTTAATGGGGTTGGGACCATCAGTTGTGTTATGCAGAAGTCAGGTTTTTGCGCAGCTGACAGCCCAATTTGACAACTGTTAGAATCCATATTATGAAGAACCAATCAGCTCAGTAAAGAAAAACAACAGTCCATCATTACTTGAAGAACTGAAGGTCAGTCAGTCTGGAAAATTGCAAAAACTTTGAATGTATCCCCAAGTGCAGTCGCAAAAACCATCAAGTGCTACCACGAAACTGGATCACTTGAAGACTGTCCCATGAAAATAAGATCAAGAGTCAGCTTTGCTGCTGAGGATAAGTTCATCTGAGTCACCAGTCTCACAAATCTCAACTTAACAGCACCTCAGATTAGAGTCCAGAAAAATGCCACAAGGAGTTCTAGTAGCAGACACATCTCTACATTAACTGTTCAGAGGAGACTGACCAATCAGGCCTTTATGGTCAAATAGCTGCTAAGAAACCACTACTGAGGAAAAGTAACAAAGAGAAGAGATTTGTTTGGGCCAAGAAATACAAGGAATGGACATTAGACCAGTGGAAATCTGTCCTTTGGTCTGATGAGTCCAAATTTGAGATGTTTGGTTCCACCCGCCATGTTTTTGTGCGACACAGAAAAGGTAAATGGATGGTCTCTACATGCATGGTTCGCACCATGAAGCATGGAGGAGGAGGTGTGAGGGTGTGTGATGGTGCTTTGCTGGTGACACTGTTGGGAATTTATTCAAAACTGAAGGCACACTGAACCAGCATGGCTACCACAGCATCCTGCAGCGATATGCCATTCCATCCGGTTTGCATTAAGTTGGACCATTATTTATTTTTCAACAGAACAATGACCCCAAACACACCTCCAGGCTGTGTAAGGACTATTTGACCAAGAAGGAGATGATGGAGTGCTGCATCAGATGACCTGGCCTCCACAGTCACCTGACTTAAACCCAACTGAGATTGTCTGGGATGAGATGGACTGCAGAGTGAAGGCAAAAGGGCCAAAAAGTGATCAGCATCTCTGGGAACTTCTTCAAGACTGTTGGAAAACCATTTCAGGTGACTTCCTCATGAAGCTCATCGAGAAAAAGCCAAGAGTGTGCACAGCAGTAATCAAAGCAAAGGGTGACTATTTTGAAGAATCTAAAATATGAAACATGTTTTGATTTATTTCACACTTTTTTGTTTTTCTACATAATCCCATGCGTTCATTCATAGCTTGATGCCTTCAGTGAGAATCCACAATGTAAATGATCATGAAAAGAAACTTTTGACTGGTAGTGTATGTCATCCCATGGCACTTCACAAACGAGTAGGAAGAGATACATTTTGAACAGAGAGCCCAACAATCTACAATTTCCTTTGGATTCCCTATGAGCAAGGAGTCAGTGGAAGTTTGAAGGAGCCAAAAAAAGTACCTTTAACAGGAGGGGAAAGGAAAAACCTCCAACAGAACCAGGTTCAAGGAAGACGGCCTTTGATGCTTTCTGAAGAGAAGCTACATCATCCATATATCATTGGGCCAAACAGAAATAGGTTGCTTCACAAAGATTTAGTTGTAATGATCCAGTAGGAATCAGTAGTGTTGCAATTAAAGCAATGATTTGCTCACATGGTGCAGCTTGCTGCTTCTCTGCGGGCTCTTCTGCTTTGTGAGACTGGCCTTTGATCTTGTTCACCAGCATTAGAAGGCGACCTTTGATAGAGCTATCCTGCTCGTCTTCGTCTTCCTCCATAGGGATTCCTACACAGCACAAACAGACAAACACACTAAATTCATAGAGCACAATGAAACAGTATCTCTGTGGTGTGTGCCTTCCTGCAGGTGCAACAGACATCTCATTTGTTCGATGCGTAGCATGTGACGTCTATCCCTTTCCGCCAGTGTCATTGCAAATTCAAGCTATTATTGTTCTCTGTGGAGGGTGCCATGACAGGTTGGTGCTATGCGGCACGGCAGAGACTACCATTAGATCAGTAGTATCACACAGGGTTGGGCAATTCAATTATTTATCGAAACATCAAGATGTCAGTGCAATCTTAGAGGCAGTGAACTATAAATCCTTTGCCAAGAGACGGAAAGGGACACAGAGAAGGAAAACAAAGCATTTTAAAAAGTACGGGTACAACTATGCTGTAAACGACACAATGGCAGCTCACAAAATAGGAGGAAAAAAATGTAAAGTGTATGAGCTTTTCCATGTCAGTCTTTTGATTTTTATTTATATTGTTAAATTGTCATGCATGCTGAATGTGTAAAATGTGTGCAATAATTCTAGTATGAATCAGAGCAATTTAAGATTACTGCATCATGTTTAAAACAATCATTTAGGTGTTGTAATAAACATAAACAATAAAGCAGCTTGTAACATTTTTCCTAGATGTGTTACTCACCACAGTGGAGCTGCAGCTGGTTGTGAAAGTCATAAAGTTCCTCCTGGATGTCTGTGGGACACGGACAGTCCTCGCCCATACTGAAGGTCAGCAGCATGTTGATCTAAAACATGGAAAAATACAAAATTAAGACATGTATAAACTACAAAAACATACAAATTCACCAAATAAATCAATTAAACTGCCCATTTTTTTAAATTTAATTTGCCTCCTGGTTTGTAATTCTGTTCTGTAGTTTCAAAAGCAATCTGGACATGATGTAATCTTAACGAGTAATTCATAGAGGAGAGAAAAAAACAGCTTAAGTGGCTAATTCTCCCCGCGCTCTCATAGAGCGAAGGACACCATGACATGTCATTAAAGTAGAAGAGCTGAACTCTGTCTCCAGCTGTGACCTTAAAGAGATACTGTACGTGTGTGAGATTGTGCAGTTGAGTGCGTCCTCTCGCTGGAGCACCGGCATCACAGACCTAGAGGGAGGAATTGCCTTGAAGCTTTATTCAACACACACTCACACGCACAAAGAGCAGAGCTTTCAGGAGCATTTGGAAGGAACAGCTCTCATTCTATCTGAGCCATGAAAACAAAATAAGGGAATTGAATGATACATGAATCTAAAAAAAAAAAAAATCTGAAGGTGGGAAATGAAATTAACCATGTATGAGGGAAGTTACAGCACATCTGACCTTCAATTATCCAGTTGCATATGTAATTTAAAGCAGTGAGCACACACGTGTTCGGCATGGTCAGTTATTATAGATTAACTTATGCCGTTTCATTCTTCCTCGAAGTGATAAACGATCACTGGCACTTACCCTCTGTGGCTAATTTGCACCTTTACGTCACTCGAGCGTCATTAAGATCACATGGCAGACATGTGAGCAGTCAGAATCACATGAGCAGAGGTGTGAAAGTGCTGGGTAAAGATGTCCCAAGGGAGCACTACATAGACGAAAGTGGTGCTACAGACTCTCAGTTTATGGCAGCAGAATAGCAGTCATACCTGCAGTAAGAAGTCATTTTGAAGTATGCAGTTTAAAATATAATGACACCTACTTATATGGTTTTTCACAGCACGCCTTCTGTGTCCTCCTACTGCCAACAGTGCTGCATGTCACATAAGATATGCATGAAATAATATTTATAGGTGAAGAAATATAGGTCTATTCTTATTAGAAACATCACATCAGCTGTTTTGTTTCTGTGCAGATTTGCAAATAAATACCCAATCTAAAATAAACAGTGAATAAAAATCCAAGGTCCTGGACACCCACAGAAGTGATATCACTTGTTTTGGACCATTAGAGGAATGCGTGGGAGAATGCAGACTGTGTCAGACTGACATCTTTCTCACTCTCTACTCCGCTTCCACAGTGCTTTGGAGATTAGTCTGACTATGCAAGACTAGTTCTGCTTCCTGCCCCCAAGGTAGGACAAATTCTGCTTTTATCACTGACATTGGTGCATGGAGTCTAGACAGATAGGACAAGTGAAATACCTGCATGAGTGGGCAGGGTCTTAAAGTATACAACTCAGTATATTAATAATAAACAACATATGTATTTATTTCATACTGGTCTGAAGTAAAATTTGTTTAAATTGGACACTTTCAAGGCCAAAAAGCCCATCATTAACCAATTCATTACTTTGTTCATTTGTTTATGATACACAACAAAAAATGTAGCAAAAGTAAACGTTGTCTCCTGTTTGGATGTAGTGGAGGTTAATGGATATGAAAAGTCAAAACCTCGTTCAGCACCTATACTGGCTTCCACTCTGGGAACCACAGGCTTTAGTAGCAGAAATTAGTGTATTGGCTCCAATTAGATCCAAATTTTATTGATTTGCCCAAAGCTGCCAGACCACTTTTCCACTCTTCATGATGGTGGCTTTGTCTCACCTGTTCTTGAGGTGGTGATCTGAACTCTTTGGTCTTCTTTGCCGTCACAGCAGCTGACATGTTGAGCGCCAGCATCAGCTCATTGTAGCGAAACTTCTGGTTGTACTGCAGCTTGGAGACGAAGCTGTCAGAAAAGGACACGATGGCCTCGATACGGTGCTTCAGCTCGCAGTCGCAGAAATAGTGGAGCAGCTCGCACATCTGTAGAACAGACAAGGGGAGGAGACGAGCATTTGCACGAGCACAGACACTGTTGCATCAGTGCTGCACGTCTAGACGCAGCTGGTACGAGCAAGAGAAACATGCAAACACCTTATGGCTTCAAATTATCCTACTTATTAAAGAGACGTTTTTACTCAAGAGATCATTTGTTGAATATGAGACGGAGCCATTTCATGTTTGACTGACTTCTGAATGGGCCTATTAGATTGGAGCAGTTATGGAGCATGTGATTGAGAGCACAGCTGTGTTAGTCTTCAGCAGTGAATCGGCACTTGTAGATGAAGATGTTCATTGATTTTACATATTTTTTGGATTTGCCTTCAGAGTTTTACAGTTGAAGAGATTTAAAACGATGCATATGTGTTATCACCATTACCTGTCGTTTGACGGGCTCTGGCAGTCTCTTCTCCAGCAGTCCTTTCATTGGCTGTTTGGCCTCTTTTGCTGCCTCCTCTTCACCAGCTTCCACTGCCTTCTCCTCCGTCCCCGTCAGTCCCTCTTTGTCTATGGCCCCCGTGGCCCCCTCCTCACGTGTCTCTCTGAACACGTTTGGATCAATGAGCAGTAAAATCTTATGAACGTCCTCACTACCTAAAACCCCCATAGTCAGCAAGGTGCTAATGAGCTTCAGGATTGGCACAAACTGGTACTCCACCCCTCCTCCTACGGGGTCTCTTATGTGGTGCCCGCCACCTTGAACAGCCTCTGTCAACATTGATATCGCTTTCTCCTTTAATGCATCCAGTGGGATTTGGGGACTGTACAAATGCTCCCGTCTGGTGTTGATGAAACAGGGCGGCACAAAGTTGAGGCGGGGTTTGAGAGAGGTGCTGAGCCCCACACCTGGGGGTAGGTGCTTTTTGGAAGCATCGGAAAAGAGACGAATGGAGCGCGTCTCCGCTGTGACTGGAATGATGAACTCGTCTTTCATCATGAGCCGAGCCTCTTTGGCCGTCTCCAGGTGGATGCTGATCAGAACATTGTAGAAGCCCTCACGTAGCATGCCTGACAGGTACTGGTTGTCAATGGTGTATAGCAGCTGCGACTGGTCCAGGTGGCTGCACAGAGCATGAGCCACACGGGTGTTTCCCAGAGCGCAGAGGGCACAGTAGAGTTTCAAGGTGTGGTAGTGGAACATCCTCATGTCCTGCTGCTCTGACAGCTCCATGATGTCGACACACCTTTGAAAAGAAAGAAGCAGGGATTTGTAAAACACATCGTAATGATCTGATTTAGTCTATTTAGAGGCCAGATAATTATTATTTTCCACGTTGGTTAATGCTTTGAACTTTAAAACCTGCAGGCAGGTTTGAAGGGCAAATTATTTTCAACAAGAACTCATTTCAGACGGATAAGTCCCGATCAATCTGCAACGGTCGATTTCTAGTTGGATCACAATCATGTGATCATCAGCAGGCAGCTGACATCGTGTTCACTTGTTATCATAGTTACAGTGACACCGTGCTGCTATCTCACAATGATAAAGAAATATTTAACAAATCCGTTTATCCAGACTATAAGCCACATCACTGCCAAAATCTAATCAGGTGGTCCTTGTGCCGTTTCTGACCTTCACTGAAAATTTCATACAAATATGTTAGTCCATTTTTGAGTAATGTTGCACATGGACAGACAAACAGATTCACAGACAAACTTATGCCGATTGTCACATAACTGTGCTGCGTTCCTTGGCGGAGCAATAATCACATTTATAATTTTCTGACAGTCTTTCAAATACTGATCTGTGGTATGCAGCTGCATTGGAACTTTAACAAAAAATAAGCTTCATATTGTGATATTCCATCAAAATCACTTTATTGTGCACATCTAACATTTAAAATTTGTCCAAAAACAAACAATTTACAGTAACTAACAAGAAAAAACAACTTCTGTGCTCTTCGACATCATTGTTCAGCCATTGGTGACTGAGGGGGGTTCCAAGGGTTAACATAATAAGCACTTTTCAACAACATCCAACTCTTGTGGGTTTTTCAAGTCAGTAAGCTAGGTCTGTGCACTACAATGCACTTCACAGTATTTATTCTGGTATCTTGTTTGTGTTCAGGGCTGCAATGGATTAAAAAAAAAAATGAAAACAGGAGAACTGTTGGACAAAACAAGCAGCTTGTTGTGCCTGATCGGAGCTCCTCCAGAACCGGTAATAATTTGACTCTGTAATGGAATTTTCAGTCCAAAATCCGCCTACAACTTACTATGCTTGTCAGTAAAATGTCACAACACAGTGAAAGATGGCTATGAAAATGTCCTACATCCCATGGCAACAGCTTCAGACTAATTTTGCCTGTCCAGCAGTCCAAAACCAAGATTCTGAGAAGCTTTAACAAATGACTGAGGATGAAAATATCCCACAAATCAGCCAATCAATGAATCATTTTAGTGCAATATGTGCTGATGTTTAAAGGGAGCTCATCATTACAGAGAAAACCACATCCATGCTTGTGTCTGTATGCTAATATTAAGCTAATGCGAGCAGCAAATTAACTTAGCTTGGCATAAAAAAAAATCAAACAGGGGCGAAACAGTTAGCTTGGGGCTGATCACAGTTTATAAAACGGCTTTCACTAATTACCATAGCTGCTTGATGTCACTTTGTGTAGCTGCTGGTCAACAATAAATGGTTACAGTTTGAAAATCCCTGAACAGATTAACCCCTTGATGTCTGACTTTATTTAAAATTACATTTTTTAAAAAAGCTTTGCGTGTTTTTGCTGTCCAGCTGGTGCTAAAATAAGTGGAGATTGTTAATTTGTCTATTACACATAGAACAGATATAGAATAATGATCACAGATATATGATAATTAGGTTCCACTCCGACCAGTCCTACAAGAAACCAGTGCTTGCAAAAAGTTCCAAGGTATGTATTGAATATGTGCAAGCTGGCATTGGGGGAACAGATACGCTATCTGGGCTGCAGTCTGAATGAAAGTGGTATGTTGCGAATTTGCGACGACAGGCGTCAAGGGGTTAAACATCTAGGGTGCAATAAAATTTCTTTACAATCAGCTACAATGCACAAAACAAATCTAGCATGTACATTACCTGTTCTCTTCAGGAATGTGCACTGCCAACATCTGCAGAGGCTCCACACACTGAACCACCCAGCCGTGCCTCTCGTTCACTCTGGCCGTTTCCACTTTGAGGAAGGTGTTGGGCATCCGGCTCCATAGCACCGCATTAATGGTCTGGATATCCAGCCGAGGTGGACACTGGGGCACCGGGTTCTTATGTTCACTCTTGAAGATGGCTGATGACAGGGGCATGGCATTCTGGAGAGGACAAACAAACACGGATAAATGGAGGGACTGAAGGAATATTACTATTTCTCAATGCCAAACAAGCTCTTAAAAGGCTTTGTGAGCCCATTTCACAGTCTGACCTCTCTGACCACATTCTTTTTGCCGTTGTGTTAAAAAAAAAAAAAAAACCGCTTCTCTAGAGCAGAAAGCCAGGGAAAAAATGATGCTGTCATTTTCCCGCAGTAGACAGTCACAATCTGTCTGTGAATTATTTGCCATGTTTTTTGTCTCAGTGTCACCTTTCCTGCTCAGTCACATTTTTTTCTCCTTCAAACAAATGACACAAGTACCCATCTTTTCAGTTAAGCCCTCAGTATCTTTGGTGCAGACATAACCATGATAAAATATCATCCTGCCAAACCCAGAGGGGGGTGTGTAGCTGTGCATCCTCCTGTGTGGAGACGGTATTTTCAAACACATTGTAGGGGAGAATAAATGTACTGCAAGAGCGGTTACAATGTCAAGGAGAATATTGTGTTCCGATTGTACAGTTTCTGGATTCTTTCTTGTACATTCCTATGGCATTGCAGACTTCATACTGTGAAATAACGAGGTTCTTGTGATGGCAAAATGAGAGAACTGTACCTTTATTTTTGCGAGTTCAAACTGGAAGAGGTTAGGGCTAGTGGGACGCACAAACACAGCAGGGAAGAGCTTCGTGTTTGGTTCCACCTGAAGCAGAGAAAGGAGCAGAAAGCTGTTAAAAGGCCCAATCAGGAAGTGCACATCAAAAACTTGAGCAGCAGCAGGAGAGCATGACTTGAGGAAAGCGGCTTAATGATGCATCATGAAAACCCCACTACTTAGTGTGTGAGTGTGTGCGAGTGTTTGTCGGTGTGTGTGAGTGTGTGTGTGTGTGAGTGAGTGACTACGTATGATCATTCGAGAGCGTCGGCTGGCAGGATGAGTCAGCGCCGGGTGAAGCTTCACAGAATTTCAGTGAGGGAGAACATAAGAAGATTATACCCTTCGAAAGGTTCTTTAAGATTTAGTTCTCAAAGTACATCTGAACAAGCAAATTCTAAGTCCAAAATTCCACAATGCAGACGTCACTGGTTTGTTAGCAAAATATGCAAAGGCATATAACGTGCAATTGCCAAGGTCAACACACTAAACTGCAGACGGATGGAGCAGAGTGAACAGGCAGTTAGACGGGTAGTGACTGTGGAATGATAGACATGGATAAATAAATGAGTAGATAGTGAGTTAGCAGAATTTCTAACACACCCTGAAATCAATGAAAGATGTTAAAAAGCATCCATATTTACAGTTGTGTGCCTGTCCAACATCACACTAATGAAGAACAAGGATAGTCACAACATTACACATTGCATCTGCTCTTCTAAACACAATTAGACTTGACATCCCTTACAAATCACTGCAATTTCCTCTAGTGTTCCTGTAATTGAGAACTTCCATTTGCCAGCAACAGTATATTCAATTATACAGAAACGCTGTATGGATTCGGCCCAGTTTATTCCTGTTTGAACGGTGTGTTTATTCAGTACCTGGTAGGACGTGGATATATCCTTGCCGTTGACACTGAATGTCACCAGGCCGGTGGCCAGGTCTATTAGACAGCCTATCTCCAGGTCCACGTTGCTGCGGCTGGAGGTGTGAGCAGCACTGGTCACGTCACCGCCCCACACCATGTAGCAGTTACTCCTCTTCACACTGTCAGTCAGAAGCAGATGTACATATTTTTAAGGGATTGGCAAAACTCAGTATTTGTAACAGCTATAATGTCTACAGTGGCATACAGTGAGCCACAACATTAAAACCAGCTGTCTAACCCACTGAGGAAAGGACTCAACAAAGCTTCTAAAAGTGCCCTGTCAAGGTCAGCAGAACCTTGAAGTCCTGTAACCTGCAAGGTGGGGCTTTAATAGATTGTACTTGTCTGTTGGATTAAGAACTGGTGAATTTGGCGGTCAAGTCAACACCTTGAAATATTTGTCATGTTCTTCAAAACATTTCTGAATAATTTTCAAGTGAATCAGTGAGCATTGTCACTGCCATCAATGACATCTGCAGCAATGCTGAGGTAGGTGGTGTCAAAGTAGCACTGACATTAATGCTAGGACCACAGGTTTCCCAGAAAGACATTGCCCAAAACATTACACTGCCTCCGTGGCTAGCCTACTTCCCACACACTGGGTCATCCACATGATGTAAATGAAAACAAGAATTATCATACCAGACCACCTTTTGCCATTGCATGGTCCTGTTCTGGCCCCTGTCATACCCATCAATCCATACATACATTTTTTGTTCATCATTCCTGATGCTTTCTCTTCAGCAAAGGTTCACAGTTCCTTCTGGGAGATTCCAAGACATTCCCACATTAGATAAGATATATAATCCCTCTACGAAGTTCTAGGTCTATCCCAGTGTCTGCTTCCAGTTGCACGTGCCCAGAAAACCACCAAAGGAAGGCGCCCAAATGGTATTCCCTCCCTTTTTAAAGTCTCTTCAAAGTCAAAGTCTTACCCTTGCTCCATTTTTGGGATTCCAACACATCTAGTACAAGAACTGACTGATAGGTGATACAAGATACTCACTGTTACTCACTTCACCTGTCAGTGGTTTTAATGTTGTGGCTAATCGGTGTAAAGGCTAAACAGAAGGTCTCGCCTCTCATGAACTCGTCCACGTTCATCACCCAGGGTTACAGTCACTGTTCGGTTCTTGCTGAGGTTGAAGTTGTTGCTATAGTAATGGTAGTCGGGGGTAACCCATCCGACCCACACACAGGCAGGGTCCTGGCCTGCGAAGACCCTCACTGAGTGGTAGTACTGCAACAAAATATTAAAGAAGAAAGAACGCTGAAGGTATTTTACAACTAAACAGAAACTTCAGAGAAAAGATTATTCAATACCATAGTGATACTGCTGTAGTCCACTCGTCTGCTTTCATCACTGTGCCTCACAGATCTCAATGGATATCTACGAGAAATCATATTGAAATGATGATTATGAAGTGCAATGCATTTGAAGGACACTAGTATAGTAGTTCTCAGTTTTATTTGGCTCTGTAATGGTAAAACTTATAACATGTCTGATAAAGCCTACATCTTCTACCGTCCCCATTCAAATGTTCAAATACTAAATAAAACTGATTTAATGTAAAGAACCAGTCGATGTCATGACAATCAGATTACAGTATCATGATTTTGGGGCGGTAATTACCTGTGTTTAACTTTCAGGATATCTTCCTCGTGCACTCCATTCATGTCTACTACAGGACTGGACTTGAAGAAGGAGTGGAATTCTACAGGCATGCTGAGACGACAGAACACCATGTCAGCGTTACTGTTCTGAGTGCCAAACGTCTTGTGGGTGACTTTAAGACATGGGGGGCTGTCGATAGTGCCGTCAATCCTGGTAACCTGCAAAATGGAAGAAAATCTTTGTATCAATCACCTGACCAATTCTGCCTATTTCTTCCCCCCAGCAGCTGTGCCAACTCTTTTCCTCTTACTGCGATGTGGTTGTGGTCCTTTGGCACGTTTACAAAAGTAGGCAGACGCTTGCTGAACCACATCGTGACCTCTCGGTTCATGTTGACGGCGAAGGGTTCGAACCCTTCCTGCAGGCCACACATGGTGTAGTACTTGAAGGTGCTGGCATCCTTCCCCAAATTCATTCGACCCACCTGAGACAGACCGAGACTACACACGGGAATAAACCCTGAAGGACAGCCGCAGGAAGTAAAGGAGGAAGAGGGAAGAGGACAGAAGCAGAGGGAGGACAGAATAAAGGCTGTTAGAACACACACAGCAGGAGTGGTGGGAAAATCTATCAAGCTTCTGCAAAAAGGCAATTTACAAGTGTCACATTAAATAAGGGTGATTTTGTCACAGGGAGCCACTTATTTTTAACTTACATACCCCAGGATGGTTATTCTAGGTTAAAGCTTCTGCTGTGCGTGTGAAAGCTTTATTAAAAGATGAGTAGAGCGTCGCAAGGACGTACGTGTGGAAACTCTTTCTACAATCACCTTATCACTTTGACAGTTCCTGACCTAAAGCTGGCACAATTCGCTCAGATCAGATTCACAGCTACACATGTTCTTTCTCACCGTCTTCAGTTTCGAAGTCCGTGAAGCAGAGTTCTGAGCCCTTGGTGGTGATCAGGATCTCTCCGTTAAGCGTGAAGATCATGGACTTGTCCTCCATGTTGATCATGCAGCCCACCACGTCCCCAGCATGCCAGCAGCGCCCGAACAACCGGCTGCCCATGTTCAGACAGTGGCCCTGTGCACAATACAGGTACACAGAAGCAGAGTGCAGCATCTGGACTACAATGAATGAGCATGACTGATTTATGTTGATGTTTGATTTACAACTTACCCTGTATCCATCAAAGACAAAAGCAAGATCATCTGTGCCAAGCTCCATATCTGGCTTACATCCAGGTCTGGCCCAGCCCACTCTCATGTCTCCTCCTGTAACGGCTTCAAATTCAAAGTACCACTTTCCCATCTTCACCGCGTACGTCCTCTCCACTCTGAAGAAGCGGATCTTATCAATGCTGAGACGCTCAACCACTTGTCCTACTGGGTGGAAGGGACAGTGACAGTGTCAGAGTGGAGATTGCTGCTTCAAATACATCAGAATCCCACCCAACAAATAAACAAACCAATCAGGGAGATACTAAATGGTAAAGAACTACTTTACAGAGGGCTAGAGGCAGAGTCTCATATCTGGATTACAAAATTGAGACAGGACATAATGCTTCATCTTCATTCCTTACAAGTGCATAATTTGAACTTCTGTGCATTTTGACAGGCATACAGTAGTCCCTCACCATTTTGCGTATCACAGATTTTTAAATTGCATTTGGTATCACAGATTTTTTGCTAAATTGCAGGATTTTGCGGTATATAGGTATTTTAATACATCTATTATTGTGGTGAGCTGCACTGAAGAACAACACTGGAGAAAGGGTATCTGCCTTTTATGCACTCTGTAGCTGGGAGACGCTTTTATTGTGACACACACAGAAATCAGCACTGTAAAAAATCTGGCTTGAAGTCATCAAACACACTTCACACTCACAGTCCTGACAACATAACACTCAAAGAAACTAACTCAGCTGACTAAACCACAAAAACACAAACAGTAATAACACTGTAACACTGACATAAACCACAACAATGACATTTAAACCCCCAACACCCTGAACTCCCATGGTGCATTGCAGAACAACAGTTCAGTCATAGCTATTGGCTCTGTGAATGCTATGTTATTTTAATTATTTTTGTGGTAAAATAAGCATTTTCTTGCTTAAAAATTTGAAAACAATACAAAAAATACATTAAAAACGATAATTAAAATATATTAAAAGTATATTTAATAGCAATAAAATGCGTAGCCTACAGCACTGGGCTCTGATTGGCTCAGCGACCGTAGCATCAATCTCCTCTGTCTCCCATGTGTTGCATGTATTCAGGATCTCGCCTTGTCCATTTCATATAGATGTCTGATCACTGCGCATAGTGCTGCTCTGCAGTGTTGCGTGGTGTGATATATAAATAATAAAATAAATATAGTCGCTACTTCACAGATTTTTGTCTATCGCCGGTGGGTCTAGAAAGTAGCCCCCGCGATAGATGGAGGAACACTCGACTTCCACGTGTAGAACTCACCGCCTTCCTGGTCTGACGGCTCGATGTTGTATCCGTAGCCAATCAGAGTGCGGATCGCCTCCCGCAGGCTGTCCCTGTTCGACTTCTTGGTTCGTTCATCCAACAGAACATAAGGAACCAGGCGAGGGTTACGCTTGCTCTTCAGATCCTGCGAGGAAAACAGCCAGTGAGAACTCCATCCCAACTATCCCTGTTTATGTAATCAGCTGTAGGCCGACTCGTGGGAGCCGACTCAGTCTGTGGTGTTTGTTATGACTGTGCTGTCAATCTGAGTAATTGAGGAGTAAATTGACCATTTATTGCCATTGGGCTATTGTTACTCATCACTTCCTCTTTTTTCTATGACATCTCCCCTTGCATTACTCCCATTGGAGGCCGAGGCCCAATCGTGGAAGTACCATATTAGTACCACTTAAGCTCATTTGTGAAGCTTAATTTGAATTCTTGACTTGTTTGTGCAAGTTGCAGGTTGTTTGTTTAGTCTGTCCTGACTTTTCTCAGGCTACCACAAAAGGGAACAATTGAAAAATTTGCTCCATTCTTCCAAAGCGCTGCTCTATTATCTGGTTGTGTGTTGTCAACGACACTTCTGCAAGATGACAGAGCAGGGGCAAATGAAAAAAATCTATTTTAAATGTGATGTATGTGATATATTTGAATTGCAGTGCTTCATCTGTTAGTTTGTGCTATACAATGTATAGCTTGCAGTCAGGAAACAGCACTTTTCCCACATTTTTTATCAAATAAAGCAAAAAGGATTAGCCTTTGCTCACCTAATGTTTATAGAGTGAGAGCACCGAGTAATGAAAGATGCATGAAATCATTTCTTAATATATGATGCAAGTAAAAAGAAAACAGACTAAATAAAGAAGAAGAATTTAAAATTGTAATAAAACACTATACTGTATATAGGAAAATCAATGCACATGACATATTCCATTGAGTTATAGAAGAAGAAAAATGTGGAAAAATGTATGATTTCAGAAGTCTGTCACATTCAATTTCATGACAACAGGACCAGAACACACCAAAATCAATGTTTTTTGTTGTTTTTTTTTTGGTGGCTGTTGTGCGACATGTTGCCTTTAATAGAAAGAACTAGTAAAGACAGGCAGAAAATCAGCCGGGAATTGAACCGAGGACACACACTTTGAGCTGCCATAAAATCTTGCTTACAAAAGTTAACTCTACGGTTGTCTGTGTGTGCAGTTTTACTACTTTTTCGGTCTCCAGATGAGGGACATGCTACATGCACTGTGTTCTGTACAGTGCGTTCTGTGGTTTGTTGTCCTTTACTGCAGATTCTCTTGCTGTGTACTGAATAATGATTTGTAGCTGTGAAATGTCAGAGTAAACTAACTTTATGACAAGTGAACTGGAAGATATAGACTGTGTAAACTGAAGACAGAAAGTAAGAAGATTAAAAAAAAAAAAAGACAAAGGTGGAAGCAGAAAATAATGACTTCTTGTATATTATGAAAGCCGGATTGTTTCTTCACAGTATTTAAAATTCTTTGTCTATTTTGGTCCCATAAATACATGTGGACATACCTGCTGAATGCCGTAGGTCCACCCCTGTTTGATGCGGTCCTTGGCCCACACATTGTGTGCATTCTCTGCCAGTTTGTCCACCAGCAATTCCTGACCTGGAGTCAGTTTAATGTCAGATAGGTCCAGAGGGGACGGCTTATAACCATTGGACATCATGTAGCTACAGGAAAGAAAAGATAATGAAAAGAAGTAATTTTCCCTCAGTTATGGATGTACAGTAATAGACTGCAAATCCACCAGGACTGGTTCACACACATTTATAGCCTGACAGAAATCTTTCTGGCAGGACAGACAGTATATTAAGAGTAAATCGTCTCCTTTTATATTGCTTGACATTTTCTGATGATCTATAAATGGGTTTAGGCACATTCTGATTTGCCATTTCATTGTGTTATATATGTTTCAATCAGCAGTTGTTATTGTACAATTATAATATCTAACAGACAGATTTACGACACACAATCTGAGCAGCTCACTTACTTCTTCGGTAGTTTTATCTTTTTGAGCGAGTCCTCAGCATTTGGGTTCACCTGAACTACACGACAGCCTAATGCCAGCAGGGTCCTGTGGGCGAGAAATAATAATAAGTGTGAGAAAACAGACAAAGCTTGTCTGCAGATTGCGTTTAATCCACACTGCAGCATCACTTCTGATTTAACAGCACATGTAGATCCACCAGCAGCAACAAAGGGGCTGGAAGTGTTCAGACGGAGCAGTGATGGGTTAAACTGTGCGTGTCCTAATCTCTTAGGAGAGAAAGGCCAAACAATACCCAAGGGAATGAACTGGGTGCGAAGTGTATTTGACAAATTCTCTTCACACCTTGTGAGAGGACATTGTGGCAGTAAAAATGAGTTTGATGTCACTCGGAAACCCATCAGTGTCACCCAGATGTGTCTTCTGCTGCAGCAGATCAAGACTGATCACAGCACAACTTCATGTTCTCCTCCGTCATTTAAAGAGCATTTATGTAAACTACTTGTCACAGGCTTCACTTGGATGAAAATGGAAAATTCCCAAAGCTACCTGACCATAGTTGTGACAGCATTTATTGTTCAGTTACAGAACATGCATTGTAACCCTTCCAAAGAACATGAATCAAGTGAACTCATGTCTACCACCAAACATATGTGTGATGCTCCTGATTAAAATCCAGCAAAAACAATCCATTTTTTGTGTGTTTTTCTCAGTAATATGTCTAACAGTATCATTTTTCTCTTCAAAAACAAAAAGTATGGACAGTGGAGCGAATCAGAGCTCAACATACTTCAGAGTTTCTGTTGACATCTGCAGATTGTAGTTTTTTTCCGTTTCTGGCAGCTTGGAGAAATCCACCAGGCATGGATGCTGCCGCTTATTATCATCCCTTATCTGTTAGGAAAAAGAACAAAGACAAACATATCAGCTTTCTTCTACTGTCTGCACTACTGTTCATCAATAATTCTATATATATATGTTCATTATGTGGGAAAGTTTGCTAAATATATGCATATGAAATACACAGCCTTGTAAGTCAATGTCGTAGTGAACTAACAAGGGGGTGGGCATGTGGTTTAAGTACAGGCTGCTACTGGTTGCAGTGATAAGACGGTCTACTCTAGTGAACATGTTATGAAAGTGGAACAAGGGAGCATGTTTTCTTGGGGGAGATAGAAAGGTGTACAGCTGGAATACTAAGTGAGAGGTGTAATGTGTCTCTCGAGGCTGCACTTTATGCCAAATAATCCCTTTGGCAATGCTGCTCAGAGGAGGCGGCATGGCAATGGTGGATGTTTACCAAGAAAACATGCAGGGCTGTGTACAGATATGCAGCTGTGTGCACGACTCCAATGAACACCAGCCAGCTCTTTTGTGAATAGTACAAGAACTATGGGAAATCTCTTCGCTGACAGCTCATCCGCTTACAGAATTATAATAGCGGAAAAAACAACAAATGAAGAAGGTATTTGTATGTATCCAGGGCTAAGTAACACACAATACTTTCACTGCTCATTCCTTCTGCTGTAGGACTTCTACTGAGGATGCTGCTGTAATTAAAAACAATGTGAATGACAACTACAGATCACACAATAAGCTGCAGTGGAACCACATCTAATAATATGTGCACCTTAGCTTTCACTCAACAAACAACTTAAGTAAAAAAAAAAGTTCTTAAAGTTCAGATTTCAACTAATTAAACCTGTCTGACACTTTACAGATTTTCTTCATTTTGAAATAAAGATTCTGTCGAGGAGCTAAAGGTCTGTATAAAAGCTGGTGATAATACAGGGAGGATCCTCATATTATGTATTATAGACATAAGAGCTGTGTTCCTTATTGTTGTTGGTTTTGTTATTTGTTCCTTTAAGGGTAAAACAGGTCACTTTGGCATTATCTTAATGTATGTAATACAGCATAAACCAGAAAGTCACCAATGAGTATTTTGCAAGTCAACAGGTTGAATTCTAAATATGTGGACTACATACATTGCAGGTTAGCATGTGTTTTCAAATAATTGTATTGGGAGATATACTAATTTGTTGTTCTGCAGAGAGTTAGATGAGAAAATTGATAGTATTGAAGCAACAGCTTGGAGACATTTAGCTTAACTTAGCATAAGCCGTCCAAAGATTTTCCCCTACAAACGCCACTAAAGCTCTCTAATTAACACATCTTATTTCTTTAATCCTTACAAACTTCCAAGAGTTTTGGTCTCCAAGGGGCTAAACTGGTTGTGCTTTTAAACTTTGAACAAAAAGAGCAAGACTAACTGTTTCTCCTTGTTTCTGGTCTTTATGCTTAAGCTACGCTAGCTATTTCCTGGCTCTAATTTCATAGTTAGCACACAGTATGGAGAAATAGAATAGAATAATCTTTGTTGTCATTATACAACACAATGTATAACGAGATTGCAGAGCTTATCCTTTTCAGTGCCAGGAAATCTAAGAGATAGTGCAAAAACAGTCTATACAGTATAAATAAGGATTGTGACATATAAACCTCCACAACATTTTGTTTTCCAAGATGTTGGGTTGTTATACAGTGGCCTTCAAAGGTGCAAGTGTGCTCATCTTGTAGCCTTTGGACAGAGCCAGGTCAGTCATTTTCTTCAGTTTCCATGCTCTATGCTAAGCTAACGCTCTTCTGACTCTAGCTTTAGTGTTAGACATGAGCGCTACATGGACCTATAGATTCAGTTTGGTGGAAGTGAGCATTCTTCCCAAGGAAAGACAGAAATTTTATTGCATTTCCTGTTTTGCGCTCATGTTTTTATGCGCTAGTTACTTTTCAACATCATCTTCTGGGGAAAAGGTCTTTATTGAGGCCACAAAATTCAAAAACCAGGTGATAATTCAAAACATAATGGAATATAATGAAGCGACACTCTTCATATTACTCCATGTTACTTCCAATATTCTAATATTAAAAAGCCTGCAAATCAATCTCTCAAATAATAATTACTATTAATACTGCTAATTCAACACACATTATAGATGTCCTCCTGTATGTGTCTTTTGTTTTGAGAAAGAAACATCTTTAAACATACATGTAGCATAATTTCATGCACGATTAATTCATTTATTTAAATTTAATTGTAAACCAATGGAATTTGAGGAAAAAAATTGAAGAAAAAAGATGCAACTATGCATAAACATTACAGCAGTTTTTGTTTTTGCCTGTTTTTTATTAGTTGGGCGGCAGTGTATTCCTAACAGTCTCCTCATCTAACTCTCAGATACAAGCATATTTCCAAAAATGTCAAACTATGTCTTTAATAACAACAGGATATGACCTCAGGATATATTTTTCTCGGCTTTGAACGTGTGAAAAAGCCTGTCAATTGCTTTCATAGCAGGTTGTAATCCAGTGTTTTGAATTTTGATGGTGGGGTGACCCTTGGGTTTATAAAGTATATGACAACCGGTAAAGAATTAGACTCCCCAGTGGACTTTCTTTCAAAAGAGGAAAAAACTAAATGCATAAAATTCAGAGGCTTTCCTCTTGGTTTATTGCAGTGGTGAAATTGCCAAAACATCCTGTTCTGCCCTTGGGTGAAACAATACTTTGTAATTCATGACTTATACTAAAACATAGACACAATGACTCTGCTATCTACAAACAAACTGGAATGAAGCATCTAAATGAGTGACATGGAGAGCATTGAACGTGAAAAATGAGAGTGTTCTTTCCACTTACCCTCTTTTTGGTGTGAACCGCAAATTATAAAAGAGAAAGCAAGATGACGTACAGGCTTTTGTGATGGTCAATTCTAATACCACTAACGATAAATGCAATTCAAGCTGGCTTTTAACTTAAATTCACTGAGAAAAACGTGTCATTGAGATGTTTATTTCTCCACAAACATGGCAAAATGTATGGATTATGCTTTTTATCTTTCGATCCGAGCGATGATCTCGTTGTAAGAGATTATATATGCAAAAAAAATAATCTTCCCGTCTCTCACCTTGCCGTATGACCAGCCCAGCTCAATCTTATTCATGCCCCACAGTTCATGGATGTTCTCAGCCAGCTTGTCCCGAACCTTCTCCAAATGAGGCGGCATGACAATCTGAAGAAGCAGGCGAGCAAATAAGAAGATGTAACAGTGAGAAGTTTATCTTTTGAATCGCCCACCCATCCTGTGAGCTTACCTGGCTGGTTTCCACAGGTGCAGGGATGAAGGAGGCCTGTGACATGAACTGGGTGGTGCCCAGCAGATCTCGGACTCCATCCGCATCTCTCTTGTATTCTTTGACCGGCTCCACCTTCATCTTCTCTTTGGGCAGCAGAGCCTCATAACACGGAGCGTAACTCGACGGAGGCAGGAACTTGAAGTCGCCGTGTCGTCCACCCAACAGGAATCGGACCCTTATGAGAGAAAATAAAGACTTATTCTGTTATTCTGCACATTTAAAATGCAGGATGTCAACGAATAGAGGAAAAAGTGTTTTTAAATTCAAATCATAACAGGGAGTGATAATCAGACAGCTATTAATGCAAGAAGCAGGCGGAGAAAGGAAAACCAGCCATGCAGATAAACACAACTACTTTTCCTCCCCTTAATCCGCTTCAATCAGTTCTGCTCTAACAGGGACAAGTTTAGCTCAGCAAGGGGGAAAAAAACGTCTCAGGCCATCACTGTGAAGAGGCTCTCCTGAGGCCGCCCAAAATAGCTACTCAAGTAGTAGTGGTGACGCAACCAAACCCATTCTCACTGCAGCCCTCAATTATTGAGCAGTGAAGATGTGTGGCTGTCATTTTCTGGCACGTTTGAATCCGTGGAGACGTCAACTCTGTTCACTGGGTCAATCTCAAGTACACGCTCAGGAAGTGTCTCGACCACTCCACAGTGTTCAGAAGGGGGCACTTTGGATATTAACCCTTTAAGCTTCAGTCAATTCCAGCCGTTTTCAGTACAAAAAAATCGCTAATATTCTATTTTTAAATAAAAAAAATTACGAAAAATACAGGAAATATTGGACGGGCATCGCGAGGTGCATTTCCTTGAAAACGACCGATTCGGGGATTTTATACCGACTTCAGGACATGTTTTGGACAAAATAGTTTACTGGCTTGTGTCATCTGGATGTAAAAGGTTGGATTATGGCCGTTTTTTGTGGAATCTTTTTTTTTGTGTGTAATAATAAACCCGGAAATGTGAGTCGCGCTGTGTGCGTTGAAGTCGTGTATAGAGAACGGATGGATGAATATTCGTTTTTGTCGGACAAATGTGTTTTTCTCACCCGCTGTGGTAATCGCATCTGAAAGTGGTTTATACCGGCGGATTCATGAGAATCTAAGCTTTCCATCGGCGTATAGTGTTTGTATAATCGTGTTTGCAGCCGTCGGACATTCTTGAAATTCCTATGCAAATTAGTAGGTGTACCGCCGGCGTTACACTGAAGCTTAAGGGGTTACTAAAAATCCTGACCAGTAAACCAAAGTGGACAGCTTGTATGTCAGGTATTTGTCCCTTTTCAGATGACTTATAATTAATTTTATGATGACATAAAACTGGTGGAAAAGTTTCAGAATTTAAAGACCCCCTCTGGTGAAAATCCTGTTTTGTTTACCTTGCTCGAAGACATCAACATCATGTCTGAGCATCTTCGTGGATTTAGACTTGCAGAGTTTCATGTATAACAATGGAAGGAATCTATCCTGTCAATTTGCAGGGTGGAGCTTTCTGCATCATTATTCTTCTTCAGAATTGGTTTCGGCTCGAACATGGACGGCTAAATCACTCCAATATTACAGCTTGTCACTGAGTAGCTTCACAGTGTTTAAGCAGAGTCATAGGTCTGCTTATGAAGATCGCATCTAGAGAGGAATTTGTAGAGTTGGAGCTAAGTCATCCTGAGGCAGGAAAGTTTTATTTTTAAGGCAAAATAAATCCTTCTAAATCTGTAACTTTGATACACAGAGATGAGTTTTACGGGTTAAATCAGCAACAGGAGAAGGACTTTAAATTTCTGAGATGTGAAAAGAAACATACGGGACACTGCATGTACTATGAGTTTGGTGATATGATGATACTGACAATAACTATGATATTTGAAAAAAAAGAGATAAAGACATGCTGTTAATAATACACATTACAATATAACAAATAATTCAGTACAAGTAACTATCTGGTTGACACTACAGCACAAGAAAGGAAAGCAGTACAGTTTTGGTTACAGACTGTATTTTGACAGAAATTCATTCACCAAAACAGAGACAAAACAGAGACAAAACACACAATACACAGACTGAATCTCAGAATTTGAGTGATCCCATAGTGATATTAATTTTTTTCAACATTTCTACAGCTATGGCAATAAAATCATTATTGTGGATTCTTTTTATCTAGTTGTGAAACTCAGAGTGTCCAGCCCTAGTGTGTATCATGGTGAAGGCACATAGTTGTCTGTACACTCTCAAAGAGGTAACAGCATCAAGAACTGCATTATACAAAACAAAAATGGAAATTCTGGACTGGGGAGAAATAAGAAGAAAAGCGGAGGAGACAAATTTCAAAATATAAACTGGCAAAATGCCAGAAAAATGTACAAGCTGTGCTCCATGATCACTGTTCCCTTCAATGAATTATAATAATACAGACATGCGAGTGGTATTCACCTTCTCATGGAACCTTTTAAAAACTGTATATTCTAAAACTACTCATTAAAAGTTTGGGCTAAAATGGGTAAAATCTGTTAGAATAAAAATCTGTTTGATAAGTCATTTAAAAAGTAGGACAACAATGTGAGAAAGTTTGCAGAGCAGAAGACATGAAAGTGACACAAAGTCACGACAATCATGCAGAGCCTCTTTCTATCATATTACTAAAACAGATTAAACAAATGAAAGCAGATGAGTGAACTGCATTCTACTGACTGTTAGGGGAAAAGTATGCTCCTTGAATTGCAAGTAACTCTCTACATGAGGTATGGCAACACTTTTAGAGAATTCATTTTTTTTGTCAGGCAGTAAGAAGGGAATTCACTCTCTGCTGGCTTACATGACCAAATAAAATCACACTAGTCTTTTGGTGTCAAGTGTCTCTGAGTGAAAGCTGCAAACTGCTGCTGTACTCTTCAAAAGTCAGAGTCAATCATGGAATCATGGAAAACCTGCTGGAGCTTGAAATTCCATTTTTAAGTCTTGTCAATCACACCATCTGTGGTTACCATGCCAACAGAGGGGGAAAATAAAGCTGGTCCTTTTCATTTTTTTTTTTTACCTGTGTCCAATCAAAAGGCCTTGAGGATTAATGCATTTGAACCAGACTGAGTAGGTGGATTAGATGGATTTCATGCATGCAGAGTGTGAGTGTAGGTGTGCGGTATAAACTGGTGGTATACTTGTGTAATTTTTTGGCATCAGTTTGTCTGTCTCATCTGTTTGGGCTTATGTGTGCTGCTCATTCATCGTGCAGGAATTTCAGGGCCTCTGTTCATCGCAGAAAATGCACAGGAGAGACAAATAAACACTCACTTGACCCCTGCAGAAAAGCTGACGACAGGGAAGAAAAGCCCGTCTGTGTTGAAATTTTCGAACATGCCCTGGACCGGCTGTCCGTTGATCCTGAAAGAGATGCTGGGAGCTCCCAGGTCCAGACAGCAGCTCACCACATCCTCGGAGGTCAGGATGTGCTGGTTCATTGATGCAACCGCCCGTGGAATACGACCTGCTCGGAACACACACACAAACGCACTCTTATGTGAAATACGCCCCAGTGAGTGACGCTGGCACAGATCATATCTCTCAAACACACACAGGATCGAACACAGATTTGCGCACAGCTACACACTCTCTAGGCACGGAGATCATCCCTGCAGGGCGGCGATTCCGTCTAGACACAACCTGGCTGTAGCCCATGTTTACCATTCATCTTTAATAATGTGTAAGCTTATTATCAACTCCCCCATAGACACACACACGAATGCTGGATCTTCCTCCTCCCACCCACCTGACCACAGGTGGAGTCCATCAAAACCGTACGAGTAGAGGTCATCCCCGACTCCGTTGCCACCCCAGCCCTCTCCTCCTCCGGGGTAGGGTGCGTATCCTTTAGTGTTGGCCCAGCCCACTCTCAGGTGGGAGGGCTCGCTGGTCACAAAGTGGTCTACCTGATCGATCATCAGCTCATAGTACCACTTCCTGTACTGAGCCGAGCCGTCGCTCACCCCCAGGAAGATGTTCGGTCGCATACTGGCACAAATGAAATGTGAATTCATTAAACATCCCCCAGAGCAAGGAAGACATTCTCAGATACCCACTCATAACATCATATTTTTCACTTAAAACAAATGAGAAGGTATATCCTTAGGACAAGATCATTTAAATTCTAAATATATTTGGTTTGAGATGTTTCTAAGACAGAATCACTTCACTAGTGACAAAAAAAGAGAGATAGAACATATAAAACGATGTTATCCTTGTTGAAATACTTTTTGGCATTTTAAAACAACTAAAGGTTAATGAAAAAATATTGGATTTAAAGAGCCAGTATAATCTGAACACATGCTGCCATTATGTAACAGCAGAATGTATATTTCATGTATACAGTAAACCCACTCACCCAATTACATGGTCCGTAGATATGAATGCTCAATGTACGATCACATAATAACATTACTTTGGCTCTGAAGCTGATGAAGCCAGTAAATTTAAACTTAATGGTAAGTGTTTACATGTAAATGAGATTTAAACCATTTGCAACACGCAAATTAGTTCAAACATAGAAATGAATTGATTTTAAATATTACAACCCAGCAACTGCGGGAAACATTTGTTAAATATTTCAGCTTCAATATGTGCTAAAGTATATAGAGTTTATTGCTTTTAGTTGGCGTCTTCACTGACTAAAATATTTACTGGTACTTCAATCTATTGCTTTCAATCATTGCTCAAGTCTAATGTTAGAATGTCAGTCAGTAGCTATGAACCGAAACATCAGAGGAGCACGATGTTTGAAGGAGACGCGGTACGTCGATGGTTTTCTAACCTCTGGACATCGTTCACCAGCTGCGTTTGCAGAAGCAGATCTCTCTTGGGAAGCAAGTGATCGCAGATGAGGTTCTGATTGGTTCGCACAGCCACGCCGTTACACACACACAGCGAGCAGAGCACATCCAGAATCTGAAGAAGAAGAAGAACAAATAATAATAATAATAATAATAATGGATTAGATTTATATAGCACTTTTTTGGCCACTCAAAGCACTTCACAATGGACCCATTATTCATTCACACATTCTCACTCTGGTGGTGGTAAGCTACATTTGTAGCCACAGCTGCCCTGGGGCAGACTGACGGAAGCATGGCTGCCAGTCCGCGCCTACGGCCCCTCCGACCCCCACCAACATTCACATGCATTCATACACCAGTGTGAGAGCAGCACTGGAGGCAAGACAGGTAAAGTGTCTTGCCCAAGGACACAACAGCACATGACTAGGCAAGAGCGGGAATCGACCCGCCGATCATTGGACGACCCGCTCTTCCACCTGAGCCACAGCCGCCCCAGGAAGGATAATAAGCAACAACGTCCAGTGGAAGAACACAACAGCTCCCCTGCCATTAATGACATGTTTTCTTTATTTTCCCGATTACAGCCTGGATATGAATCCATACACTTCCAGAGAGGAGTAATTATATTTGTCTCTAATCACTGTCCAGGTTGCTGCTCTACGACAGCCTCTTTTTATGCGATCGCTGCATAATTACTCTGTGATGCTTATTGGGGGCACAAACATGTCCAATAATATCCCTTTGATGTAACTTAACAAAGCCTTGGAATTAAATGGGCCGGGAAGCTCAGCTGAGGGTGACAGGCCGGAGCACCTACGCTTTATCAATGACCTTTTTCTCCTGCTTCCACAGCAGAATGATACATTTGGGCTGATTTATGACCCAGATCAGATGACTGTTTGCCACTGATCTCATTTCACCGTTAAACAGATTGATTCATGATAGGGACGCACCGTGACCAAACCCTCAGGAACCAACTGTCAAGGATTGAAGTTGGTATGCTGGTAGAAGGTAAGCACAATCAATTAGTAGCTAAAGAGAAGAAGCAGTGACAGCGAAGCCCAGAGGGAACTGTTATGGAAATAAATGTGCATCCAGCAAACCCTTTTGGTGAGTCTAATGAGAAAAGAAGTGGAGATGACTGGGTGCAAGATAAACAGGCAGGAGGCCTTTTCAGGAGCTGTTGTGTGCCTTCGTGCTTGACAAAAAATTCTAACAAAATCTTAGCCATTGGTGATATTTCAGAATACAGCTGGGAGAGATGAGGGAGGATCAATAGGACTCTGGTGTCTGCACAGTAACTATATAACCATAACCAGCAGCGATTCAGCTCAGCTTAGCATAAAGACGATAAACAGGGGGTGCAGTTAAGCCCGGCTCTGCCCAAATGAAGCAAATAAATCCACCTACCAGGTCCTCTACAGATCACAAGTAGCTATAAAGTTCACAAATTCACATGTGACATCTCATTTGCTTAATCTGATTTTAAAAAACCGTAGCGAATAAATTACAATTTGCCATTTAACGGGGTTATGTGACAGAGGGCTTTTTGCTATGCAGCCCAGAGACTCAAGGAAGTTAATGGTCCTGACCAAGAAACAAGCGCCCTTTATTTTCAACCTTTATATTCAGCTAAGCTACACGTGCATACACGGTGTAGGACTCTTCTAACTTTCAAGAGAACAAGGAAAAAACATATTTTCTAAAATGTCAAACTATTCCTTTCAAAAATGTATTTTATTGTTTCTCTATTATGCGCCTCTCAGATATGCACTCCTTTCTGTTAATCTGACGGCGTGTAAACATGTCAGTTTTACATCCAAATAATCCCCCTGGGGATTTTTTGGTAGAAGTTGACGGCATACAGAATGGTGTGAGGTCATTTAGGGACGACTTTTTTCACATTTTAGAACCACTATTAGACCAAAAACATCACAATTTGTACGACACACATTTTTAATTCACTTTGCCTCACGATTTTCAATCAGTTACACACTGAAATGCTGATAAAAATAAAACTTTCCTGTGATGAAGACCAACTTTTTAACGAATCAGATTAGTAAGCGTCACCAATAATGAATGTATTACCATACTTCAGACTGTGGCAAAATATTACCAGGAGTTGTGGTTGTTCTTGTGATTTAAAACTGTTTGTATGACTTTTCTTCTGAGTTAATTAAATATCTACAGCATCAAACAGCAGCAAGATCCATATGAACCTCTCCCAAGGGGAAGAGTTGTGCACATTTACACACAGCAAAGAGCAGTCACTTTACTAATTAGCTAGAAAGAATCCCCAACATGGAGACAGGATCGATCAGAATCTGAATCCCCGCATCAGACAGATGAGTTGTCACATACATTTTATGAGTTACAGTCAAATAATTTCTTACAAGGTGACTTTTGATTGAGTGTTTTGGGTAGTAGTATTATGTCATTGGATGTACTGTCATTCTCTGTCTGTGATCTCGTGTTTGTCTGAATGAAGCTGTGAGGAACATTAATGTAGAAATGACCAACTTCTGACTCACAGAATGTTGTCACTTAAACAGATTGCCAGAACTGTTATGCATCCCACATCTGAAAAGGGATTTATTTCAATTTGCAGTTACTATCTATCAATATGCAGTCTCTTTTTTTAACCAAAGTCTGAAACTTACAGATGAGTGACAAATTAAAGGAAAAACCAACATAAATGTCGTAGTATAGTCTTGGGTTACAATGCGCCATAGCATTGGCTACTCGTGTCTCTAGAGCTCTACTGGAGGGATGGAACCTTTTCTTTATGGTGAAAAGTGGATCATTTACACATTAAGTGTCAACTTTGTACTGATTTACAGTGAGCTTTCCTACTCGAAGGTCAAGTATTTACAACTTGGGTCCACAGTACAACATTCTCCTTGTATCTTAGCTTCATTATAAACAAAAACAGAGCGCAGACGTGTGCTTTATTCACACAGTATATCGCATCAACACTTAATCGAAGCACCACTGCTATTCACTGCTCACCTTGTGGTTGCGTCCATGCTTGTAGAGCAGTGATATGATGGACTTAATGTGTCCTCTCTGGATGATATTGAGTGCCTCAGGGCTCTCAATTAAAATGCAGTGTAGAACTTCGAGGATGCCTGCATAGCCGCAAAATTCATCAATTAGTTAACAGCCGCAGAAGTGAAAGACACACTAGAGGACACCCGTCAAAGAGACATCCAGTGTGCACGGATCAACAGAGAACAGAGCACGTTCTTTACTATGCATTTAAAAAGTGGAGGATTGTATATTCCTGTATTATAATTAAACCAGCAGAGTACTGTCCCTATTGAGGAGTGCTGGGTTTCCATCAAAGTAGTTTAATATGTGCATTGCAATGCTTCATTTTCACTAGAAACTCAGTATGTGGGAGAATGATAATGAGTGTACCTGAGGAAGACTCCAGTCTCTCCAGCTTGCTCACCAGCCAGTCCAAGTTGTTAGAGAACTGAGTGCAGTTGTTTCGGTTCCCTCGGATTAACGCCGCTGCAGGGCACAAAGAAAGTGTGCATGAGTCTAATGTTCTACTGAAGAAAAAACTGTTTGATGGATCCCTTTAGTGCATTACCTAACGTGTTGTCTTACGCAACAGCAAAACAATGTCACCCAAAGGTGGACACCTTACATTCAAGCCCAAAGCCAGTGGAAGAAGAGGTGCGGTTGTGACACCCTTATACATATTGATATTGGAAGATGCCTAAGATAGTAGGAGGGACTGGCACAAGGAGAGACAAACGTATGCGGGCAAACACGCCCACATATGTCCTAGTACGGAGAAGACAGGGTCATTTAATGCAGACAAACAGAGAAGAAAGGAGGGAGGCATCCCAAATCCACTTAGCGCTGCGCTGGACCAGGTGTGTGGAGGAGGGAACAGGGGGAGCAGCGAGACGTGGCTGGAACACTAATACGAGCCAGGAGGTGGCATCAGTGTAAATAAGAGCATGAAGGACATTCTTAGAGGGCAGAGGGGCTTCAGTGTGGCAAGATGAAAGATAAACTTTACATATGGGCCATCTAGAGTCTCGTTTTAAGAATAGAGAATATCTAAATGATGACGGCAAGAAAATCATGCCTGCTTGCGATTTTCTGCTCGCAAACACATCGTTTATGTGACAGCTGGTGAAGGAATGTTCAAGACAAACATTGTACTCATCACATAGAAGGCAGCAGGATATGCAGCCAGAAAAGGGACAGCAGAGAATATGTACTTTTCTCCTGCCAGGTCATTTTAGTGAGATATGTCCGTATCTGACAGAGCATATGGTGGCAGTGGCAAAAGGTTAAAGTGATTTTAGTAGGAAGGCTGATGACTTTGAGCTGCGGGGACATAAAGTGCACACAATGAACGAGTAAACAAAAGAGAAAACAGCACAGACAGTGATGAAAATTGACATTCAACAGCTAAAAAACAATCAGGCCAATAGGGGGGACACCCAGTGTGGGGGGGTGGGGGGTGACTGATGTTGTTGGGCTGATGCCCTGGACGCACATCACACAGACTGGAAAGCTCTTTGTATTCAGTGGGCCACATGCCACCAAGTCTTTTCTCCAACAATGGGTGTGTGTGAGTATTAGAGACGAGCATGTGTGGAGTTTGTGTGCATAAAAATGAAGTCTGAAGCATCTGTAAATGGCTGGCTAAATGCCAGGTCAGCAGAGACCTCCATCCCCACTGAATCACCACACTTTCAGCGACTTTATCTTCAAATGACTATCGTCTCTGAGATTGATTACAGCAATGAGTCAGTTTAAAAGCTGTACATATGTGTGTGTGTGTGTGTGTGTGTGTGTGTGTGTGTGTGTGTGGTGGACAAGTATCTCACCCAGCAGTTCATACAGCAAGTTCAGAATGTCTTTCCAGGCTGCTCCGGCCTCTGACCCGGCACACTCTCCAAAGTGGGCCGCGCTGTTGTAGACGTTAAGACGATCGATACAGTTGGACACCAGAGTCAGCATCCCCTACGCAACGTACAGCAACGCATATGAACGTCATTTCGCCACAAATGGCAAGAAAATGACACATTTACCACAATAACATACCCATTTAAATTACCTATCTCATATTAATGACAAGCTCTCATTAGTATAAAAGCTTCATTTAGTGAAATGTGTCCCCTGCTTTCAATTAGTTGACCATCACAAACACAACCCCGTGGCTCTCTGCTGTCCCATTTGGTGGCGGTGTCATGGTGATTTATACGACGGAGAAATATCTATAGTGATCAGATATGCTAAATGGAGGGCGTAAAAGACAAAATTGAAATTGCAGATGATTTATATTGCCAGGAAAAATCATGAGTCAGCTGTCTCCTGTGACAAATTGACCTTCTAAACGTAATACATTAGGGCCGGGACAGAGATGTGCTATTCTGCTCTGTAATGGGAAGACAGGTAAAGATGAAACAGTTGTTGGAATATGCGCAAATTGCAAATGACAAAAGTGTATTATTTTATGACAATGCTATTTTGTAAAAGAAAAGAAAATCACGAATTCTGTATTTAGGACTAATAATTAATACTATGGTCTCTTGAGCATATGGACACACTCAAGTTATTATAGCCTGGATGAGTAAAGGGGAGTCTGGATAGTTGACATGATTGGGTCCCTCAGTACGGCAGCTGACATTTTGTAATTGATGAAAGCAATTTAGGCCCTAGAGGCTTAGCAGAAAGCTTCAGTGCACTCATGCCAGCCTCGGGAGGAAACTTATAACACCAAAAACTGCTGACACCTTCATATGCAGTGACTCCAAATACAAGATGGCATTGAAACACACCACAAAGAATCAATTGCTCTCCGCACACTTTGTGCAAGTTCGCCGCCGCTCTCCGGCTCAATCATACGTGCAGCCACTTACTAAAATTGCCTCAATCACAACTCTTCGCTCGGGGGCTTTGTAATATTTTTGCTGCACTGCGGAGCAGCTCGTCATATTATTAAGTGATGGTTTGCTCCCTTGATGGCCAAACTCACTTCTTGTTTGAAGAGGTTCTGCCTATTCTTGAGGGAGCGCAGCTTTATCTGCCTCTCTTCGTGCTCCAGCTCAACATCAGGGAGCTGGAAATAGGTGATGAGGTCATTGAGGGTTTGGAGCACCTCCTCGACAGGCAGGGCGACCAGAGCCCTATTCTTAACACCCAGACAGTCCAGGTCTCTGGAGGAGGGAGACAAAAAGAAAAAAAAAAAAGAAGCTCATTCAGACGGCACTTCTCATTGATGTTTGTGATCATGCATCGTTTTAAAAGCCCTCCCATTCATTATGAATGCACTGAACCAGTAATAACGACAGCCTATCTGGGAGTCAGCGCAGACTTGAGGAGAGGCAGCGATGACTAACACAATGTTTAGCCCACAGGTTCATTCATGCTGAAATGCTGATTTCCGCTGGCCTGCTAAAAATAGCTCCTGTCATGGGAGGGGTGTGGGGGAGATGTATGTGTCACAGCCGCAGGGGAGGCAGACAAACTCTCACATGTTACTGCCATGAGCGCCCCCGAGCCCGGCCCAGGGGACAGCGGGCCCTGTGATAACAAATAAAGGTGCTGGAAGCATCCACTTACGTGCTCCACAGCTCCCCTTTTTCATAGCCGGCCGTGCGTAGCCGTGACGCCGCTGCACTGTTTGCCATTTGGAAACGCATGACTGGTCCACTCAGTGAGCTGTCTGGGGCTTTGGCACCCCACTCAGTCAAAACTCACAGGCCCAGAGCTCAACTCTCCGCTGGGTGCGCTCACAGTCTGGAGGGACGTTGTATCACGACTGTGTGGATTGTGAGAGAGTCTGGAGGGGCTTTGAGATGTTGATTTTTTAGGTTTCGGGTATAATTTTGTGATGTGGCGGCACTGAGGATTGGGGATTCACTTTGATCATCTTTATAAATTGCTCTCCCATCATCAGCGTGGTGCTTATGTAACTTGTACCAGTCACAGAGCGTTTTGCAGATCACCCTAATAAAGCGGCTCAAGACAAACGTTGACTGTAATTTGGTTTAATTGGGTAATTTGTAATTTGATCACATCCTTGAAATGAGCAACGGCGTCATTTTTTTCAACGTGCAGCATACCTGATGAAGCGGTTAAAGAGTAGCGTGGTGTTGCGGATGATTCGTGCGGCGCGGGACTCTTCATGTTGACAGCGCTGGAGGGTCAAACCATCATCCATGTGACCTTCAGAATGTAGGCACGCCTTGAGAGGGCATGACAGGGAGAGAAACACAGAGATGATACAGGAAAAGAGGGAAAATGACCAAAAAAAAAGCAACAGCAGGCCGTTTAATAGAGGAAATGTCTCCAGCCGTCCTCAGCCAGCACTGAGCCACAATGTCTGGAACACAGGTGTTGACACTACAGGCTATCTGGCTGTGTTTACATGGAGGACACGTTGTCATCCACATTATCGCGCCGCACATTTCTATCACTTCTGCCACAGTAGCCAAGGGACAGGGTTTAGATTTAGTGAAGGCAGAGATATGAACTAATAGACAATCATCTTAACTCAATCAACTCATTACCCTCAAAATAATTATCTGCTCCAAGGATTCGCAATCATTTATTAGTTTTATTTGTTTTCCTATGTGCTTTGCATCCACTTATGCATGTCACTACTCACTCTCCTCTTGAGGGGACCCAGACGAGCAGATTTGACATCCGGCGCTTGGTAGGAGAGCCAGAGACCTGTGGCCACGTGCATGATGAAGCAGAGCGAGTCGCCGTATTTAATCTCCGCCACCCCCATCCCCTCGATGTCCCGCTTGGGGCTCTGCTCCAGCTTCTCCTGCAACAGGAGGGAGAAGACAATGAACACGTCAAAGCTGTCAGTGAAATGCGCATGAGCACGCTGGCATAATACAAACAAGAGACATGCTGCATGCAGATTTGTTCTTTATCAAACCGCCAACCAAATGTCAGCTACATCTGCTGTTTATGACTCCACCCGTCACAGAGAGAGCATTGTTCTGCTGCGAGGATCAGATATAATTATAACCCACCCATGATGGACAAAGAAAAAGAGTCCAAAGATAAATGGCCTCACTTTTATTCTATATTATACGCTTTCAATCCACACTGGATGGGTCAGTAATTGACTCACAATCACTGGTTATATCTCGACACTCCATTATACAGAGTCCAGCTAAACGGTCGGTTCAGTCTGAGTCGGCAAGTTCAGCTAAATTAACCTCTATGGCGTAGTTTTTGCTGCTTCAATAATTCCTGTAATTTTCATTGTCCTTGGAAAAAAATGGTGATTTTCCAGCCCAAGGATAGCGGGGGGTTCATTCGTAAAGGTTTAGAGGTGATCACTGTAAAGCCCTCTCGTTGGTATTTAATGAGGAAGTATGGAGCTGATCCCGTGTGACTCATGTCACCTTGAGGAACAGCGGGGAGTCCAACACATACATCTTCATGTGTGTTTGTGCCCTTGTGTCTGCATGCATGTGCGTGTCCTTGCCTTTGAGGCTCTGAAGCAGAAGGCTGTGGCCACGGTGTCAGACCTCTCCCGGTCCTGGAGCACCAGGCCTCTGTCCTCAGTCAGGGCCAGGTAGTGACCGGTGGTCAGGTGTCGTAGTCGGAAGGGCTGGCCCCAGCGGATGTGGCTTCCACTCCAGCTGTCAAGGTCACATTGACACAATAAAATTAAACACAAATGCACAAGTCTGGGGGAAAAAAATGCATTCTTTGACTAACTGCTCACTAGTTGATCTAAAACCTGCTGCCAGCTGTTAATTATCTAGCATGGATGTGATTGAAACATTAGCAAAAAGCTGAAAATATTCCTCTAATTATGCATTTTGTTTCTGTTTAGACAGTTCAAAACAAAACCAGATCAGAAACATGGGAGATGAGACAAACATTATATTTGACAAAGGCTCTATCCCAGGGCAGCTGTAAAATAACCAGTTGAAAAGACATGAAAGGGAGAGCTGAAAGAGAAAGAGGGAAGAAGACAGCGAGGCCACAGTGTATTAAATTATAGACAGCGAGAGGCGGGAATGGACAAACGACAAAGAGCAGACAAAAAGAAAAAAGGTGAGATGGAAAAACAGGAGAGTGGTGATAAATCTTTACAAAAACAATAAAAGAGGGAGTGAGAAATGGTTGAAGGATCACGTGAAACACAACCCACCTGATTCGGAGGGGCTCCAGCCTCCACAAGGACCTCGCCTTGGCACCAGCTTTACCCGTCTCATAGTTGACTATCCTGGGGATGCCAAAGAATCATGAGTGGGCGGTCTGTCTGTGGACTGTCTAGCCACCACCGGCACCGTCAAGGTCATTCATCCTGGCTTAGAAGAACACCACCTCTTTCCTCCAATTTGTCACACTGATATTCACTGACAAGATGGTTGACTCAGACACAAACACACGCACACACACACACTGACGCGTGAGCTGTATTTACTCTGCCGACTCCAGCATCACATCCTTCAAACAGAGACATATGCGCCCTGATAATCCACAGCTACACTGTCTATCAGTGATGTGAGTGACTGGGTCCCAAGATAAAAGAAATCAACCCCCCGGTGACAGCTTGGAGTGTGTTTGATCTGCCCCAGAAAAATGTAAGACCTCTAAAAAGCATGCTCCTTAGGTTGAATTTCAAGGACAACACTAGGAGAAAAGCCAAAGCTCGAAATTAATATCTAATCCCGCCCCCATATTTGCCATGCTCTGTTCTAAAAATAGACACTGTGTGTGTACATGTGTGTGTGTGTGTGTGTGTGTGTGTGCGTCAAAGAGGAAGGCACATATCTGCTGGCACCTGGCTGAGTGTGTGTGGGCTTTGCCCGCTGTTTTGACCCACTTCAAGCCCAGTGTGCCATTTTTCTGCAGCCTACCTTATCTGTGTTGGCACCAAGAAGCTATACTGTAGATAAAAATAACACAGCAGCCATTTTGGCTCCCTGGAGAGCCGAGCGTTACGCTGGTCAGAGACATTTTCATGACGTGTGGTGGAAGCAGAGGCATCACAGTTAATACACAACTCAGTTAGCTTCTCATGAGTGGTGCCACTGCTTTGTCATCTCTAATGTGAGGCCTCCTAATGCTGCTTTGTATTCAGGCTGGCTCTGCTGCCTTACGCACCTCTGCTGCTCTTCACTCTGGTCTGATCCTGGGATGGTCACGACCTCGTCATGTCCATGGAACAACCGCATCACATGACCACCCAACAGGTAGCCTATTGGAAGACAGGGACGTTAGCATTGAACATGGTGGCTTTAGGTTGTCCTGTTATGTTGCTGCCTCTGTTTACACTATGAGTGTTTATCAACTCAAAGATACAGTCTGGAAAGATGAACTATTTACAGTGGTGCTTTAAATTTTGTGAACCCACGAATGTGACGTGAAAATATTATCAGATATTCTCACAAGTCCTACAAAGCAGAGAAAAAATAAAACAATTTAACATTAATAGGTAATTTGGTAATAGGTACTTTATGGTTAAAGTAATGCAATATTACATATCTGTGAGTAACAAAAAGATGCAAAATATGTGCATTTAGTATCTGGTGTGAGCCCCTTGTGCAACATTAAGTGCAAATTAAGGTAACTGTTGAAGAATCCTGTTTTGTTTTGTTTTTTTGCACTGGGCAATTTCAGTCCATTTCTTTGTATAGAACTGCTAAAATTCTGAGGTGTTGATGGGTTTCCTGAGATGAACTGCTCACTTCAGGTCCTTTCACATATATTTACTTTGACTTGGTCTTTCGAAAACATTAACTTCCCTTCCTTTAACCATTACTTGGTAGAATGACTTTTGTGCTTGAGGTTATAGTCTTGTTTCATGACCCACTTTCAAATGCAGTTCATAGAGAGATGTCCTGGCATTTTCCTGTAGAGTTCACAGGCATACTTTAGAATTCCTTGCTTTATCAGTCTCTCTGTGTAGCCCTGTGATAGAATGGCGAGCTGTCCAAGGCATCTGCTGCCTTCGCATTAAGTCAGCTGGGATAGGTCCAACAGAAGATTAAGCTCTGTAGAGGATGGATGGATGGATGGATGGATGGATGGATGGATGGATGGATGGATGGATGGATGGATGGATGGATGGATGGATGGATGGATGGATGGATGGATGGATGGATGGATGGATGGATGGATGGATGGATGGATGGATGGATGGATGGATGGATGGATGGATGGATGGTCTATCAATGATGATAAGCAATCCTGGTCCAGATGCAGCAAAACAGGCCCAAACCATGATACTACCACCACCATGTTTCACAAATGGGATGATGTTCTTACGCTGGAATGGAGTGTTTCCCTTTCTCCAAACAAAATGCTTCTCATTTAAATCAAAAGTTTTTTTTGGTCTCATCCATTCACAAAGCATTCTTCTGATAGCCTATTGGCTTGTGCATATGGTCTTTAGTAAAATGCAAGTGCAACGACGTTATTTTTATAGAGATGTAGTGTGGCTTTTTGAAGCTGTGTATGCACACCATTGTTGTCCAGTGTTCTTTTGATTCAAGAGCATTAACATTAGTTAATATGAGAGGGGCCTTTAGCTGCTTCGAGCTACCCTCGGTTTCTTTATAACCTTGCAGATTATTACTGGATTTGCTCTTACTTTTTGTTGAGTAACCTCTCCTCTATTTCTCAATTTTTACACAATCTGTCTGACTGTGGATTCATGAGATAAGATTTTTCCAGTTTAATGAGCATCAACGGCTCTTATTCAGAGGTCCTCAAGAATCTCCTCCGTTGGCGCCATGACGACCAAACTTTGATGTTCTTTAAAAATAACATGGTGCCCATTCACACCTGATTGTTATCCCACTGACTAAAAACACCAAACTATTTCCCCATCTAATTATCTGTCAAACCAAGAGGTTCACATAGTTTTGTCACTCACATGTGTAAAATAGAATCATTTTCCCTTATAAATAAATGACCAAGTATGACATTTTTGTATCATTTCTACTTTGAAGACTTGTTTTAAACAGTGCTGTATTTTTGCAGAAATATGGAAAAATCCCAGAGGGTTCACAAACATTCAAGCGCCACTGTCGATAGGGGATCAGAGACTCACAACGCCCACCATCCCCACTGAGCAGAGTCGAGCTCCCACACTAGTGGGTCTATTCAAACACAGGCATAATGAAAACACTACTGCACGAAACAGCCTAACAATGGTAATATTATTTTGTTGTAATTGAATTTAGACTAGTAGCAGAATACATCAGTTAAAGTTATCTCCGGTTATAAACTGTAGCACTTAGTAAACATGCAGTACGTAAGAGCAGCAGACCCAGGTGTTGTCTGTCTGTTTTTATTTTAAAGGTAAACTTACCGAATGAAAGCAAGTCCATTCTGGGTTGAAAGTCCCTTTCCAGTCACTGATTAAGCCCCTAAACACTCACTTCAGTACGTCAAAGTTACACATTTAAACTGTTTTACCATTAAATTAATCATATATTGCCTTAAAGTGGCTTGGATGTAACTCTACATGTGCAGATGTATGAAAGTCTTTGCCTCTTTCTCCACCTACTCCCTCCTAATTCACTGCAGTTCAAACACACCAGCTCACAATGTAAAACTACTCTATGATGCACAAACGAAGTTGTAATATTGGAGTAATTCAGCCATACTTGTTTGAACCAGTAACTGATCCTGAAGAAAAGCAATGATACAGAAAGTCTTATCTTTATGTAGGAAGTATATGAAACCGGGAAAGTCTGAATTTGTGTTTTTGAGACTGTCATGGGTACCCTGCAGGTTTAAGGTGAGAATGCTCACTCATGGCACCCACTGCTTATTTTGCTTCTCATGCGGCTTCTCGTCTGTCAAAAACATCACATAGATATGTTAACAAGGTTAAAACTAGATTTTTACCACAGGGATCATTGATGTTGGAGATCATCAGTCTCCACTTTGGGAGCCACTGGTCTCAATCACAGAACTGGGGAGTAAACTTGAAGGTTTTCAAGTTTAGGTGGTTTCCAGGGCATCCGTGAAATAAATCTAAACAGATCTGATTTTTGGCAAACTTTGGCTATTGTGTCAGTCAGAGATTTTTTCATGCAGCAACCAATAATTCTGAATGCAACACCTGATTCATGTTTCAAAACATGGTACTAAATGAATGTAAGAGAAGTGTTCTGAATCTTTGAAGCTTTACTTTTAGATATAGTGTATTTCCTAATCCATATTCATCTGGCAGCCTATCACCTTATGTTTTATTTATACATATTTTTTTGACTTATGGAATTGATTTTCTGTGTGAAGCCTCTACCTTCTTCGATGTTGCTACCAGAGCAGATGGGATGGACATTCCACAGAGTCTGCATGAAGGAAGCATCCACCTGGATGTTGCCATTGGAGATGGATAAGTGCTGCGGGGAAAATCACATGCAACATTCACTTATTTGTGCTGCAAATACACAAATGATTGACTGAGCTGCCAAAGAGCTACCTCTGTCTAATTCTTTCTATTAGACCGTGGTAGAAAAATTAAAAATGATCAGCAGCTTCACTACCTGCAAGTAAATGTGGGTTCGATGAACAGTTTGACAAAGTTCATTCAGACAGAGTTCAGCTGGAGTTTGACACTCAGCAATCACTTATCCAGAGGAAAACTTCAATTTGTCATTGAGTGTTGAGGGAACCATAAAAGTGACTGACGGATGTCTTAAGTGTTTGAGGATTTATACCACGTGTGGGCTGTGCTGCTGTGTGTGTGCATCCCAAAAACTAATTTTGTAGTAGCTGTGTCCTGATCCTCCCTCCTCTCAAGAGTCTCTCTGCAGCCCTGAGGTGCTGCGTGTCCACACGTCCCGCAATGTGGGTGACAGCTGGGACAGGCGATCAGATTGATATTAGTGACTGTAAGGCGATAGTGGTCATCTGTCCGTCCTTCAGCCGCCGAGGTGAGGGGGAGGGGGGGGGGGGTAAAACGCCGCCTGGCTGCTGTCACCAACTTCGTGGATCACAAGGAACATGTTTTCCAGGGTTAACATAACACAGAGCTATGATGCTAAGCTCAGGGGGCATGTTGGCCGACTAGCAAAAGAAGGCTTTTGCTGAAAAGGTCAGCTCAGAAGTGCAATAGAGACACACTCATTATTAATGGGAGAGGGATGTGACGAGGATGATAACAGAAGAGGTTCATTTGAAATGGCACTGGCAGCGGTCGAAAGAAATCATAATCCACTAAAGCAAACATTTGCAAGTGCAGATCAAGTTTTGCTTAATGTAATTGTAAGCAGTCCTGAAGTCATCCAGAAGGAAAAAGCGGTTTCTTTTAATCCTCCTGCTGGAGAGAGGTCACGGGGAGAGTGCAGCATGCGGTAACGGGATTGGTATAATCTGAAATTTTGTCACATCAGGGGGAGCAGAGTTGATGCTCTCCTACTAAGACCTCTACATTATGCACAAACACACACACATCAGCTACAGCTTCAGCTCCAAGGACCGAATGGCAAACAGTAAACTCACAAGGTATCGCTCTGAGGACACGCTGACGAGGATGAGGTCATCACCGATGCGCACTTTCTCTCCTTCCGATCTCTGCTTGGATGCCGGGTGGATCGTCCACCAACAGGCCTCACCTACAAACACACACATGTATACATACTGCCTCCGTATTTTAATTTAAACAAGCCCTTACAGTGAACAATTTTGAGGGCACCACATTACCACTGCCCAGATGTCACCTGTAATTACTAATATTGCAAGACGGTCACGGCAGGAACGGGCACGTGTGGATTCACCATGGCAACAATCTTTTTCAAGTCATATTGAGGTCTGCTGCGCCGCATGATATGAAAGGAATAATAATAGCAAGAAAGAAGAGTGTCCAGGTATGAGGATACTGCAACAAGGCTATCAAATATGCCGCGCAGATGTAATCATCACTGACAACAGAAGCACACTGTATGTCTGCGGCGCTCCATGGGGAATATTAACCGAGACGTTGAAAAGACACACAGGGAAATTTGCTCATGAACAAATGAGGTGCAGGAGGAAAGACAAAAAGAGGGGGCCTCGCAAACAGTGGAGAGCGAGTTAGACTGAGCGAAAGAGCCAGACGGAGACAGAACAAAGACGGAGCGAGACAGCAAAGAGTGAAAGAGGGAAAAGAGGGGGGATAAAAGGGAACTGTACCAGAGCTGGTCTTTTACCTGTTGAATCCTCCTGCAGGCCGACATCAAAGGACAGCTTATCTGTCTGTGACCTTGATGTCTTCAAACAGGCCAGGTACTGTGGTCAACACACATGAAAACCACAGAGCTGTCACACACACACACACTCCTCTGCAGGTGACCTTCTTCATGTGTCATATAAGTGGGAACGATGTTTAAATCCTGTTGCTGTGATCATTTTATTCGTGCTATCTGTGTGCGATCTCTCACCATAGAGCTGAAGGAATGCCTCAGGAGGATGGCGTGTCCGTACAGCAGAGTCTTGTGTCCGCCGCTCTGCGCTGCCTATAGAGACAATTCATAAAAACACACGAAGATGTAGTTACATGTCAGCTCCGGACAGAACAGCCTCAGCGGGCTCCTTCAAACCGTGTCATTCCACGCCCCGACCTCTGACACTGAATGTTGACCTCAGTGAAAACCTCCTCGCCGACGATGATGACCTCAAGCAGAGGAGACACGTGTCTCCTGGGGAGGGCTTGCCATCCCGTCAAATGAAGACATGCAAAACTGACTTGTCACAGGAGATGGTGTTTCTGGCTCCTGTATCCGTGAGCGAACAGGATACGGGGTCATCTTTCCAGCACTCCGACTACAGGAATGTGGGAAGGATGCGCAACTACCGTCAGCCTCCGATGCAATGTCATTATTAGCAGGGCATGACTCCATCGCTTTTGGGGGTAAAGATGCAGGAAGGGGACAAATGAGATCTCTACTGGTAGAGATGCAAAGGGGATTAAGAAGACCTTTTTAGGTGTTTTTCTTTGGCAAGCAACTCCAATGTTACTCACCTTCCTTATGAGCCTCTAGGAAGCATTAAGGTAAGAAAAAGTGTCATTATTCAGAAAGAACTATGGTTCTCCTGAGCCTGACTGCCTTATTTTAAACTTTGCTACAAATTATTAAAGTTCCATGGGCCACATGATTGTCAGAAATCATGTAAAGGGATGAAGGAGGTTGACTCTTGATTTCTTGGCATTTTACAAAGCAATGCCCCTGGTATGAAATAATCTCTGAAACAACGCCAAGCGGCCATGTTTGACTATAAAAATGTCAAAATGCATTTGAGCTACAAGCACAGCAGGGCATGAATGATTTATATCAACCAAAACTATGTCCATTTTATCCAATTGCAGCCATTAAACAACTGAGAGATACATAGTTAACGGCAGTGTTTATAAAAACATCTTACCATGCACCATCTCTCTTTTGTTTCTGTTTCACTGTGCCTCTTTTTCCCCTCTTTCTTTCTCTCTATATCCTCCTCAGTTGGCTACTGGGACAATTGCTGGCTTGTGAATTGATGCAGATGTGTCGTGCAGACTGCAGCACTGGCTTCCAGGCTTCTTCTGTGCTGCTGGCTACTGCTATATGCTGGCTGAGGTGCTGAGCTTAATGCGGCGAGGCACACTGAGCTGCAATCACCACAACCAATGAACCCAAGTCTCACACTCACTGCCTTATCCCCCCCATCAGTAGGAAAAAGACTCTTCTAAATGTGGAGGCCCATTGCAGCAAAAAATTCAATACACCTAGAGCAAGTGAAATGAGCAAAACTGCATTACCCTCGGCTCAATGAACCATAAAGGCCTTTTGGATCAAAGAGATTTAAGTGAAGAAACAGACTGTGTTATGATCTCCAGTTGTTGACCATGAGCGACATCTTTGTGTTAGTTTAGAGATGCGACATTCAGCGGGATGCAGCGTCCTGCAGTATGTGGCTTGCAGTATCTTACAATAAATAGGAGTGGGAACCGCAGAGAAGCAACCCTGTCTCTCTGACTGATTGATCTTATCCCTTGCCCTGTTTTTTGGGGCTCAGGATCCCCAAACATGTCAGTGCACTTTGGATAAAATAAAACCAATTTGCACAGAGTAGTCACAAGTGAATACTGAGCAAACTTTGAGCTGGCATTTACACAATTTGTTGTGTGATGTCTTTGCAGATCCTTTACAGTTCCCTCCATGTCTCCGTGCCTTCCAACTAAAACCGCCTGAACTGCCCGTTTGCTCCAGCCACTGTCTATTGATAAGCCCATCCGTTCAAAGACGTATTGATTTCAGAGCCTCAGCCGAGACGTATTCAACCTCCATTTCCCCTTTAATGGCGCTTCCTCCAGTGACATTTCGGCGCAGGCGGAGAATGATGAATAGGTGGACAATATCGAAAACAGATAAACGTGAGTGGAGAGAATGCAGTGAAGTAACACAGTGAAAATGGCCAATTCAAGCCATCTGCAGTCGGAACATCTCTGGAGTGTTTGCTCCAAAGGTTACGAGATAGGTCTGAGATAAGTCTATCAACTAGTCCTAGAGTATGAAACATCAACTAAAATTACATTTAGTCACACCATTATACAGTCAAAAACAAAGTCGATGTGACATTAAGATTGATTTTCAATCGTTTGATCATTAAAGGAAGAAAAAGTATTTAGACTAACCAACAGTAAATACCATTTGCAAGCATATTTTTTATTCTGTTTAACCGTCTGAACCCTAAAACTTGCAGGCGCCTTTTAAAACGCATATTGCAAATTTTAAAAATTAGCTAGAATGACATTACTTATCTGAGCCAAAAAATGTAAAAACAAGAAGAAGCAATTTTCAGAGTGTCTTTGAACTTCTCATGATGCTGTTTGGTCAGAAGAAAGAAGCTAAAGTTGAGCTTAAAATTGTGATATTTCATAAAAACCTCTTTATTCTACATGTATCATTTAAAATAAATCAGCCAAAAAATTAAACATTTGCTCAAACTAGATTCTGTAAAAGACAAATAAATCTGCACTCCTCGATGCAACTGGGAAGGTATTAGTGACATAGCTGTGATTAACAGTCATGTTCCAAAAATTCAGGGGCTTTTTGGCTGAACTGGACTGAACTGCAGGCTGTGTGGAAACAAATGTAAGCAGCAAAATATCTATTGTATGTTGAGTGACATTTGCTTCGAGTATTTTCAACATCTGTGGTGGACATGTTCATTCCACATTTTTTGTAAAATAAGTAATAAAGTAGTAATGTTACTTTCTTGTTATACAGAAGACAGTTCATGCATTTCATAAATGAGCCTATGGTGAGTTAAGATGTGACAAAAGCAGAAAACACCCAGAAACTGTTTGAATTTCACAGTTTGCTGCAGCTGACCAGATAAATAGCTGGTGTAAACTGATATTAGCAAAGAATTTCACCTCAGTGAATGTTTCTTTGGTTGCTTGCAGAGCAAAACATGTCAAGTCAAATCAAGTCATCGTTATTCCTAGAGCACATTTACAACAACAGATGCTGAGCCAAAGTGTTTCCAACAGAGAAATAAGATTAGCATTACAAATTTATCTAACAAGTTTAAATATGAGGGCTAAGACAAAATGATATGTATAATACTAATTTAGCAGGATGATTTAAATATTGGGGTTGAGATCCCACAGTGCTATTTACCATATAGCTTTATGTTTATAAATAGACAGGACACAATTGAGCAGAGTTGTTGTTCAAAATCTGTGGCTCAGGCTGCCGTCTGGCTGTTAGTCAGTGACTATGAGATAAAGGTGTCATTACTGCCGTATGCAAATGTGGTTCACAATTAATGGAGATGATTGGCTTTGTAGAAACAAGTTTTCCATCTACACAGACAGAGAACTAACAGCATTCCAAATTATGCAAAAATAGGAGTTGATTTCATGAAGCCAGAAAATACAAATTGGTGTCTGATTCTTTTTCAAAGGAAGATGTGCTGCTGCAGAAAAAAAACATGCAAGTTCATATCAGTTGGAAAAAGGTACTGATGAAGCGGGGACAAGGCTGGACTAGGACTTAAAAAAAGTTCATTTGAGCTTGAACTGTTTAATCAAGCAGTTAACATTCTGAATCCTCTTTTTCTCTGCTGTGGCTCACAATTTCCCACCAGCCAATGCTAAGATTCCTCGCAGTGGCAGTGGAACCAATGGTCTTGACTGGCGTCATTCTGCTGCGTGAAGGCTCCGCTGTGACCACAAAGCTCCAGTCCTGACACCTCCACTTATCTCTGCAGTCAAGTCACTGAATGTGAACCTTAACAACTGAGGATTTATGAAAATTCCCAGCCATGTGACATTAAAGGGTGAACGGGCTTCAGCTGAAAAGACAGACACCAAATCATGCTGTCAACTTTTTTCTTTTTCTTCACTAAAAACCATTCGTGATCATTCCCTGTCTCTGTGCAGAAATCTTTGTCGGCTCAGCTGTTTGCATCATCTCGTAGTGGCATGGAGACACTATGATTAGAAGGAGATACTGTGACAAATGAGAGCTTATCCTGTGTGGAGGGCTGCACGAATCAAATGATACTGCAACGAACATTCATTTGAATCCCCTGGGGACAAGACAAATGTTAATCTGATGCTAATCCAGCATTGGAGCCGCTCTAGTTCTCTGGTAGCGGGAATTGAGTTGTGTGAGAAGCGATGTTTGAGGAGAACCATATTGGGAAGACTGTGCAAAGCCATATTTGTCTCTGCCATCTACCAAGGAGCTCAGAAAGGATCTCCTCAAACATTGTACACAAGAAATTCTACACATTATTTCAAAGCATTGCTTCAGGTGTGTGATAAACCATGATTTCTAATGACTTCTACTCTTAACACAAATGTTGTGTGGTGACGTGTTGTGGTGGACGAACCACAGGAGATGAATGGGGGTGAACAAAACAACAAGTGTAGTGTAACTTATCCAGGACACCGTGCATAAGGGATGAGAGGGGAATGATATGAGTGGTGAACATACCAATCGATCCAGGCCGCGTGTCTATCATGCAGAAGATGGAGATTATACACAGAAAATAGAAGATAAAGATGGGAGAATTATACATCTGGCAGAGCAGTGTGGAAGAGAAGGAAACACACTTGCAAAAGGACAACTGAAACAACATCAGGAGCACAGAATACAGTGATGAATGAGTGCTAATTACTAGCAAAGTCAACCACATGCTATTGATTACATGGGCATGATTCCCTCCACCGTACAACTCCTCTGCGCATTAACCAAGTTGTCAGCTGCCCTCTTTGCCTGTGGACTTTTCTGATGACTATTTTACGAAAAGAACTAAAACAGCTGCCGTTTCCCTTCGAGTCTCAGCTTTAATCAAATGGGCAACAGTAAACACAGCGCTCGAAGAAAAGCTGCAGTAATGCCAGGGCATCCCCTTCATCCTCATCAGTATTCATGTGGGTCCGGACCTCTCTGCAGTCAGGGTCCCCAGGCCGCTGTAATGGGCCTATTTTGCCCATTAATCTCCTTATAGCGACTAAGCAAGTTAAGATTATTTAACTTAGCTGACTGCATTCGATACAGCTGCCTCTTCTGAATGTCATAACAAACAGAGTGGGACATACGTTACAAGACTCCAGGGAAGGTTTACGAATGGCTGTTGCAGGAGTGTGTGTATGTGTGTGTGTGTGTGGGCGTGCGTGCTATAATGCGTGTGTGTTCACCAAAACTCACCCCTTCACTGTTCTGTCCGCTCTTAGCTAGCATCTCCTGCAGGGCCCGCACTGACAGAGACTGTTCCAGCACAAAGGTACAGATGCACAGGTCTGGAGGAACATACTGCAACAACAGAAGCACAAAAGTGGATCTCAGGTTAAAAATTAACTCCATGAAACCCAAAAACTGTTGGTGGATTTAACCCCTTGATCCCTGAATTTATTTACAATTAAATAATAATAATAAAAGTGTGTTGTTTTTTTTTTAGTGGAGATCATTAATTTGCCTATTACACATAGAACAGATATATAATAGTTAGGTTTCACTCTTGAAACCAGTGCTTGTAAAACATTCCAAGGTACATATTGAATATGCACAAACTGGCATGGGGAGAATGGATATGCTACCTTGGCTGCAGTCTGAATGAAAGTGGTATGATGCAAATTCGCGACAATAGGCATCAAGGGGTTAACATGCATGTTGTCTTTTTAAAAAGTGCCAAAATGACACAGTTTATCAGAGCCAAAAACCTTAAAACCACAGAATCATCTGATTTTTAACTTTCCAGTGGTCCACAAATCATAATAATCATGAGAGGCGTCTTTCTGTCAGAAAACGCAAAGAAATCTAAACTAAAAAACATAACATTTAATCAAAATAACTTTATGCCCCATAAACTGTTTTAACTGACAGGATTCTGTAAAAAGTATAAATGATGTACTTCTCAGTGTAACTATGAAGCACATAACAATCACAAAAATTCTGCAACTTTTTGGCTGAACTGGGTTGAACTGCAGGCTGTGCTTTGACAGAACAGATTGGACACCAAGTTTCAAAACAGTCATAATATGTAGAGGCATCTTTATTTCAGAATTGGTGGTACCTGTGTGCACTAAAGATGAGTAATTAAAGAAATTCATCTTTTGCTTTATACTTTTTTTTTTTTTTTTTTTTGCGATTTATGGCATTATAAACGGTCATACAGCACAAAAGACATATTGTAGTTCTCTTTACTTCCAGCCATGGTGCTGTTTCCATAAAAGTTCAGGACTTTATATTGCAGTAAAAAAAAAAAAAAAAAAAAAGGAGAACACAGTCTTCAAAAATGTAACTGGAGCAAAAAGCACCAAAAAGTGCTTGGAGTTTAGAGGGTTAACACTGCTGAATGATCACGGTGATGATTTTTTTAGGCTACTTTCATTTACATTTTCCAGTAATTCCCTGTGATCTCTTTTTAATAGTTTCTAGCTGCATGAACCACAGTTTTATAGCATATAAAAAAGGCTAAATCAAAAGTTGGAGCTGTGCATAACACGACTTTGTACATTTCTGCTGCTGGGTGCTGTCACTTATGATCTTCAGAAAGGGACAAATCAAAACACTATTTTCATTTTTTTTCCATCGCAGCCTGTGGGAGCATTATGAGTCTGCATGTTATTTTTTTACTCATATATTTTTGACATATATGAGTAATGGAATCCTTCAGACTTACCTCTTGCTGCCCTTTGAGGCCAACAAAATGCAAAATTGCCTGGAGCTGTACATTAATGTCGCTGCTGTATACCTGTTAGTGGTAAAGTAAATATGAAGCTACAACCAGCAGCCCTTTAGCACAGTGTAGGATAGAGGCTGAAAACAGGGGAAAGCTAGTCCAAATGCAGTCCACCTACCAGTGCCATACTCTCAAGCTTGTCCTGTTTAATCGGTGCAAAAACCAAATTGTAAAAGTGACAATTTGCTGTCACAAGGCGATTCTGTGCCAGAGTGGTTTTTGCCAGAGCCAGTCTGGCGGTTTCTCTGCTTCCAGTCTTTGTGTTAAGCTAAACTAACTGGCTGCAGACAGAGATCAAATACAGTCAAGAGAATAAAAAGGGACATCCTATTGAAATACTTGGTTGTTTCATATTTGGACAAGCCAACATTTGATCCTCTTTGAAACGGTGCCAATTAACAAAGATGATATATTGAAACAAATGACGCATACATTTGACATTTTGCTGACATCATATTTAAATAAATATAGAATCAGATTCGTGAAGCACACCCCTATATTTATTACACCTTCAAATCCAAATTCATATTTAAACAGCTCACATCAAGCGTCTGGTGTTCTCTTTGCTGTTTAAGTGTGTGGTGTCAACATGTCGATGTCTATAAAGCGTTCCAAGGCCTTCAGAAAAAAGGGTTGTGAATGCCCATGAATCTAAGGCAAGACATAAAATGCTCTCTAGATTATTTGAAATACATCATTCTACCGCAACACAAAGCATCTACAAGAGGCTTGCATTTCAAATGACTGGCAGTTTGTCCAGCAAATTTAGGCCAAGAGCAAACTGCTTTATAGAGAAAAGAAATCTCCAAGAACCCCAAACCTTAAAGCTGCTGTCCGGAGTTTCTGTTTGTTTTCAATTTATGTATCATTTTTTAACAAAGCTTAAATGTGTTAGTCTAGTTCGATACTATAATATGAAGTTAGTGTAACACGATATGAAAATTTATTCCTGAGCTCCGCCTTCCTCTCATAGACCCCCATGTTATTCCAAAAAGCGCCGGTCGCTGCCGACCAATCAAGTTCGAGCTTCAGCTTTGTCATGCTGTCAATCAACGGTTACGCGCACAGCAAGCAAGCCCATGCAGAGGTGGGCAAGCTACGCACTACGCAACCACGCGCACATTTGTTTTGCTTGTAGAGGAGCTGAGAGAGCATCAGGGATCAGCAACTTCCAGAAAAGTTACCAATCCCACGGCTTGTCAGGCCAAGAGACTGCAGGACGTTTTTTGGCTCGGGGTGCTCGCCTCGCTCCCCGACCACGGCCTCCATAGCCCGCCTGACGGCTTCGTTTAGATGCCCGACCTCTGGAGGAAGATGTTGGGGCGTCTGGGACATACTCTTCGTCAGAGGAGTCATGCAATTCTGAACTCTAGATAGAAATAAATAAACAATGTAACACATATACACGCGTAAATGCACTAAGTTTGATAAACAACGTCATCGAGAGGGATACACAAGTGTAATCACATATTGAAACTTTACTCGTTCGTCCTAGCAGATTCATGTTATTTTGGTATTAGGACAAGTTAGACTCAATACAGCATTCTAACGTAATTCCTTTATTATTTACTAAATGTACTAAATGTAGAAGAGGGGAAAACAGCAAAACAGGCAAGATGCTGCAGCACTCCGGGCACTCCTCTCATGTACTGCGCGCGTGCACAAATAAAGGGGCGAAATCAGAGGGAGGCAGGGTGGGACCACCAGTGTTTTGGGAGACGCTGCGATTCAAACTCCGGACAGCAGCTTTAAATACAGGATCTGCTCTTAACTCTTGCAACTGTTACAACAACTGTGCAATCAAAGATGGAGTTATTTGGCCATAGTAATAGTAAGCATGTTTGTTGCAGACCAAAGACAGATTTTTAGGATTAGAAATAAGCTGTGAAGCATGGTGGTGCTAATGTTGAGGTCTCAGGGACTGGGCAGCTTACAGTGCCCAATTTAACTAAAAATTCTGCATCATGTCAAAATTGAACCAGACCTTTCAGTAGGATCATGATTGAAAGCACATGAGGAAATCCACCAAGGAAAGGCTCAAAAAGACGAAATTCCGCTTTATCAAATGGCTTAATCAAAGCCCATATTCATTTAGAGGGATGTGAAATGGGCAGTACATGCAAGAAAATAATGCACACTGAAGGGATAGCGCATGGCAGTCATCAAAAACGTCAGCAAGCCGATGCAAGAGATGATTTAAATTTATGTAAAACACCTACACAAGGCTATTTCTGCTAAAGAGTGGAATACTAGCTTCTGGAGCTAAGGTTGTACTTATTTTTTGTGAAGAATATTACATATCATGGTATTTTTCTTTAATAAATCCAGTTTTCCTTCCAGTGTTGTCCAAATGTATCTGTAGACAATGTTTCACAGAGGATAAAATATTTGTTCAAATATGTTTTTAAAAATCCAGCAGTTTCCACTTACTGACTTACTTTTCCACAGGACTGCAAATGCATTTACCCAAATGTCAAACTAGTCCTTTCCAGTTAGGGGGAGCAGCTAAAAAGCACACAGTGCTGTAGAAGAACATCTACAGTACAGAGTGAATCCAAAAACTGAACTCTACCATTGTGAATGCAGTGACCTCAGAAACCAATCCTGTGGCAAAACATTAACAAAGTCTTAACCAAAGCACCATTAATGAAAACATTATCATAGCAACTTCTGCTAGCAAAATCCATCAAATCTCAGTGTGACTTAGTACTTAAAGAACTTTTTGCCATGTAAGCAAAACATCTTCATATAGCCAGAAACATGAGAATTGCTTCCTGAATCTACTGGGATATTCTGATTATATGCCCACTCATAAAATCTGTGCTGACTGTTGCATTTTCATCCCACTTGAACCAAGTTCGTCTTAATTGAGTGGGCGATATTCATTAAAAGGTACTTTAAAAACATAAGTGCTCTCAGGTCAGTGTAGCTCTTGCATCAGCCAGGTCTTGGAAAGAGCACAATTCCAAAAATGGAGAAGATGCCAAATTGTATTCCAAACCAGGGCAGCACTAGCTGGGACAGGCATTTCACTGACAGAATGAGGAAAGCAGCGATGGAGATATTATGTGGTATGACCACAAGATAAATTATACCAACCTAAACACCTTCCCTGGCCTCCTTACTGAGGAGCTCAACTTCTCCCAAAGTGGTTCATTCACACAGGTAAATCTAACCCCATTACAAAACTTCCCACAACCCAGTTTCAGGTTTGAGTAACTGGATGATGGAGTCACATTCAGTAAATGATCACTGGGATTAAAACGACCACTACTGTGTTGTTGGCTCGACTGGAGTAACACTTTAGTGACAACAAACAGAGATGACTTGTTTCATAGCAACACCTACCAATGTGCTGGAATTTAACAACAGTGTTTCCAGATACACGGGCCAGCTATAGATACACTTCCAAATGGAACACTTGCTTAATTTAGACATCACCTTGAAGATTGCGTTTTATTTTGAGGGATGGCAAGAATTTATTTTAATCCCCAGTGACTCATTTTTGCTCTTGTTGTCCACTCATGCAGAAAAAACAACATTCCCACAAAGGCTGTTAGAGGAACAGTTTAAGTTTTAGTTAGATGAGAAGCTCAACGGGCTACTTGAAGCCACTCTTGTATTGGTCTATGTTTTTGTTACTTACAAGTGAAAAGTGTCACTCGTAGTAAGGAGTCTCATTGAAATGTCAACCACCTCTGCAGTTTCCATCACCTCTATAGCGGATTATAGCAATTTTCAGCTTTTTGGCAAATATAAGGGGTTATAGCCACTAGTGGGTGAATAGTTGATCATTTAGCATTTAAAAAACACTTCAGGAGGTGGTAGAGACCAAAAACAGAGCTAAAATGAATGTGAATATTACCCATGAGCACCAACCAACATATTAATGTAAATTTCTAGTGGATAACTGGTTGAAATTTAATCTGAACATCCGCAACCTCGTTTCACTCTTTTCAACCAGCGAAAATGTGGTTACAACCACATATAAATATATAGAAATATCCATCCATTCTCTATACACCGCTTCATCCTCATTAGGGTCATGGGGGGTGCTGGAGTCTATCCCAGCCGACTCGGGCGAAGGCAGGGGACACCCTGGACAGGTCGCCAGTCTGTCACAGGGCTACATATACAGACAGACAATCACACTCACATTCACACCTACGGACAATTTAGAGTCATCAATTAACCTCAGCATATTTTTGGACTGTGGGAGGAAGCCGGAGTGCTCGGAGAAAACCCACGCATGCACAGGGAGAACATGCAAACTCCATGCAGAAAGATCCCAGGCCCAGGCCGGGATTTGAACCAGGAATCTTTTTGCTGCAAGGCGAAAGTGCTAACCACTACCCCACTGTGCAGCCTATATAGAAATATGTTTAATAATTTAGAGAATTTGTTGAGCTGTAGATTACAAGAAAGAGATTGAGGAGGCTTTTCTCCAGTCATGCTGCACTAGTAGGCGAAATATGGTCTACACAAACAATTTTCAGTGCATTTAATTTTTAATATGAAATGTTAGAAATATGGAATTATATATGCTTGCGTACAGCCAACAAGAAGAGAACATTGTGAGCATGCATTACTGTAAAACAGCGTTGTTCTTACTGCTGTAACATGCACATTCAAGTACTAAGAGCTTAGCTTCAACTTCTCTGAAAATATAGTGTTCCCTTACAATATAAGACATTAAAAAACTGACAATACAACATTTAGGATCTTTGTATATTTGTTCGGTGGGCTCCAAAATGACAAAAGGCTATCATTTGCACAATAGAGGACAACATTTTTCAATACTGCAAATCCTATTGACATGTAGTTCACATTTAATGTAAATCTACACACCTAAGTTGCGCATAAATCTCCCCCAGTCTTGCTGTTTGGGTCAGTGATACCTTTTGGCTAGCTCAAGAAACTGCCAAAGATTCTCTGGTGAGATCACAATAATGGCTGGTGAGAATCAATCCAGCCCTGGACTGACAGCTGACCGTTGCCCTCTCTAGCTGCAGGACTGTTACATTTAGTGGGGAGGGGACTGTTCTGAATGACCAGGGCAGTGTGATAAAAGTCTAAGAGAGCAGGAGGGATGATGAGTATCTATCTAGCCCTGCCAGGATGTCTTTTCCCGAGGCAGAGTCGGGAGACAGTTTTACAGCACCTTGGCTGTGCCCAGTCATTTGGTTTATGACCAATCACGTGATGAGGGAACGAGTGTAGCCGGACGGTGGGAAAGGATAGATCACGTCTTTATTCCTTCCTCCAGAGAGAGGGTCAAAGCAGCTCACCGTGAGGAAAGAGGTGACTCTTTGCCATTTCTTTTCAGTCTAATTGGAAAAGGTTAATACGGTTAATTGGTAAAGATAATAACAATCCACATACTGTACACACAACAAAGACAGAACGTCACTTCCATAATGGTATGTGGGCATTCTTCCAGTAGTCACAATATTGAGTCTCTGACAGGCGTGGACGGCTGGTTGTATATCACAATCAAGCAGCTTCTCACAGGCAGATTGATGTTGCCATTTAAACAGTGCGCACTTTAAATCAACTTCATCCTGCCGTCTTGATTCTGTGCCCCATTACGGACTAGTTCACCAAGGAAAGGAGGCATCCTGTTTGGTTGTCCATTTCTAAATTCCCATCTTCGTTTATTTTCGCAAGTTTGTCGTTGATCCCAAAGGTGGGGTGATGCCTTTTCATAAAAACGGCAGGCAATGAAGACAAAGTGCCTGATAGGGAGAACATCCATCACACCTGTCAGCTATAATTACCATCCAATATGGGGTGAAAACCCAACCTCCCTCTCCAACACACACACTCTTTGAGAGAGAGCAGCCTAAATGCCAGGAATGCACGGATCTTTGCTCACATGTACTAACAAATTCTAATCAGCGCCGTTTGCTCTTTCAGCACTCTCATCTCTCTCTGAAAAGCGTCTCCGTCTCTTGCATGTTTGCACACACTGCATATGCCTAGTGTTCCAGCTTGAGTCAAATTAATCCCAGACAATACTAATGGATAATTATTAAAAGACAATTAATGTGGAAGAAGCCCATAAGGCCTGCTGTCAACTGCCGCTTTGCTACAGAAAAACAACAACACCAGATTAGCAGCACAGCAATAACAGCCAGTGAGAGGTGAGCGTGTTGGGATTGATACGATTCTGTCTGACAGCCAATCATCATTCAGATATTTCTGCCTAATGAGTGGATCACTTGAAGAAATAAGACTGAGCTTGTGCTCCGTAATGTGGATTCATTACACAAAAATGCATTAGGGTGGCAAACGGCTGACTACAAAGGAAAACAATTAAATTTAACTCATTAAAACTTTGCACTAAGTCGCACAAACCGACGAACGCATCCGCAGCCACAACTGTGCGGCTCAGCTGCAATACAGGCAATTACAGCAAACAACAGCACTGCTTATGAAACAATCCATCAAACGCTTCCGGGGCTGTAATTTTCGGGAATTATCATCTGACGGCGGGCCCGCAGAGATGTGGCGTCGTCGCTGAACCCTTGGAAGAAAAGCTCATCAAACTGACTGTGGTGGTTGTGAGCTGTTGCTCCCGCTTTGAGGACGCACTAAGCTGCCTTTATGTGCATTTCCACTTGGTTTCTCTGATTGTTTGCTGGACCTAAACAAAAATGAACTAAATGGATGTTTAGCTTCCATGGAGCTCTGGTCTGGATGAATGCATCTTTACCCTGCAGGTTTATTTTTTTTGCAAACTGCTTCATGTGACATGTTCATATGTGTGTGAAGTTGATTATATAACTGCAACGAATACAAATGACACCAAATGATGTGGATGATGATGATCAAAGAGCAGAGCAGAGCCATCCCACACCAACAACATCCATCCGTGTGTTTTGGCGAACAAATTTTTTAGATCTGAGAGAATCAAGCAGTGCAGCAGCGGTGTCGGTGTGCCTACCTTTGCCTCAGATGTGGGCTCCAGGTAACACAGCCGATTGCCCAGCCCCTCAGCAGCCAGGCAGAACTTGCGATTCTCCTTCTGGATGCAGGCCACGCACTGAAGCACCACTTCATCATCCTGTCAAGACAAAACAGGCTTCAGTCTGTGGGTCTGTGCATGAGAGTATAGCCACGTCCCGAGAGAAGCCCAGTTCACCCACACACATGCCCGTCTCAGCCCCATTGATCAGGCGAGACTCCTGCACCCATGTGACCTGAAAAGTCTTCCCTCTGTGGTCAGCCGCCCCCACACACAGCGGCGGAATAGCAGCAGGCGACAGAAAGAACACTGCAGGATGCAATCACACTCTTCTCAAAAACACAATCATGACACTACAGCCACTACGGGATTCATTTCATGGTCAGACTGCAACCACGGAGAGTTGTATCGCTGCTTAATTTAAACATCTTTAAACTCTGATAGCCTTTGTTGCAGCTGCACAGGTGATCATCTTCCTAAATAGGAATCCATTTTTAGTAGTTTGTCACTGAGTTTTGACTAAAGGCCTCGGACATGTTTTGTTCCTTGTGTGGCTACATGCTGGGAACCGTTGCCCTACTGTTGTACTAATATTTTTCTGTTGCTCTGCATAACTTCTGCACTGCCTTGAGAAGAAATATTCTGTCTTTGTGGCATCTTGTCTGTAATTTTAGCTTCAGAAGATCATGCCAAAGAGCTGCAGCTGAAAATGAGCCAGCTGCCTGACACTGGCACATTTACAAAAATGCTGATTATTGTGTGTTTTCCTTATACATAAATAGATGAAATAAAGTGTCCTTGAGCAAGAATCTAGAGCGACTGCAAGCTGAATTATTGAAATTTCCATACGAAGATAAACTATGTGGTGTAATAAAATATAAAAAGTGAAAACTCAACAAAAATATAAATGCAACACTTTTGTTTTTGCTCCCATCTTTTATGAGATGAACTCAAAGATCTAAAACTTTTTCCACATACACAATATCACCATTTCTCTCAAATATTGTTCACAAATCTGTCTAAATCTGTGACAGTGAGCACTTCTCCTTTACTGAGATAATCCATCCCACCTCACAGGTGTCCCATATCAAGATGCTGATTAGACACCATGATTAGTGCACAGGTGTGCCTTAGACTGCCCACAATAAAAGGCCACTCTGAAAGGTGCAGTTTTGTTTTATTGTTTTTTTTGTTTTTTTATGGGGGGTCCACTCCTCTTCAATGGCTGTGTGAAGTATGCTGGCCATGCAAGAACTGGGACATTTTCAGCTTGCGTTTATATTTTTGTTAAGTGTATTTGCCCTCCTATGCAATTTATCCCTTCTTTACCTCTTCTGCCCAGCTAATTGAGGGGTTTTCCACTAAATGTGATGATCCAAAAGAGACTATCCATAGCTGATCCCGTTGAGTCAACCCAATCTCCTTTAGGCTGTTTACACCGTTTATATGGTAGAAATGAGGTTGAGGCAATTGGCTGGAGCGTTTCACGCTTTAAGAGACAATAACGGTCTAAGGAAATGAACGCATTTATGTATGCAAAAGCAAAGCATTGCATGCCTTAAATGCTGCATTGGCAATTATGTATTATCTATTATGCATACATTTCAGCATGTATGCCTCTATTTATCATATTTCTGCCAAATATAAATACAACCCTCAGACACTGATGCTGATAACTGCATTGGTGAATCACTTTACAAATCTTTAATTAGGATGAATCCTGGCCATGATGCCTGCTTTCCATCTCCGTCATAAAAGTCAGCTGATGCAGGTGTATTGTGCATTCTTATGGGAGCACAAAAAGCAAAAAACAAACATCTGATGCCACCGTTGTGTAAATGGGTTGATTGTGTTTATAGCGTTGGCCCCGTAAACGCTGAATTGGACATAGTTGCTCTTCACGACAGCAGAGCAAGCGGAAATTTGCTGATATTGGCTGCTATGGGACGGGGAGGGGTGGGGGCTTCAGCACAATTGCCAGTTGCATTATTTAATGTGAGGGGGATTGTGCTGAGAGCAGAGTGCAGCAGCAGTAGTAGTAGTAACAGTAAGAGCACTCCATTACAGTGCAGCACAGAGAGCAGAACAACGGAGGCCTGCAAACTGCGCGTCGCCGCGTGAATGTGCACGTGGATGCACAGATTTGGGTCTACGTTCATGTGTGCAGAAGCACCGCGTGAAAATCAATATGACAAGCCTCAGGGCCCTCACAACGCATGGCGTGACACATTTATTTTTGTGTTGATGCTCACGTGGGCCTCTGATGTGGTTCAAGGGGAGATTGTAATTCTGAGCACATCATGAGCTTATGTCTGTGAAGATTTTTAGCTTCCGATGAAAAGACAAAGAAAGAAGAATAACTGTGCCAAGGGTGTCCTTCATGATAACACCACTATTATTTCGATAAAATGGACAAAAAAAATCCAATTTCATAATATTAATTAGTGGTTGGCTGCCTATTGAAGATGATGTTCAACATTTTTCCAATTATTGGTGGTGGTGTTCTGTTTTACTGGTTCTTGATAAAAGAAAATACTTTAAAATGCGCTACTTTGGCTCTGATGCAGCTGCCACTCTCATCTTTCCTCTCATTGTTCACCTTTCTGTGGTCTTACACACGTGGACAAAATTGTTGGTACCCCTCAGTTAAAGAAGGAAAAACCCATAATTCTCACTGAAATCACTTGAAACTCACAAAAGTAACAATAAATAAAAATTTATTAAAAATTAAATAATCAAAAACAGCCATCACTTTTGAATTGTTGATTAACATAATTATTTAAAAAAACAAACTAATGAAACAGGCCTGGACAAAAATGATGGTACCTCTATAAAAGATTGAAAACTATTTGACCAGAGTGACATGATTAACTCAGGTGTGTCATTTAATTGACATCACAGGTGTTTCCAAACTCATAATCAGTCAGTCTGCCTATTTAAAGGGAGACAAGTAGTCACCCTGCTGTTTGGTGAAAAGGTGTGTACCACACTGAACATGGACAACAGAAAGCGAAGGAGAGAATTGTCCCAGGACATCCGAAAAAAAATGATAGACAAACATCTTAAAGGTAAAGGCTATAAGACCATCTCTAAACAGCTTGAAGTTCCTGTGACAACAGTGGCTCATATTATTCAGAAGTTCAAGACCCACGGGACAGTAGCCAACCTCCCTGGACGTGGCCGCAAGAGGAAAATTGATGACAAATTGAAGAGACGGATCGTTGGAATTGTATCCAAAGAGCCCAGAGCAACCTCCAAAGAAATTAAAGGTGAACTCCAAGGCCAAGGTACATCAGTGTCAGATCGCACCATTCGTCGTTGTTTGAGCCAAAGTGGACTTCATGGGAGACGACCAAGGAGGACACCACTGCTGAAAAAAACTCATAAAAAAGCCAGACTGGAATTTGCAAAAATGCATGTTGACAAGCCACAAAGCTTCTGGGAGAATGTCCTTTGGACAGATGAGACCAAACTGGAGCTTTTTGGTAAGGCACATCAACTCTATGTTCATAGACTCAAAAACCAAGCATACGAAGAAAAGAACACTGTCCCTACGGTGAAACATGGAGGAGGCTCAGTAATGTTTTGGGGCTGCTTTGCTGCATCTGGCACAGGGTGTCTTGAAAGTGTGCAAGGTACGATGAAATCTGAAGACTATCAAGGCATTCTGGAGAGAAATGTGCTGCCTAGTGTCAGAAAGCTTGGTCTCAGTCGCAGGTCATGGGTCTTCCAACAGGACAACCATCCAAAACACACAGCCAAAAACACCCAAGAATGGCTGAGAGAAAAGCGTTGGACTATTCTAAAGTGGCCTTCTATGAGCCCAGATCTGAATCCCATTCAACATATGTGGAAGGAGCTGAAACATGCCATTTGGAGAAGACACCCATCAAACCTGAGACAACTGGAGCTGTTTGCTCATGAGGAGGGGGCCAAAATACCTGTTGACAGCTGCAGAACGCTCATTGACAAATACAGAAATCGTTTAATTGCAGTGATTGCCTCAAAAGGTTGTGCAACAAAATATTAAGTTATGGGTACCATCATTTTTGTCCAGCCCTATTTTATTAGTTTGTTTTTTTAAATAATTATGTTAATCAACAATTCAAAAGTGATGGCTGATTTTGATTATTTAATTTTCAATAAATTTTATTTATTGTTACTTTTGTGAGTTTCAAGTGATTTCAGTGAGAATTGTGGGTTTTTCCTTCTTTAACTGAGGGGTACCAACAATTTTGTCCACGTGTGTAAGTGAAGTCCCACCCATCAGTACTATCTGACTGGCTACACGTCACAAGTATCAACACTAAAAGAAAATTGTTCAGAAATTCTTTTTTATTATAATGTACACTGGCATTCAAAAGTTTGGGGTCACTTAGAAATGTCATTTTTAAAAGAAAATCTTTTTTTTTTCAATGAAGATAACATTAAATAAATCAGAAATACAGTCTAGACATTGTCAATGTGGTAAATACTATTCTAGCTGGAAACGGCTGATTTTTAAAAGGAATATCTACATAGGGGTACAGAGGAACATTTCCAGCAACCATCACTCCTGTGTTCTAATGCTACATTGTGTTAGCTAATGTTGTTAAAAAGCTAACTGATGATTAGAAAACTCTTGTGTAATTATGTTAGCACATGCATAAAAGCATGAGTTTTCACGGAAAACATGAAATTGCCCTGGTGACCCCAAACTTTTGGACATTAGTGCATTCAAACCATAAATAAACAAAGAAATTTCAACAAAGTTTTGTGTTGGAGTTTGTACTGTTCAAATTTGGACACCAATTTGACTGGAAATGTATATATCAGCTTCAAGTACTGGTTACTGGTCAACTTTATTAACAACAATACTGCCTTGAAAAATGATGAGTATCATTCATAAAGAGTAACTAGACCAGCCCTCAGTAGATGGCAGAACCACGCCCATGCATGATACTCTGTATCAATTTTGATCATCCTACGTATATCCCTTCCTACTTGATCTGCTGACCTCTAACTCCACAACTGAGCAGGGGACCTTAGACTGAACTTCAGTGCCAAGTTTGATTATCCTGACTTCAGTACTTGCAGAGATATCTGACCGGACATACCCACATACATACTTACCCAGCCAGATACCGAAGCGAATCCAGTAACCCCACTGACGTACGTCAGGCGTGGTTAATTACTAGTTATTAAAACAGTGCTCATATGTTTGTATCATGACTTTCTGCTGTAACAAAAAAACCTAAAAGGAATCACTGCCCAGCACAGCTCGAGTTAGTAGGAATAAATGGCTATATTAGGCATAAGGTGTCACTCACATCATGTTGAGGGGAATGAAAAGACAGAAAAAGCTGTTGTTATCAATTAAAACTAACAAATTCTAGCTACACTTCTTCTACAAATGTGATGTAATCTACATATATATCAATCACTACATCTAACAGACAAGCTTTGACTGACATGAGACATCCGTGTTTGTTTGCTTTTGCCAAATCAGATATATCCGTGTTGTCATTATCCCAGAAATAATGGTGTGAAAAAGAAGAACTGGTATTTATAGCAACACTGATATGATGTGAATGCAGCATCCAGCTGGGTTCAGATAAGGACAACACAAATCCAAAGAGGAAAGAGATTGTGATGAAACACTGGCCAAGAAATAAAAAGAAAAGGGTTGAATATTGATACTAAGGAAATAGTTGTGTTTGAAAAAACATATTTAAATAAATATGTAAAGAATATGTCATTGAAAAGTGAAGAACCAAATGAACCATGCTAAGCAGAAACACCAAGCTGAAAACTAAAAAACAGTAGTCATGTCTGCCACAGCTGGTGTCATTCCTAAAAAAAAACACAACAAATACACAAAATTTAAAAAAAAAAAAAAAAACTACATACATTGTCACACATGAGCTTTACAGCTGCAGCAAACTTGACAAAATAAATAAATTATTGGCACAAGGTCCACTGACCAGAATAGCCTTTCATAGTACATGGAGTATATTCATTGTAATGGAGATACTATTTAAAGCAAAATGACCATAAAATGTTGCCCAAAGCTCTGGAAAATGTCCAACTGCACTGCCTGAATCATTAGCAAAATATTTTAATCATAGTCATAAAATAGCAAAAGGTTTAATCATAATCATAGATCAATAATAGTACTTCCATTGCTTCATTAAATTATGAATATCCTCACTGAAATCACAATCCATAATCATCTGCAATATCAAAATCTTGTCTTTAAGCATTGTCACATTCCCGTTTTGTATATTTGTACTGATGAATACTGTACAGTCTGTCTCATTAATACACAGTGTACTGTATGCACAGGAGGGGCAGATATCCTAGAGCTCACACTGGCTGCTGGGATTGATTGTGCCTTTCGTGGGACTGTTATGGGAAAGACTTTGGATAATGCTAACAGTCTCAGATCAATATGAAAATGTTATTCAACATTGCAGATTGAAATTAATAGCCCCTCTATGGCAAACCAACAATTGGCTGAGTTAGAACATACAATCAGTCTCCCCGTTGAGGGAGCAAGCATAGGACTGATCCGGGCCACATAAGGACACCATCGATCCATGCTGCACATTCCTGCCTGCCTGAGCGGCAACATGACCACACAGAAAGCCAGAGAGACACACACTGAATCCTCCCTTTAATCAGAGAAGGTAACTCTCATGTCTCTACCTCTGTCTGACCTATGACTAGCCCTTCTCCCCTGGCATTGTCTCTCTCTCTCTTTCTTTCTCTTAGTCCTTCTGTCACCAACTCCCTGCTATCAATCATTCATGAAGAGCACTAAAGTGATGTCAGTCGAGCTGGAAGGGAAGAAGATGTTCTCCTTAATTTGGGACGGGTCAGTGTACAAAATCAGAGGAAAACATCTGGCTCGAGGGGATTCTGCTTTCAGCTGTCTGTATGTAAAGGTCTGTGTAGAAACTATTTTAAAGGTCAGTCACAACCAGAGTGCTTTCCAGAGCCACATGACACTGACTTTGACAGTAATAAAAACTACTGAAAGTACAGCCTCTCAGCAGCTCACTTGTTTGTCTAGACAGGGGTAGCAGTAAAATGATGCAATGCGCCATTTCCCAAAAGCCGAAGATTGTCAAAGTTTGTTTGCGGTCACTTTTAACAAGGTAATAAAATATGATTTCAACAAGAGGGCATGCCTAAGGGTTAAATATCTAAAAATAGTTTGACCAGTTGGGTGACTTTCAGAAAGGAATAAATAATGTGGCTTCACTTTTTTAGATCAGCAAGGAGTATAGGTCAATCATTAAGTTCATGGATTGGGGAGAAGCAGTACAATATCTTTCAGACATTTTTGTGTGTCTGAATGCAAACAGGTCCATCATTACTTAATGTTGTCAAAATCCAAAATTTCTAATCGGAGAGCTGCTGTAGTTACAGGTCACATTTTTAGATAATTTTTTATATTAAGAACAACAGTCCATTAATGCTAGCTGTTGTGTGAGGTCATGCTTATGTGCACGACATTGCCTTGAGGCAACATTAGCATGCTAACATGCTCATAATGGTACTGTGAACCGAGCAGCGACCTCCGGGGCTGAAAAACACAGGCAATTCAGGAGTGGCAAAAACTGTCAAATGGCCACTTGACGTTACCTCCAAAAGTGAGTCTGTCCCTCATGTTAAAATGTCTAGCTAAACAGGACAAACTAATGTGTTTACTGTCTGGTTAAAAAAAAACAGTTTTGGTCTCTATAGTTATTTTCCTCATCAATGACAACTGCATAGGGGGAGGAGTTTTATAGTACTCACACATTTGAATGTGATGATCGGTGTACATTTGTCTGTCTGTCTGATTGTCTGTTTCCAACATTACTCAAATATGGACTAACAGATTTGGATGAAATTTTCAGGGAAGGTCAGAAATGACACAAAGACCACCTGATCCTTTTAGTCTGGATCCACGGATTTGTTAAAGACTTCTGTATCATTGTGAGATAGCGGCATGGTGTCACTGTAACCATGACAACAAGTGAACACTACATCAGCTGCCTGCTGACAATCACGTGATTGTGATCCTACTACAAAGCCACTGCTGCAGATTTATCGGGAGTTATTCCTCGGAAATCATACAAGGAACATTTGATTAAATTGTGGGGGTGTTTCCAAGTCCTATCAATTCCCCCGCCCGCTACATATTTAGGTCATGCGATTTAGTATCCGTATGCATGCATAACACACACGTATGCTCAGCAAGGTAATTTTTTATTTAAGATTTCATCTGTCAGAAATGATACAACGACTGAGCAGCCTTGGTGGAGTACTGTGCTCTCTGCATGCTTTTCTTGTTAAGAAAGTGACCTCTTTGAAGGACAGATGAGTACTATCAAAGGACTGATGGTGGTACCTCATTATTATTCTGCAACAGAGGGGAATTGCTCTTGTTTGTATTTCTTTACACCAGCCAATTTAAGCCAAGGATGCAGTTCCACTACGAAAGAAAAAGTGATTAGAAGAATTGTTTTGGTGGAACATTTGCACACAGGAAGACTAACACTGCCAGAAAAATGGCTAATGCAGCAAAACAAAAACAAGCCAGACTGCAAATCTTCGTCAAAACCTCAAATTTTAAGCCTGTATTTGTTGCTGTTCCTTGTAGTAAATTGTATTTTGAAAACAGTTAAATAGAGCTAGTATAAGTGGAGGAGAAAGCTGCTTGACATGTGCAGAGGAAATTGCTGGCTTATAGCCACAGTCTGCACCCAGTGAGTCAGACCAGGAGGAGTTGGAACTGAGAAAATGACGATGGTTGGAGGCACTAATTTGAGTTTATCATCGTCATGAAACCTATGGGTGATATTATGGAGTGTTAATCATCTATATATAGAATCTAATGCTTAATATGTGTGCAGTTGACCATATTCCCTTAACATGTAAACACACTAATGTTCGCTCATTAAATAAAAGAGTAGAAGCAAGGATTTGGTCGTAAACCAAATGCATGCTTCACTTAAAAATGGCACAAGTCTGGGCATCACAAAACAACCAAGCACCTCTTCAGATTTTACAGTCTGGAGCTAAACCTGTTCCAACCACACACTGAAAAAAACAAACTCCCAGAAGAAGACTGAAGGAGAATTTGACTGCAGAACCTCACCTTGTTATTGATGCAATACATTATGATTAAACGCTACATAATTCATTTCACTGTGTTAAAACAATGGAAGACACATGCTGAGGCTCCAAGGGCACCTTGGGATTGAATTTGACTCAATTAGCTCAATCATTATATTCCTTCACTATAATTCCTTCGCTCTGTACAGATACATGCATTTGTCATCTCCACTGTGTGTGTGTGTGAAGGTGTGTGTGTGTGTGTGTGAAGGTGTGTGTGTGTGTGTGTGTGTGTGTGTACTACAACAATAGCATAAAGCTCTACCTTGCTCCAATGAGACTTGTGTGAGTGGTGCTACAGCATATCAATGAGCAGACGCTGATGACAACTCTGCTTTTTCAACCAATCCCGCTCTCCTGGTGCACGGGGGGCAAATATACATTGGTGGAGATGTTTGCATAGAGACAGATAGGCATGAACAGCGTCTGCTCAACAAGCCTGCAATAGGCCAACCACAGATCACAGCATTATATGAAATCAGGCTGAGACGAGAGACTTTGTTGTGCTGCTGAGACTGTATGTGCAGCCATTACTTACTAACAATGCATCCTCTAAATAAATGATCATTATTGATGATAGCTAGCAGTGATTAAAGCATTTAGGAGCAGGTAATGGGTCTTTATGGCTTATGAAAACATAATCCTGGCATTAGAGCTCTTGTAAGTGTATCTCTTTTTCTCTCTTCCAGTCTGCTCCTTCCTCCCGAGCTCAGTTTTTATTTACTCTGCTGCATATGTAGCTTTTGAATCCAGCCCTCCAGACAACAAAGTTGAGAAGTCCATTGTTTGTGGAGTTTAATTTGATGTTATTTTGGAAGACTTTCTCTTAAGCACTGGAATAAGTAGACACAATTGGAACCAAAATCCTCTCAGAAGGAGTATGGAGTATATTAGCCTTTGGTTTGAAGAAACGTCTACAGTATTTCAGCAGGTAGAGCAGTACAGCACATGCCATCAGCTCAAAGAAAGAAGCTCTTACCACCTTATCATGCGCCACACAGGGCTGCAGTGCTTTGGCAATGTATTTGCTCGTACATCCTGGAGGCGCTACATTAACTACTGTAAAGCTGGAGTCACAACATATCTTAGAGACACAAGCAAGCCGGAGCAAGGAAGGAAAATGCTCATAGTGCTGTTTGCGAGTGCTGTACATGAGGCTTTGTGCAACGGCGAATGAATTGCTCCAGTATTTCATGTGTTGCTCCCATAAGGCTTTTATTACCACCGCTTGCACAATGTTACACCCGGCACTTTATATTCATAACATCACATTCCTCATCTTATTTCGTGTGAGATACTCAGCTTCAGGTTTAAAGCATAAATGCTTCAATGAGAGTAAGCTAATTGCACAAATACAATACAAAACCTGCTTGATAGATGCCTTGGTAGCACAGTGATTTCACAAACAGAATGACAGGAACACTATGACAAGCAGTGTCATCATTAATGTGCCTCCTGTTCTTCTAAGATGCACTGACACCAGACAGAACCACTTCATTCATCCACATCAGCGCCATAGTCTATCGCAATGAACGCACATGAGGTGAAATCACAAAAACAGTCTGTTTCCACACCCTCCAAATGTCTGCGTACATGAATCAAAAAGGGCCCCGGTGCAAGAGTTTGTGTAAATATCTAAAGGAGTTCATAAAGAAAAGTCAATTACACCTCCCGTTAAGAAGAAATTGCCATTGCTAAGTATATCCCATCAAAGTAAAGACTGATGGTGATAAAATCCAGACTCCACTCCTGCAGCTGCAGCAGATTTTTGCTCTCTGCCTCGCTCTTTGAGGTCAGATTTGTTCTGTCTTCTTTAGTAGCTTGATCCCTTGCCAAAGAATCCGGTGAATCAACAGCAAATTGATCCGAGGGTGGCACCAAACGGCCCCCTGGGAGGAGGTTGAAGGGTAGAGCTCATGGGCAAGAAGAGATTAAAGGAGATGGAAAGGAAAGGAAAGGAAAGGAAAGGAGATGGAAAGGAAAGGAAAGGAAAGGAGATGGAAAGGAAGGAAAGGAAAGGAAAGGAAAGGAAAGGAAAGGAAAGGAAAGGAAAGGAAAGGAAAGGAAAGGAAAGGAAAGGAAAGGCACCTGTGTCCTGAAGTGAACAAAGCTTAATGCACCACCACCTTCGCACTTGCCTCCACTTGCCTTTGTCCCCATGTGACATCTCTCTACAGTGCACTAGGTAATAGGTTTCCATCATCACCGGGGGCCTGCTGCCAGTCAACGCCGCACAGAGGCTGGCTCACACACTTAGACTTTGTTCCGGACAGATTGATACAGCTGGTTGGGCACTGCAGAACAAAATGCAGCTGGGCAACGGCTGTACCCCCTACGAGCACTCTCTTCTGCCTCGATTTACTCGTCTCACACCTACACATATCAGTGTAGGTACAGAAAAAGACCTGGTGTTTCCCAGGCCTATTAGTAGGAGAGGAGAGGAGAGGAGAGGAGAGGAGAGGAGAGGAGAGGAGAGGAGAGGAGAGGAGAGGAGAGGAGAGGAGAGGAGAGGAGAGGAGAGGAGAGGAGAGGAGAGGAGAGGAGAGGAGAGGAGAGGAGAGGAGAGGAGAGGAGAGGAGAGGAGAGGAGAGGAGAGGAGAGGAGAGGAGGACTGCAGTCTATAATGGCGCACTATAAAAAAAAACACCGGGGAGTTTGGGAGTAGTTGAGCTTTTGTATTCCTGTAAAAGAGGCATTAACTACCTCTGAATCATCGGGGACCGAAAGAGCTCTGGATCAGGTTGTACTAAATTTGTCAGTTTGAATCAATCAGGGTTTTGTCAGGATTGAATCCAGAACAAATACATTCCCTCTCATAAGTGTCCACGAAGTGGATCTTCAGGCATGACTGAATTAAAATGTTTAATTCTGAAACACAACTCCCTTCCTGTGTGCACATCTAAATAAAACAAAGCCATAGCTGCATTCACACAGGATTTACAGTGAAGTTTTTGGCAGGTGATGCTGCACTACCACTGAACCGAGACTATGTGCATGACAAAAAGACACGTTCCTCTGATTGTGCTCCAACATCAGAGGAAGCACACATTTGTTCGAGAATATTCTGGTAGAGATTACAGCTCTGTGCTGGTTTACTGTTGGCGTGATTCACAGACTTGTAGCTCAGTGCTCTCTGGTGCGACACCAGTGGAGATGGAAAGAGGGAGGAAAAAAAAAAAAAAACTACTTTGGAGCAGAGTGAAGCTTTGTTCTCATGACTCAGTGCTACTGTGTAAATGGGAGCGCTAATGCTCATCTTGAGGCAAACTGCTGAACATGCTGCCCCCAGTGCACAGAACATAAAAAAGCAGAGAGAGACAGAAAAGCAAACAGAGCTATGGAGAGCACAAAGACCTCACACACAATCACACACACATCATTAAAATCCCCAGGCGAGGAAGACACCATTTATTAATCTCAACATCCGCTAAAATTTTTGCCTCCTTTAAAGGCTTTGCTGAGGATGACAGCCTTACAGCTTGTTATTGAACAGTGCCAGTGGCCAGGAGCTCCAACAAAGTGCACGCAGCTGCAGCCCTGACCGTACTGCCATGAACGTACGGGGAGCCAAGAAATAAATTTCTCTTCTGTACTCTGTATGCCTTTGAGATACAGCTGTGATCAGCAACATCAGTCAAGAAAGTACAATGTAAAATGACGGCTAGAAGATGAACCTGGTGTTGAAATACAGACAAAAAAATGACACCTTTTTCTATGTTTTAAATATTCTATGTTTTAAATAAAAAGCACCAAATTTCCACCCACTTACATCTCTGAGTTACAGTACTTGTTGTACTGTAACTCAGAAAATATTCATGGTATGAATTCAACCTTGTATGGCTGTATTAAATAAATTAAAAGTTATTGTAGAAAAAAATCAGCTGATTCTGTGGGGGTCAGATGGGAGGCTCCGACTGATTTTTCATGGAATTACTAAGAGGTATGGAAGCCTGCCCAACAGTATTTGAGGTCCATTTAGAAGTTGTTACTTTTTTCTCCTCTGAAAAAGAAGAAGGTTCTACAGGGGCGGTTCTTGTGGTCGAAACATGCATAAAGGGTTCAGGCTGACCCTAAAATAGCCGCAACTTCCTGCTCTGGGCAACAACCTAATGTGTGTCACAGGCCCACATCAACGAGAGTTCCTGAACCAAATAAATCTAATCTGTGGTGGTTCAACAGTCCCATTTATATTTGATGCTCTCAGGTTGTTTGTGTTTAACAGTCACCTGGCACATATTGTGCTCCTGACTTGGACCGTCTAATCACTGTGGGCAATCTAATTACCCAATCACCATACTCTCACACTATACAGCTGTGAACAGCAGCAGCCATATGGACCGAGGCAATCTATCTGGAGGATTAGACAGGTACGGCAATCACAGCGAACCAAACAGCTTAGGGTGAAATATGGTGACATCCTGCATGGCACCGGATGTCTGTAGCTGCTGTTGGCTTTGGAATGCGAGCGTATATCAGAGCGGAGATAGTAACTAAAAAGTCTGTTAAAAATGACGGCCGCTGTAGGTCATCTGAGGAGAAAGTTGATATAACATATAAGTGAGCCCTCCAGGCAGATCAAACCCCTCCTGGGTCTTTAGGTATTAAGCCTGTCTACATGCTTCAGTACCAGAGGAACGGAGCGAGAAGGCTGTAAAGTGTTTGATTGCACCTTGTAGCACTGCTTGCTCCCTGGTGGTGGCTTTAATGTGAAAAGCTAAGTAAGCGTTTTCATCCCTTCCTTCCTTCTTTCCATTGCTTTAGGTTTCGACTGTCCAGGCATTTAGAAAAAAAAAAAAAAAACAAAGAAAATGCAGAAGTTGAACATCTCTGTTATGTTTCTGCTTGGAGTTGAGGCAGTACAATGGCTAAGAGGAAAAAGACTGGGGGGGTTATTGCATTTTCCCCATGACTACATGATGACACTTGGGAAGCTCTGGAGCAATATGTGACAGCGCTATGGCGAGGTCTTGCACCAGAGAACAAAGGGAACAAACTACTTTCCACTGCTTCTGCTTCCTCTCCGTAAAGAAGCCTCACTTACCGAGGGAATTGAGACTTTTTGTGGCAGGGCACAGAGAAGGGAAAATAGGCTGCCTCTACTGTCTGACTAGCAATGGGTTGTATTTTTAGGGGAAGAGCCTTCTTGGAGGTCCGAAGGGAGAGCAGCACTAACAGGTGCATTTGTAACCTTCCAGCGTCCAGTGAGTCAAGCACCATTTTTGACTCACTTTCTCAACTGTGTGACGCCAAAGAAAGTCCCAAGTGGTGCGGGGAGGGAAATTACACTTTGCTTTCAGGTCAAGAAAGTGGCAGTGCTGTATATGCGACCTAGAATATCAAAGGGAGCAGTGATTGCAGCTTATTCAGCAATTCCACAGCCTGCGTCCAATTCACAAAGAAATGATGCTGTGCCATTTAACACTGCAACAGTTCGAGGTATGTTTACCACCACCTCTCATGACTATGACAAACATTTGGCCAGTTAGCTTAGCTTCATATACACTCAAAACAGGGTGACTTGTACAAAATCTTAGAAGGGCAAGCCTGCAGTGAGATAATGTGTTTCCTGGACAGAAGCAGGGACTTCTTAGGGTCAACCTGTGGCGGCTGTATACTTTAGTTTTCCAACAAAACAGACAAAGAAGCTATAAGATGCCGTTTACGACGCATTAGATTGGCTGCTGGCTGTAATGTCATAACATTGTGGTGCCATATAAAGCAACCCTGTGACAGAAAGCACCTCCACCTCCTTAACAAACAAAAGGTAATAACCAGAGGACAAACAGAGACTGAAGCGCACTGTACCGATAATGACAAGTCGTTTTAATGATTTATGTACTGTATTTAATTAATGGAAAAATACAGCCACATTCTAACTGCAGCTTGATTTACACAGCTAAAAATATTGTTGCTAACTGTACACTAATGCCCTGAGATAGGCCATTTTTACTTTTTCCTTCTTGTTTTTTTATAACAATCTGTTAAATAATTTTTTCTTAGTTTCTATTGGTGCCTTGAATAAATGTTCTCAAACCATAAACAGCAACAGTAATTAATTGTTTAAATAAATTAAGATAGTAACACTTAAAATATTGCAAAATACTGGCACCAGTTCCCATTATTTATGTTAATATATTTAAACATATGCAACAATTTTTTCTAAAAACCCCAAGAAGTGAATTGAAAGGCATTAATTATCTTTGTGCCACACAATGTTCTGCTGTTATTCTTCAAAACCTTGGGTCCTGGCATTCATGTTGATGTCATGTTTAACCTAAACATTGTTCCAGACCAAGCACAACCACATGAAAATGGTTCCGCCCGACAGCTGTGACCCCCGCCCAGAAGGACAACGCACTCTGCCACATTCCCGAATGGCTCGAGGAACGTGACAAAGCCCAATCCACACATTCTCTACCACAGGACACCTCCAAAGGTCCGGTGTCCATGCACCAATTAAAGGAAATGTATCCCCTCCCACTGGGAAGGTGTCACATGCATGAAACTCACTCCATGGATCAAGATCAGTCTTACAGCAAACTATAGCTAAACTCCTAAAGGCACTTAATACTGAGGGAAACACATCACTGTTATGAAGATGCGCTACCACATTCACCACAGGCATAAAAAGTCATTAATGAAAGAAGGCTGCTACTCGGGCTGAAATGATTCCTCGAGTTATTCGAGTAATTTGATTACTAAAATTCCTAGAGACAAAATTCTCTGAATTGAGGCTTCATTTAATCAACTACATGCTAGACCCCAGGTCATGAAATGGTGGACCACGGTCCGAAGCCAGACGCAGACTTCATTTGATTCATTCTATTTTAACCAGTGCTGCTTTTCTATTGTTTACAGCAGCAGTGCCCAACCAGTCCACGGTCTAAATGGTCGTCTGAATTAGCCATTGGTGAACTAAAACAAGGGCAGATTCAGCTACTGCTCAGCTTATTTCTTGCCTCAAATGCTTTCAGAAATACTTTTCCCTGAAGTGTTTTTGAAATAAAAGAGAAAGTTTGCGGCCGAGTCGCTATGCTTATCCGATGCATCTGCTGGACTGTCAAGCTGACAGCTTGGTGACCACGTGCCCCACTGAAGCTCAGTGCTGTCATGTGACAATGTTGTGGCCTGCTAGTGACCGCCCACCAGGTGTGCAATTTTCATATGCGGCCATTTACATGCGGGAAAAAAAGCATCTTGTGGGCACATATCTTTACTGTATGTTTTACGTAAGTATTCATATGCTATAAATGGACAACGCCCCTGTACTACACTATATATGTGTCCAGGATGGTTATTCCTGTTGCACAACACGTTCACTTCCGTTTTTGATGCTGTAACGCACATGCCTAGTGTGCTGAAGATGTGATCCAATGACTATATATCCTACTGTAATTCCACCTATACAGGGAACTTGTTTTTCTAAGAGAGCTAAATGTATTATCTGCTCACATGCTGTCGAAATGAATGTTAGAAATGATATTCTTGTGCGCCCTGCTGAGACCTGGACAGACTAACATTATTACACTAGTTCCCTATACATGCAGTACCGGTGATCGCAGTGTCAGCCTCTCCAGGATAAAAATATCCATTGTCCTTTAAGGCCTGACCTGACTAAAATTCTTCTCAACCCTCATCCACATGCTTGTGAGTGTAGCTGTGTCGGGCCCCTGGCACAGAAGAGAGTCGAGATTGAACTACAGCTGAGGCACCACTGTGTCAAACTCGATTTGTGCAGGGACTGGTGATGACACCCAGGTGAAGGGTTCTGGTGTCAAAGCGAAAGCACAGCTGAGACTCCGAGAAAGGGATCGCTCAGGAGAAGGCAGATTAAAGGAAAGAGATAGTCTGACTTTGTGACAATCGCCAAATTTAGGGACACATCACCTTGAGAAGCGTGTCATGAAGAGGCAGGCGTTGGTGCTGGAAAACAGACGTCGCACCTCACTGAACCCCAAAGTTGGCAGCCTCTTGTAGGGCAATTTTTACTGCATTAAAAATCAACCCGCAGCACTCTGATTTGTCATACATTTAAGGATGAGGCCGTTAAGAGCCTGGTGAGGGACTTTTGAAGTGTCAGCTCCTCAGCTTTACTGCCACAGTAACACTTCTCTATGTTGGGAGGGAGCGCTACTGGAGGCTGAGGAAAACTGCTGCAGAGACACTCAGCCCAGTAGAGGGATAAAAAAAATGCTCCACCATCTCTATGCATTCCCTCACCTGCAGGGTAGACCTAGCTATAAAAGTTGCCTCTATACAGAAGCACTGCAGAGTCCCAGAAGAAAGAAGAAAAAAGCCACAGCATACTGCCATGTTAGCAGGGAATGCCGTTTAAAACTGAAAAAATAACATACAGGCACAGATGACAAGCAAGCATGTGTGGGTCTCCTTGCTGCAAATGTAAAGCCATGAATCTCCTGCTGTGCTTGATGCTAAGGCAGGATACTGCTTTTTAAAAATTTTTTTAGAACACACATCGTTGACTCTGCAGCAACAAGACCCAATAAAGAGGCTGATATCTCCGTGTCTGTGTTGGAGTGGTGCGACGCGGAGGTTGTTAAAGACATATTAATCTTTTATGAGTAACACCACCACTGTCAATAGCGGATATAAAGGCCGAGACTTTGGCACCCGCCCGGAGGTGGGAACATCTCTGGATTTTCTCAGCACAGCAATCGCTGCTGCAGTGGATGCAGCTATGTGTGAAGCTCCTGCAAATGACTTAGTTACAGCCAATAAGACTCATCAAAGCACTGCACTGGTGGCACTGGGAGTATCTTGCATACCGCATAATGATCCGGCATGACAATTTCAGAAGACTGTCTAGATTTGCTTATATCTAAGTAAAGTCAGACAAAGACTCTGGAGTTTCTCCTATAAAGTTCGACTCAGCAGCAGCAGATTGCAGCAGTAAACACTCCTCTAAATGGCTTATTAGAGGCACAGTGGGGAGACAGAACATTGGACATAATTGCCGCAGATACCGGAGCTGCTTTATGTAGGAGAATGATTCACAAGTGCAACAAAGAGAAGTAAGAGTTTTAATGATCTTCATTCATGGAAAAAAATACTTCAAACACTGATATTGTTTCTGTGGAAACAGAGCTGTCGGTTGCACAGGTAGAGAAATCCCAAAAATGTCTTAGCTGCACAGCAGACACTGTCACTTCACAAAGGTATGCTTTCAAACAGCAGATCAAGTGTCCTGAATGTGATGTATCTATGTCTGTATCTTCACAGTGTCTGGTCACAGCCACAGATTCAGGTCACCATGTGTTTTCTATCTGGTGGAAACTTTTAAATGAGCCAAAACTTTTTGTCGCTGGGAGGATTTGGTGTCATCCCTGCAGCTACAAAAAAAAGTGAGGAGGTGATTCTTTGGTTTATTTTGAGTAAAATGACACCAAACAGTGACACCTTGGAGGAGGATATAATTGATGCAGTGCAGCATATCTCACTGTGTAGCAACTCAAATTATCTAATGAATGAGAAAACAAACGCACAACTGAGAAAATGTGACAACACTGTAACGATTCACTCACACTAACAAGCAAGCCGGCTGTATTTCTTCTTTTCATGATTAGGGTACTAAGCAATGCCTTCAAGACACCTATTCCTAAAATTTAGATGAGAAAGACATTACCACTGTCATGTTTGTTAAGTACATAGCTAGAGAAGCAACTGGAAGCAGCTAGCTTGGCTCTATCGGAAACATAAAGAAAGAGAAAGCAATTTTCCACCCATCAGCATCTCTAAAGTGCACCCAGTCTTCATGCTAACTTAAACCTTCATTAAAGATGGACTAAGTTATTCCTGATGTCAACGACACTAACAACTTGGCTGTCAGATTGAAGGCAAATGTCCCATCCATAAGCCTTCAGACTTTGCTGTAGACGTAGACACGGACTCCTGTGAAGACTGACGGATGCACAGTTGTAGCTATAATACTATTGTGAAGTTTTGTTTACATAACTAAGTTGCATAGAGATGAAATGGTCCACATGGATACAAGTTTTAGGCTGCATGCAGATTTGTGCAGAAGGGTCCGTATGCACTCTCGCAAATTTGCAAAGATGACAGATTTTACATCATGGTGACCCTAGTGTGTCCTCACAGATGCAAAAAGTATAACACCGGTCTCCAGGTCTGGAAGTGCACATCTCCGACTCATAGCTTAAGCAAAACAAACATTAAAATATGAATATTCGTTAGATGAACCACAGCTACAAACACAAACCAAGTATCCAAACACAACAGAGCAAAAACTAGCAAGACTTAGTTGTTTTGACTCTTTCTATGCGGCCAGGGGAACCATAGAGCCAGCTGCGGATGCCATCCTTTCCCCGGTGGAGCTGGAGCTAATGCTGCACCAACTTGCTGCTGTTGCTGCGCTGAGGACAGTGGAAGTTGAGAGTCTCAGCCTGTGTTACTGAGCAAAGAATCAGAGCCTGATGGTGCTGGAACCAGCTCCTCCCTCGACATTTCCACTTGGAAACAGGAAGGAGAGGAGCAGTTGTGAGTGTTTCTAAGAGCTGCACTATAAACTGCTGCTGCACTAAAATAATGCACTGCAAAAAAAGAAAAGGGAGTGATGTTTTAAAAAATACTCTAAATTTATCCTCGCCTGACTCACTGGATGTAGACTCCGGGTGGAAGCCTTCTATTTTCTCCATGCACAGGAAATAACAACCTTCAAGCAGCAACCTACATGCTGAATATTTTACATTTTGCTGAACTGGACTCTGCAATAAGGCAGCCCTACTGGCTCATTTTGATGAATTTTCCATTTAAATGACAGTGTTAGCTTCCCTGCATACAAATGTTCTACCAAACAGTTGTCCCCATCACTACTGTGCAGCTGCACTGCTACTACATTCTGGACGTAGCTCCTCCCAAGATGACTGTGATTGGTTTAAAGAATGATGATGATAATGAAGCACAGTGGAGCTCGACTAGCTATGAAAGACTAAATTCACACTGTTGTCAGGAAAATAAATTGGGATTCATAGCGCTGTCCTGTACATGTAGCCTGCCTGTGTTGAAGCAACAATGCCTCTGTTTCTGTTCAGCTGGAATACTGTTATGTGGATTAGTTCAAGCCACTTTTAGTTCCCATTTACAGAGTCAGGGCTGTTTATGAACACCAAGGTTCAAACCTAAACAAAACTATCATAGGAAGGGGAGAAATTAAAGAGAAGTACTTTGAATTAGAATTGCATACTCCACCTTTAATCAAGACTTGACTACTGTAATTCACTTTACTTTGGTATCAGTAAGCAAAACAGTCAGACTGCAATTAATGGAAAATGTTGTCGCCAGGCTTTTAACATGAAGAGAGGTGACCCCATTATGCTGTCCTTCACTGGCTATCTGTGAGTTTTACAATTTAAGATTTCACTACTTGTTTTTAAAGCCCTGAATGGCCGGACTCTTGCCTATATCCAGGAATTACTAATTCCTCATGAGCCTGAATGCAACCTGAGCTCCACCGGCAGGGTCCTACTGAAGGTTCCTAAGTCCCTGTTTGGTCACTAAAGGTGACTGAGCCTTTGCAGTTTGGGCCCCCAAGCTCTGGAACACCCCTCCTGAGGATCTCAGGCAGGCAAATGCAGTGTCCTCTTTTAAATCACTTCTGAAACCTTACTTTTACCAGTTGGCCTTTTCTTAACTGCTGCTTTTATTTGTGTGATTTTACTGTGTTTTTTTTAATTATCGTATTTGTTTCTACTGTAAAGCACTATGGAACTGTGTGTTTTGAAAGGTGCTATACAAATAAAGTCACTATTATTATTATTAATGCACCTGCACCTAAGTGATATAACACAGTTTAAGAGAACAATAATGAAAAGGAGGGAAAGGTTAGAAAGTACCAAACCAGCAAAAATCTGTGGAGAGCACAGATTTTCTACAACCAATGACTAATGGATAGCTACAGCTTTTTGGACTAAATCAAATTCGGAAACGCAGCCTTGTATGTGCGAGCCAACATCATCTGCCAAGAGGCAACGGCAAAAAAAGGCACAGACAGGGATGGGAGTTGAGAGCTGGCCCTGCTAGCTACGGAGGAGGCTGCAGCTAACAACAGGCTAACAGTGGCTGGAGGTGGTGGAGCTTATGTGGCAAGTGCACACTTTGCCTTATGGTGTTTAAAGGCATTCGCTGCTTTAATTGCAGTGCATTGTTGCCGGTTCAAAACAGACAACCATGGATATCAGGAAGAGGCTGAAGCACAAAACAAGACCGGCCATGATGACTCATGGACATCCATGCTGTTTGTAATGATGACAGAGAAAATAATATGCTGTTTCTAGATAAGGAGAACTGTGCCATGGAAGCACTGGTCAGGGTGCAAAAGATATTTTAGTCTGGAACTAAATAAAAACATATTTAAGTAATAAAAGTAATAGCAAGAAACATGCAGTGGATTTTACCATGCTGGTCCAACAAGAAAGAAAGAAAGAAGAAAGAAAGAAAGAAAGAAGAAAGAAAGAAAGAAAGAAAGAAAGAAAGAAAGAAAGAAAGAAAGAAAGAAAGAAGAAAGAAAGAAAGAAAGAAAGAAAGAAAGAATGCAGAGCTTTAATAATTAAATCAATAAAAAGCTTTAGCATGCTGAATTTCATCCAGTCTCCTGATGTTTCAACACATTTATGACACGGGGAGTCAAAAGATACTAATTATGAGAACATTTTATATAATGACGTGGCCTCAAAGACAAAAAGTGGGGAAATTTGAGGAGCGTTTTCCAACTTTTAGTGATCTAAACATTAAAAATTACTGTAAATATCCCATTCATCATCTTCATTCCTATATAATTTGCTTAAGCTGCACTGGGTCAAAGTGCTGTGTGCTAATGACAATTTAGCTAGTCGGTTATTTGGTGAAGGTTTCAGCTAAAGCATTAAAACAGCTTCTGCAGTGAGATAATGTGCTCCTATTGTTTCACATCATTCTAAACTGAAGCCCTTTGGGATTAATAAAGGAAAATAATAGATTCATCAATACCGTTGCAGCAACGTGATATCCAAGACCTCATTGTAAGTACTTCCCAGTATAAGGCACACAGCAGCATGTCAGAGACGAACACATCCCAGGCCCATTAGTCAGCTCTGTCATATCAAGGCTCTCTGATACTATAGCTGCAAGCATAAACGGCAGGCGTGCTGGAGGTCTTCAACCAAAGGCAAGAGCTTGTCTATGGGAGGAAGCTTCCTACGCTGCCTTATTAAATATTCATTCTCTGAAACACCAGATCAATCAGGCCCGCTTACTGCATGCCACTGACATTACTGGGGAAATTTCTTCATTTAGTGGCGCGATCAATAGCTCATTACAGCGGCTTTACACTGGGTTGTCTCTGAGCAGGCCTGCTGGCTTAATTCCCTCTACATCACGGGCCTATCTGCTCTGTCCATCTTCATCACACAACACAGAGAAACAGCCCTCTGCTGAACAACACCTTCACTCTAAACCGTACGCAAACTTACTTTTCTGCAAGTTGAGCTTTTCAAAGCGCAACACTGAGGGCTGTGAATGAAGCTTATGTGAAACTATATGAGAGAAATCAATACTGCAGCAAAGGGTTGGTGGTTGTGATGATGTTCATGTGCAGCACAGAGAAAGAGTATATATTTGATCAATATCATGCCTTGTGCATGACATAACTTTGCATTTTGACCTGTTTAATGCAACTCATCCAGGGGAAAAGAACACCATAAATCCATTGGATTCACCCGAGACTGCATGTCAGAAATAAACCAGAGATTATTTAGTCATACATAGATATGGAAAGTCAAGTTTTCACACCCAGCATCAGCTTATTTTGCTTCTCACCCGTAAACGTGAACAGCTGGCAAAAACATATGCCATAAACACGAGGTGAGGCAGTATTCCCTGTGACAGTTTGGATCAAAAGAAGAATTTTTCCTGGCTTTGATGGAATCACTTCCTTACAAAGCAATTTCCGAATGAATCTCTGCGCTCAAATCTGCACCATTATGCTCAAAATGCCTTTCGGTTGCTAATGAAACTGAGCTATTACTTTTTTTAATTCAACCATGAAATGACAGCAGACCTCATCATAATAACATTAAAGCTCCCCTCCTTAGTGTCAAGTAGAATGCACTGATGTACTGAACGGAACTTCCCATCCATGGGAATAATTTCATGGTAATCTCTAATAATTATACACAGGGCGAGTGACAGAGCAACAGGAGGAACAAAAAATGAAGCAAGTCAGGCTTACTTGTAGCACTAAAATCCCACATAGAGAAGTACCGACTTTGAAAGAATAAATGAGAATTTATTTGCAAGGAGTGTGATTAGCGGGTAGCAATAACTTGTCCTCCACTACAGTAATGTGGTGGAACTAAAGATGGTTCCGTGCAGTTTTGCGGTAAGAAAACTGAATGTCTGGCTGTGGGTCAAGGGCACCTTTGGTTGTCTCTGGAGCAACATGGAGCTGTTAGATAGGACACCATTATGTGAAACTACACATAGAACCTTCAACATACTGTATAGACACACAAGCTCAGGGGTGTCGTTCTCATTTTAGATACACATGCAGCCCAATTTGATCTCAAGTGGGCCAGACTAGTAAAATCATAACATAATAACCAATAAATAACCGCAACTTCAAATATTTTCCTTTGTTTTAGTACAAAATAGTACATTCTGATACAGCTCACATTTAATGAACTGTCATTTACTGGATTTTTTAAAACAAAAATAAGTGCAATTTCAACAACATCATGCTTCAAGCTATTATTTGCACACTACAACTAACAGATCACAGTTTTATCTACAAAGGCACAAAACATTCAGTCACAGCTGTCTAGAACTGAGCGATACAGTATTTTACTTTAGATCGAAACAACTAAATTTACATTCATTTTCACATCTGTGTAGTAATCCCGACCACCTGAATTGACACACTATTAAGGAAGAAGGTTAAGTCATCCCCCTGCCTTGCAAATGTAGAAAATATATCCATAAAAATGCATAAAAGTTGTTTCAGTGCATGAACAATAACGTTCCATCAAACCAAACTCTTTTACTGACTGACCTTATATTGCACAATGTTCAATGTAAATTTAAGTATTTCCACAGTAAGTATTCATTTTCACCTCTCTAATCCTTACACTTTACAAAGTCATCCCCCGGGCTAGATTGGACCCTCTGGCAGGCCGGTTTTGGCCCGCGGGCTATATGTTTGACACCCCTCCACTAGAGCACGTCAACAAACCAAGCAAACCATTCGACAGTAGAAAGGAGTTAAATTAGGGAGCCTGAAGTGAAGATCAGAAAAAGTGATCCTGTGAAATGCAAATATGACGAAAGGGAGAGAGGAGAAGAGCAATGCAGAGCAGAACAGAAGTGATTCCCAACAGGGTGAGCACAGAGAGTGAGGCAGAAACCTCTGGCATGGGCACAGTCAAAATTAACGCTTTACTGCTTCTAGAGTTTTAGTCCTTTTTGGGTTTTTTTATTTCTAAAGCAGCTCGTTTTGGCTCATTGCATTACTTTCTTCTCTGCTGCTGCATCGACAGTCATCGCCTGGATGCAAAGTGAGGCCGGTGCGTTCACATAAACAAGCCAAGCGCTGCCACAGTGCATTAGTCACAGCCCTAGTCTGGCCTTTTCAAAGTCGCTACTCCCACTCAAACTGCTAATAGATCCCCAGAATTTGATATTCGCCTAGCAGGGATCCTCGCAACAGAGAAAGCCGAGCGCGCGTGAGCTTGTGCGTGGATGGTAGCGTTCCATGCTGTACCGTATATTTAATAATCAGTGACCTTCTGTCTGGGTAATTTCAAAAAATTAAAATGGAAAAGAAAACACAGAGTGAGACAAGAAGAAAAGTTTGCTAGCTCTTCTTCTCTCTGTGCTCTCTGCTCTGCTCTAATGACACAACGCACAGCAGGCAGGCAATTCATTTAGAAAACCATCCTTACATAATGAGCAGCCTCAGCTATGTAACCATACGCTGATATTTTATTCACTATACTGCTTAATACGAAGCCGCTGCTGATGGAGGTGGTGCATCCGAGGACATCTGCCGACGTGACGAATAAAGTTCCCGTAGAATATGCAGCCTTATTAAACTCTGCGCAGCCCCTTTGCCCCCTCTGACATTAAACAGCAGTTTGTGGGGGAAGCTTTTCTTTGAGTCTCCTGGCTCACAATCAGCACCGTTCCTCTCCTCATACCATCAAATTACCCAAGCCTGAGATATCCCAGCTCCTTTCCCTCTCCTCCCACTGAGTTGGGTTATAGGCGGCAGTCCGGCAGGGGTAATTTCTGCTTCCACTCCAGGGAAATTACTTTGTGTTGTTAGAGAAAAGGCAGTTTGTGAACTGCTTTATCAAGCTCCTTGACTCCAATAACTGGAAACATTTGGATGCCGGCAACAAATCTCTCCTGTACATCTCCACACATGCTGAGACATACCAATGTAAAGGCAAGAACACGATGTTTGAACAGGCATGTGGTGCACTCAAGTGAGCACGCGTTTCTGTAGGACTTGCGCTGTAGATAAATGTGTGTCTTCGTACATATGTGGGCGCATGTAGGGACTCGTGTACGTATCTGTTCTGCGCTTCTATACTGAGCAGTTCAGCTGTGTGTTGCTTGGACTGATGAATAATTTCTGCACTGTGCTCTGCTGTGGCACGTCTGGTGCAGCCTGACTGCACCACACAGCTACAGCTCTGCATTTGCATTCGACACACACAGATACACACACACACACACACACACTTTTACACTCATGAACAACAAGCTCGCTCGCTCGCTGCACCTCCATCCCAACACCACCCAGCCTGTCAGCTGCTTCCCTGTGTGAAGGGATGCAACAAGCTGCTAAGCTCCTTTTAAAGCAACAGCAGTTCCCTATTAGTCAATGTCATCTCACTTCTTCTCCCAGAGTTACATCTGGGTTCTAGAAAAAGAAACGTTCGCTGTGAATCCGACAAATTGGACGAAAACAGTCAAGCAGGCAAAATCGACTAAATCCGCAACTCTCACAGAGGAGGTTGGATGGGAAAAAAATGTTGGTGGCATTTAAGTTCAAGGCTGGAAAATAGAAGAAATAGTGCTGAAATGTCAGCTCTATTTTGAAGTGGCAGGCATGCTGATGTGTTGACCTCTATGTGCTGTGGTTAAAAGGTTGGGGAGCTGCGGGACAAATGAGCGGGAGGTATCAGCTTGTTTTTTTTTCCCCTGAGTGAAAGGACGGGGTGTTTTAAAGATCGCTGCCCATTCTTGCAGATTGGTTTTCAGCACAAAAACCACCAACTTCCCTCACACATGCTGTTTAGGTGATGCCATAACAGTCTGCTCAGCTCTTTACCAACACGCTGACACTGTTATGTGCAGACTTTACGAACTGCTTTTTCTCAATAATGAGAAATTTCAACATAAACAAACGCTTGGGTTCCTATATTTCACATAAAAACATCCCTGCTGTGCATCTGTGAGCAGCTTAATAAAGGGAAACCACAAGCAGCAGTGCCAATGATATGTGCAACCAAACACCTCCCACTGTCTCGGGGGTCTATCTGGAAGACCTCCAGCACTCGCTCCCCTCCCGCATCTATCCAAGAGCAGTGTGTATTTTCAGACATGATATGCCTCTCAATGCATTTCACCATAGATGAGCAAACCGTGTCATCATCTATCTTTGTCAACAGTGGAAAGTGCTCCTCTCTGCTCAGGCTTAAATCCTTAAGCTGAGGAAACAGATATTTACTAAGTGGCAAATATTTCTGAGACAAGCACAGCAAATAGCCTTCTTTTTCTTGCTCATATATTGGCTTTGTGTCCAGCATTAAGGCAGCACTGGAGCAGCGTTACTGTATCTATTACAAAATATTGTCCTTAGTTCATTTGAATAGACCTTTGCTTGCTGCACAGGAACTCTGGGGCTACTGTCTGGACAGGCAGCTTACCCTGCCAGCCTCCCACATTTCAATACATTACACAGCGTGCACACTGCTTTTTCATTCAGAGAGATCCAAGTAATCCTGAAAGAACAATAAAACCTTTTGGCACTGTGAGTCATTTTAAGTTGAAATCACAGTGTTTTGCATTGTTAATCTCACAAATCCCGCAATAAAAAGGTGCAATAAAGGCACGCAGGTAAGTTTCCACTACAGTGAAAGATGCTGCTGTCAACTTCTGGAGACAGAGACTGCAGAAAAGACAATAGCTGTCAGCGAGCGATGCGCAAACAACAGGGCACTATCGCCGCCTCTGAGATCTGCAAGAAAGCAGAGGGGTTATCAAAGGCTACGTGATGGAATAACATCTGCCGGTGGAGCAAAGTGTGCAGGCAAATCGACAGAAAAAATATCCCCACACATGATTTGTTTTTAAAAAGCGAGAAGAGAGCAACACACAGACACACATCTATTTCCATGAGCCAGCGGAGCGAGCGGCGCTTCAAGTCCGAGCGGTTTTACTTACAGTTCTGAGGAACTGAATCTCATCCTCTCCTCTCCACCTTCAGCCATGGCTGCAAAGGAGCCTCGATCAGACTCCGCTGGCTCCTCTCTCCTGTCGATATTAGCATATAGCTAATCCACGGGCCATACAGCGGGAGGGTTAGACTACCGCAGCATGTGTCACTCAAGCCCCTGTGCTCACGCCCGCTCGCCGCCCGGAGGAGGAGTGTGTGTGAGCATCGGTGGGCTGGAGCCGCGGTTGGGGACGCTGTGGCGGGGAGGCAGGGAGCAGCCGAAGTCCTGCAGCCCGCAGAGGAGACACGGCAGCGGGGTCTTTATCTTCGACGTCACCGCCACAGCTCGTTAATGCCGCGGCACAAGCGCGAATATTCAAACAATTAGCGCCTTAAATGGAGTCGGTTTCGCTCCCGGACTCCCGCTAATGCGCGCGCCGGGCTGCTCTTCATGCACACATCAGCACCACGGTCAGCTCCAGGTGCAGATCCGTGCCGGAGCTGCGTCCATCTGATGGTGGTTCAACGGTAATTCAGTGTTAGGTTGAAGAACGCGGGTTTTATGTCTGGTTTCACACATTTTTTTCTGGTTGGATAACATTATTCAGGGTGCAACCTCCCCTCCCCTCCATAATTCCCTTCCTGACCACTAGATACAGTCAATTTGCATCACAGCTCCTGTCTTAGTTGATCTTAACAATCTTGAAATAGCATAGAAATCACTACCGTTCAAAAGTTTGGGTTCATTTAGAAATGTACTTTTTTTTTTTTTTAAGAATTTTTTATTTTAATGAATGAGCACATTATGACCTTATGTCTGTGAAGACTTTAAGCTTCTGATGAAAAAAGAAAGAAAAATAACGGTGCCAAGGGTAATCCTTCATGATAACATCACTATTATTGAGATAAAATGGACCAAAAATTCCACATCATATTAATTAGTGACTGCCTATTGAAGCTGATGTTCAACATTTTTCCAATTATTGGTGTTGTTCTTTTTTTTATTGGTTTTATGATAAAAGAAATTACTTTAAAATGTGCTACTTTGGCTCTGATGCAGTTGCCGCTCTCATCTGTGTTCACCTTTCTGTGGTCTTAAGTGAAGTCCCACCCATCAGTACTGACTGGCTGTACGCCACAAGTATCAACACTAAAAGAAAATTGCTCAGAAATTCCCTTTTAATATAGCATACACTACCATTTAAAAGTTTGGGGTCAATTAGAAATGTAACCCAATGTCCGTATATTTGAAAATAAAAGCAGCTTTTTCAAATGACTATAACATTAAATTCATCAGCAATACAGTTTAGACATTGTTAATTGTGGTAAATGACTATTCTAGCTGGAAACAGCTGATTTTAACAGAATATCTACATAGTGGTACAGAGGAACATTTCCAGCAACCATCACTCCCTGTGTTCTAATGCTACATTGTGTTAGCTAATGTTATTGAAAGACTATTTGATGATTAGAAAACCCTTGTGCCATTATGTAAGCACATCAATAAAAGTGTTGTCTGGGTGACCCCAGACTTTTGAACAGTAGTGTAAGCGTTTCAGATATGTTGTTGTGAAGTTTGACAACACAAATAAGCTTTATTTGAAGAATAAGAATATACGTCTGCAAAACTGCTGTTTGGCGCTGCAATCTGGATTAAAACTTCTGATATTCAAATATATGTATTTTAGCTGAAAACAGACATTGCTCCATTAGTCTATCCACCCATCCATTCTCTATACACCGCTTTATCCTCACTCGGGTCACGGGGGGTGCTGGAGCCTATCCCAGCTGACTCGGGCGAAGGCAGGGGACACCCTGGACAGGTCGCCAGTCTGTCGCAGGGCTACATACAGACAGACAATCAGACTCACACTCACACCTACGGGCAATTTAGAGTCATCAATTAACCTCAGCATATTTTTGGACTGTGGGAGGAAGCCGGAGTGCCCGGAGAAAACCCACGCATGCACAGGGAGAACATGCAAACTCCATGCAGAAAGATCCCAGGCCCAGGCCGGGATTTGAACCAGGAATCTTTTTGCTGCAAGGCGAAAGTGCTAACCTCTCCCTAAATGTTACATTTCAGCTTTGATTCAATAATAGTTTAGCAGATTCCTTAACATTGACTCAGTGTTGATTCAGTGTTGCTCTGCTATCTGGGAGTTACAATAACAGCTTGTATTTCAGCCTGTTGTTACTTCTTAGAGTCTGATTAAGGACGATAGAAGACTTTCTACTGACCGCACTGCCGTACACACATTTCTGTGCGGATAATGTATTACTACCACTTCTAAACTGCAAACATCCTCTGATATTTACATGAATCTTCACCATCTTCAACATTTATTTGAGCCTGACACACAATGTTTGCGATGATGTAGCTCTATAGTTTTACACTGTGTGCCAATTAAAACAGGGTTTATTCTTCATTTGATGAACAGAGCTCATTAAGAAGCTGCAAAGCTACCATTCTAGTCAAAACGCATTTAACTATTTAAAACGTTTTGATTGGAAGATTCACTAAATTATTCATCGAATGAGATTAAATTCAGTTTAAAAATGTATGACTGCAAAGCAAAGACTTTCATTTTCCTTGTGTGACAACAGTGAACACTGTGATCCAACTACTGGTTACTTAAAGTTAGCCCACACTGCCTGAGCATAATGACGTTCCCTCATCTCCACAACTCCAGTAAATAAAGACATGAGCTCCTCTATTTTGATGCAATGCTGCCCTCTAAAGTCCAAGCTGTGAACTGCTCGGATTTGTTCAATCGAACTGCATTTTTCCTTCCATAATTTCCTCTTTGATTCCTTCCTGTTAAATCCACTCCTCACAATTCATGTCATACATACTCACTTCTCTTTTGTGAATTATTTCATTCTTCATTACATTCATTTCTTTGTGCAATGTCAAATTAGCAGCAGTCTGTCAAGAAAAAATAGGCACAAAAGATAAAGCAATCTCTCAGTTATGAGGATAATCTTATTTAAATGATCCTAATAGTGTTTGAAAGAGCTGCAGGCCACTGTGGATCATTGCTTACAAAGCCCACTGAATTGTGTCTCACTGATATTCGCATTCTATTATTAACAAATCAACTGTTTTCCTTTAAGCACAACATACCAAGTTGAATCTAAATGTAGGACAATCGGAGGGAAAGCAAGTGACTCATTCTCGTCATCCGACTGAAGTCAATAGTGTATTTTCCAGAATGTCCAGATAAAAATTAATGGCACACTATTCAAACTTCACTGCCAGACAGGGAAGCCATTAACAAAGACAAATGGTGGGGCAATATTTTCCAAACTGGAGGCCTTCATTCACTTGTTGTGCTTATTTGTGAGTTAGGGTTAAACACTGACATGGGTCCTCTGTGGACCTTAAGCCTGGGTCATCTGTAGACTTTGACTCTCTGCTGTAGTTCTGCTGCCAGGTCCCTCAATATACGCATTATTTCCTTGTCTAAGTTTCAATTAAATTTAATTGGAATATCCTATCTGTCTACATGTTTGTATGTAGTATGGGACACCAAGGTGAGGTGGGCATTTCAGATCAAAGTCTGAAATGCCCACCAAAGTACACAATTAGTGAAGCCATTTACGGGGCTACACACATAGAACTAGAGTTACATGCTAGCACTATCCATCTATCCATGATCTATACAGCCCTTTATCCTCTGTAGGGTCACCGAGGGGGGCTGGAGTCTATCTCAGCTGATTCAGGCTGAAGGCAAGGCACATCCTCGACAGGTCACAGTCTACCACAGGGTCACATGGAGACAGACACCCAAGCACACTCACATTCACACCTACAGACAATTTAGACTCACCAAATAATCTCAGCACCCCGTGAAAACCAACGCTGCATGGGGAAAGCATGCAAACTCCACACATGCAGCCCTATGCAAGTTAACAGAATTATCAACACTTAAATAAGAATAACTTAGAGCAACTGCTCTCCATCATTTTCTTATATCATTTGAGGTTTGAGTAAAAGACTTATTCAATATAAGTTGTCAGGAGAAAGATGAGGACCAGGAGGACATAGCTGGTGGGCAGAAGAGAGAGGAGGTTGAAGAGGAAGGAGTAGACCCATTTAAAGAAGAGAACACAGAACAGGATGAAGTAAAGCACCAGGAAGGGCCAAGAAAGAAGGGAGATTGCAGAAATGGTATGAACAATAATGAGGAACAGAATTACGAGGAGGAGGAAGAGGAGTAGAGGAGGACACAGATGGTCGAGATAATGGAACCAATCGGAGTTACCAGTTGCAGTGCCTTTTTCAGCTGCCTGTGTTGTCAGTCAGGTCGTTCTTTTGCTTGATTCCCAAAGGAATAAAACCAGCCATCCATTCAGAATTCCAGTTAGGAAAATCGCGATATCATTCTTGGAAGATGGGGATGCTATTCCAAACACTGTGGGGTTAGGACGGATCAGCTTACACTGTGGGGGGAAAAAAACACGACTTGTAGGGCACAAAGGGGATATATTGTATATATTTTTGTAAATGGCAGTTATACCAGCATAAGCGTGATGAAAGAAAGCGACCAACAGAAACTATTTGGCCTACAGCATTCATTTGTCATGCAGATTAATGAAATTAGCCAGATATAATTTTTGGTGCCAACATCAGAGTGAGTTATGGTCTCAGCATGGCCATGTGTAAAAAAAACTGTCAGGCTCTGTCATTGTAAAGTACATGTGAATTTTAGTAGTTTTCTTAAGCAATACAGTCAACAGCATCATCAATGAATAATCAACTAATCACTAAGTTGAATGAAGTCAATGGGCATTATCCAAATATGCTGATAGTTTTGTTTTTTTTGTTTTTTTTTAAAACTATAAATACATAATGTTTTCAAGGAATATGGCTTGGCTACATTAGTCACTTGGCAATACTAATGATATCCTAGTAGATTTCACTGTGCTTTGGGAACATGAGCTTTGGCTGGAAGACATTAAACACCATGGCACTGTCATGGTGGCCTGTTGCTTCCTAAACCCCCATAATGCTCTCTGCTGACCAACGCAGAACTTCAGTCCAGGTCACCAAAGTACTAAACAGTATGACACGCAAACAGGTACTATAGCTGATGCATTTTCTGACATGCATGCCCTTCTATGCTGCCCTATCAAAGAATATATTTGTAATTGGTTAAATATTTAACAGCAAACAAACAATAACTGAAAATCAACAACATATTTTGTAATTATACATCAGCATCAAAAAGAATCCTTTTTCTGTTCTCTGTTAAGAAAATTTAAGTTTTCTTCTCTTTTTATTCATGATTTGGAGCTTTATGTCAATTAAATACAAGCATGACTCTTAGGTGACATAAATACAATCTAAATATATTAGAATTTTCATATAATTCCCAGTTTTGTAAACAGTCAGAAACTCCAATGGCAATACAATAGTAGTTACACACCTTGGCCACTAGATGTCTCTGTTTTTTAAGAAATGGCGTCACTTCGATCCTTCAAAGACCAACTACGGTGCTTTTACAAACACTTATCTTTCTGTACAGATGTTGAGGTTCGCATATATAAAGCTGCAGAACTTGTTAACATAACAGAACCGCTTTTAAGCTTCCTTCTTGCCTGTTTCCGCCTTCCTGGTTCGACGCACAGCCTGAACCCCTCACATGTCCTACCTGCAAGCCGCAGCTGCGATGGCTCAAAATGTGGGCCGAGAATAAATAACGACGCACCAATCAGAGAGCAGAGAGCCGGCGGTGTGTTTTCCTATTGGATAAAAGCCCCGTCAGTCACCGCGGACGAGCCCAGAGGAGCAGCGGTGAGCAGTGGCTGCTGGCTGCAGTACAGAGATGTGAGGAAATATTTGCCATGCCACTAAATCGGGTAAGTAACTGTTTGTCTTCTACCAACTGCTGTTATGTTTTTACCTGCTGCAGGTGCGACTGACTGTAACTGTGTCAGCCTCTAATTAAGAACACAACACATCAAACTGCAGCTTAAATGAGGAAGATTCGCAGTTTTTATATGTGACATTTTAAATTAGAACAAATTTAGATGAATATTTGTTGATTTCACATGCAGTAGGCAGCATTAGTTTGAAAAGCCTTGGAGGGCATGGTGTAATTATGCTGCCATCTTAACACTGCCAAATACACTCGTGGCTGTTTGCAAGGTGACAGTATCCCACGGGATTATGTTATGATATAAACAGCTGAGATATGTTGGGGTTAACATGTGCGCAGCGAGTGAATTGCGTGTGTGTGTTTTGCTTGTAAGCATGTTTGATGGCAGCCTTGCGTGGAGAGAATCTGCATGTGGCGTCACCTTGTGTGACACTGGCAGCCTTTTCTGCAGCAGCTTGTGAAATGTTGATGAAATGCGTTTTAGAAATGTTTCCATCTACAACGATGCGACAGGAGGATGAAGACGTCAGGATAGGTATATTGTATGCAGAATCTAGATTAAGCCATGCATTGCTTAGTTTTGCTATAGTTGGCAAGAAACAAATCTGACAATGAGATATGAAGGCCTAGTGTCGTAACGATAGGAATACTGTTCATGCATCCTAGCAGTGTGAGAATGCAAAGATTATGTGTTATTAAGCTTGAAAATACTAAAAAGTTGCAACGTGAAGCAAGAAATGTCCCTTTTAAGACTGACATGTTAATTGTATGTTCCTGTGCACCAAAGTCTGATTTATCACTGTGTTGCTCTCTCTTTGACAGCATTTGGACAGCCAGGTGATGAATAGCCGGAAATTCCTCCTCTCAGTCCGATTTGTCTGCAGGCTGACCACTCACTCACAGTGCTCACTGATTAACATGCACCCATTATGGAGGGTACACACACTGTCTTCTCTACGCACCTATCCGAAGCTAAGCAACATCTGCCTCTACTTCCCCAAGAGGCGGTCCAAGGCTTCAAGTACAAGAGCCGCGCCCCTCATTCAGAAAGGGCCGTAATGACCATGACCGGGGTAAGGAGGATCTCGCAGTGTCTGAACAAAGAGGCCAGTCTTCCAGCTCTTCAGGCAACTCTGCAGCTCCCAGCAGGCAACAAAGGAAGCAGTTGCAGACCTCTGCTGGCTGGCTGAGCATCACCAGTTGCTGGCGGATCTGTTATCGCTGTGCAGGGATTGCGCCAACAAAGTCAGGATGGGTAACCAGGATGGGAAACTCCAGGACTGCACGGAGGGTCAGGAAGTTCAACTGGAATTCAGGTTCTCAGCGGCACCGTGTCTCCAGAGCAGAAGAAAGGCGCGTCCAAAAGCAAAAAGCAGAAGAAGCTGGGGAGCAAGAAGCTTGACAGTGTGAGGATTTTCTGTACAATAAAATGATAAAGAAAGTTAGACGTGGAAGTTTGTTGCGGAGACTTTCACTGAGAAGAATGCATCCACATCTGCGGCTTCAGAAGTGGAGAAGATCCCTCCAACTACAGTTTCTGTCCAGATGTCCGACAGCCCAGTGACCGGCTCTTATGTCAGCTGCCAGTAATCCCATCCTGCCCATGGAGGAACCTTTCCAGATTGCTCGTGAAGGTTGGGACTTCATGGAGGACAACCGCACGTTTGACCCTGACGTGGATTTCTGCAACGACTTCTCAGAGTGACGGTGAGCTGGGTTATGAATCATCTTTGCAGCTTGATGGAGGGTCTGACCAGGCGAGAAAGTGGAGCAACCTTCGACCACTTAAAAGATTTGATTCTCCAGTTGAGATAGTTGAGAATGCATCAAATCAAGTCAAGTCCACTTCACAGCTTTACAGTGAAACCAACCAGAGGAACTCGGGGGTCAAGGTGGTGGCCAAAGTGCAGGACGTGGAAGGGAGAGTGCAGCAGGTGAACCATACAAGTCCAGACAAACCTGGACCAGCTGTGCCACATTCGGGACTAGCAGATGCCAACAGGAGTATGGAGAGTGGAGAGGCCAAACAGAGACCCCGTGCTGGGGGTTAGTAGGGATAAGACGTGTAACAAACTCGCTGATGGGCTACGACTGCCCTATCCCATACCAACGAGCCCTCACCTCCAGCCAGATTCCACGCAAAGAGCCCCTCTTCTCCATCTCTCGCTGGGGTCTTCAACACCTCCTTCCCTGCCTCCAATAGCCTCCAGAGCATGTCCCCAGTCCTGTCCCCTCTGTCCTCCAAACAGCAAAGCCCACAGCTCAACCACCGCATAGTCTTACTCTCAGATAAAGACGTAGACCCCGATCAAGACAGCTCCAGTAACACAGACGAACCCAAAATCTTCTCGGAGGTCATCGACAAGAACGGCAACAAGCGGACCGTCACTCGTCTGGATCTGAACCTCAGCAGGCGGCCGAGCACCTCCAAGTGGAACTCGTCCAGCAACTCCACAACAACAGGTGAGCTTTCAGAAATCACACTTTGAGCACACTGATTCATGTTCAGACTCCCTGCCTTGATATAAATGATAACACCAGTGCTTTCATAGTCAAAGTGGTAGGAAGCGTTTGTCAGAGTATTCCCCCTTATTTGCATTGCTGATGCAAATTTCAAAGAGCAGAACAAGAAAAAGATATCTTGAAAGAGATGCGAGAGTGTGTGTGTCAGACCCAGTGCCGGAAGTTTTTGTTGAAACACTCCAGCAATTACAGTGGAGCTTTGTAACTGACAAACATATTCCACACAGGAAATTTTGCTTGTCACTTCAGCTGTTATCTAATAATCCAGTTAGTTCAATAGATGGGCATTGTTTTCTAAGATCTCTCTCTTAGGCCTTTGACTGTTGAGTTCCGGTTTTGGAATTTGAGCACAAATTAAAAACTCCCCAACAGAGCTGGACAAGGGGCAAGCAGGGCCTGAGAACAGTTTCGCTGATGATCCATTTTAACTCTCTCAGTGCCGCAGGGAAGGCAGAGATTAGTGTGAGTCCCAGATCAAAGGCTTAAAGCTGACACAGACCTGACCAGAGTTCTCGTGAGCACAGTGGTAACTGAAGCATTGCCAATTCTGACTTTTAGGGATCTCCTCCCTAAACCCACATTCTACCCAGTTCACAGGAAGCTGACAAAGGATCAGGGACCCAGCAAGCTCAAGGGCCATAGAAAAAAGGATTAGAATTTCCTTATTTGCAGAACTCTTTTCCTCTTTTAAGAATGTGATCTGGTGTATGCGGATCTGACTGACAGGTTAAATGGATTTATACACTCACAGTGTGTTTTATAGAATCTTTGCAAAGCCACAATAATGTTAAAATCCTATTGTCAGTGGGACTTTTCATTAATGATCACCAACCAAGCTGTGTTTTGTTTTCCTAGACACTATGCAGTGCATTTGGTCATGTCATTCTGGATCTTTTGCAATTACGTTATTAGAAGTAATTTCTCTGTTAGTTTAAAGTTTAGACACCTGTTCTGGAATCGGTCCAAGCTACACAATCCAAGCTTCTAATGCTCTGACTGAGACCTTATTATTATTGCATTAGCTATCTCTGTAACGTGGGTAATCATCCCATTCACAATCAGTGCTTTAGTCTGCAGCAGCAGACAGATGGCCTTCAATTGATTATGTAATTTACTAATAATTTGCAGCTGTTTTCATATCGAGAGTTATTATTAGTATTAGAGTGTCATGTCGTTGACCAACATGTACTACCCCATTGAACATAGCTAACAGTGCTCAAAGAATAGAGCTCATCTGGTGGCTAGGGAGGTAGACAGCCCTTTTTTTTCTGGTTGAAATGATTTGGATCAATTCCCACTGAAAAGACACTGTCCTGTGTGCCCTCACCTAGGCATGAATTGCACAGATGGCACATTACACACACACACACACATAATCCACAAAATATGACATTAAGCTGTCCTTCTTTTTGTATTAAGTAATAATCAGTGTTTTATTCCTGGAGCATGATGTTTAAATTTCTTCATTGATATTATAACCCCTAAGTGTCTGTGTGAAACCCTGAAAGAACAAGATCATTTTCATTGTTGCGTCATTCTGTCCACATGCTACAAGCGGCACAATCCCCATAGCAGAATGAAGGCTTAAACCTTTTAATCTAAACAAATTCCCTCTGTCGATTTTGCTGCATCTTCGTGGTTTACTGAATCACCCTTGTGTTGCTTGATAATTGAACACACTTTCAGATGTTAATGCAGATAAATGAACATCACAGGGTCCAGCCAAAAGGGCTAAGTGGGTCAGTGTGAAGCCCGGCAAGCTCATGCTTTGAAGTAATTATGATCTGGGCTCTTTATTCCGGGTGGTTTTATTGAAGCTCAGTGCTTATTAATGAGTGTGACCGTGCAGACTGTAATGCTAATTTTCAAGTAATAAATTCTCTGTTTACTTCATGTGCTAATGCTGTTGTACGGCATTCTACATATAAGAAAACCCTCATGCATTTACTAAAGCTCTGTGTGTAGTTGTCTGTCTGTTTATTCAATATATATGCAATGTTTGCTAGCCTCTCTTATATTGCATTTGTCTTTCTCGCTTCTTTAAACTTATCAGCTGTTTACAAGGGCAGTCATTCCGAACACTATCTTACAGCTGCACAAGAACCTGTAAAGTTCACAATGCTCCACTAATGTTGACCAGCTGCCTGCTAACTTTGTTTGTCTGCTGCTCGATGCTGAGCTTGTGATGTTCTGTCTTCAGGATTTTAGAGCTCTTCACCACATCTGGCCTAAAACGAGTATGAGAGTTGTGAGACTAACCCAAAGTAAAGTAGGAGTTGTAGTAATGGTAGCAGCAGTAGAAGTTGAGTAGCTAAATCACACCTTAAAGGTCTCATAATTTCCCCCTTGTCAGCAAATTAAGCAAATTCTCATGTCCCCAGATGTGTCTTTCAGTTTTTCAGTTCAAAATACAGCAAAGATAGTTCATTTCATCGTGGCTGTATAACCCTGGTTCTAGCTTTGCTTCTTCAGGAAGAAGACTCTCTCTGTGTCTATAATTGGCAGCGCATAGCAAAACAGTTTATTGTCATTCAGCTACTACAAATTTCAATGAATGTGTGAGACGATGGCGAGATTAATCGGTTGGCGAGCTTGTTGCTGTTGTTGAGTCTAAAATCAGAGTTTTCCATGTCACGAAGGTTGCTCTCCTTTTAACTTTCCTGGATCAACATGGTGACTGGTGCTGCTTACTTAACCTGCTGCGGAGGAGGTTCTGTTCAGAGTTCTGGATTTCATTGAGCTTTAAGAAACATCTATACTCTATGAGCAGTAGAGACTCTCAGCTGATGGCATACAATTTGTCTGCAAACCTTGTTGAGCTGTAGGCTAGAAAAACCACCAAGCTGTTCAGTTGTAGTAATGCAAGGTTGCATAAGTTACATTGCCATGGGGAAAAAGCTACATGCCATTCACATTGAATAGCAACAATGCAGAATTCCTGTTTATATGCTTGTCCCTGATTTGCCCAGCCAAGTCCGTTTTGCCGACTGCTGAGAACTGCAGCTAATAGAACAGAGAATTTAAAATCAGATTTTCTAATTAGTAATTAGAGTCAAAATGTCTGGAGTGACATTCGGTAGAACACAAAGTCTCTGTGGCCTGCAATTTCAGTCACAGTTTCATAGTCACAACTAAAACCAAGTCCATATCTAAAATTAAAAATGGCTTTATTAGCACTAAAAGTATATTTGGCCCAGGAGAGATGCCAACTAATGTAAACAACACGGTCAACCTTAGGTTGCACTGAAGCCCAATGGAAGACATTAAAACGTAACGACCCACCCAGTCCTTGTTTCTTGTTTTCAAATAGATCTTAAAGTTTCTACAATCTCTGAATGTCCCTCTGAGCCAGGAACTGGGGCCATACGATCAAAGCTAATGGTAAGTTTGCCACATTAGCTGAGATGCTGGGAGTACTTGAAGACTCTTATGTTCACTCTGGCAGCCAACAGCAGAACATTAGTACGACTTTTTCTAGGCTGGGACATTTTAGAGTTAGCAGTAGCATCTCTAGACAGTAAATAAACATGGCGGACCATGAGGCAGCTGCTTATTTTGAATAGCTAACGCTGGAAGCAGCAGGAAGTAAGGGACAGGATTATACAAAGTGTGAGCGAGATGACTGTTCATCAGCAGCTCAAGAAAATTCTTACTGGTTGTAAAACTGGGAGGCTGTCTAATTGTGGAGGGGTTACGCAACAGCAGAAGTAAATATCTTCATATTATCACAGATTTTAGTTTAAACCTCCAAAATGAATTTACACAATGTGGGACCTTTTAAACCTTTACAGAGCTGAGTGGAATTGTATAGTTTTGTCCTACAAGTGACCTCCTTCACATTTGATCCTAATCGTCCATGAGGACGTGTGACAGGATGATAGTATTTATTATAGCTGCTTTTAAAGAATCACAGTTTTCAGGCCAATCGGGCATAGCGTTCATCGCACTCTCTCTCTTCACCCCTCCCTTTCTCAATTCCCTGCTTATTGTCTGACATATGGCAGCCAATACTATAATCAGATTACCCAATATGTTCTAGCAAGGTCATATGAAACTGATCAGTGCAGAGAAAGAGTGCCTCACCCGCTCCCCCTGCAAGCTGTCATTCAACACAAAGTGCAGTGCCATGCAGCATTGTGCACCAGTGAAGACAAGGACCAACTCTATTCAGATAATGAAGTCTATTCTGCCATAACAGCCAGAGAGCTTCTCTGTCTCACACTATTACTCTGAGTTTGCAGGCTGCATACAAGGAAACAGGGCACAAAGGTCCTTCTCTAGAACCTGTTTTCTTTAATAAATGACTTTGTAACTCTAGCATCTTGGCAAATGTCAGCTATGTTCCATTTCAGGCTTTCAGCCATAACTGGCTTTAAATGTGCCACTACTTGAAAGCTTTGCTCTTCAGTGAAATTGACCAATTCCCTGTTCCCCCAGTTGGTGGCTAATTAAAGCACTCCACCCTTTTCCCAAGCTCTGTATATCCCATTAGCCCTCAAAACTCCGACCATATGCATACATAATGACATCTCTGTGAGCATCATGTCATGCTACGTCTCTGTTTCGCTTCTCAGATGGGGCTCCACAGCAGTCTTCCCTAAGTTTCCACTTGAAACTCCATTACATAGACCTTAGCACTGACAGCCAACCCAACAGCCATGCACAGCCAGCAAGCCTGTGTAGAAAGAAATGGCAATGACAGGCGGAATAAGAAGCTGGGTGATTTATAAGTCCTGCATTTTTCAGGATTTATACAAACGTCTATGACTCTCCTTCTGGCTACAAGTGATGGAGTGGGGTGGAGGTTGCCAGAAGTACTCAGCATGCCACCATGGCCCAGTTCTTTTGCTTTGAATGATGAGGTTATAGTTTTACCGGATGAAATGGGGCACACTGAGTAAGGCTTTGAGTATTTTTAATAGGAGTGTGAATGTGTGCTGTGGGAGGAGACAGAGCAGTGTAGATTTGTGAAAGCTCTGTATTTATACAGATGTATAATTAATGAATCATATTTCTGCCTTGCCTCGCCCACAGAAATCACTAATTGCTCCTTGCAAACTAAAAACACAGACCGTGCTTTAGTAGCCTGTAAAGATTTTAAAAATTTTGCTTTTAGCCGCTTTCATGTCTGTTTCCGAGTGCTGGATATTGCCCTCCGCAAAGCTTTTCTGACCGCTGCTGGAGTGAGTGGCAGATTTAATCCGTCATCGCTGGCACACATCTGTCAGGTTCAGACGTTAGGTGGCCTCTGAGACTCACCAAACACAGACAGGTTTATTGTTAAAACTGAAATACTTGCGTTACCACAGAACTCCCATCCTGTCTGCCTAGCAGCTGCTCACTCACGCTGTGGTTTCTTTGTCAGATAACTGCACTGTCAGTCAACACCTGCAGGTTTGCTCTTGGAAACACCTGTATTTATTGTGGATGTCTGAAAGACAGGAGTGTACTTAAGGGCAGTGTGCTGTGTGTATGTGTGTGGACTGATGTTGCTTTGTCTTGGGATGATCTGGTTGGCAGTGCATTACTTTAACTATGCCAGTCAGTAGGCAAAAAACAATCACAGCAGCACTATGTTCTCTCAGTTATGGACACTCAGTTTGGGCTTTTGGAGCAGAAGGAAGATTAAACAGCAATAAGCGGTCAGTTCTCCCAGGGCAAATAACTTAAGCTCACTGTGTGTTGTTGTGTGTGTTCGCATTCATCTTAGAATGCAATAAATCTACTGACAATAATAATGAAATGAACTGTCCTCATTACCTAATGCATCTAAGAGTTCTTCTCCATTTACAGATATTAATAGCAGCACTGTACGTTCCTTTACTATGCCTATTTCTAGCAGTGGCATAGAGCCTTACTGCAGTGTGTTTAGACCACAAGCCATATTCATTCATCCCCCTGTCCAGATGGTGGCAGTGTGGATCTCTTTAATAATTTAATTAAACAAAACTGATTGGTAACCAACCAGGGGAAGCATGTGTTCACATCTACAATCAAACATTCAGGATTTTTCATCTGTAAATAGGAACTTTTGAAGGCATGAAGAAATACTTTGAACCTATATGAAAAGGTGTTCATAGCAGGTGGATGGTGCTTTGTGCATAATCCTTTTACTAGAAGCAGGAATTGTGGAGAGAGCTGTTTCTGATCAGTGGGTTCCTTTCTTTGGCCTGGACTGGGCTTAAGTCTGCATTTGGAAGCAGCCCAGCCTACAGTCAGCAGTTCCCACTGCGGGACCATGCAGCACAGCATTATCATAATGAAAAGTTATTAATCTAATCCTACTTTTTCCACATGTCACAGTCCCAGATAAGCGGAGGGACTGCCGGCATCGCTGCTGTCTCATAATGACTGAATGTGGTCGAATACTGAGGCTGAATTTTCAATGCTTCCATTTTTCTGTGAGGACCCCCATTTAGTTTTGTGTGGAGGGGGGCTCTCATAACTGAATTTAAAGTATTTGGCTGAGAATCAGGGGGGATTTATTCAAGGGACATCTTCCAAGTCCTCAAAAGTGACTGTTGTGCAGAGGTCCAGCAATACTGTGTATCCTTCAAGGATACTCATTACATACTGATGTGATGGGATATTTTAGCATCTTATCGAACAGGAACTGATGTTTATATCCAAACAGGTCAAGGTGTTGTCTTACTGCTTGGGGAAATTGAGGTCACTAAGATATGCACCGTCCCCCTCAGTGTGTTCTTTTCTCCTTCCTTTTATTCTCATTCTCTCACTGTCCCTGCCTCATATTTGTATGAACTTCCCCACCCTTTTTGCTTGCCATGACAGATTCTCTTGAGATATAAAATCTGTGCATCTAAGCATGATATATCACGGTTGTTGTCTATTTGTGGAAAATGTGAAATCACATTTGTTGTGGTTCCTGTTGTTAATACCGTGTGTTTATTCGGAGAATTAAATTCTGCAGGTTGATGCTGTGTCTGCAGTGTGTCTCAGAGCAGTAAATATTAAAGGCCAGTTGCTTTGAAATGCACAGAATGAATTCAAGCTCACTGCGCAAAAATAGCACAGAGGGGCTGAGTTCCTGTTGAAATTTTAAAGTGTAGCTTTAGCTTTGTTTCCAAGCAGTCTCATGGCAACAGTTCATTCATCATGCTGCGTGGTCTGGAGGGCGCAGCCTCTCCCAGTGTGTATTTCCACTTCATCAGGGCCTCTGGGTGACTAAACACACTGACTAATCAAACACAGTGCAGTGGTAGCACTGAGCAAAGCTGTGTCATAAATACAACATCAACAGAGAGTAGTGCTTGTTTTTAAATCCGGTGTCCTGCATTCATTTTGGCTGATCAATGTGGCTTTCTGGTGGTGTTTGTGATGGGACCAGGACCGGCTAAGTACAGATAAAAATAGCTGTGAGCCCTCGGGCCTGCAGCTAACCAGGGGTCTCTCCTGCTGCCTGTTTGACGCTAAGTGATGCTGAAGCATGCTTTCTACTTCGTTCCACTGTTGTTACTCATGCAGGTGACGCAGAAAAACAACCTCCCTCAGTCAGCGCTGCTCATTTAGCCGTGCCACACACCATCACACCTGTTATGCCGTTATGTTTGGAGTTTTTGTAATTACTTCATGCTACGATTAACTGAACACGGAGCGCTAATCACATTGTGGCCTCGTGTCTGTTTGTGTAGATGATTCCCTGTTGCGTCAGGATGATATTTGGATGCTGGATGACCCTCAGGAGCCCCTGTCACGTGTCCCCCGCCCCGATCACCTGGACTTCCTGCGCATCACGCCACCCGAGGATGACATCATCGGGGATACACCCTACTACCCCAAGCTGGAGGGCACGGTGAGGCCCTCGCACATTAGACGCTTAACGTTAGCCGTAGTCCATGTTTTCACACACAGTGCAGTGTACCATGAGGTTCTTTCCCCCCTCGTGGGACCCATTCAATCACCTGATCATGAATTCTTAGAAATGGATTAACAGGTCATGGATTTTAATCTTTAGACTCAAGTCCTAAGCCAGAACTGACTGAGATCATTCCACTCAAACCTCTCTCATTCAGAGCAAGCAAAAAATACTTCCTTTCAGCTTTTTCTGAGTGTGTGTGAATTACTCCCAAAACTTTATTTGGCATGTTTTTTTGTTTTTTTTTTGAGTAATTACTGTGATTTCCTAATAGCTACACAAATTGCAACACAAGATTTTTCACAGAACGTGTACCTTATGTAATGCTACTATGTGTTTCTACAGAAAGCCGACCGAAAACAATGCACTGTTTCCTGGTGTTTTGGGCTTTATCAATAAGGAGTAAACACTGTGCTTCTGTGTGATTTGAAAATGACAAGAAAAACTATTAGCATCTTGGCCGTCTAGACTCAGTCATGCAGTCTGACAAGCATTCATTCCTGTGGCAGATGAGGCAGATTATCTGGGTGAGGTTTTAGGCGGGTAGCGTATCAGTACAAGCTCTTCATTGTTTTCTTAAGACACTATAACTGCCAAAACTATGCACATAATCAGTTAACTTACCAGAACAAAAGACGTACTGCACAGAATTGGGCACTCTGTATTGTTGTAAAAGTGATCTTACATACTTGACTGGAGCGGCTTCACTGTCATCATCATCGTCGTCTTCTATTTTCCTGTTATTAGAAAGACACACCTCAGCTGTTCGTGATGCAATCTCTGTGCTATGTAAAGGCCTAATACACAAAGGGAGGGAGGTGATGACACCACCCAGGTATATGGGCTGGTTTTAACATCATCTGTAACTTGTACATGAACACGTCACTACTGAACTGACATGTCATATTTAAGTTCACATCACAGCCAGGCCTGTGTGTAAAATTGTGCTGCTTTTCATAACTTAATTTCTTCACCACAGAAGCCCTCTTTAATGCTGCATTAGAAAATGCAATTGTAAGTGATATTTTTATACCCACATTTCCAGTATTAAATTATACCAGTGACACATTATGTTTACAACTACAGCTGTGTCTAATGATTATTTTGGTTGGTTATTAATTAGTTATTTTTATTAATGATTAATTAGTTGTTCGATCTAAGCAGTGTCAGAAAGTGTTGGAAAATATTGATCAGTGTTTCCCAAAGCCCAAGATGACATCCTCAAATGTCTTGTTTTGTCTACAACCCAAAGATATTTAAGTTTGCCTTCATCCAAAGAAAAAACAGAAAATACTCGAATTGAAGAAGCTGGAATCAGAAAATTCAGACTTTTATTTAAAAAAGACATATTTATCAATTTTCAAAATAGCTGATAACGAACTGATTAATCATTTAATCACTTCTTACAGCATTTCTATTATTGAACCGTCTTTTTGCTGGAGTAATTATTTCTCCCACTTTCAGTGTTTCTTTGATCCTTTTTTTATTGTTTCATTCTATTTTTTGTATAAAAATGGATGAAAAACATTTAGCAAGCATGATTTAAAGCCAAGTGTGCCCTTTAGCAGGTCTAGCTCACACTGTGCTGCTTAATCAGGCAGTCTGAAGGAATGCATTCAAGAAGGGTGACCTTTGGTTGCTATGAGCAACCACATTCTTGTGTTTTCCTCAATAACTCATTACTGACATTTATCCAAGAGACTATCAAAGTATATAGACAAATTAAGGATAAGGTATAAAAAAAGATGGTAATACCTGACAGAAGTTGGTTCTGTCTGCTGTTTTTGTCTCATAACTAATGTTTACCTTCCATCATATAGAGCTTCTTGTTAGCATCTAACTTTATCTAGCATTAGCTTGTATTTTTTAAGCCTTTAGCCTCTTTTCTGATGTAATTTGTCAGTGCTCAGTATGTAAAGTTGGTTAACATTCATGATTAAGGTAAGTGAATCAAAATGTCATATTTTTCTGTCCAGCTGTATTCAGTCCTGTTTAGTCTGAGTGTTCACAAGCTGCTAATCACACGTTAGCATGTTAGCAGCTCGAGCTGGCTGTGGCCACCCTCACTAATCACCACGTCTTAAGCCCTGTGTTGCAGTAACTCACCGCTTAATGGTGTAATACTGCTTTACTGGACCGCCTCAGGTCTCTACCTGACCTCAAACTAACTCGATCTCTCTGTTTGCTCTTCTACCTCTATGGCCGTTTTACGGAAGTGAGCAGAGGTAATCAGACACCTGGTGCTTGCTTGGCTCTGCAGGTCTCCTCCCAGGAAGGGAGGGACCTGAGAGGAGGCGTCCTCACACTGGGTAGACCAGTGAAACTATTCTGTTTCAACCTGAGGGGTTTTTCTAACCCTGCAGTACACGGGGTTCTCCTGTAAACTGAGACATAAACTCGCAAAAGAAGACAGACCAGAAAAACTATTTGGTCGTGGATTCTAAACAAACTTTATGGATAAGATTGCTCAACTTGGCAGAGCAGTGGAAATGCTTTTGTGAAAGGCAGGTGAACTCTGTTCTCCGGCTATCCCAGGGAGATTACAGCAGGACATGCTTCCAGCCACTGAACAGCTTGACTTCACTTGCAGTGTCATGGGAATCTTACTCACAGAGAGGAGACTGAACTCCACTACTGATAACATCCAGTCAGTAGTGGTCTTTTTGTAATAGTTTGGAAGTCCACTACATGCGAACTGTGCGTGACTAAACAGGATTACAAAATAGTTTTGTTATATTTGGCTCCTTCCAGGAGAAGGTAAGAGAAGCTGGAGAGATTTGTCCATACAAAAGCCTTTTGTTCCCAGCAGAGGGGTGCAATAGGAGCCGCTTGGATAACTGGAGGTGAGCAGATGAACCTTTTGTGACATTTTCAATGGACACTTTGCCGGAGCTTTGCTTGTTCTCAGTCGGAGTGACACTTTAAACAAAAATGGACAGTGCAAGTAAAAACTCCAGTGAACTTGAGAAGCAGCCCCCTAGTTCTCTCCGGTATGTCTTTAGCACTTTATTCACAGGGGGACGCTCTGCCTCTTCAGACGCACAATCAGCCATTCTGACGTCCTTCAGGGAGCTGTCAGATGGAGACACTCCTGAAGATGAAGGTAGTCAAGCTACTAATGATGAGAGCAAGCTCCAAGAGGGGGAGGATATGCTTCAGGATGATGTGACTGCTTCCTGTGATACAGAACAGAAGGTTAAATCATCAGCTCAGGATGCTGGTGAACAACAAGTAGCAGCTGGAGCCTCAGTGGACCCCGATCTGGTCCAGGTCATGAGAGTGGAAACCTATAGCGACAATGAGGATGAAAATGAGGATGAGAAGGTAGCCCACAGCAGCACTAGTCTGTTGGAGAGGCTTGCTAGGTCTAAGAAGCTTGCTCTACCTGGGAAAGATAATTCAGTGAACCCAGGGGATGGCGATGAAGTGAAAGTTTCCAGTGAAGCAGAATACAAAGTGCCTGTGTTTAGAACACATAATTTTAGAGAGAGATCCCGCTTAGAAGCCATTTTATTTTCTGATAAGCTTGGCAGCAGAACTAGTGCTGGGAAAGTTCTGGTCTCTTCAATTTCCAAACAGGGAGATGGCTGCAGTCCCAAAGAGAGCACTAACACGGAATCTGGAGTCGCAGAAACACTGGCTGCTGGAGAGAAGGCCATGTGTGATGCAAGAACAGATGAGAATGAGGAGTATGCTGGCATCGATTGTTCTCAGCCTGTTCCCTCAGTCATCACTGGGCATCTGGATTTAGAGGGTGCAGGCGATAATGCTGATGTGGCCTCTCCATTAAAGCAGATGGACATTACACCAAAGGAGGAGACATGTGAGCAAAATGCTGAAGCTAAGGAGGAATCTAAGGAAGCTCAGACCAGCCAGAAGTCCTCTACTGGTCCCTCTAGCTCTGAGACTCCTGAAATGTCAGTTGAATCATCCTCCAATCTGGAGAAGCAATCAGACACTGCTGGTGTGACGGTTTCAGGGTCCCACAAATCCACGTTATCTTCATCTGCACCTGAAGAGTCCACAGGTGACAAAGTATGTTCCAGTCCCGCTGCACAAAACACACCAGAAAAAGCTACACTGCCACCGGCTTCATCTGTTGCCACCTCCTCTACCTCCTCCACTTCAAGCCCAACCAAGAGCACAGCGCTCTCTACGCCCCCTTACTTCCAGATGCCAGCTCTCTTCAGTGGTTTGCGGGTGCTGAAGAAAGGAGCAGTGGGGAATGACAGGGAGGTGATGTCAGAAATCAAGCAGAGGGAGAAAGATACTGATCTGGCTCTGCTCAGCCTCAAGAAGACCGTAAATAAAACCAAGCTCTTTACTGAGCAGAAGCCACCCTCTCCAGTCAAAAAACATGCAGAACCTAAATCAGTCTCAGAAACTAAAAGCAATGCAATGGGACAGCTCAGCCAGCTGCTCAACCTGGACAATGATGACGCTAAAAATTCAGAAGATGGGCAGGAGGCTGATCCTGTACGCAGCAAAAAAGACTCTGAGAATAAAGAAGAGGCTGCAATAGATAAAACCCCTGGCCCAGAAAGTCCTGCATCCACACCTGAAAAGAAGAAAACCTCAGACTTGGCCTATGAGACATTCAGGAATATTTTTGGCCCCAAGACTGTCAAAACAGGCAAGACGGAAGAGTTGGATCTGGATGCAGTGAAAAAGAAAATCAAGAATGACAAGGAAAGTCTGAGATTTATTTTTGAGAGAAGCTCCAAATCTCCTAGCAAGGAGCTCAAAACTCCTACAGAGATCAGCGTATGTAAACACAACAATATAACATATTAAATCAAATCACTACGCCAGATATTTTAGTCGAATTTAAGTTACACAAATGCTTGTTATTTACCACAGAGATTTGAAATGCACTCATGATGATGCATATGTTTTCTCCCCACAGACAGAGGTCACGTCCCCTACAGACAACGAGGACCGGACTCCAGGGCGTCTGCAGGCGGTGTGGCCCCCACCCAAGCCTAAGGATGAAGAAGAGAAGGTGGGGCTCAAGTACACAGAAGCAGGTAAGAATGTCAAGCACGTATGTTTAGACGCTGTTGATTGTATTTGCAACTAAGACCAGGAATGCTGACAGAGGATCAGGCCAGTTAATCCGACATGCCTTGTGGCTTTGTGGACAGAAGCCAGTAGAGATACGATCTCCAGTATGGGGAAATGGTCTTAGGTGAAACCCAACATCAAAACGTAGGGGGGAAAAAGTAGAGCCACCATTATCTATCCCTTAAGTGATCACACTTCCCTCTAAATACCTGAGACAAATCACGCAGAGCTCGCCAAGTATCAGCAGCAGGTTGTAAGACTTCCTTTAAATCCGTTTAAGAACACACTGAGGCTGTGTCTGCACCTTAATGATGCCGTTTTTGCTGCTGCTGTTTTGTGACACCACAGAATAGCATGTGTGGGTGTTCCTGAGGTTAAAAAAAAAAAAAAAAATTTAATAGAATCTAGCATACTCTAGGCAGCACACGCCATGTTTGGCTCATTATGCACTCTAAAGGTGTAGCGACACACAAATAGGTTAAAAGCACACCAGGCTGATTAAATTACAAAGTAAAACACTTGGCTTTCAGTTTCTAGAACTGGTGAATCCAAGCATACAGCAGCAGAGTAACAGCTGCTAGATGTTCCCTGTGGTGTCGCTTCATCCCGGAGAAAAGATTAAGACTAACTACTGTGGATTATTCCTGTGATCTGTGCTCCATGTTCCAGCTGTGCTCTTGTCAAAGAGAGTACTGTGTACAATTAGGGAGGCAGAGCTAAAGTCCAGACTGTGAGTCATATAGATAAGTCAAGACATGTGCGCAGATATCACGTAGATATCTCAGAAATATTTGTGAGATCATTCACCCATTTATGACGCAAAATGAAAGCGCTCATAAAATCACACTAATTCCATGCAGTGTTCCTATTAAAAATATCTTGTTTGTGTTGATTTTTATGATTAGCCTGATTAATCATTAGTGCAGTATAATTTAGCTCAGTACAACTACAGGTTGTTTAGTCTGTGCGTCAGTTACATTCGTAAAGTCATCAGTTACATAAAGGACCATCTTCTTCATGTGAACAGAACTTAACTGTAACTTAATTGTTCATGGGAAAAAACTAATAAAATATAGAATCAAGAGACAGAAGTTTTACTGTCAAATACTCTGAAAGCGAAAGAGGATTGTTTATGAGCACCATGATATTGTAGTTTACAGTAGTTGATTAGAAAACTAACTTCCATAGTGTTAAAATTATGCTTTTCTATTCAAAGTTCCTCTATTGTGTTTCAGTTGTACTCTGAATGTGTATATGCTCCTAAATATTACTGTATGTATTATGGACATTAGATACGTTATGTTGTGAGTTTATACTATTCTGTAAGAACCAAAAAAATTCAGATTATTTTTTTTTTCAACCTGACAAGTAGTTTTTCTCAGGCCCCTCATTTGCACAGCGGTGTATTTTTAAACTGGTTGGTTGGGTTGTATTTGCCTTTTATAGTAAGAGTGGACCCGCCCTGCTGTCGACTTTACCACAAAAGGCAACACTACAACCTGTTTGGGTGGCTTGGGTTGCAGATTTTGCTTGATAGTGGTTTAAAATGCCATCTTGAGTTTGGAAAAGCACAGCTTTTTCACGCCCTTTTTTCTGTCTGTAAACAAACAAAAAGGAAAAACACAACAATGATCAGTGATTATTGATTTGAGTATGTACTAAAGTGTGTATTTGGTCATTAAAAAATGCTACTAGAGTGAGTTTGTGTTGTGATGCAAGTGTCCTTGTTCTGGTTGTTTTCAGAGCACCAGGCTGCCCTCTTGCAGCTGAAGAGAGAGTGCAAGGAAGATCTGGAGAGGATGCATGTAAGATGTCATATGATTGTTGCAGACGCTGACCGGAAACTTTAATGCATCAGAAACATTTCGACCAGAGTTACAGGAACAATTAAATTTAATTCATATGATAAATGCAGGACAGAGTTTAGCTGTGCATTTGTGCTATCAATCTTATGTGTGAGACATAAATGAACAGTAAATTCAGTTCCATTAATGGGCTCTATGAGAATATAGTCTGTCCTGTCAGTTCACTCTTGTAACCACAAGATGGCACCAAGTAAACATGAAATGTTCAGGTGCAGCACGAAACGCTGAGTTCTTACCCACAGCACTGCACCTTTATAAATGTCACAGGTTTTAAAGTTGCCAGATAGGATCTGTGTTATTAAGAAACATATATTGTATATGAATTTAATTGAACTCTTACAGTGCTGTGTGGAGGCACTAAATTAATCCAAACACGTTGTTTTGCAATGGAAATAACTGCATTTAGCCTACCTACGAGCACCTAATAAGTAAACAATTACTGAAAAAGAAACGGCTTCTTTTTATTTTCATCATGTTGTAATCTGTGATTCTAACTGTGACAATCAGTTTGGTACCAAAAGTGAAACTTAAATGAATTATTTAATTATATACTGATCAAAATTAGGGATTGATCAACTATGGGGCAATTACCAGATCTGTTATTTATTATTGTTATTGTTGTTGTTGTTGAAAAATGCATTTCTCTGATTCTGATGCCACTGCTTTTCTTCATCAGCTGTCACCACTGGAGCAACGTCTTGCCCACAGCTCTGTCTGACTGGTTACATGCCATGAGCAATAGCCTATTATGTTTGAAGGAAAAATGCTGAAAAGTTTTCTTTTAATCAAAAATGAAAGTAACTTCAGCAAAGGTTTGTGTAAGGCAAAATTTTGACACCAAGATTAACATTTTTACTGCAAAAGTATGTTCCAAATACTTCATAATGCTTTTGATTATTAGTAATGGGTAACCAAATGGAGTTTAATGTTTCATTCAAACTTGAACACACACAGACAGATCTGTGATTGACGTCTCTTTTTCCTCCAACTCGATGGCTCTTTCCAAATCCTTCTTACAGGTGTCAGTTTTTCATGTATCAAAAGAAAAGGTTAGCGGCAGTGTACCACAGGTGTTTTTCATCTGCCAACTTAAACAAGAACCAAACTTGTACTTGGAAACCCCAAAAGACTGAAAAAGAATGTAGTTCTGGCCACGTTATATAATTTGTACCACTGATAAATTGCTTTATGGACTGCTGCCTTGAAAAGTCTGACCTCAGAACTGGTTTCTCAGCCCGTCAGCTGAAAGCCTTTAATTCAATGTCAACCTTTAAAGGACTGATGCTGACACAGAGTAACATGTACCACAGTGAGGCCACAACAAAGGGTGGGAACGTGCCTAATTCTGTTTCTAAACTGACATGAGTTAATAAGGAACATGTGTAGGATTTATTGTAAAACAATTTCCTTTTCTGGCTCAAATCAATACTTTGCTTTGGTTCTGTTGTTTTTCATTGTTTGACATGTCAAATGAAAAACGGAGTGACTAGATTTCCACTGAAAGAGTCGCTTATTAACCTCAGATTAGATAAACTTTTAATGGGAGTAAGGTTGAAACTAATTAATATAAAAGTGTAATTGTTTTTGGTTTTTTTTTGTTAACCAAGAATCATGTTCATGTAGCACTCTGAAGAATAGTCATACACTGCAATCTGCATCCATTCTAGGAAAAGCTCTGTCTAGCTACCTGTCTGCTGACTGAAGTTCCTGATACTCTGGATTTGTTTCTTTATCTGACATCTTCTCTTTACAGTCCGACTTCGAGCTTCAGATCTTCCAGCTGCGAGGTGAACATGCCGTTTCCACGTCACACCTGGAGGGAGTCATTGCAAGGATGCAAAGAGACCGGTCATACAATACAGGCCAGGAGCGAGGTGAGCTCTGCGATGTTGCCGTGTCCACTGCCGACGACCCGACACTGAAGACCTGCAGGACTGTGGGGATCCAGACGGACAGGGAGACCTTCATCAAGAGCCCTGAGGGTGATGGAGGCGCTCAAAGCCCCACCAAGAACCTGCCCAAAAAACTCAACTTGGACTCTATCGAACTGAATTTGAAAGCTCAGTCGACGCCAGGACCTTCTGGACCCCCTCCACCACCACCTCCTCCTCCCCCTCCTCCTCCACCAGGTCTCTCAGGAGCACCACCCCTTCCTCCACCTCCTCCACCTTTGCCAGGCAGCGCAGGAGCACTGCTGCCCCCTCCTCCTCCTCCTCCCCCCCTGCCTGGATGTGGCCCACCTCCACCACCGCCTCCACCTCCTCCTCCCGGCCTACCTGGAGGTGGTCCACCTCCTCCTCCACCTCCTCCAGGTTGCGGACCCCCGCCTCCTCCCCCGATGGGTGGGTTTAGCCTTGGCCCGAAGGTGGAGAAGGCCCCACGGAAACCTGCCGTTGAGCCCGCCTGTCCCATGAAGCCTCTGTACTGGAACAGGATACAGATACAGGACAATAAGTACGTACAGCGCTGTGTAAAATTCACTTCTTCCCTTTGATTTCAGTTTAAATCCTATTATCATAGCGGTGCAGAGATTTAGCAAAAAAAAAAAAAAAAAAAAGACTTTCAAGAAACATAAGCAGTATGAATATCATAGAGGTTTTAAACAAACCCCAAAGGTGAAGACACTGGTGAACTTATGTCTTCACAGTCCAGCTTTGACCTGCCTGGTTTATTGTAATTATACAGGGGCTGTGGGACAGTTTTAGGCCCTCGATTTGAATTTTACTTCCAAATAATACGACTTGGATAATTAGGCAAAACCTGTGGCCTATCTGATCATGTGACTGCTTTAGTTTTTTGTCCTGTCAGGCTTTGTTAAGCCAATCATTTCTGTGCACCCTGATCTCTGACATTATTTTGGTGAGGTCCATGTTAATATATCTGATAACTACAGTTACACTCTTTAAATACCTGTCTGTGCCACCCGACAAGTTTCAGTTTTAATCCATGTCTGCCCAGGCAAGAACTTTAACCTAATAGATTTAAAATGTAGTATTCTTATCCTATTATACATATGTGTGAAAACTTGTCAGAATTAGTCCATTTAGTTACGGCCTGAAATGTGTTTTGTCAGGTGACTGTGACCCAGAATCTAAGCAACAGAGTCCAAGATACAGTTTGTTCCCATTTTGAATTAATTCCCTTCATGCTCTCTCTTGCTCAGCAGCATAGAAACAGTGGCCAAAACTACAAAAATTAAAAACCAAGTTGTTATAAGCCAGGATTAGCTTGTAGGATATAATTTATGACCATAAATTTCTTAAAACTCCAGGTTTGGCCAGGCTGTATTAGGCATACATACTAGAAAGTCTGAGGAAACTGAGGCAGGTCATCACAGTGCACATATGTTTTATTTTCATTTCATTTGATGATTTCTATTTTATTGCTTTTGGTCTCACCTCTGTCAGCAATCCAAACCTGTTGTTCTAGGGGCGGCTGCATTAGTGCCTGCGTACATTTACCCAGTAATCTGAGTTGAAAGAGTGGTACTGTTATCCCAGAGTAGTTGAAACTGTAGGCCTCATTGGTCCTGGGCTAATGGAGTCTTACATGAGGCCTGAAGTCTCCTATCCAGAGCAAATTTAGAGACATGGTCAGTGTACCACACACTGTTGTCTAAAAGCAAGGAAGTATTGAGATACACTGTAATACTAAGTGGATTATCCAGACCATTTACAGTGGCTGTAGCTGTTACCTCCAAGTGCCAGCTCCCCAGCTTTATGGCCTTGTATTTCCATGGCTGGATTAGTGGGGGAAGCTGAGTTGTGGTTTGTGCTCCTTCACTGGGCCTGGCCCAATACTAGAGGACTGACTGACTACAGCAGTTTCATGTCAGCTATAAATTTAACCATAAAGGAGCATTAAATGGGTCAGATGTTTAACTATAGCTGGATCAGCTGTGTGATCTCTGTTAATGGTGTGAGAGTCTCGAGTTATAAGGTTTGAAACGATGCCCAGTGCCTGAATGTAAGCTGAAACACAAAGCACAGCTGGAAGCATCAGGGCAGACTTTCTCGGGAAGCTGCATAAAAGGGGGGGGGGGATGGTAAGTGTTGAATTGAATTCAATTATACTCATAATCTGGTCAGTTAGACAGTTGTCTTGCATGGAAAATTTTAAGAGGTTTGGATGTAATTTTCTTTTCCAAGATGGTTTCCTGCACTGCTGGGCTCAGAGTCGTAGGATGTTCATTGGACTTGAGAAAGAGCGAAATCAAGGATTTTTTTTTTCTTTTTTAGACGCTATCATTATGTCTTCAACAGAAAACCTCATGGCTGACCCAGATAAGAACTCTCACCACTACCGGCACAGAGAAACAACTGGACTTATTTGACCCTCATTGACTGACTGTGGCACTGCAGTTGATTGTTCTGGTATTTGAACCACGAGAAGCCTCCCAGCACATGCGTTAGTGTTTTGTGTCCTGCTTCTCGTTCCCCTTGAAAATGGGCCTCGACTTGTGAGGAATGACCTGCAGGACTGCGATGTGTGAAAAGATAATTTGAAATCATGAGCATCATCATTCTAAAGCCTTTGTTTAGAATAGCTTATTTGGTGTTAAGCCGCACGATGGTGCTGTTAATGTCTATTTGATTAACAGACTTGGGCAGCGCAAACACAAACCAATGAGTTGAGTTTAAAGTGAAAAGTAGATGTGTTTGAAACGGCAAAGTGCCGTACATCCTCTTGACTTTGAACGCCTCTTGTTCCTGCCTCTGCCTCTGTTTGTTTTTTCCGTGTTACTCAGCAACTTCTGAAACACAGCCTCCCTTATTTTTGTCCTTTCTGGAAATGGTCCTTTATTATAGAAACATGCTTGTCCTAAACTTTTGTTTTTTTATCACCTAGCTCATAAACAGTGTTTTGTTTTTTTTTAAGTCAAGAGTGCAGCCACACCGCCAAGTTTTTGTCTAACAGCAAAATGGAAAATGGAAAACGGGTCGAATTAACATCAAACGAGCTTCTACAAATAGAACCTTCAATTTGTTTAGCCTCAATGTTACTCGTCTGCTCTTTAAAATTACTAGCAGTGGGATCAAATGTTTTGCACCCAATAACCTCAGTTTTGATGCAACAATCTGTATTAAAGTATAATAAAGGACATTTTCTTTTTGTTTTTAGCAACAACACATTATGGGGTTCTCTGAAGGAGCCGAACATTGTGAATGCCAATGAGTTTGAGGATCTTTTCTCTAAAGCCACGTTGCAGCCGAAGAAGAAGCCCCTGTCGGACACCTATGAGAAGAAAGCCAAGCCTAAGAAGGTGAAGTCACTTATATCTTATTAATGTCTCAGCTTCTGTTTCTGTTTTCACCCCTTAATTCTTCTCACAACTGCTACCTTTTGCCACCTGAGGGCACACTTTCTTATCTCGCTTTGTTTAAAAGAGGCTTCTCGTCTGCCGTCATCTTAAGTCATAAATTCCAGTAAGGAAAAGGTGAACCGTTAAGAAATGGATTGTGAGTTTCATCCAGTCCTCCTCCAGATTGCTGCCTGCAGTTGCCAGGTCGTGGTCTGGGCCAAAACGTGTGTGTGTGTGTTCTTGTACTTGCTACATGGTGAGAACCATTTTCTGCATTTAACTATCAAAGTGAGGACATTTTTACAAAGTGAGGACATTTTGGCCGGTCCTCACTTTGAAACAGCCATGTTTGAGGGTGAAGACTTGTTTTTAGAGAACAGGTATGAATTGAGGTTTGGTTAGGGTAAGGATTAGGGTTAGGCAATCAGTTATGATGGTTAAGGTTAGGGTAAGGCTCTAGGAAATGCATTACGCCTATGGATGTCCTCACTAAGATAGAAGTACAAACGTGTGTGTGTGTGTCCGTGTCCGTGTCCCTCTAGTAGCAGTGCAGGATTGAAGTATGGGTAGAGATTCAGAACTATGCTTTTCAGTTTCAAGGTTAAGTTGAGAAAATTCGACAAAGATGTGCTTTCTGCCAGATTGATCTACCATTCCCACCCCTTGCTGATGTCCGGTCAAATGCTGCAACGCTGCACTTCTCTCTGCAGCCAACGCTGTGTCAGCATCCTGGCTGCCTCGCGGTCCTTGCTGTGGCGTCCAAGCTGTTAAAAATCGGCCACTGCCCCAGACTTTCCCCACTAAATCCATACACATCCCCCTTTCTGATCAATCTGTGAAGGCTCCACTCTGCTCCAGAGGGCTACAGTGTGTATTTGTGTGTGTTTTTCTGTGCCTGATCTCCATCCCTCGATCTCTCCACTCAGTCCGGTCACTCAAACCGTCCAACATTTGATCCAACTCAGACAGCCACATCCAGACACAAATCTTGCCAACTGTCTCCTGTCTGGGCTTACATCAGCCCGGAGGAGGTTTTGACCCCACTTATGGAAACACTGTTTTCATATCAGTCACAAAATTCCATGTCCAACATTGCATTTACTGCAGTATTTAAAAGGACGTTCGTGGCACTCTGGCTAATTTTGATATCTATGTTTAGACATTTTGTTCCCACTACTATGATTATGTCGTAGTTTTATATTTAGTATGAAGGCCTGTGTTGAGAGCCATGGGAGAACATTCAGATTCCAGCCCCAGGATTGAAGAGGAAAATTGCATACGTCAAGGCATGGCTGTTTTCAGCCTGCTTGGAAGTCCAACTCACTGAAGAGGTCGTCAAAATAATAGAAACTTGTTTACGTAATCATTTTTTATTCCTGAAAGTTTATACTCGGTGAAAGGGAGAGAAATCATTTTAGCGAGTAATCATCTGAATCACCAGCTGATGATCGCTTCCAAGAAATTCAGCTGGTTGACGGGTGGGAAAGAAAGGAAAAGAAGGCAAAGAGCAAAGAGAAACAATGTCTTTTGGAGGGGAAGAAGGGATAAGAGTGGGATTGAAGACTATCTGCTACTAGTAGAGGGCAAATGGATGAAAGACGAGGGACTTTATGGGGAAGAAAGTGAATAAAGACAAATTAAACGGTAGATAAAGGGGAGGCCACTCGACAACCAATTTGCAGAAAGCAAAATGTTGAACTTCACTGGAGGGCAAAAGAACTTCAGAATGAATGTTGTTTACCATTAGTGCTGTGGGAGGTTCAAGGTGGTTAAAAGTGGCCTGTTTGGGCCCGAGATGGTTGCAGTGCTGAGACGGAGGCAGTGATACAGCCTCTGGGAAATGCAGCATTAGCAATTTAAAAAAAAATGTTATCGAATGATATACAGAATTCCTAGAAGAGCAGCAGCTGCTTTCTTTTAAGCATTTTTATTAGGTACGCTTTGGATCAGATGCCAAACTACTTCCTTTCTCATTGCTTGATGGCACTAAAGAAGAGAGCAGTGATTTTGTTTGTTTGCAACATCTTTCCATGCAATTTTTTTGACTGCATTTATAATTACAATGCTTATTCTAATATTCCAGTAAGGAGCCTTTTCACCTGCACCAAAATAGCTTTTTTTATCTTAGAGAGATATCAGACATTTTACTATTTTTATGTAGGCATTTGTTTTACTTCTCAGATTTCAATATCTTTTTCAAGGGAGAACTTGACAAGAAGTCACAAAATTCTAAAGTTACAGGAAATTACAAGACGGAGCAAAACAGATATGGGACAAAAGGTCAGTACATTAATACTTTAATCTCCAAGTACTTTCTGTGAGATTTTTGCTCCTGCCACGTTTTTACTCACTGTGCACTCGTCTTTCGCTGTGAAATGAAGTCCTGAAACAGCATAACTATAGCTAGAAGTAGAAAGAACTCCAAACATGTCTGTGCGGTGTCCGACAGTTACATTGGCCTAAATCGATTAAAGTGAAAGTTGTAAAACTTGAATCATTGTTTATACCGGTTCCTCCAGTATCCACAGTTATTACCAGTACTGGAAAAAATGGTGACTCTACATACTATGGATATTTTACTGCTTACAATTTTACTCCGTTTCCATTCTTGTCTCCCATCTGCTTTGTGTAAACACAGCAGTTCAGCCGAAAAACCTTGGAATTTTTGCTCCATGACTGTTGTATTCGCTGAGTCACTAATGACTTCATGGTTGCACCAAGGATCATAGAATTTGTCGGCTTTTTTTACACATTGTGGTTCATTAAAACAATTTATTTTGGGGGAATTTTTAAACAAGAATTTCTAAATCATGCATATAGAGCAAAGGTGATTTTGATGAAATATTATGATGTTAACCTAAAAACACCTGTGACAGATTGGACTTAGGTAGACAAGTCGACAATCTGTCGATTCTTTCTGTTTTCGCAGTTTCTGGATCTCATAAATGATGTAATTTAGGCTTTCAAAATAGAATGCCTTTAAATGTTTTAGCTGGTTCTTAGGTTCAGAGTGTACAAACAAAGAAGGGACTAAAGGTGCGTAAAGCAAAATCCATTTTAGGACAAGCAATTACAATCTTCAGTTAAACGCCTTTTGATTAGAGCTCCTTTTCCAGGGAGACAAAATCATTAAACTGTGGGGTATTTTTAGGGTTATCTTGCAAACAACTGTCAGTTAGTGATCAATTTTCTCTAGGTAGTCCCATCTGGACTACCAGATTGAACCTGCCAGTAGCATATGCTTGTCTCAAAGATTAAGCCATGCAAGTCTAAGTACACACGGCCGGGACAGTGAAACTGCGAATGGCTCATTAAATCAGTTAAATTTAAATTAACAGATTAGTCAACCTCAGAAAGACAGACTTTTTTAAAATGTACAACAAAACAGTTTTTACACAATGAGACATGTACAGGGTTCATTCCTTAGTTTGGATTGGCTGCTGAATGCAGTATCTCCAGAAGAATAGGAAAATCCTAAATGTTAGCAAAATGTGTAGCTATTCAGGGTTCTCACCAAAAAATTTTTTCAGTGTAACGGCAGGTCCTCCCGCGCGTGTACGCGCAATAGATGGGAACGCGCATGCGAAATAGACGGGAACAGGTCAATCGACAGGAAAGTACGGCTGAGGTGGGGAGACATAAATTAGCCTAGATAGGCACCCAGTCGTTTAAAAAAAAAAAAAACGCACATGGCGTTATCTGTCAAAATAACAACGCAGCGGCCACAGTGTTAACCCTTCCTGTTCGGCCCCCGACCGTGGTCAGGAAGCCCGGGATTAACCCCCTTCACTTCCTCAGCAGCCGTAGAGGCAAAGACCCAGGAGCCCAGCCGTATCGAAGAACACTGCAGCCTTTATTGTCTATCAACAGTGGCTGAACCGCACAGTACCGCCAACCCAGCAACTACACACCTTCTCTCCTCCTCTACCGAACTGCCGTCTCTCTCGCTCGCGCTGCATTCAGGGTCGCTCGGACATCTCGCTCTCCTCCTCTCTCACACTCACACACGCTGCTCTCTCTCCCTCTCTCATGACGGAGCCACACACTCTCATAACAATATTTTAAACTGATAGCGTAACGGGCCGTTACAACTGCGTAACGGGTCGTTAGACAGCGTAACGGGCCGTTATGCTGAAATGCGCTGGCGAGAACCCTGCTATTGTGGCTAACATTACAGAGCTCTGTGGAAAGTCTAATACTGAGAATCAGAAATGGTGGAACTTTCAAGAACAATTTGCAACCTACACTCAGTTAACATTCACATCTGTTTGCTTCTCTCCTGCTCTCTGGGCTCAACCTGACTGCACTTTATTCAAGTCAGATTTCCTATTACGCTTTTCTCATTTACCCTTTTTCACTTTTTGTTGACAACGAAATAGTCTAGGAGTATAAAATAGTGGCTGAAATATGAATTAGACTCTGTGGTAACTGACAGTCACTTCAGAGTAATTTTCAGGCTGTAGCTCTAAACTACTGAACTACTGATTTTAAAACTGCAAATGTCTGACAAACTCACACACAAGAGTTAAAAGCAAAAGGGATCATTCTGAGAGAAAATTAAAAGCAATTGAAAATCCTGGTCACAAGCACACCTTCACGCCTGTGTCAGCAGCCATGTTTAAATGTTTAGTTCCATGCTGATAATCACAGACGCAGAGAGAGTCTTCTTCTTGAATGGGGTATGGGAACAGCAGTTCAGCTACATTTGAAGCTACAGAATGTTTAGAACAGAGCTATAACCAGGGGTCACACAGTCATGGTTAAATTTACCATCTTCTCAGTATTTTTTTGAAAGATGCATTCCAGGGACATGTAAACCTGTGATTTATTTGCTGAAAAGGGATGCAAAATGGGAAGTTAAAGTGTTTATGGTGCAACTCTCAGAAGTTCTGTAAAGGTGTGCTCAGGTCAGTTTTAGGGCCTCAACATGTTTTGCTCTGCAGAATCTGTGCAGACAGTGGTGTGTGTCCCTGCTCGACAACCAATACCAGTCGACACACGTGCAGACTGGCTGCCTCCTGTCTCTGTCAGCACACTGTGACTGTAATGTTGCCAATAAATGTGTGGATGCATCTCTATGAAGACGAGTGTGCTTCTCATTTGTGTCTGTGTGTTTATGTATACACCAGCATGTGTGTGTTTTTTGGGGATTTTTTTTGTGCGTGCGCGTGTCTGCGTGCGTCAGCGGACGTGTGTGATGACAGCACGTCCTCACAAGTCATTATGCACTTGCTCAGAAAGTGTTGCCAGATCATGCTAACACCACAGCCCAGGGCTCTGCGCAGCGAGAGGAGATGAGAGGGTGGGAATGGAATGTGTGTGTACATTATGCATATGAGCCACTTCCATGCTTTTCCAACAACTGCACACTCCCAAAGTTTAAACTCGGGGGATGCAGCCGATGCCTACATGAGCGCGTTAATCTTTATCATGTGTGCCATAGAGAAATCAAAGCTCTTGTTTACTCTGGAGCCCTTCTCTCTCTGCTGATTAGCATATCAAAGCTGAGGAGATGACATGGAAGAAAGCTCTCCCACCAGAGCAGACCGGACTCAACTGGACCAGGGGTATAATTGCATGCATGTGGCTTCACTCCACTGGCTAGAGGAGTCGTTGAAGACAGGGGCATCTAAAAGAGTAGGGGGAGCAGAGGATGGGTATGTGGGTGCATTCTTGAGAGATGAGGAGGGAGGGAGAGAAAAACGAAGATGAAGAAATCACTTTAGCAGAAGTGCTGCTGAGTTTGTGCAAATATGCACGTCAGTAAACACAAAAATTGCTGTTTCATCTACATGCATAAATCAAAACTGTATCAAGTTTATACGTGGTAAATCTCATTAAACAAACAGCAGCTTTAACTGGTTTATGGGAACAACTTATGAGCAATCACTGAACGTTTATTAAAGACATATTTGAAGTCCTGGATATGACGTGGGAGAGTGGGTGTAAGATTAACACTGCTGGATGAGAGGGGGGTTGTTCAGTGTGTCGCAGGTGGTTATTGATGGTAAGTCTTGATCCAGTTGTTATTGTAACATCTGCCTGGACGATTCCAGACAGATAGTCAGACGGACAGTCACTGCAGAGCGCGCTGGCCGCTCAGCCGTGGCTGTGTAAACTATCTGAATCTGCATCATCCAGCCCACATCGCCTAAAATCATCCACCTGGTTCAGCTCAAAGCCCTGACGCTCCCATCATTTTGTTTATTTTCTTTGGCTCCTTGCATTTTCTCCCTCTTTCTTTCAACCGCTCTTTGTTATCCACAGCAGTTTCAAATGAGAGTGCAGTCACTTCTCTTTTTATCCACAGGAGGGAGCCATTAGCTATTGCTGTCTACCTGTCTCAGCATCAGCATCGCATGGCTCCCTCCACCTACTCGAGCTGTTTGCGTGTCTGAAAGGCAAGCATCCTGCATCAGTTGTCTTTACTCATTAACTTAACTGTTTAGGCTAATTGGCGAGTTCTACAGCCACGGTGAGCAGGGAATGGTTCCTGGGCTGCTTTTAGTGTGGCCCGTCCAAAACAGTTAATTAGAGGTGTTGGGAAAGCCTGGTGCTCAGCCGTCTCGAGTCCCCAGAGTGGGAGATCCCCAGTGATCCAGGTAATAGAGCTGGAAGCAGCATGGCACCCACTAACGCCCTGTAATGCAATACCCACTTCTAAGGCTTCTGCTCTCCAGCTCCCACTGGACAGCCCAGTAGCCGACAACGCCATAATACCTAATGAAGAAGCCTGACACATTAACTTTTAGAGCGGGGCTTTACCTTGCCAAAACTTTCTCTGGCTTTACGGCTAATTCAGTCATAAGTAATTGTGACCATGTGTAGGCACAAATAAAAATCCTGTGAATTTATAGTTTGTTATAAAAGCCCTGCTTCTCTTCGCCTTGCTCTTCTAGACTGTCCTTTTATGGTGCCACTTTTGCCTTTGTACTTTCACTGCGACTTGATATTTTTTGATGATATCTCACATGTGTTCTTGGGTAAACTGGAGGAGGTGCTTTTCTGTTTAACTCCCTCATTGATGTAACTCGACAGAGTGGTTCCCAGCTGCATGTGTGTGCGCACTGCGTTTCCCATTTGTTTGCGTCACGGTGATGGACTGTCACAATGAGCGTTTATTCGTCTGGTCGCTTGGGTCGATCAGGATGACTTGCAGGCCACTTTGACTAACTGAGGCTTCAGGAACTCTGTCTCGCTCATCATCCATCATCTGCTTCCCCAGCCTTGGAAGAATGTGAATTTTACCTGCCAGCTCATCATTGAAATCAACTTTTTATCAGCTGTCTCGTCCTCAGTTTATTATATGCAGCGTTTGAATAACACAAATGATTAAAAATATCTGTGTAAAGCAATCTAAGGTGTAATGGTCGCTGAATCTGAACCCAAAATTCATGTTCTAAATCTTCCAAATAATAGGTAATCATCATGTTAATCTAAAATATAGTCTACTGTTACGTACTGTATTTTTGCTCTGAGGCCTGTTACAGTATTTGTAGCTTAACTGTCTGATTTGTTTTCTATTTTTCTAGATTATCAAGCTGCTGGATGGGAAGCGTTCTCAGGCAGTCGGCATCCTCATATCAAGCCTGCATCTGGAGATGAAGGACATTCAGCAAGGTGAAAAATACATTCTGATGTCAGTCAGTTTGACACATCTAGAAGCCTGAGAACGCCACAATATCTTTTTTCTGTCTTTCAAGGGTGAGGCTTATATTTAGATTTGGCAGTAATAAACCAAATTTACTTTCCCCACTTAGCAGTAAAACGAGGATGACTCCTGACGAAATGCAGACGGGCTTATTTTTAGTGATGAGATAGTGAATCCTGCAACAGAAAATAATTCCGTAACTCTTGACAGGTACTAATTTGTAACTTGAGAGCCTTTTCTTTTTTTTGGATTAAGTTTTATTTTGCATGGAACGTAGAGGGTTTTTCCAGTTACCACAGTGGGAAAGAAAATACCTCGATTTGTCAGAATGGGAGATGGCAACAGTTGGATAACAGCAGCCTTTCAGCTTTCCTGTCAGGCCTCCTACGCTGGTTAGAATCAAATTGCCATCTCCTTCATTTCAAGAGTTTCATAGATTGATTGCACACTTGGTTGTTGTATGGAAAATGTAGGCCTGTGTGTGTGTGTGTGTCTAAGAGGCTGCATGGGTGTGTAAATGCATATTATGTGAGTTGGGGACATCGTAGATGGGCCAGGAATTAGTCGTGTCCTGGGACTGTGGCGGAGAGTGCCTGCCGCCTGCTAGTCTGAGCATGCGGCCAGCAGATCTGTTTATTGTAGCCAGTGACGGTTTCCACAAGCCTAATGGGACTGACACCCCACTAATGATCTAAGCATGTACAAAACCACCTTCCACAGTTAGCAGACACTGCGCTACCACATAAAACCACCTCAAACACAAGCCAAGAAGCACGCACACCAGGACGACCATCTTGTTTAGATTTTTTTTTTCTCCTTTTCCCTTCAGTCTAAGTCTCTCTGTTCTTCTTGTGGAGGTGGTTTGGTAAAAAGGCCTGTTCACACCCAGCGTGAGGCGGCTTCCTTGTGCCTTAATGGGAGGTGCATGTGAAATGGACAATTTGAATCTGACAATGAAGGACAGCACCTTAATAAGCACTTCTAAGGGCTCTAGTCCCTTGCCTCGCCTGCTTGCCTCCCCTTTGTTGCCAAATTAAAAGGACATGGTACATGTAATGTAATTACAGCTACTAGGGAGGGAGAGCGAGGGAAGGAGGGGAGCAGAGAAGGCAGCACTCTGGTTGAGAGAGAGGGGGTCAACTGCACCCGTCCAAGTGACTGGGGGACCTCAAGGGCCACCATGGTTCAAGGGCAAAGGGAGGCTCTCCCCCACACACCACCGCACCGCACGCACACAAACACATACACACATACGAGTGAGAAGTGGAAGGAGAGGGTGTGAGGCCGTTGGCAGGCCGGCTTTGATCTGTCGGTGTGGAGAGATATCCGGCTCCCCTCGGATCAGAGTGCTCCTGTGCACACTAGAGCAGGCCCCCCTTTGGTGTGTGATTGACGGCTGCATGGCTGAGGGACTGAATAATCCACTCTAATAAGATGTAGGAAATGGACCTCCAGCGTTTTCTCCAAACCAGACACAGGGACCACATTGGCAGCTTCTCTGCAACAGAACAGCTGGGAACCACAATGCAAAGTATTGCCTTGTTAGCTGGAAGTAGAGTGTGATTGGAAAGACGAGGCAGCGTTGGTGAAATTAACGTTAACCTGTGCCACTATGAACTATTCTGCTCAAACCAAAACATCACCTTTTTATACTGCTGTTACAAGTTTTTGTATTTGAAGTATCATACATGAATTACATGTGCAGCTGAAAGTTAGCGTTATGATTTTAATCCTACTTGAAGGTAGCAAACAAGACAAGGAAAGAGCTAAAGCATCTTCTTAAAATCATAATAAATACATAAAATAAATATAAAATGATATAAAGGCCTGGACCTTTAGGGAAATGGCACAACCATGGATAGAGGTGAGAATGGAAAAAATAAATGTGTTTTGTGCCGAAGTTACAGTGCCATTAATTATAAAGAAAAAACAAAAGCTAAATTTCTTTATTTATTTTACAAAAAAGTCAAAACAAATACGTAATCATCATGTGCAAGTGCCCTCACGTCTTACTAAAACTGGGAAGAATGATGGATCTACATAATGTGGGTATTTTACTATTTCTGCTCTTAATTTCTAGACTGGTCTCCTGTCTGCTCTGTATAAACACGACCTGCAGTTCAATCAAAATGAATTTTTGTGACATGACTGTTGTTCCCATCTGAGTCACTTTCCAAAATCTAAAGCAAAGTTTGAGTTTTAAAATGAGACGTGTTGAATTGGGTGAATTTGATGAAGTATCACAATTTTAAGCTTGGATTAGCTTAATTTCCCACATGGATGGACACGTCAGTGGTCATCAAGGACCGTGTCAAAGTTGAAAATCCGATGATTCTCTGCCTTTATACTTTTTGTTTGGTGGGTTTTGGGGTTGAGAGGCTAAAAAATGGGGGGGAAAAAAATGTTTCCGTTTACTGGATAGAGAGTGAAATACACAGAAAATGTCCATCGACTGATTTTTTTTGCATGTTTGTCTGCGCAGTAACCATTTAGCTATCAGGTCCTCCAAGATTAAAAGGTAGTATTTATAAGCAGTTACATCTATCATTGGTCACTTCAACAAACTTGGGGGTTTTGCTGCTCTACTTTTACTTGGTGCTATTTGAGAAGTATTTTAATGTAGCAAATGATGACAACCTTTAGTTACATTTTGCATTATAACAGACATTACTGAAGTCATTTTGTGATAAGACTTCTCTCTATTTGTACTACATTAACCATACCAGTCATCACTTTATCCCACATGTAACATGTGAGTAGATTTAGGGAGTAAGTTTAGGGAGTAAGTTTCACTGCATTATGTCATCTTCTTCTGAAAATCCTGTATTGTGATTAATTTTTATGAAAACTGTGTGGTCACTCTGAGTAAACGCAGTAGGAGCAGGTTTCAGGTCCTTAAAAAACAAACTAATACTCCACTGCAAATATAATTTTTACATTCAAAAACGTATTTAAGTACTATCAGTAAAAGTACTTATTCTGCAGAAAAGCCCCCTTTCTGTGTTTTGAATGTATTTTTTTATGTTGCTGCTGTGAAGGTTTCATTTTTCTACTGTAGATGTCTAAGAGTGACCTCATTTGAACTACTTCCTACCATGTTTGATAATGTAATCCGCAGTTACGCATTATATTAGACAAAATCAGCATGTTAGCCTTATTACTGTCCTGTCAGAGCCACATTTTTTTGAAGGTCAGCTTGTCAGATAAATATCCCCGTTCTCAGCTTTGTGATGATGCATTTTCCAGCTAATGCAGCAGGATTCTTAAAAAGTTTATTTAGTTTAAGAAGTAGGAGGCCTTTCTCACACCACAAGGGAACACTTAATCCTTCAGTTTATTAACACCTCATCTGGAAATGTGCAGTTTTAACTGGAAAGGAAGGCCATGACATCTGATGAGTATCTACTGACTAAATCTGTAGTGGAGTAGAAAGTATAATATTTTCCGCTAAGATGTGGCAGAGTAGAAGTATAAAGTTGCATAAAATGAAAATATTGAAGTACAAGTTCCTCTAATTTGTACTTTTTTTACAGTACTTGAGTAAATGTACGTAGTATCTCCTCCTATAACCAAACACGTCAGCTGATCCAGTGGAGGCATCCCTCCCATCATGGCACCTCCCCCCCCCCCACATCACTAAACCATAAGCCTGCGACACTTCTCAGACACAAAACAGGAATAACTCTCTCTTCTTGTGACATAGTCTGAGTGCTGCCTTCCATACACACTTTTTTTACCTCCGCCAGGAGGTTATGTAATCACCTGTGTGTGTGTGTGTGTGTGTGTGTGTCTGTGTTTGTCTGTCTGTGTGTTTGTCTGTCTGTGTGTCTGTGTGTTTGTCTGTCTGTGTCTGTTTGTTTGTCTGTTAACAGCATAACTCAAAAAGTCATGGACGGATTTTCACCAAATTTTTACAGGATGTCCGGAAGAGTAAGAATCGATTAGATTTTGGAGGTGATCCGAATCACCGTCTGGATCCAGGAATTTTGAATTTTTTGAAGGTCGAATGGACAGAGTTATGTTGCAGACAGACAGACAGACAGACAGACAGACAGACAGACAGACAGACAGACAGACAGACAGACGGCATGGTGGAGGTATGCGCTCTCTGAGTGCTTTTCTAGTTTTTTTTTTTTTTTTTTTTTTTACAGTTTAAATCTGCAAGAAAACTTAATATCCTTTGTTTTCACATGGTTTAAGATAAGATAAACTTTATTGATCCACAGTAGGGAAAGTTCACTGTTACAGCAGCTCCAAAAAAAAAGTATGACAGTTGAAAAATAAATTGGATAAAACACATTGCAAAATTGTTGAGAACATTATGTACAGATGATGATTATTTTTAAAGAAAACTATATCAAAGAGGATGAGTTGTAAGTTATTCCACATAAGTAGGTGGAATGCGTATGTAATTGATTGATTACATGTGTGTATTTCATTGACTTCTTCTTTTTACCTGCTCCTGCATTGTCTCTTTCTCGCTCAGCTCACCTTCCACTGCCCCTCTCTTAAAATCATTAGTTGGCTGTGGTGGTTCTGGCTGTGGGCTCAGAGGTGAAGCGGGCTTTCTTCTCTGAGAGCCGTGCCGAGTGGCTTTGTGCCCTGAATATGACGGGAGAACGGGAGCTTTAATATTGGCCTGTAATCTGTGGTCTCAGTCCGCACCGCACACCTCTGCTTCCACAGTCTGGCTGCACTCCCACCTCAACATAATGTTCTCAATTAATTTTACATTGCAGCTACATGGTAACCCAATTATGCATTTTGGTTCTTGGTGCAGATGTGGTGTTGCGTACAAGTAGCACACTGGTTTCCCTCAAATATTATTCTTTATTTCTTGGTTTTCGCAGTAGTTTTTAATTTTTGTTGCATCATATAATTTTAGCCACAGATTTAATGTTCTATTAACCAACGTTTGCCAAAATGACAGGGTTGTCACGAGTTTATGTCTCTGGGCGGGAAATCAAGCTCAAGCAGCACTTAAATGGCAGCTTGCTTAAGCCAAGATCTGATCCATGTATGAGACCGACTGCTTCTAATGAATATCTCTGCTGTTATTTTTCACAGCTGTTCTTAATGTGGACAACTCTGTGGTGGATTTGGAGACCATTGAGGCTTTATACGAAAATGTAAGTAGCGTTCTGTGTCGCAAAATAAAGGGGCGAGAAGGATGAGGCTGTAAAGTCATGTGACAGTTTTAAAGAGAATGGATAAAGCCTATTTATTTTTATTGCTACCAATAAATGTTTACATGTGTGGCTTATCAGTGCTCATGATTTTCGCTCAGCATAACTATTGCAGCGTGCCTAAATTTCTACTGTATGTCAGTCTCTAAAGCTAAAAATAAGTATTCAGCTGTCTGTCTCTTGATAGAGGGCCACCAGTGATGAGATGGAGAAGATAATGAGACATTATGAGACATCGAAAGAAGATGAAGTCAAACTGCTGGATAAACCTGAACAGTAAGAGTATTTTTTTTTGTAATACATGGAGGTAATTACACTCAAGAATTCGGACTGTCAGGTCGTTTGTGTCAAAACCGTACGAGTGAGCTCAGGTTCATTCATTGTAATAATTATTTATCCATTGATTTAAATTAATTATATGTGTGATTCTGAGCTTTCACTTGACTGTACTGGTGATGGACAATGACATGTTTGCAATAATGTTGAGTAAGACTTATAGCGGCGATAATGTGCAATTTAAATAATGAGACGTTTGTTATTTTTTAAACCGTAATCTTAGCTTATTGGAAAAATCCGAGATTTACATAGAAGGCCTTCAGTTGCTTATTTAAACAGTCTGTATTGTATATATTCTTCCATAACTCTGTGTGTGTCTGCAAATGTATGCGTTAATGGATGTTACTTCAGTAGTTCCTGTCGGGGTTAAGTAGTCCCGGCCAGTTAACGAGGCCTGGACCCAGCGGTGCCGCTCAGCCTGGCCTTCCTATTTCCATGTTTGACCAGAGCTGTCACTGTAGCAGCCTGAGTCATCCCTACTCAGTGTCTGCCTCCATCAGCACGGCCTAATCACACAGGATGTTACCGCTCCGCTCCCCTCCGACACGGCACTGTTTACACAAGTCGTCCCGCATCAGGCCAGAGCTACCTTTGATCAGTCTCCGTGCGCCGCTCGCTGCTTTCCCTCCACCCGACCCCGTGGACCTTTCAAACCCAGCCGAGCAGCACCGCTCATGACTATCAGCTGCCTCCCTGCCTGGGAACAGCAGCACTGACTCAGCCGGCCTGCATGGGGAAGCTCGGCCTGCCAAGGACCCAAAATAGTTCTTCCTGTTGGACATTTTGTTTAATTCTGTCATAACACATCACACCCCATTCTCTTCCTCCTTCTCCTCCTCCCTCTGCTCCTCCTCGTCCTTTTGTTTTCCAAGGTTTCTCTACGAACTCTCCCAGATTCCTGAATTCGCAGGCCGAGCCCACTGTATCATCTTCCAGTCAGTGTTCCTCGACACCATCTCCTCCATACGTCGCAAGGTGGACATTATCTCCAATGTCTGCAAAGTAAGAACATCACGTCAGCAAACACTGCTTCCAAAGTGTCATGAATGAAGGTTTACTAACCCGAGTAACTGTGTGTTTTTGTCAGGAGCTGCTCGAGTGCGACAGTTTGCGGGAGGTTTTGGGGCTCGTTCTGGCCTTTGGGAATTATATGAATGGAGGGAACAGGACAAGAGGTCAGGCTGATGGCTTTGGACTGGAGATCCTCCCCAAGCTGAAGGACGTCAAGAGCAGAGTAACTGTCCAAAATCTGACCAATAATGTCGCAATGTTTGATTCAATAAGTCGACTCATGAATTTTTCCATTATTTCTTCCTCAGGACAATTGTATTAATCTGGTGGACTACGTGGTTTTGTACTACCTGCGCAATTTTGATAAGGTAAGTTACAAATTGTAAACATCTTACACTATTTAAACACCTCAAAAACTCATCACTCATTTGCACTTTGTTATTTCCAGCATGCTGGCACAGAAAACAGTATTTTCCCTCTTCCGGAGCCTCAGGAATTCTTCCAGGCTTCTCAGGTTAAGTTTGATGACCTCGCCAAAGACATCAGAAAACTGAAGAGAGACCTAACCGGTAAGACATTGTGGAAATGAAGGCTTAAACGTCACACCGCAGTGAATTTTACCGCTTAGGTCAACTTTGTTTCCTTGTAAATCACTCCGTGTAATTGTACACATTACCATCTTTCAGCAGAGCAGTTTAGATGTAAATGTAGATTCCATGGACTCTTCCTGCCCTCTGCGGAGTTTGTGGGTGTATTCAGGACCTTGGATGGCCCGAGGCAGCTTTTCCCAGTTTCCAGACATTGTATCGCAGCAGCCATGTCATCATAACACCACAGCCTCTCCTGTTTCAGGATGAGTGGCGGAACATTTAGAAGCGTCTTGATTTCTTTGTCTCCGGAGCATTTCAAGCCGGAGAAACATCCTAAAAAGCTGATTCCCAGTCAGTGAGGAAACATCAGAGCAGCAACTGGCGGGTAAATAAACAAATACACTTTTGATGTTGTGCGCTTGTAGTGTCGTGGGCGCCGAGCCACTCAGCAACCCAGCCAGTCAGCCAGTTAGTCTTGGCCAGGGCCATGCGGAGGTTAAAGGCGATGCCCCCCAGTGCCCCTGGTGTCTGTGGTTATTTAAATCAACCAATAATACGGCATATGAAAGCAATTAGATATGCTCCGCAGCTCTCCCCTACATCTTTTAGATTGCTGTTAAAGCCCTCTCCTCTCTGACCCGAGGGAAAAATACAAAGAGTCTACTAAAGTACCCAGACCCACCTCAAGCTGTCACTCATTTATTAGGAAAAATGGAAGACCTGAAGACAATAAATGCAACATAAGGGCCCTCGTATTTGATCTCTGCTGCAGCACAGTCTGGCACAGTAGTCCTCGGGGGTATTAGCATCACAGGGCGGGCATTGGATTCTGGATGTTTGGTGAGCTCCACCTATGACTCCCACCATTTTTATCCTCTCCAGCCGCCAAGAATAAATATTTATGCCTGGCTATTATAAACCAGCCTAAAGAAAGCAACTGGTCTTAATTATAAAGCTAACACAGATCGCTTCCATCCGCATTGGGAACGCTGTCTGATACTGAGAACATTGAATCACACTTTGGTTTGCTCGTGCTGTTAGACTGGCCTTCACCTGATGTTGAGGTGGCGACTGCAGCGGTCGGCAGTGTCTCGACCTCCAGCCTCGGGTCAAAGGTCAGGAGACGTGACGCTAATAGTCAGAAAATCATCTCTCTTAGCTTAAATCTGCTCTTGCATATCGCCGCTGACACAGTTTCCATGTTTGTGTCAAATACAATAAAGAAAACCTACTGAATTCTGCACACGAGTCTGTGCGAGATTTATGGCTCTCTGTGTTTTGCTAGTCATCGGTGATGCTCAGGAGCGAGTCGTCGTCCACCCGGCTGCCCTCTTCTTCACTGGCTTGTGCAGAAACATGATCCTCTTTTGATGGGGCTTCCTGTTTGGGGAGAGGGTGATGACCTCTCTCTGGCAGAGGGATGAGTGAGAGGCCACGAGGACCTAAACCTACTGTAGGACTCCCAGCTCCCATTGAGGCAAATCATAATAATAATAAACTTTATTTAATCAGCACTTTTCAAAATGAAGGTACAAAGTGCTTTACATGGTTGAATCAGACAAATGAAACAAAGACTTCACATCATTAATGTTTCCTACTCGGCACCAAAGATTACATTTATCATTAAGATTCTTTACAACATGACTAGAACCACAAGCAGCTACTCATTCTTCTTGAAATTGCGTTTCTAGATTTACTCTCTCAGACCAGCGGCTGCCTACAAAACGATCCTTTTAACGGCCGCATGATTGGAGCAGACAGACGGGCAGGGATGTTACCGTATGATATAGGATCAAATAAAAAGAAACAGTCAGAGCTCATTTGCTGCTCGGGGGAGTTTAGTGTTTCACAGAAGGCCTGGCCCAGGTTAGGCATTCATCACTGTGGCAAATCAGACAGTGTCCTGATTTTAAATGGCCTTTAATGTCAGGTTCGGGCAGGGCCTTTAGCCTGAGCTCTGCTTTACGACAGAGACTCGGAACAGCATGTGTGAAGTCAGCGTGCAGAGATACTGTCATCTCTCTCCTGACCAAAGGACAGAAAAGCTAGAATTAAAAAGCTAGATTTAGGGTTTTTTTTGTCATTTAATTGTTGCAAATGATCACGCATGCAAGAAAAATTAGACATGCATGGTCTTAAATCTTGAATATCTTGAATAAATCTACCAGTATTTCTGCAAATGCATTTAAAAGTTAAATCTGTTTGAACTCCCTTTACCAAACTAGACTATTTTGCATTTTTTTAATGCATTTTGCATTCAAATGTAATCAAATGTAATGCTCCACCTGCCTGAAGCCTCGAGCTGTGAGCGAAGAGTTGCAGTCAAATGGATACAGGTTGATTTATGAGGGATGGAAAGGGAAGAGATGGTCTTACCTTTTCCCCTACCGAGGCAGTCTCCTGGTTGGCCTTGTCGAGGGGTGATAGTATTTTTCATCCCTTAGAAAGCAGAGCTGGAAGTCTGACAGTCTGCTGGAACTGAAGATAATTGGGATGAGTGAGAGAGTTGACTTTCCAGGTATAAATTACAAAAATATGCCAGGACTGGAGTACTGTACTGGTTTAACCTCAGAAACAAATGTATTTTTTGTAGCAGGCCTCATGAGGTTGATTGATTCTACTTGTAAAAGTAAAATCTTTTTTTTTTTTTAAAGAATTGTTACATTTGTTGGAACTGCTGTTCTGCTGCTCTCTGATCTTTAAATATGCAGCAATAAGAATGACTTGTGTATTCTGTGTTTCTCTGCGTCGCTGCTGTCATTTGTTTGCTACCTCACTGTTTATGCTTCATCATGATCCAGAGTGTTCAGAGACGCTGGAGGTGGCAGGGCGTTACGGCCACATTACTGAGACGGAAACATTCATCAAACAGCCAGAGTAGAGATCTTGTGGTTTTCCGCAGAGTCGCCATCCACTGTTAAGCATTTTCTTTAAATCCGCACACTATAGTTGGGCATTGTCTTTGCGTGTTGTAATTTCCTGGTAGCTGCAATGGGGGCTCTCACTGCGGTGAAATCATAAGTATATATTGACATCAAAGTTGCCAATTTTACAAACCACACAGGGTAAATCCTGGAGCAGAAGTCTGACTTTCTTGTTTGTTTTCTTTCCAGTTTAGTCCACCAACACCACCACAGCCCCCTTTACCCACAGCTGTTGACATGTTACCTCATATTATGCAACAGCAATAACTGACTCCCTCCTATTCAGTTATGATGAGCTCGGCATTGTCTTTTTACGGATACAGATGCATGTTTGTAAGTGTTGTTTGTTCGCCTCAGGAAATCGTTGCATTTGCTCCATTGGTCTTCGCAGTGTGTATTACTGGACCTATGGCTCTGGCTGGATGTGTCTGTACATTGTTCAAGGCAAAATTCTAAATTTTCTCTGGTTCAACTCTAACACAGTCCATAAAATAGTTCTTAACCAATCAGTTCATTCTCATCAGGAAGCCGGTTTTATAAATGACTTACAGTCATGCACAAAACCACAGTGCTGTGTTCAGTGATTTGAATAATGTCTTGATACAGGCTGCATTAGCGCCCCAGATGCAGAGCTGCTGAGTGAATCTGTTTCCTCTTTGTAGTGGAACATTGGAAGGGGTTTAAAGATTGGAGCCGTGGCTCCAATCATGATCCCGTCTGTCTGTGGTGGTAAACCAGCCGCCCTCCACCACCTGGGTCGCCCCGCTTGTGTAGTTGTTGTTGTTGTAAAGTGGAAAATCGTCTGCTTCTCAAGTCACAAACACAAAAGCAACCACATTATTTCCATTAATTACTGGCCTCGTATATATTATAATGCAGTCTAATTTAACTCTGATTAGTGAAAATGGGAATTATTTTGAACTTAATTAAAATGATGAGGAAGACAAAAACTACCACTGATTTTCATTAGGTCACTTTTAACGGACTATTCAATTATCTTTTTTACTGTATGCCATAAATTTTTTTTTTTGATTAATTCTATATTTTCTATTTTTTATTCTAATGCTTCCCATTTATTTTAAATATGCTTTCTTTAATTCCAACTTTTCTCATTTGCGATGAGAAAATGCTAAATTTTGATGTGATCAAAGACTATGCTTAAAGAAAGTCACAAATCATTAAATTATCACCTAAAGTATCTAAAAGTGTATCTAAAATTAAAGTCATTTCCAGTCAAAGGATAATTTGGTAATAAATAAAACGAATAAATAAAAGTGGATGCGAATGACTATTGGTGTAATTTTACAGAAAACATTTCTGAGCCTGTGATGGGTATTCATGTAATCCTATTTTTTCTTCAGTTACACACAGAAATGTTATAAATACTACTACAGTAAGTACAGAGGAGCACAAACTTCATTTTGTTTTTCACATTTATGCATCTCACCCAACCAGAGATTTGTAAAAGAACAATGTATGAATGTATTAAATCCACACTGCAGGCTTCATCATTGTTGGCCCTGTTTTTTTTTTCCCTTTCTTTTTCTTTTCCCATTTTTATTGTTGAGGCTGCCTCTCATATTAACATTCACGGCTCCATTAACAGACACTTTATTTGAGTCAAAGAACAAACCTTTAATACTTCCACCAAAGGCCCCTAAGATCTGAGGTCTTCTGTCTCCCCTGATGGCGTCAGACATTCACTTGCAGGAGTGTCCTCCTTTTGAATGCACTTCTCCAGAAAATGTATTATCACTCCAAGACAATGTCTCAAACTCTGGCTTTTAGTTTTTATTCTTTACAGCTGCTGTGTTTTTGTGGGCTTCCTCCTTGCGGCCTTTGCTGTCTGGACCACATTTGGAAGAGAGCCGCCTCTAAATTGTAGACTTGCTGTTTTGAACGCTGTTTTAATGGGTCCTTTTGAGTTGGGGGATTTCTGGTAAGGAAATGTGGTTTGTCCAAACAGGATATTTTGGTTGTCATGTTTGTATGGTTGCTGATTTCTGTTTTTTTATTTCGATAGCTGCTGCCTCTTACTACCCGTGAATTTAAAAAGTGTCCCGGAATCCAAGCTGTACATGGTTACATCTCACTGTTAATGCACGGATGTCGTGTTTCCTGTCAGATTTATTCAGACATCCAATAAATAAAAGATGTAATAGAGTGCGTTTACGGAGGTGCAGGTGCAACAGCTCCGCATGCAAACATGTGAGAGCCAAACTCGGATCTGAAAGCAGCGACGGCGTGAAGTGAGACGGCGGCCAGACCTGTTAATGTTCTTGTTCTGTTGCAGAACTATTTAGCTATGCAGTCATAAGCAAGTTAAGGTATTTATTGCAGCCATTAATGACTTACAGGTTGGAGGATTGTGCCAAAGTTCTTTCACCAGGCGTCTGTGTATAGTAACCCAGGCTTACAGTTGAGAGGAAATGGGGAAAGGTTCGGCTGGAACACACTCAGTCACGGCTGTTTCCTCTCAGCTCGTGTGAGCTGGATCATTTGGCACGACAAGAAAACCCATCCGCAAACAGCACACAACACATCTGCTGCACTCACATATACAGAGGGTGTAGATGGTAGAACACAACGCGGTGCCACAGAACACGACGCTTTTTGCAACATTTGCAATTAAAATGTCAGAAAGGGCATGTGAAAGAGCACATTACTGATGTGTAAACCACCAATAGTATCGACTGAAATGAGTGAGTCAAGGAATAAACTGGAGTTTTATGTTTAGAATTTTAATTGAAAGCAATCGCTGTTTAAATGAAATGTCCTTTTTAATCCTCATCTTAAAAGCCTGTTTTGTCTCCCTCCTCGGCTTTTATTCTCACTTTCTGCTCATTTAATTAGAGGAGTGTGTTTCGAGGCTTTCCGTTGTCACACACTGTCTCAGTATGATCTACTTCATTATGTTATAAATTACCTTCCTCCTTTTGTTTTTTTTATTTTAGCACTGAATGATTTTTTTTTTTTTTTTTTACTGACTTTTTTACTTTTTTGTTGGTTTTTACTCCAGCTTTAAATCCTTCATTCATCTCTTTATTTCTCTCTCTCTCTGCCTTTAGGGTCATTAATCATTTTCTGTGATTCTTTTTTCTCTCTTTACCAGCTTGTGAGAAGAACGTGCAGCAAGTGTGTAGTAACTCAACCGAGGAGCAGCTCCAGCCTTTCAAGGAGAAGATGGAGGGATTTGTTTCTACTGGTGGGTCAAGCTTAGATTCTATTTCATGTGTTGTAAAGAAAGAAATATTCATTATTAGTTTTATGTTTTTAATTCCATCATCATCAGATACAACTACTCAGGATCATGCTTGAGTAAATAAATGTCATTTAAATGATGCAAATGATGGCAAGTGGATGAAAAATGTCAACATTTCCTTCTTCAACACCTGATTCTAGTTTAGTGATTCTTGCAAACATTGCAAGGTTCACAGAAAGAAAAATGCAGTGCAGATCCCTCACACTAATGATCCTTCAGCACCAAACAACTGCCAAAAATTAAACAAAGAAAGGCACAGATTAGCCACATGCTGTCCTAACAGCCATAGAGACCTTGTTTGAATCTGTTTGTGTAATCTCTGGCTCCCTTTTATGAGTTCTATTTTCTACCACTGAGATAATTAGAGTGTCAGTCAAGCTGAGGGACAACAAGTTCTTTAATCTTCTCCCACTCCCTCCAAATCATGCACAATGACGCTCTCAAGTCTTCGCCGCCAGATAGTGATAGTGGATGTTTGCCCTCGGTCCTGCCTGTGAGGAAGTTTCCAGCATCTTCAAAGATGAAACATTCATTTAGACAGAGGATTTACAGCTGAGGAGATGGTCATGAAACCAAGCTTACAGAGCTAGAAAGGCCCCGTTTTCACCCAGACACACAGCACGGGGCCTTTAAAAAGAGGGAGTTATAATTATGTTTTATGCTGTCAGACAGTCAGCTGTTTGGAGGAGAATCTGTCTCCTGGTGCGTTTGTGTTTTTGTTCTCGCTGAGAGAGGGCGTCTCGGTGCGCTGTAAGACAGCATGAGGACATGAGTCTACAGGCCTGTAGAAGGGATCACATTGCCTCTAACATGGTTCTCATGTACTCTCGGCTTCCATAAAGCTGGCAGGACATCTATGGCCGCGGCCTTGTAAAGCCTGGCTGGCCTCAGTGGATCGGTCCTGGGGACCACCATGACAGGAACAGAGCTTCCCCGACACACTCTGATCATCTCTGTCCCCTCTCTGACCCACACTCTGCTGAACTTCTACTGTGCTCTCCTCCTTTCTAGCTAAAACTGTAGATATAGCAACCGACTCCTAACTTCATGCCTTCTATCAAGCTCACAAACGGCACTCTGGGGTGATGAGAAATAAACTCAAAAAGGAAGCAAAGTCTGAGAATCGCACCTCATCTGGTTCAATGTCTTCGTTTCTTCAGTAGGAAGTAAGCAAGTTGAGTGTAAGAATATAAACATGAGCACAATGGTAGCTTGAATATGGAAGGTGACTGTGTACACATTTCTGTGAATAATGGCTCACTTATCATTGAAATGATGGTCCTTGCTGCCTATTAGTTAGTTTCATTGGAGCTTTATTATACACAAACCTTCCTCCGCATCAGAGTTTACCACAAAGAGCTCATCTGTTTCTGTGGAAGGTCGTCTGTCAGCCTGTTGAATCCACTTGTCCCAAAGCTTTTTGCACATTTCCACATTTTTTTGCACAAGCCTTCAGGGTCTGATTTGCTATCAGAATCCAGGCATTTACCGAGCTTTAAAGCCACGGTGCCTTTCACTGCCTCCACACTGGCATCAGCACATCTTGAAAATAAACCTTCGGGAGGAATACCCGTAAACCTTTTTTTTTTTTTTGTCATAAACGGAATTCCTCAAGCTGTTACCCGTGCTTTGGCAGGAGCGCCATGTAATCAGTGTTTGTGATGATTCCATGACTTCAAACTGCTAAAACAAAGCACCTATTCTTACATCAAAGGGCGGCTGAGGCTCTTAAACTCTGACTCATTGGTGAATAAGGGAATTTCTCACCCAGGTAAAGAGTCAGACAGCTGACTTGCAGATACAGGTGCTTGACATATGATTTCACATTTTGGAAAGAAAGCGCAAGTAACAGTGTGGAGAAATGAAGGGAAAAAAAGACCAGAACTTTGTCCAGAGAGTTTTGTTTCTCAGGAGCGCTGACCCTTGGTGCAGCCTGTGGAGAATCTCTCAGCAGGGCTTGCAGGTGAACCCAGACGCCCTGTGCTCTCCGTCTTTAACTTCCCTGTGTGATCCCTCCCATTTCTAATCCAGCGATCTGTTCTCTTGTAAGGCTCCTGCTCTTGTCGTGTCGCTGTTTCTGTTCTTCTTCCAGTTGTAGCCCTGCATGCCCTCTGGAATTTCCTGCTGTATTTGATTTGTATTAAATATCTGTGCTCTGATTTTTACACAACATTTATCTGATTGTGTTCTCTGATTTTCTGGAAAGTGCCTTTGTTTTTCCCCTAAAGGTTTGTTGCTCTTGCTGTCCAGACTCAGTCCCCCATTCAGATCTGTTGTCTGAAGCTAAAGAACATTCTCCTGATCACACTGTGGTGTTTTTAATGTGTCTAATCAACCACTTTTTTTCTTTCCCTTTTTAATAGGAGCTCTTTGAAACCTCTGGGGATATCGTGACTGGCGAATTTTTCATGTTGAATATATGGCATGACTAATTGAAAACAAATTCCTGCTTTTATCCTCTTGTGGAGGCCTCATTTCACTGGCTCACTTAGGAAAAATACGTGTGTATCATCATATCCTTTTGCTTTCTTTGTTGTCAGTGAGTCAGAACCCAGTAAAAATTTGCCGATAAGTCTTTCAGACGCATCAGTGTTCAAATAGAGGTTGGGAAGGAGATGAAGAAGGATGTTTTATGGAAATCTTCAGCATCCCTCTTGGACTGCTCCCCATCTCTTTATCTGGCTGCTAGGTAAAGCGGCGGTTTGGAAAAGTGTGTCAGAGTTTTAAAGCCCTAATTTATTGTCCCTCTCAGCATGCACGTCTCATAACTTTCTAGTTAGCGACTAGTGGTTTCATGTTTACAGAGGGAGCGGAGGAAGAGAAACTTCACACATCCTCCCTCTCTGGGCCGCTCTCTCTCTCGCTCTCCCTCAGCGTCTCGGCTCCTGTGCCACCTCTGCACAGTCGCACCAGAGGGGTACCTCAGGCGCCAGCCTGACCCCCACTGAGACTAACGCCATTGGTCACGGCCCCTCTCCTCTTCCCCCTCCTCCCTTTATCCCAGACATGGCCAGCCCCCCTTCATTAGGTTTACCTCAGCCCCTTTGCCCACGTACATGTAAAAGAAAAAAGAGTAAAAGTAAAAGGGGTGGTTGATCGGAGGCTTTAGCTCACCTTCTCCCAAAAGACCCCCAAACCTGCCTTTGAACAATTTTTTGGAGACTTCCCCCTCTTAAATCTTCAAGTAGGAAAGGTCCCCCATCATTGTAAAAAGGATGAATCTGGAAAAATGCAATAAATCTGAGATCACAGGCACTCTCTGGCCCTAGATAAATTCTTGCACCTCGGCCTGGCCCGCCGCACACATCTGCCTTGCATTTAGACACTTTTACATGGCAGGAGTCCACAGGAGCCTCCAGTTCCCAAGCCTCTCTGCTCAACCCTGCACCCCTTCTTCAGCTACAACACGCACATGTATGTCCACACACACACGAACATGCACCTCAGCAAACAGACCACCACCACCCCGCCCCCCACACCCAGGCGTCGCTCGCTCACACTCTCGTGCGTCAACACACAGAAGCATGTCAAACTTTACAATGTGCTTAACAGTCACTTGAATAACATGCTCACTGTGTCAGTGACATCTCAGCCCAGAGCCCTTCTTCTTCTTCTCCCCTAAAACTGACAGCTGCAAGGATGGCTGATGAACACAGCGCCCTCCTCTGGAGTCAGTTATCCCTGGTTGTTATCTGTGTCAACATACGCTCCATAATCTGCCCCATGATCTCTCTAAACATTTTCTCTCTGTTTTACAGCTCAAAAGGAGCATTCTGCTGAAGAGGACCGGCTCGATGCAGCACAGAAAAGGTAGGAACGTTAAGAACTCCAAGCCAAGAAATTCTGATGAACACGCTATGTTTGCATTGAGAATATTTATATTTTCAAGTGTTATGTAGTGCAGGCGTCACATAGCTGTCTCGAGTTATTTAGCATGCTTCATATAGATAGCATATCTGGTATCTGATTGGACTAATGCTTGCCATTTGTATAGTCGTATACAGATATTACAAGCAGCTGATAAGGTTTCCAGGAATATTAAGGTGTTTTTCAGTATTTTAAAGCTTTATTGAGAAAGTTGTGAAAGGTTTAGTGCAATTATGTATGCACAAAGAGATATTTTAAGCATTCAAACACCTGTGTTAACTTCTAGGTGTTTTCATTCCTCACTATGACAAATAAATAGGATGTCTCATGTTTAGCAGAAACAGCAATGGACTTTCACATACATTTCTATACATACATATATAAAAAGCCTGGACGCCCAGTGCTGCCTCCCCTGCAGTTCATATCATTCTTATCTGCCATGTTTTGTACAGAAGAACTCCCGAGAGTTTTCTGAGAGGCATCTGATTTATAGGCATAAGACACACTGGCAGCCGCTGAGCTCACCGTCCAAGCAGAATCGTATCTGGAACATTTCATATTGGAAAAAGATGGTGGAGCAGACAAACAAAGCAAATAGATAATTTTGGCCTTGTTTGGATAGAGAGCAGAATTGTTTGCTTTATATCGAAACTCTCCCACTTCCAAAATAAATCATGAACGCACATAAAGGAGAAAGTGAAAGACGCCGGACGCAAGAAAATGGAAACTATAAACAATTAGAAAGTTGATTGCTTTGGACAACACTATAACTCAGCAAATGGCTCCAAACTGTTCTGTTTCATGTTGCTGTTTGTGAGCCAAGAGACTGGCTGAGGGATGGCTGCACCGCTCTGTCCTGGTCCCGCCCCGGCCATGGAGGGATACTTCTATCTGCTGAACCAGGCTGGAACGTGTGACACCACTGTAATGGAGGTGTTGAACTTGGAGGGGAATATTGATCAAAAGGGCCCCGCAGCTGACAGCACCTTTGCCTCTAATGAAGTTTTCCTTTAATTCCATCTAAAGAGGGGGCTGGCCGACTGGCGCTAGGTAGAGCAAGAGGGAGGTGGGGGTCTCTTTCTCAGGTTCCCACAGAGCCACCTCGTAAAAGTGACACGCTGTTGATGAATATGGGCGTCAGCGGGCTCTCCGGGCCCTGGGTGGGCTCTCACATCTGTGCTGGATGAGGGATCCTCACACAACAGCGGCAGCGGCAAGACTATGGCTCGGTGTTAATAAAGAAATAGACAACACATCCTTAGCACTACCCAGTACCTCCACCTCATGAGGAGCCACCACTGAGCAGGGCTGGGCATGCAAATATCCCCACTGTTGGGCTAATAAAGGCTTATTGTATTGAAGGATGTTGCCAAGAATTTCAAACTGAACATGTTTGTAGCACAACTGTACAAGCGGAGTACATTTCTAATTATTTTATTTGTTAAAAGGCTTTAAACGGTGCAGGTTTAGAACAAAGACTAGGTGCTGTATCTGGTCCAGATTTGGAATGAAGATGGGCTTGTAAATGCTCACGGGGTCTAAGAATCAGACTAATTCCTGGGTAGGTTTTCTAGGAAGAATCTGGGGTACCAATGAAATCACAATGTGAGGGATAACCTCCTTAGACAGTATTCATTTTTGACAGTTTGGTCAGTATTTGAGCAATTCTTCTGTCACTGGAATAGGAAATGCTCTAAGATGCATTTTTACAGTACATTTTTTGCACAAAATTGCTTTTGTAATGTTGAATACAATCTTTTTAATGTTTTTCCTTTTGTTATCACAGTATGAACCCAAACATCTAAAAAAAATTGTCTATATAAAAAGTTAACTACATAAACCAATATTCCATCTATTCATTCTCTGTTTACTGAGTATTTGATTGATTAAATATAAATATAAACAACTAATTATTTCAGTTCTGTTGTGAAGCATTGAAAGCTGCAACTAAATATCACATTTGGGTTTTATAAAATGTATTTGCTTTGATGTCCCTATTTTTTAAATATTTTAAATGTTTTTTTAATGAAAACAATATCTATAAATTCCATCTGTATATGACAGGCATATGGAAAATATTACAATATAATCAAATTGACATTTAATGCCGTTACCAGTCTTCCATTTTTTGGTGTTACTTCTGACTAGTCACACGTGTAAAACAAAAGTTTCATTCAAAAAACTGCATAATTGTCTCAGTTTAACTTTTTAATTCTTCATGTTTGGGTTTTGTGATTTAGAATTTAATCTTTCTACAAAAATCTCAATATTCTAATTTCCCAATTATGTGTTTTGAGCTTGTGTTTGGACTGTAACATTTACTTCTTGGAATAATTTACAGCCATTGACCCAGTTAGCACATCTACATTAAGAAATAAAAAATATACTTGTTAAAAAAAAAAACAGCACAAACATGAACAATTAGTAACTAAACTCAGAGATATTTATATATTGGTGAAGTAAGCACAACAAAAGGGAGAATGAAAGTTTCACACCCCCTTTCTTTTTAATCATTTATTTATTTTGATAGTATAAACTAAACATTTCCACTAAAAGTTGAATTTTTACACAGCTCTCATTGGGGAAGCACTTCAGGTAAACAAGGGGAAATTAAAAGTATTCCTTTATCAAATAAATATCATGACTTTTCTCATATTAGAGTGTGGATATGTCAGAAACTCTTCTAAGCTGCTTCGTGGTGATAATGATATAAACATATTTAAAAAACGAAACCGCCAACATCATATTTTAAGCTTTGCCTGACTATGACTGGTGCACAAAAATGTCAAACTGCCTTCTTCAAACAAGTGCGAATAGCAGAAAAAGTAAGAAAGAATGGTTGTGTGAAATAACAGAGACTGCTTTAACTTCAACAGAACCCGTCTCTCATGGTGAAGTGCTGATTGAGAAAATAGGGTTTGGGGGATTTTAAGCCTAATTAGAGAACACCAAAGTACACTTAATGAGAATCACATCTCTATCAAGTCCTCGCCCTGTTATTTTGTTATTATTTTTTGCCCTTTTTGAACATGATTTAAGGCCCATCCATGGTGAGTTTGCTGACATGCCGTCCTAATTTGTCTGCTTCATGTTTGGGCTCCACTGAGGTTTTCTGGTTCTGTCCTCAGTTCCGTCTCATTAAGTTTCCTTCTTCCCCATCATGCTCAATTTCATTTGGGCCTAGTGCCTTCTCTGCAGTCACCGCGCAGTTATGGTTTTGTTGGTGCGAGCTGGTGTATTATTCTGCGCGGGCATTACATGATGCTTTGTGCTCTGCTGAATCAGCCGACAACACGGAGTTTACTTCTGTCATTTTTTTTTTTTTTTTTTTTTACTGGGGAAACAAAGGAATGCATAGTTGCCTGTCCAAATATTTCCCTGATTCTCACGGCTGTTCATGGTTTTGTAATGGGTCTTTTTTTATAGCTGTCAGTGAGGAATGTCGGCTGTGGGTGCTGCAGTAAACCCTCTCACGGCAATGGCATTATAGCATAGATTGCAGAAGTGCAGCCGATTGTGTGTACGAGTGAACAAAGGTCTGCTTGATTTTGTTTACGCGTTGTAGGTACGTGAGAGTGTGTTTACATCTGTTTTCAGTGGAGCTTTGTGTATCTGCTAAAAGAGAAAGTTCGTTGCTTGATTTGTGCAAGCTTTGACATGATGACCCAGGGTCAGGAGAGGAGCTGATGGAGACCCAGTTCATCATGTCAGACCAGGCAAAGCTACCTGAGACCTCACGTCTGTTTGGTCAATCTAAACATCTCCGAGCGTCCTTCTTCTATCTCCTTCTGTAGCGTACAGAATGATCTACAGCGCTCTCCTGTTTTCAGCATCCTGGCAAAATGACGCATCACTGGGAAATGGGAAGCAGGCTCACGCAGAAACTTCTTTTTCAAACCTTTAGCCGGCCGTCTGGGCAGCATATTGCGCCATTTCCCTCCGCACGAGCATGTCTTAGATTAGCGTTGCGAAAAGCCACCTAGCATCTGGAGGTCAGAGCCTATCTGGGTGTCAATGGGACAGAGAGCATCCCTTGAATCATGGCCGCCTTTTATCAACCCTTTGACAGGCACAGCTAGAAAATGTCTTTCATGTTTGGTTGAGAGAAGGGAATCTGAAGCAGCAGGCTGCTTTTCATGCCTTGTGTGAGCTGCTGAGAGCCCTGTGAAGAGTTCAGATTTGGTTACAATTGCATTAAGCTGAGGAGCTGGTCTACAACAGCGCTACAGTCCGGACGGAAAATCCAGTTTCTATTTATTGCCATAGATCTGGTTTGTCTTTGTGTTTTTATGTGTGCACCTATCTCATTCACATCTTTGATTGTCTGCCACTGAATATGTTCTTGGAGCTGCATGTGTGAGTTCAACAGTCGTGTGTGTGTGTGTGAGAGAGAGAGAGAGAGATGGTGTGTTTGGAGGAGCAGCTGCCTGTTCTTGGCTGTCTCCGTCTCCTCTGGCAGTCTTCCCCTGCAGGCTGTGGAGGTCAATGCGATAATGGAGCCGCCGCTACTGGCTCTCCCCTGTGGCCCAGCAGGGTGGACACTCTACTTCCAGCTTTTTTCTCACCCCTCCGTCTCACTCCACATCCATCAAAACCTGCGTGCACTGTGTCTAAAATCGGCTGCATTTATCCGTGCTTCTGAGACATACACACCTCAGCTTCTTTGTATTTTCTGATGTTTAAACTCTTGAGTGAAACACACTTTTATCCACGTCTGCGATTATTTATAGGTGTTTATGTGTGATAAGACAACACTATTTGAGCCTCGGCTCTGTTTTCCCCCTACAGTTTCCAGGACATGGTGAGCTACTTTGGTGTGAAGCCAAAGTCCGGAGAGAAAGAAGTGGCTCCAAGTTACGTCTTTATGCTCTGGTACGAGTTCTGCAATGACTTCAAGAACTCCTGGATACGACAGAGTAAGAACATCTCTAAGGAGAGGTGAGGTGGATTCTTGTATATTTCTGATAAGCTCTTAATTTCTTTATCATGAAGATTTAGTTTTCTTGTCAGGAAGAGTAAATGTTATCAGAATTATCGCAGATTCTTCACTTTTTCAACAGAAAGATGAGAAAGAAAAGACTTGGCTCTACACTAGAGACTAAACATCAGGATATCTTGGCCTCTGCTGTGTACACTTCGACCATTCTTTAATATTTATCTTGTCAGTCCACCTACGTCATTAGTTAAAAGTCAAATGCTACGTTTCTTCAGTGTCCCTGTGACTGGTGATACCCCTGGAAAGCCTGATGTTTGTGTGGTAGAAATAGTAATTCTGCAGCAGTGAATGCAGAACTTTGTATAAATTTAGCTTACAAACCAAGACTTCCCCATTTCAGACTAGACTCCTTGTTTCTGCCACCTTTGGATTGGTGCTTAACACCTCTGGACATCATGTCAAATTAGCACTAATTGTTCAAGGGTGATGTGCAGTGGCTGGACTGTAATTAAAGCAAAGAGGGAGGCCATCAAAGAGGAGGCGAGTAGGAGTAGCTGAGGCCTCGGCCCTGTGTCTGAAGGACGGGGGCCTAAATTTATGATGTTTCCTCTGACCTGAGGCGTCATGTTGGGGGGGCATTCCACCAAGGGCCTGCAGACCCTCCTGGCGGCCGCCTGGCTTTACTGGCAGCCGGACAGGGGCCTGTAGCCGTTAAAAGGCTGCGCATTATGGGAGAACTGATAAACACTGTAATGATGCTGGACATGCAGCCCAAAGGGCAGCAGAGCTGCATGTGTGGAGACGACGTGCGGTTGTGGGAATGAAGCAGCGTTGTGTTACTGTCCAGACGGACTGCATGGTTCTTATTGGGCTGTAGTTTGGACTCTTGTCCCACTCTGAAGGTGCAAATTGTTTTCTTCATTAATATCCTGCACACATCACTGCTATCCAAACTGAGCTGCCTCCTCCTCTCGCTGTGAGTTAAAGATTTCACAGACTTGCCACGGATCCATGTGCTTTCTTTTAATTATTTACTAGGTAATTGTGTCCTGCGCTACTCACAGCTGATTGTGCTTATGTACAATTAACTTTATTTTAAATACTGTTTGGGCACTCATAAAAGCCAAGTGTTTTTTTAAAGGCTGCCTCATTATCTCATCAACCCACTGTCATTCTCTGCTGCTTATCACTTAAGGGGCTTTCACTGACCGCAAACTCCAGAGAGAATCAGTCTGTTTGTGTTTGAGTTTAACATTCAGGCTCACAGTTAACTGAATTCAAGCAGAATTTAGATTAAAGCAGACAATCAAATAACATCTAATTTTAAACTATAGGAACATAAAACTACACATATATCTATACACCCATATAAAGTAATACTATCATACTCATACATTCACCCTTACAATTACAACCATATATACATTTTTTATGTACAACAACAAGGCATGTAGGGTGACATTTACTGCATGTCATTCCCCCACTCTTCTACCCATGTTTCCGGTCTCTCTCTCTGCTGTCCTATATAATAAAAGGAAAAAGGCTAAAAAAAAAAACAAGGCACACAGTCAGGCTTCTTCTGTTTCTTTCAGTTCTGTATTGTGTTGCTTCCAGCCTGAACGTGGAGTCTGTGATATCGTTTGTGCTCCATTGCAGTGCACTTGTATTGTTTGCTCTTGTTTGTGGAAGCAAGTCATGAAGTGGATCTTCAGCGTGCATCACCTCTCTGACTGACTGCCTCCTTAAATGTCGTCCTCTTGCAGGAAACTTAGCAAAGACACCACGATGAGAAGCTACTGGGTTCATAACATGTACTGTTTGTGTGATTTATTGCCAGAGTTTTCAGTCCCGACTTACTTGTTGCTAATGTCAAGGTCTTATTTTTCCATAGGTTGAAAGAAGCTCAAGAAAGCATCAAGAAGATGACAGCAGAGAAGAGAGTGGAAACCAAGAAGATCAATGCCAACAGTCTGGTATGATAGATGTATACACTGAGCAAAGAAACGACATTCCTGCAAGCTGCTCCTCCTTGTGAAATCAATCCCCTAAATCTTTTGTGGTTGTTTCCCTGCAGAAGGAGAGGCTGCGGCAGAAGGAAGCCAGTGTGTCCTCCAGCTGAGTGAAACGACGAGTGACGGAGCAGAAGAGCAAATGAGGACCGGCGGAGGAAGCGTGCGGGGTTATTCCTCCTGCATTTACCACCTGCCTCGGCAACTCTGGACTTCCCTCTGTGCCCCGTACGGACTCACAATAAAACCTCACAGGACTCTTACTACTCCCACTGCCATATTTCTGCCCTACTAACAGCACTGGACGCCCCGCCGCCCTTCCCCTACACCCCACCACCCTCATGTTGAGGCTTTTTGGCCCAACCCCTGCAGCGAGGATGCATGGCTGACACAGCCGACGTGATGGGAGTCTGAAAGGCCAAAGGTTGACCTCATTCATCCAGCATGGCGTGACCTCTGAGTGGCCAGCTTGTGAAAGGTCTCCAGGGTTCAGTGGGATTCACAGCAGTGCCAGCTGACACATCCTCAAGGTTCCTGCTGGATCTTTAGAAGCTCATTTTATTTCTGAACTGTATCAGACAGAACACGTATTAAAAAATGCTCCAACTTAGTCAAAAGTGTTCTCACGTTGTTGTACAAACAGATATGGCTTCCTGGCGATGTCTGCTGAGAGGAAAATCCCTGTTGACAAAACAGATCTCTCTCTCAAAGCGGTAAGAGAGCAGTTCCCAGTGTCCTTTGCTGTAGCGAACAGCTTTTCATTCACCACGGCTCATTAAAAAGTCTTGTAAATATGTCATGTTGTAGAATCGGCAGGGACTGTGCAGCTTTGAGGAATATGATGAATGATCTGCGCTCGGCTTCAAGTGGGGATGAAGACGTGGTGTGTATAAATGGTTGTGTATACGTTGTATGTTTAAAAAAGCGTACGTGGAGGTTTTTCTGTGTTGTGTGTTGCACCAGACTGACCTCTCCTGGGTGACGGCCAGAGGAGAGACGAAGCTGGCAGCAAGTCTGGCCCAGAGCCTCGGCCCCCGCACGGAGAGTTGTACCTAAAAACATCAGAAGAACACAACAGGTCTTAGCCATGCGCTCACTTAACTACCATTTACAAAAACATTGTTAATCCCTCATTGAGTGCTGTTTGTCACGTCGTGTCCAGCACAGTTTGAAGCACTTTCCTGCTTGCAGTAGCTGTATGCCGTAGCACGCTCTAAAAACCACACTCCTCGTTATGCTAACTGCGTGCATTTTTTTCAGCTGTCTTGCACTTTTTTGCACCTCTTTTCCTATGCAAGAGTATGGTTTTGTTATAAGATATAGAAATTGTATTGCTTCAAGAAAGATTTTTTTTATTTTAATAAAATGTTATTAAGATCATGCTTTATTTTCACAAATGTAAGTAGTGACCATGCTCCTTTGTCATTTGAGAAAAGCCTATTTATATGAGGAAGTAGTTATTTAATGCCAAAAAACATCAGCTGTGTTCCCTTTGTGGCTGTATTTTGATTTGATTTGTAACTGAAGTGAAGGAGAAGCTGCTTGATGAGAGATATTTTTTCACATGGATGTATCTTGTATGTTGTGCAGATTTTAAGCGAACAGAATGAAGGTTCCCTGTTCTGTTTAGTTTCGGAGCGATGAGAGATGTATTTTGGATATTGAGAATATTTCAAATGATCACCTCAAGCCATGTGAGTTGCTAATACCTCAGACTTCCATTATCAGATTATCCGTAAAACTGCACCTTGAATTACTTTTCTACCCTCCAAAGTCCTTCACCTGTGCCATTTATTTTGTACAAAAACAAAGCGAGAGATTACAGAACTTTAAACTGCTATATTTTAACTCTAGAGGGTTTGAAAACCAGAAATGAGCTGAATGTGAATGAATACTGACCAAGTTATTGTTGTAGCCTCAACTTTACGTATGTGGGTTCTTGTAACCTTCAGTAGCTCTCATTTAGGTGCTCTGTAAATTTATGGAATTGTTTTAAATTTCAAGAATAAACTACTGGATGCCACAAAAAAGCCGGACGTTTTGGATGAGAACTTGCACTTTGAAAGATGAATTAACCCAGTTTCTCTCCTTTTTCTGCTGTCCACACTTCCATCAGGTCTGCGCCAGGAAAATATGATATTTATGTAATAAGCCTGAGTCATTGAAAGGATTTGATGATTCATAATTCAGCCAGACTGTTCAATAAACTATGAGTCAGAATTCAAACCTTTAGTCCAGCCTTGTTTTATGAAATTAAAACCTGTTCCTGGAAAAATCCTGAAAAAACGATTTTTTTATTTTTTTTTTTTTTTTTTTTTTTTGACAGGAGATGAGTGACGCTGTAAACAGTTTTTAAGAGAGGCATTGGATGAAATTGATATTTTACTGTTTTGGCCCATTTGCTCTATTCCAAAAAAGTCATTGTGTGCTTCATGATAGGCATTTTAGGATCTGATTCTTCATATTTAGAGTCAATTCAAAACTCAGTTTCAGTTGTATTGATCAGTACAATCAGTACTATAGTACTGATTATATTGATCAAACAAGAATCAATAATCTGCCAACTGACCGTGATAATTTTTTTTTTTTTAATTTAAAAACTGTTGTGGCTTAGACTATAGGGTGGGCCCATAACAGGAAAATGTATAATAAATATATATATATATATATATATATATATATATATATATATATATATATATAATGTTTCAGATATCCAAGAAGATGCGTTTGACTCCATCTTTGGGTGCACTTGAAGGCCATGGTGTATCAGGTGAGGATATGAGACATAAATCATCTCAAGGACCGGATCACCAACGCCATTACAACCATAACTTCAACTGTGCTAATCCAAGTTATCAACAGTGGAAAACGCGTATTAGGTGTTTTCGAAACAATGCTAATCAAATAGAGCACATTATATAAATAAAAACGGTTGTCCAACATAAAATATTTAGGTTTTTTTCTGTGTATGAAAGCGTATGGCCTATTAGAGACGATATTTTACATTCAGGGCTGCACTTCCTCCTAAGTAAAAAAAAAAAAAAAAAAAAAGTCTTTGGCTAATGGGTTGGATTGGTGCCGTTTGCGCAGAAACTCCATCATCCAACGCACTTGAACACAACTTTCCTCCTACCCAGTTCCCCGACAGGTTTGTGACCCTTGCAACTAAATCTAAAGAACTGAAATAGTCACTTTAAAAAGATAATTAGAACAGATAACTGCATCTTTTCTTATTAAACTGATACTTTGCGGCAAGATGTATTCCAAAGTGTGAAAACTCATTAATTGTGTAGGAGGAGAGAAGCAGATGATAAATGCTCATTTAACATTTTTTGTTTAATACATCTTCCTGCAAAATAAGTAAAAAAAATAATAATATGCACAATATTACAGCATCCGTTTATTTAATTTTTGGTGGATAATTTAATTAAAGGAGTAAACAAACTGGTTACATCAAAGATGGCTTTACATTTTACCACTATTTAATCTCGTCACCGTAGAAACCATCACTGTACATTATCCGTAGAAACTACCAAAGGAGCCTCTTGTCTCTATATTTGAGGAGGCTCTCTACTTAGAAAAAAAAACTTTACTAATGGACTTCGAAATTCACAGAAATCAATTCGGTTAATCTTGAAAGATTCTTGAAATATCGAAATAAAATCACATTTTTTTCATTTACAAATGAAGCCATTCATCCATCAAATTCCACACAGTGGAAACATCCAGTTCAAGAAACATATATTTATATATAAACACGCAAAATATAGGGTTGGACAGAAATGCTTCCCTGCCACAGCGAGTGTTTGGAGCGGTGAGTTATTAAATAAAACCCGGGTTATGCAGTCCTAGCGGGATGAGGAAGCCGTGCGTAAAACGTGCCCATTCCAAGTCAGCGTTTCCGTGCAGTGATGCTCGTTTAGAAACTGGTGCGGAGTAAAAATGTCGCGGTTCAAAGTCGGTTTAATAAGTTGCATGTCCATATTTGCTCACACGCTGCGCAACAAGAGAAAGTCTTCATGTGGTGCTTCTCCAGATGGAGACAGACACGTGCTCTTGGCTGTGTGACAGTCAAAAACACTTTTTTTTTCTACCAACAATCCTGTCCTCGAAGAATTACAATATTAAACACACATAAACACACACAAGCGCATTAGTACTGTGTGTTTAGTCCAGGTCTATGGATATGCAGCGGCACTGTTTGACGCGCTGGATGCGTTTCTTCTTGGTGGGTGGCTGCTGTTCCGGACAGTTCAAAGTAAAAGTCATGGTGGTAAAACGCTTGGGCTTGCAAAACGAACAGGACTGGAAGGCTCCCTCCTCCCTGCGGATGTGTCTGGGGATGTAGAAGGAGTTGCACTGTCCGTAGCAGAAGCGGTTGATGATGGTGCGGCTGACGCAGCCCTCCTCGTGGATTGTCTGTTTGAGAGGCTGTGTCTTGCACCAGTCCCGTTTCAAATACTGGCGCTCCGTCACATGTAAAGCTTCCTGGCTGGACTCCAGCACCTCGTCGGCCGGCGAGGATGCGCCGGGCCTCTGCCTGGAGCCGGAGCCCGCCTGCGGAGGCTGCGGTTGCTGCTCCGATTCGTTTGGGTTGTTTTTGTCAGGATGAGGAATGGCGCCTTGTGAACCTCGGTTTCTTTTTGAATCCACAGGAGAGGATAGCAGCCCAATGATGAAAACCATACTGCAGAAGATACGCGTCGAGTTGGCCATCCTGAGGGAGAAGGAGAAAACAATCCATCACCTACACCGTTTTAACTCTGGAAGGGTTACGCACAGCTGTCAAAGCTTTTACGCTGCGTAAAAGCGCACAGACAGAACCTTTGCTTTCTTTCTTTCTTCTTCTTTGAAACCACGTGAGAAGAAGACTAAAGTGCAAAAACAATACATCATTTCCATTAAATCTAAAAGAATTCAAAAAATATATAATAATTTGACCACATTTTATCCATTATCCAAAGGGTGCCACCAGATTTAGTCAAAGCATAAACTACCTCCTATGTTCAATAAACCATCAGTGTGTGGATAAGAAGGCTGCAGATTTGCAATTTTTATAAGCCACAAACACGAAGTTTCACAAATAAGTGGCACAAGACGATAACTGGGGATCAGAAATAGTCCAACTTCACTCACCTGTACGAGTCTCCTGTGCTCCAAGTGCGATGATCTGATCCTGTCAGTCCTCTGCGGCACCTTCCGAGGTGATAAGACACCTACTGCTGTCGGCTGAACACGAGTGGGACTGGGGATGGGTGGGAGACTAAGCGCTCCATAGACAGGGGCCAGAGGGGGGGTTAATACAAATTGCTCCAGCGCCGGACTGTCTCCCTTTTAAATGTCTGCCAGCTGAGATGTGCACAACAGTTATTGGCTAAGCACGATGAAGAGAAAATCAAGACTATCCGCCCCCTCAACACTTCCCTGAACCCACTTCAAGAAAACAGACAACCGAGGAACAGCGAGGGCAGCAGGAGGAGCAGGAGGAGGGCTGGAGTTCGTGCGCACATGGAAAAAAGTAGAACTGTTTTGTTTTTTGTGTTTTATTAGGGGAGAGTGACGATAATACAAATCTGAATACTAAAAATGAAAGTTCAAGCTCCTTAGACACCTTAGAAGTTAACACCTGTGAATTCAAACAGTGAGGATAAGCTATTGATCATTTGCTTCTGATCAGAATTTCATCACTCTATTAACTATTGAACTAGAAAGGCAATGCAGTGGCAAACAGCCTAATCCTTGACCTGACAGCCAAAGAATTTAGCTCATTGGTTTAAATGTACCAATATGTGTTTATTTACTCGTTCCAAAATGTCACAAATAATAATACAAGTTATTTACAATCTCGTTTTGGGGTTTTCAGCTCCATTTTTATGACCTAAATGGTAAACTAGTTGCTTTGTGAATGTTTAATATATCATTTATTAACGTCTTGCCTGGAAAAAAATCATTTGAAAGGATATTAGGAGTAACTTTTAGGTTGCCAGATTGTGAAATATCCCTCTGGCTGCTGTTATAGCATTTGATAAATTGGTTTTTGTTCTGGTTTTTCCACAAGGTTAATGATCCATTACTTGATGAGCTAAATAACTATTTAAACATAAACATAATTAGAGCAGAATGAACACCAGCTGGAGAGATTTTTCACAACCTGGCAACTCTAAGGTTCCTTTTAATGGCTTGAAAGTGATTCATAAGGCATTAGTAGGTGAGTTATCGACTATAAATAAAGCCATTAGAACTTCTCAGGAGGGTGAAAAATGTTTTCTCATCTACTGAACACACGTGCCCCACTGTCCACATTTTTATGACATCATAACGCATCTTAATGGGATGGACTCCACCCAAATAAAGCAAACAGTGCACTTTATCACTGCAAAAGATTTTACCAGGATGTTTTGTCCAAGTCTAATTTATTCTATTGCACATTAAAAAAAACAAAACACGCAAGCTTCCCAATGGGTTGTGAAGAATAAATCTCCAAGAATGATTCTGACCTTCACCCCATCACTGGAAACTCTCCAGATTCTTTACGAGCAGAAATGCAGGCGGATAAAATGTTGCTCCAGATCGACACACATCCACAACGCTTTTCTCAAGAGCAGGTAATACAATTATACCTGGATGAAGTCGTAGTGAGTCAGTCTAACCTCCTGAGACCAGTTGGTGTGAACAGATTCACTCAACATGTCAGTCTGAGAAGTAACTGCAGGACTCCCCCTTGTGGCTCCATGAAGTGCCAATAATTTCAGCCACAGAAGCTTTTCTACATATTCCGTTGAATTTTTATTTGTCTGAAGCAGTTCACACAGCAAAGGCTTTTTCCAGCTGAATGTTTTGAAGGTGATGGACTGCAATAGAAAGATGATTCAATCAATACTGCTTGGCTTCTCTTTATTTCATAAAATTAGACAAAAGGTGCATTTTTTCCTCCTTTCTCTCGGTTCATGACACAAGACAGTAAGAAAATATTCTGTAATACAAAAGAAACAGCTTAGACTCTTACTTCAGTCAAGTTTTTTTCACCTAAAGCTCTACCTATGGATTAAAATGCTTAAATAAAAGCATAGCACTCTTTCAAAACTTTTCCATTCATGCCATCAATCACATTTTACATAATCTGACCTGCTCACTACCATCTAAACACTATCTTACTTATAGGCTGTTGTGTGTCAGTGTCTAACTTCTAAACTTGTCTTACTGGAGTAAAACAAATGTAAGGCATACGAACATCTCCCAATAAGGCCCTAAGACATCACAAACAGCTCCTACCGTAGTTGAAAATAAATTAAGACCCTGAATACATGGATGATATAAGCTGGAATGTTTTATGTCATCTAGTCTCAACAGACAGAGAACTGCATAGCAACAGAAAAGCTAAAAGGCAAAAAGAATGTCCACTATAGATCGACAGGTTTGGTAGCAGACAGCAGCCGTGCCTGGTTGAGAGGGTTTCTCGGTGAGCCTCTGTAATGGTTCATCTCCTTCTCTGCTACCTGCTGAGTGAGCGCTTTCTGAGCTGCTGACGGATCGCACACTGAAGAGTCCACTTTGATCTTTGGTTGGGCCTTGTTGGTCACGTCGCCCAGAGCAGAGGCTTTACGGGCCAGGGTGCTTGGCTTTCTTGGCGGGACTGGAGGTGGTTTCTTTATGGGGCACTTGCTGTTGGACAGTCCCACTTGTGGCTCTCCCAGATGAGGGTGACGCTGTGGGTGAGGGGAGAGGCCGCTCTCTAGACTCAGAGCCTTCGCCACTTTACTCCGGCTGACGGGGAGCTCTGCATTTCTAGTCGGTCTCCTGCTGTCTCCCAAGATAGAGTTGATCCTGCGGACAGTCTGCCGGACAGGGGTGCGCTGGAACTTGAGCGGTGACCTGATCTGTTGGCCCCTGGGAGAATTAAGGGTGAGTTTGTTGAAGTGCTGAATGTGATCTGCCACCCGGCGCTTCTCAGTCTCCCGTCTGTATGGTGAGAGGGGCTGTTGGTTTGGAACTGCAGTACCAATCTCTGCTTCAGTCCCATGTACCGTTTTAGGAGGAGTAGAAAGCTCTTCTGTGAGTTCAAGACCAAGCCTGTATGGAGTTGACTGCAGTCCAGAAGAAACACCCAGTCTGAAGTGAGCAGGACTCTGGATGTCCAGAGCATCGATCAACCTGCTGCAGTTCACCTGCTCTGCCTCGGTTTCACTCCGTTCCACCGTGGAGTCATGACAGCTACTGGTCTGAGCAGCACAGTGAGAATCTCTGTCATCCCTGATCACGGGGCTACAATATACATCAGATTCAAAAACCACACTATCAATATGCAAAGGAGACAAAGCTGCTATTTCAATCTGGCCAAAAGTAAAGTTGTGTTCATTAGCCAGAGGCCTGCGCTGAGCTGGGATGCTGGAGGTGTCCACAGACAGAACTGTGACAGCAGGAGTCTCCGGTGGAACGACTGAGATGCTATCTGGTGGTTTCGTTTTACTCGTTATACTTGCTTCTATGGAGTCCTGTACGACTGCCTGGAGGTCACTGCCCGACTCTGTGAAGGCCTTCTTTATTCTGAGCAGGGTGGGGCCGGTTTGTGTCTGGGATTCAGTGATGGAGCGCTCACTCTCAAGGCTCTCTGCGCTGGAGGCACAACACAGCTTCATAGGAAGGCTGCTCACTGCTGGAGGCTTGGAGAGAACGATGGCAGGCTCAGACACGTAGTTGCTCTTGAGGCACATGTTCATGGGTGTGTCTGTGAAAGACTCCCCACTGAAGGTCTGGGCTCCTACTGGGGTCTCCCCACTCCACGAGGTCCGGAGGGCACTTGAGTCACACTGAGGCGTCAGCAAGTTGTCTTCAGATTTACTAATGTACTTTGAACCTTAAAATGAAAGAGGAATATTAGTATGCATTACAGTTCAAAACACTACTCCTCCAATAACAGGAACTGTATTAGCAGACAGTGAGAGTACAGTGGAGTTATTTGGTACTCACTCTTGGATTCTGTTTTTCTGGGCAGAACTGTTGGACTGAACTCCGTCTCTTTGGTGAAACGGAAGCTGGTCGTGCTCTCCTGTGTGGCGAGTCGCCAGCCAATGGACTCAGATCCCTTTATCACCAGAATGAAATGAGAAATGAAAGATGAAAGAACCTTCAAGGAGGATTAGGCTTTAGAGAAGTATTTTGTTAAAAAAGGACCCCACAGAAATGACCCAAAACATTCATTTGTTAATCCAATGACTTGTGGTTAGTTCTTCAGAGGATGATGAAAATCACTCAGAAGAAACAAGATACTGATTTTGTTTAACACGTTTTTATTAAATCAAGAATTTACATGTAACTAAAGAGCAATAGAAAGTTATGTAACTTCTACAGTTTACCCAATGTACCCAAAGACAGGTTACAATATATTTTATGTGTATACTTTACAGTATACTAACATTTTTTCACCTGAAAACTGCACAGGAAATATCCTACAGCTTTGTACCACACCAATATGAACATAATTTATTTAGGAACATCACAAAATGTAGAAGTGCTAAAAAAAAAAAAAACAACCCTATTCAGACCATCTTTAAACCTGCATGCATTAGCTGGACTGTATTAGTAACAAAGTGAACTTAGAATGTTGTACAACAAAAAAGTGCTGCTGTGCACCAGTTTACCCCGCATCACACCCTGTGTGCAAACATATTATTTGATTTTAATGCAGTTAATTGGTGCCTGGATGCACTCGATTAAACCCGTCCAGTGAGACTGATTAAGTGGTTGAGTTCTATCGGGCAACCACACTTACAGCGTCTTTGCTGCTCTTCCCCAGGCTGAAACGCAGGCGCAGAGACTTGCGTGGTGCTTCTTTTTTGCTGACTTTAGGAGAAAAGCAACCAGCTTTTCCAGATTCGACTCTGAAAATGACAAGAATTCAAACAATTTTTAGAAAGATAACCCGAAATACCCATCAGCTTTAACGGTATGATTTTACAAACTGTTATCTCCTTAAATAAGGATTTAAACCCACATCCAAGGGTAAGTTGGATATATACATACTATCTATAAGTGTCGGTTACTGCACCTTAGATTAAATGTAACAACACTTCTGTTATGTCTCCTTATTAACAAAACAAAACAACAGTGAATGCTGAATATGTACCTGTTGACAGCATGTCTGTTGCTGAGTCTCCGGCTCTTTCTCCTTGCAGAGGTAGCCGATTGTCTTCTGGAAATGCCCGCTGACGACAGGATATTTTGGGATGTGTCCAAGACCCTGAAGCGCTGTAGGCTAGAACAGACAAGGGCAAAAATGTAAACTTAATCACAAGCTTCAGATACGGCACAACGGTTGGTTTTATCAAACATTCATAAATACCTGATCCAGGAGTGGAGGTCCCGCTGAACAAAGCATTGGGAAGTAAATCTATCCCAAGATTCTTTTTCACAGATTTACGTTTCTTGTTTGAAAATCCAAAAGAGTGACCAGATTCCAAAGGAAGTTTTCGCTTGGAGGCTGGTGTTGCAATCACAGGAGTTGCAGAGGAAAAGACTGGCAAAATCACAAAAGATTCAATGATTTTATATGTGAAGGATTTGTTGTTGTATTTGCAAACATTTTAAACTTGATTTTGAACTGAAGCGCAGAGCAATGTTGGAGGATTTCGTTGAAATTTGTAGAAGATGATGCAAATGACAGGCAGACAAGCAAAAAGCACAAAGACCAAGAGAGGCAGGCATGACTTCACAAATGACACTTATTAACTATGAAGGCAAATGCAAACTGATTTTATCTCAGATACACCAGAAGATTAAGCATGACGTGAAATTAAGAGTTTGTTTTCTGCTTGAAGAATAGAAAGCCTGTGCATGTGCACAGCAGAGATTACTTCATCATGCTACATGGCACGCAACGTCATCTCATCGAACCGCAGTACGTACCAAGACTGTCTGCCTGGGTGACTTTTGTAGGTGTTCTATTAGTTTTTATCTTATTCAGTGCACCATTGACCACATCTGAAATATGAACAAATCAAACTAAATCAACAGTATTTACTGACTAAAGAGGCTTTAAAATATGATTCATTTACGGTTACTGCAATAAAGTGATGCACTAAATATTTCAGTGTGGTTGTAACGAGTGAAAACTGAACTTGTCAGGCCAATTCAAGACGTCATTTAAATATCTGCAAACGGCTGCTGTTAGTAAAGAAATTCACATTGGGCGATATGGTCTTACCTCCGAGGCTGCGTCTTGGTTTTCTCTTCATCCCTGAGTTTAAATCCAGCTCTTCAAGCTCATGATGAGTAGGAGACTCACAACCCATCATGGCTGGAACTTTGTCAAGAAGAAACGGTGGGAGCACCCCTGTGACACACAGAGATGTTGAACATTTAGTGCTACTAAACCACAGTGGAGTCTGACACACAGATGGAGTGGATGCTTCATATCATACCAAAGCTTTGGGCATTCTCTATGAAGCAGTGGACTACAGCTGCCTGTAGTTTGAGCCGTTTCTCCGTGTTAGCGTTCATTTTCTCTGTACCATCTCCACAGTGAAGGAGGTTGGGGGCCAAGATTACTGACAAGTTACTGCTGTCCATTTTGTTCTCTGCACTCCTGTAATTGTGAAAGCAAAGGGGAAAACAATGCCATGAAAACATAAAACTATTCATATACATCAAGGACAGTAAATTGATGTTTATAAGTAATCCAGAAAAGGAATGTGGGGAATGTTCTCACCTTTGAGCCACATTGTGCAGGAAGTCAAAAAAGTAACGCAGGACGCATAGGTTTTTGTCTGGCAGTACACAGGACAGCAGCATGGTGGCAGAAGTTCTGTCCTCCTCGGTGGGGAGCTGCTGGGCCTTGAGAAAGGCCTCCTGCAGATCTGTGGGTAGCACAGGCTCTGGCAGCTCCCTGAAGAACTGCTTCACTAAACCAGCCACATCACAGGGCAGAGCAGCGGACAGGCACTCCTCACCCACATCCAGTTTTGCCTGCACAGACAAAACATAGCTCCTTTATGTTAGACGGTTCCCAGTCTCAAGGTCCCTCAGTGAAAGCAAGGTCAGCTTCAGCCATCACTCACCCTGAGTGCTTTCAGACGGACGACGGAGCCTGATTTTCTGAACAGGCCTTCTGTGTCCACATGTGCAAGCAGCTTCATGCACGCATCTACCAGAAAACTAAGAGGTACGTGAAATATCATTAGTGCAAAATGTTCAAGAGAGGACAAGAAATAACTTGCCAACTGTCAACTCAACTAAAAAAAAACATGTCTACTTACCTTGGCACACTCCCACATTCCATATTATAGTATGGTAAGCTCTCCAAGGGAACACCGAAAACTTTTGTCTGGGACAACAGTGAAAAAAATTAGACACTAAGTCTGCTGAATGAAAGATTTTACACATGAAGTCCACAAAACACAAGATAAAAAACTTGATCAGATGTTAATTTAACTATCTGGCACCCTACACCAACCATGCCATTTATATTTAATAGGTTTCGTTAAGATTGGGATTTCAGTGCCACAGTTTCTACATCTTTTGACCACTTTGATAGCTTAATGCCTACATTTGTGCGCTTAAGAGGCCAATAATGGAAGCTATCAGATGCATATTATTATGATTGTTTCTAACCCCAGTGACCTAGATCTGTCCAGTGTTTTTTGGTGCAGCACAATTTCAGTTCTTGATTTCCTCACAGTCAGAAGTGAAATTCCTGGTACTGCTTCTCTCTCTTCAAATTTAATTTCAGCAAATGCAGAAGTTCAGCATTCAGTTCAAAAGCCAAACTGTTGCAACCTACCTTGTGACTTCTGTGAACCAATTAGGAGCAAACCATGGAAAGAACAGGGCTTTTTAGAGGCCAGTTTCACAGGACTGCCAGTAAATTGTGAACTGCATTTCTTAAGTTAAATCGTTCTGTCTAAACACTGCAATAATATGCCATAAAGATTTAGAAGGAAACACTACTCTTTGTGTCTTGTCTGGACTTTTCTTTGAATTGCTTGTAAAGAAATTTATGGTGTGAACAATCGGGGGCACGGACTAACAAAGCATCTGCAGTGACTGACATGGGTGACAACAGTCTGTGAACAAATGGAGCCCATGGGTGAGGGCAAGCTTTCAGCAATATGCAAATCTGATTCAACAGCCTAAACAATAGCATGGCCAAAGCTGATACTGTGAATTTGTTGATTCATTATCTACTATAACATTTTATGAAGCCAAAATTGACAGAATGTATTGCAATTAAAAGTCAAGCAAGCTGTGCTGAACATTGGTGAATGATTTTCTTTAAACTTACCGAGCTGCTGGCTGCTAGCTTACAGCTGGCTGCTTTGTTTTTGTTCCAGTTCTTTGTCTTTATCCCATACGCTGCTCGGAGCTGCTGCACCGCCACTAGACGCATTACATTCTTCTCCATGACTTTCATTTTTAACAAATTTACCTTCAAAAACACACTGTTCAACTATCTCTGCACCAGTTCCCTCACTATCATCTGCCAGGACCAAAGTAAACCGACATCCGCAGTTTTAAAAAATCAGTCCTGGCACTATCGTCTCTAAGTTAATTACTTTCCCCAGACCTTTGACGCATACTCATCCTCACACGACTGTTCACAAGACAATAACGCTCTACAACTGTCCACCAGCAAAGTTACAGTCCCAATTAGTTGACGACTTGCATAACACATCACATTATGGACCGTCGAGCTAATAGTTAGCTTCGGTTGCAATGCAGTTAGCTAGCTAACGTTAGTAGGACACATTAGCTCTTGAACAAGTCTCAATCGGAAGAAAACAATCTTGCGTCTCGGTGTCAAACGAGCTACATTTAAAGTTTACGTAAAGTCACTTCTTAAACGGTGAAATGTACAAATCACACCAATTTAAATCGTTGGCTAACTAACTGCATTTTCCTACGGTTCGCTCGTCAAATCTGCTGCCAAGTTGTCTGTTTCCGCAGTGCATTCAAACAGCGGCGCTCCCTCCGGTCTGCGCTCTGATTGGACAGAAGCCTTTCGAATAACGTTCCCCGGTGCGTATGTTTTATATGTTTATGGCAGCCTGACTGGGCGGTGCAGTTTGTTAGAGCAGATTGGCAATCGAAAGGACGCTTCGTGTTAACCGCTGGACTCAGTAATACAAAGTAATCACACCTTTATCATGGAAAAATGCCTGTTTCTGTGCACATAGTAAGTAGAGTACAGCGTCTGTATATTACTCATAGAAGTCAGTAAAAAATGTAAGATGATTAATCTTCATAGATAACATTACCAAGAAATTAAATGTAGTAAATTGCAGTAGTTAAATTAAGATCATCTGCGACAGACTGGCGACCTGTCCAGGGTGTCCCCTGCCTTAGCCCGAGTCAGCTGGGATAGGCTCCAGCACCCCCCACGACCCTGGTGAGGATAAAGTGGTGTATAGAGAATGGATGGATGGATGGAAATTTAGATCATTTACTTAAAAGTACAAAAGTATTACCAACAAAATGTTAAGATATTTAAGTAGAAGTGCTGGTTTGGTCCCTCTGGCTGTTCTATTAATATATCTGACATCATTAGATTCTCAACAGTGAAGCATCAATGTTACTCTTGTAGCTGCTGCGCATGGATTTAATTTGAACTACTTTATGCAATTTTAAATGGTATATGTTAATTTTGCTTTTGAGTCTAAAAAATAGAAACAGGAAACTGTAGAGAGGCTGTAAAATAAGATTTAGAAGCTTTGAGACACATGAGATATGAATAAGCATCTGCTGAAACGAGCTCCAGAATTAAATTTTACTTACAGCAAAAGTCATTTCAGTTTAAAATGCTCACTATATCAGAACTCAGTTAAAAAAAGCTCTTTCCAGCTGTCATTCTGTGCAACAATGCTTTCAAAAGAGTAAAAAAAACAACAACAAAAAAACCCACCTCTGGCAAGTATAAAACGGCAATTTTTAAAATGTTTTCTCAAATCTTGCTGTTGAAATATATTTGAAGAACGTATTGTGTTAAATTATGCTGCGTATTTGTAGCCCAGCAGCACTAGACCCAGCTCTTATGACGCAAGGGTCTAGTTACCCTAGGCAGGGAGGGAGGCGGGCTAAAAGGTTGTCTTTCAAATCACTCTGCAGCAATTGGGTAGGTATACAACCAATCAGCGCAACGAATAGGCTGACGTAGTTCCTAGAGCGCCGGAAATCAGAGGATGCGGGAGTTCTGTGAAGCTTTATTTATACAGTCAATGGGTGAAGCTCAAGTATATTACAGACATGTTAACAGAAAGATTATTCAGAGTCGGTGCTAATGGAGCTCAACGACTGTTGTCGTTTTTGTTGTCGACCCTGGCAGAGAATTAAATTCGTTGCTGTGGGTTGTCTAGCGCGGCTAGGCTAGTTGTTTCCGGTTGTTTCTGTCAGAATCGTCGCGCCCCTGTCGTCACTTAGTTACGCCGGCCTTCTGACTCTACACTTCATGGTGATTCGTCGCCAGTTTTAGGAGCATCCAGCCTCTAGGCTTACCGAGGGTAACTAGACCCTTGCGTCGTCAGAGCTGGGTCTAGCGTGGCTAGGCCAGCGTATTAGTAAAATATATGACATTTACAAAGGCTGGTACTCATCTCCTATTACTATAAGTAAAGCTTTTGTTAATTTTAATATTACAGAATATGGTCAGGTGGTAATGAAGATTTTTAAGTTAACATGCACTGTTTTTATTATATTGGATCAGTTAAATGGTTGTATTTATATAGCGCTTTTCATGATACATCCTTCGCACTTGAAGCACTTTTTGCACTTACTACAGGTTTTTCCTTATGTCTGAATTCCTGCTTGTGTTGTACGTTGCTTTGACAAAAGCGTCTGCTAAACGAAATTGTACATACATCACATTTACCCATTCACACACACACACGGCAGAAGCTGCCATGCAAGGTGCTAACCACAACCCACCAGGAGCTATTAGAGGTTCGGTATCTTGCTCAGGGACACCTCGACATGAGATTGACGGGCCGAGGATCAAACCGGCAACCTTCCAGTTACAAGACGGCCACTCTACCCACTGAGCTATGCCGCACCCATCAGTTATCAGTTATCTAGAGCTGATGTGCAACAAGAATATGAAGTTGAGTTAATGTGTATTTTAATTTACTTTTGCACCTAATCTTACCAATAGCCAAGATGGATCCTATTCTGTCCTGCTGAGCTTGTTGGTGGATGCAGCTGTAACGTCAGCAGCATTAGAGCTGCTGGTGTTCTGGCTAAAACTAACTTTACTGCCGTCTCTGCCAGATTCAGGTTGGGTTGGTTGAATAAGTACGGCAGATATTTTGGCCTGACTTTCAGAGGTTTGAGGTCAACATCTGTCCATGTTTGGATTTAGAAGGATTAAGATTGTTGTGAAGCTCTTAACATGGTTATCTTCACCCCTCCTGCTTTCTAGTGACCCAGCAAACAAACAAACATGGTGGAAAAAAAGAAAACAGAGGAGAACCTACTGGAACTGTAGTTTGACAGCAAAATGAATGAGTGGATAACAAAAAAATTCAAAAAAAATTATTTATTTTTTTTTTTTTGCTTTGAAAATGTGTTTGTTTTAGATTTGTAATTTATTTTTCTTTGGTTTGGGGAAGTCCAACCTTCAAGACTATAGCAGAGGAAACTGTGTTTTCAATGACAATTTTTTTCAATGGTAAATTCTTTTTTTTTCAATGACAACCAATACCGTCTCTGTTTTAGCTCCATGAGGAAATACCTGACCATCTGAGCAAACAATGAGCTCTGCAAAATTAACTGCACAATGAAAATGTAAAGGATTACAAATGATTAAGATTGATAGTTATGGGAGACTTGTAAGTTGCAGAGTGCAGGAAAAATAACTTCATCACTCATTGCAATGAGATGTGCTTGTCCATTTTAACCCTTGTAGCACCACTTTGTTTACAAGGCATGTTTTGTTTTTAAAAAATCTTCAAAATGCACACTCTTTTTAGAGCCAGAAACTGTAAAAATGGAAAGAGTGGTTCAACTTTCCGACTGTTTGTAATAAATACCATCAGTTTTGTGTGGTTACATAGAGAAAACATCTTGAAAATAAGCTTAAAATTGTCAGATTTCATTGTAGTCGCTTTATTTAAAATGTCAAATTTAAAAATTCACCAAAAATAACGATGGAAATTGTAAAAAAAAGAAACACAAAGACTCTCTGCTCTGCATGGCAACTGAGAAGCCATGACTGACTCAGGGCAGTTGTGAGCATCAACCATGTGACCAAAATCCAGACACTTTTTAGGTGAAACTTTCAATTCATTTTCAATACATTTTATTCACCAGTTCAAATGGGTCATCACAAGACACTTCAATGAGGAAAGTAAAGACAAAATAATACAGAGAAATCCAACAAATCCAAAGTTTCCTTTGGACTCCCTGTCTGAGCAAGCACTTGGCGACAGTGGGGAGGTAAAACTCCCTTTTTCAGGAAGAACCCTCCGGCAGAACCAGGCTCAGACCGGGCGGCCATCTGCCTCGACCGGTTGGGGTGAGGGTAAACCCAGCGAATGATGCTGAGGTCAGGAACTGATATGGACTTTTGTTGATTTTAAAACAAAAACAAAAAACAAAAAAAAGGAATTGTAAGTCCGAAATGTGGATCCAGTCCATTAGTGCTGCTCAGTTCATCACATCCTTAAACTTGGACACAGCAGCAGCAGAACGTCTTCTTTCTCCAGGAGAAGATGCGTTGGAAGCAGTTCTTCTTCTTTGTCTTTGTCCTTCTCTGGTCCTTCTCATTGCCTTTAGTGTCTTCATCATTGTTATTGTCTCAATGTCTTTAGCAGTGTCACTGTCCTCAAGCTTACTGCTCTTCAGGTCACTTTCATCATCAGGCAAGCCTGTCAGGTTGATTCTATTCTCTGGATCTGCAGGCTAACCACTTACGCCACTGTGCAGCCCTCAGGTGGTTTAGCGTTCACTAAGGCTGAATCCCAAACCGCCCCCTACACACTATCCCTACACACTACCCCTCCGTTTGTGCGTTCCCACGGAGGGTCCTCCATATTAGGGGCCGTCCCAAACCGCGTAGTGCGGAGAGGGAATGGACTGTTCAGCCCTTAAATAGCGAGTCTGCATCGATGCTCACTCTGGACAACTTTTTCAGGAAGTGCAACGTCGAAATGGAGGAGGAAACAACATATCGATGTGAGTTCCACATGCGTCCTTTATTTCTCCCACACCTTTTTCACACTGACGGAACATCACAAAAAGAGTGGTGAAAAAAGATAAAACAAAAGAAACAAATCTTCTTCTCTGCTGACGTTTGATTTAATTGTGCACCCCCTGACACCTTAAAATTTGAACACAACTGACAGAATTCATTTATTCATTCATTCATTTGTTGGATTTGAAATGCCAGATAGTAGGATTGGAAAACGTGAGTGAAAAAAAAGTGGGATGCTTTCGTCTTCTGGAAGCAGCAGCGATCCTTGTTAGTTGCAACCTGTGCCACAGCGCTACAGCCATGCACAGTAGGCGTCTTTGTGTCACCATGGCAATGACGCCTTCCGTTTTCCGGTGACGATCGTATTTATACCCTCCCCCTTCAATAATAGGTCCTCCACAGCTGCGAGTGTGACTTCTTTTGGAGTGACACTCGGTAGTGTAGGGGGAGTGTATAGGGGGCGGTTTGGGATTCAGCCTAAATACCAACACTTTAGCCTCATTTAGTAGCTTACTAATGCACTAACGTGTAGAATAGTTTCAGATGCCTCAATAATTATACAGACACTACACTCATAAAACCATAAACATGAAGAATTTACTTTGAGCAGGAAGCAATTGTTTTACACCCTAAAATGTGTTATTCCATGTGCATGTAAAGGATACTTCTTCAAAAATGTTTGGCCACATGAACAATTTCTTCCATGGTTTTCTAGAACCAACTAACCCACAGACTCTCCCCTAAGGGATATTTTCAAAAGGTGAAATTTTTAAATATGTGATTCTGTTCAAGGTGTCAAAGTACAGTCATCGCAATCCTTAAGATCCAGTAATTATTCAGGGCTAGTAACTCTTGATGCTTCAAAATCATTAAAATAACTTGATTTTAATCTGTATGAAGCTAAAATTAGGTTAAAATAGGCTTAATTAAAAACTCTCCACTGCAGTCTGTTGGAATGATGTGCACTAACTGCGTTGTGTTGACACTTACAGTAGAGAATCACAGGAATACTGGAGTGTAAAAGTAGTAAAATGTTTACCAACGCTTTAGGGACTTTTGTAGATATTTTGTCATTCAAGTACAAGACAAATTAAAGATTTGTCTAAAGACGATCAATAGATGAAAAGTTAAGGATGAGAAATATTAATATGCCTTTACCCTTTTCCAGAACAGAACATTGATGTCAGTTCCAAATTTCATTCCATCCATGAAATGATCACAATACATTTCACAAATATGATGAAATACAATATAAGACAAATCTACTTCATTCACAATGGTGCCAAAAGAAAGACATTAACAATCTCATAAAAATTTCATAAAAATATAGTAGTTGGTCAGTATTATAACCACACAATGAAAGAGATAAGCTCAGTGTTGTTTGTTCACAGCAGTACTATGTGCTGTAGCACTGAATCACTGCAGTGTACTCACTCACCTGACTCTGTATCCTCATTGGGATTTATAACATTTTACTCTCGTGAAATTCCTCACAGCTGCAGTTACATGGTGGGAAACTCAAGCACTCTCACAAATGTTTGTGCTTAGCAAAAAATGAAAACGACTGTTTGCATCAATCTTGTCAAGAAATCATGCTCAATCAGATATACTACACTGAGGAATTAGATGTTCTTCTACAATCAAAGGTATTTTAATTACTTAATGTTTGGTAGCAAAAAGACAAATTGAGAGATAAAGAATAAGTTGTTTAATGGACTTTTCTACATTATTTGAAATGAATGTTTGAGTGTTGTGTAGTAAGTTACTACTGTTCTTTAGCTTCTGATAAATTCATTTTTTTTTTCTAAATAATATAGGACCACAATGAAGAAAAGAGGAAAATCCAACCTTTAATTCAAGTGCATTTATTCAATGGGGGAAAAAAAAATCACACATTAATAAATAATTCTTTTACATCAAATCATGTGTGTCACAATTATTGGCACCACTAATGTTAATACATTGTACAACCCCCTATTTACCAACAAAACAGCACCTAATCTTCTCCTATAATACATTTTTCTACAATTTTCAGTGTGAGAGCATGCTTCTGCAATAAAAACTAAATTTATTTTAAGGTTTTCAACACATCTTAACCAGGGACGCCAATAATTTTGGAGGGCGCTGTAAGTTTTTTGGAAAGTATAATGCCTGGCTAAAATATTGAGCTTTTGGGGTTCATTTTGATTTTACAATTTTCTTTATCTAACGTGAGACAAAAATCTACAGTATGCAAAAATCCATTCTAATAAACCTCCTTCCATTTACCACAATATAAAACTTTGTCATTAGTGTGGTATCAGTGTGGAGAACAACTGTCTTCCTGATAAGGTCACACTTGTTTTTCGTCTCCCGTCCTGCAGCTGTGCCTGTTGAACACAGGGTGGAAGCAAAGCCCAGGCTGTGCTCTGCTGGTTTTGCTGCATGTATGTATATAAAATCATCTTTTACTGAAGAGGGGAAGACAGGCTTTTTCATATGTTTGTGCGCGAGTGTGAATGTGGGGTCGGTCCTGGTGAATTTCTCGTGAGGAACAGAGGGATCAGCCAACACACACACACACACACACACACACACACACACACACACACACACACACACACACACACACACACACACACACACACACACACACACACACACACACACACACACTCACATACACTACCCATGAGATTACATTCAGTTATCACTTTGTTTCTTTTTTAACGTGGCTTTGTGTTTGGTGTGTGTGTGCAGCCCTCTGTTCCGTCTTTCTGTTCACTGACTTTAATTGACCCACCGTCTTGACTGTAATCTTAACTTCTGTCCCTTTTTTTTTCTTTGATTCTTTTTTTCATTGCCTCTTGGGACTGCTAATAAAATGATTGTTAAAAGTGAAACTCATCTTTGTGATTCTCCCGTTCATGACTTCACTCAAGATTTTTTTTTATTACAAATGTGATTTAATAATAATAATACCAAAACACAGTCTGTTCATATTGCTGCACACGTCATGTCTAGAGCTGTTCATGTTTTTTTTAAACATTACAAAACATTATTTCACTCCCTCTTACTAGTAGCCATGCTGATGGATTCGCCTTCATATGTTAAGACTTTAAAATACAGTCTGCTCTCAGTTTCTACCAACCAAATACAAGCTGAGAACTGCAGTCCAATGCAGTGAAAAGTGCACGTAAATGATGCCTATAAAAAGTATTCAACCCCCACGGAAGCTTCCCTGCTTACAGCTTTTCAAAACTGAATCACAATCAAGTTCATTTGGCTTTTTTTTTCTTTACCCCTCCTGTTGTCTTCATTTACAGGCACCAAAAAATATTGTTTCCTTGTCTGAAAAAAATCCAAAATTTCCCCAAATTTCTAAAAAAAAATGTGCAAATTCTTCAGGAAGAAAATCCCAATAATTCCATAAAAGTTTTATTTTAAAAAAATCCCCCAAATTTGGCAAGAAATTCTTTTAAATATTCTCAAGAAAAGAGTAAGCCTCTTCCAAAAAAAAAAAAAAATCCTAAAAATATCTAAAGTGATTACATGCATGTCAGTAAAACTTCTAATATTTTCCTTCAGAACATTCACATAAAAATCAACCAAAATCCAGTGAAATCCGCTGGATTTTGGTTGATTTTTATGTGAATGTTCTGAAGAAACATTTTTAACATTTCTTTTTTTCTAACAAAAAATGTTCAAAGATTTCCCAAAAATGTTGAAAATGTGGACATCAGACGTTTCACTGTAAAAATATTTCTTTTTCCACATTGTCAAACATTACACCGGGTCAATTTTGACCTGCAGGACGACACGAGGGTTAAAACAAGCTGCACCAGATCATTTCAGTTTGTGCAGAAGAAGAGTCAAATGACGCCTTCTTTTATGTTAATGCGTACAAAATTTGACGCCTGAAAGCCTGAGTTAACAAAGAAAGTTGCTAACCCCCTTCATGATACCTGTTGTCTCTGACTGGGGCTTTAGTTCCAGTCAAACCGACTTACACAAAGAAAGCCCCACTAGACCATAAACAGGAGCTATAGTCCCCCGACGCAGCAGCCTGGGTTTGATTCCAGTTCATGGCCCTTTGCTGCAGGTCTTCCCTCCATTCTTCTCCCTAATGTTCCTGTACTTTCCCTACTGCTATTGTAAGTGACAGAAAAATATGGAGATAAGTCTTCAGGAACCATTTTAAATCAAGAAAGTTGGAGTTATTCTTTTGTGTCAGCTGGTATTGGAGATGTTTGATGCTGTCCAGAGATGAAGACAACAAAAGAAGTGGAAATTTTAGTTGAAATGTTCGCTGTATCAGAACTTATTCAAAAAAGCTGTATCCGTCTCTGATTCTACACATCAGCTCTTATACAGAAAAACCAAAAAACACCTTGAGAATGTGTGAAAATGGCAACTTTTAAAAATGTTTTCTCAAGTTTTGCTGTTTCCATTTTCTACTGTGACACTTCCAACATTGAAAAAAATGCGTCACAGATGGGATTAATAATTCATATTGTGTTAGAATATGTGAATAATAATGTTAAAATAACACAATATTATGTTAAAAAAGTTGCATATTTGTAAAATACATTATAAAGTTTGTTAATGATAACTGCCACTTGCATGTTGGAAATGAAAGTGTTTTTCTGATTATGATTTGACAGAACATGGTCTGGTGGTAATAAACATTTTATTATTATTAACATGATTTTCTTTTTTATTGTCATTGCAAAGCACCTTGTGATTTTGTAGCTGTGAAACGCTGATTGATATGTTACTATAAATGACAGTATTAGAATATTGTAACTGAAGCATCTTCTTAAATGAACTGAAGTTGTCAAATAAATGTAGTGGAGCAGAAAGTATAATATTTGGACTCTAAAATGTTGTCAAGTGGAAGTTAAAACTAGAGTAAATGTTAAAAACGTAAGTACACATTACTCAGACATGTGTATCTTTGCATAAACACATCAATTTTTCAGCTACAGTTTAAATAGTTAAACCTCCCCTATTCATTTTGCACATCTGTCAGTCACAAAAACAGTGCACCAGTTACTCTCACAAGGGCTTATCTTTATTACAATAGAACATACACATATATATACAGGAGACAACAACGTACAAATGCATGGATGAAGGTAGGGGGTGGTGCGCTTAGAAGCATTTCCTGTGGACAATGGAGGGACCGGCCTCATCGTACTCCTGCTTGCTGATCCACATCTGCTGGAAGGTGGACAGGGAAGCCAGGATGGAGCCACCGATCCAGACAGAGTACTTCCTCTCAGGAGGAGCAATGATCTAGGTAAAGAATAAACAAAATGTAAATTTTACAAAGTGTTCATTTATTTTGTGAATACCTAAAAACCTTTGTAGTTCTGTCACCTTGATCTTCATGGTGCTGGGGGCCAGAGCAGTGATCTCCTTCTGCATACGGTCAGCAATACCAGGGTACATGGTGGTACCACCGGAGAGCACATTGTTGGCGTACAGGTCCTTACGGATGTCAATGTCACACTTCATGATGCTGTTGTAAGCAGTCTCATGGATACCAGCAGACTCCATACCTGGTGGTGAACAAGCAAACATTATTTGAGCTCTGTTACAGAGAAAAAAAAACAGCATGATCCTCTAGTAAACAGACGTAACCAGATCAGGTGGAGGTGCTGAGCTCACCAATGAAAGAGGGCTGGAAGAGGGTCTCTGGGCAACGGAAACGCTCATTACCAATGGTGATGACCTGACCGTCAGGCAACTCATAGCTCTTCTCCAGGGAGGAAGAGGAGGCAGCCGTGGCCATCTCATTCTCAAAGTCCAGAGCCACGTAGCACAGCTTCTCTTTGATGTCGCGCACGATCTCACGCTCAGCTGAGGGGCAGAAAGTTGGAGCATTTAGGAAAAACACATCGTCACCTATAATACACAAATCTAACTGCTTAACCATTATGGCATAGTTGTACCAGTTGTGACAAAGGAGTAGCCACGCTCAGTCAGGATCTTCATCAGGTAGTCGGTCAGGTCACGACCAGCCAGATCCAGACGCATGATGGCGTGTGGCAGAGCATAACCCTCATAGATGGGGACGTTGTGGGTCACACCATCACCAGAGTCCAGCACAATGCCTTTAACAAGCAAACGAGAGCCATAGTTAGCCAGCATGCTTGTGAAGGTGAAGCAGCTTAAAATTAGTCTGTCACCTCCAACTATGTCTCACATCATAAACTATACAATGCTGCTGACATCACTCTGCAGAAGACGGATTAACACCTCGCTCTGACAATGAGACAAGAATCCATGCAGATGACAGAGTATAAATGAGGAACATTCTTTCCCTTACGTGACAGTTTAATACATACTGGAGCTGAATAATTTAAGGTAACTGTATAGCAGATTAATTTGGCTAATGTGAATAAAATTTACTGACCAGTGGTACGACCAGAGGCGTACAGAGACAGCACAGCCTGGATGGCAACATACATGGCAGGAACGTTGAAGGTCTCAAACATAATCTGCAAGAAAAAGCAACCAGAATGAGAAAAAGTTGGCCACAACTGAAGTTTAAATCCAACATAAAACAAATACAATGCACTCCAAATACCTGAGTCATCTTCTCCCTGTTGGCTTTGGGGTTGAGGGGGGCCTCAGTGAGCAGGGTGGGGTGCTCCTCAGGGGCTACACGCAGCTCATTGTAAAAGGTGTGGTGCCAGATCTGACAGAGAAAAAAGAACAGCTGACATCAGGGTCTTTAACAAATGCTGGCTGATAAAACAACAAGAGAGTAAAGCGCAGATTCTAAAAATAAAGCAGCTTTTATGAAGGTGGCTGGCCAAGCTGTAAATTCTTCAGGATGCGGAGGGTCAGCTGTCATGAATGTTGTAAATGAGCATCCCTGTCAACACACACCTTCTCCATATCATCCCAGTTGGTGATGATGCCATGCTCGATGGGGTACTTCAGGGTCAGGATACCCCTCTTGCTCTGGGCCTCGTCTCCTACGTAGCTGTCCTTCTGACCCATACCCACCATCACACCCTGAGGGATTAAACAAGAGAGGAACATAAGACACATGATAAAAATATGAACACTTTTTGTCACTCATACCTAGAATGGAGAGATTTTTTTGAAATTTTGTTGACCGTACCTGGTGGCGGGGCCTTCCAACGATGGAAGGGAAGACAGCACGGGGAGCGTCATCTCCAGCAAATCCAGCCTTGACCAAGCCAGAGCCATTGTCGCACACGAGGGCGGTAGTCTCGTCGTCGTCACACATGATTAGGCTTTACTGGGGTGGTCTAAAACAGAAAGAGAGAAGGTTCAGGCTGGTCACAGCTGATTGAACTGTCAATCTTACAACATGACGCCCTGTTATAGCTCAACAATCACACACTTTATCACCGGAGTGACTGGCGATGTGATGAAATGACTAGATTTGCTATGTCTGGCAAAGTACGTGATAATCATTCAATCAGCAGTATTATTATGTGCATTAGCTCTAATCCACAGTGCACTGAAGATCTGCCAGCGCTGATAACTGGTCTTAAGGTATTATCACTCGCAGACACTGACACAACCAACTTCAACGCGTGCTATCTATAGGGAGCTAATAAGACATACCAATCTGATGCTATTTTGGTCCTAACCTTCTGGTACAACTACTGATACCATATCTCCACAGCCTTGATTGTTCCTGGTACATCTCAGAGCTGCTGAGGTAGCACCAAAAAGGGGTATAACATTGAGAGACCTGTGATCTATTTTAAGCTTTAAGCTCAGCACCCCGACAGTGCTTAACGGGGCGAAACAAGTGACACACAGATCTCCTGCTATTTCAGGTCTGGGAAAAGTGCCAGGAAAGTACCCATCTGTCTGTACACTGTTGTTCTACTAGATGGCTCTCTGCCCCAGCTGCCTGTTAACTTCATTCATTCATTGGTACATCAGTAAATCTGGATAACTTCCTCTCAGATTTTGTGCACTATGCCATGTAATATTTCAACAACACATCTTTAAGCCTTATCTTGGATGTCCCAAAGAAACTTTCCATACTAGTGAGTGTTTATATGACAGTAAAATTTAATCCAGTGAGTGTTTATTTAAACACCGCATGGCAATCAAGACATCATAACCAACATTAGCACTAATTGAAGCTTTAACCATGTTCACACAAGTTCAGCCAGGAGTTACTTTCTGAGAAAACTGAGCTGAAGTTACACCATCTATTCATTCATCTAACAATCATTCCCTCAAAACTACATCTCCTGAAACAGTCAACAGCTAATACAACAAATAGCAAAGACATCCTTCATGATTTGGAGAGACAAGCTTTGAAATATACTCACCAAGGTGCACTGGTATACGGATGCTTCCACTGGGACGAAGCCTCAGGGTGAGGAGATCCCCTTAAATAAGGCCCACACTGGGTCTGGGGACCAGGGGCGGGGCTGAGGGTTCATAGAAGTCCTAATAAGAGCTGACAAAAATCTACAAGCCCCAGGAAAAGTGTGTTTTACATACATGGTTGTGACCTCTTCTGAGATGAGAATGCTTGCCTGACCTACATATTTAATGGAAAGTTTTTGAGGATAAAACATTCAGAAGCTGGTGCAGTGGGTTTTCTGTTGATAGGCTTTTATTAAGTCAAGCATTTGTCTCCTTTATGATCATTTTGAACGTTATGTAACCTCATTAAACAACATGAATGTTATTATTTCAGAAAGAAACACAGAGAACAATCTGAATTTTTAATATTTTGCGTGAACCTTTTCAAATATGTGACTTCCCACCTTAGTGCAATAGTTACACCTCTTAAATAATACGTCAGAATCAAGAAACAGTGTCAATATCATGGTTTGAAGTGTTGTAATTTCTGCTACTCTGATACCTAAAGATGCACTACATCAGGCCAGAACGCATGTGTGAAGTCCGTTAGAGGTATTACTGTTCTCATAACCACCCAGAAGGCCTGCTCTGTTGACCCAGTCAAGGCAGCATCACTGGTGTCTTGTTAAGGAGATGAAAACATTGTATATGTCTGTGAACCCTGGTATGTGCGCTGAGCCTCCTCAACGTGTGGAACAGCTGATGGTAACGCCAGCCAGGCTCTGTGTCTGATCTGGCTGTCTGAGTGGCTTGTCGGTGTCGGTGCCTCGTCCTGATTGGCTCAGCTGTCTCCTTGTAAGGTTATGGTGAGCAGCAGAGACATTAATGAGCAGCCACTGAGGCCCCTGAGCTGTGAGTTTGCAAAGAGAAGCTCCATATCTGTGTCAGCCATGACTTACAGTGCATTTTCATCAATGTACACTGCACCTCATGAGGTAACACTCTCATCGCAATGGAATGATGCAAACTTTTGAGATATTGTTTGTTAGTGCAACATAATTCCCAAAGAAAGTCTCATATGGTCAGATCTCAGAGCTTAGCATTCATGTATTTGCAATGGCAAGTAAATTAGACCTTCATGTAAAGAGGAATGACTCAGATGTCAAAGTGTAGTATATAAGTGAAATTATATCATTGCTAAAGGAATGTCAGAGCATTCTTTCGCTCCACAGTGCTCCAGTAGATAGTAGAGCCTCCTATTTATAGATGTATCTCCATGGATAGGAGCTGGATGCAACTGAAGCATCTCATAGTTATTTGTGGGACAAATAGGACTTTAACAGATTGGATTTTTATTGTTTTGATACTGGAATAAGACAGGTGTGCTTATGATCAGTCTGCCAAGCAACAGTGAGAAGCAACATTCAAACATGAACACTGAGGCATTGAAGAGTATAAAAATCAATTGACGATTGTCCCAGAAACAGTTTGTTCAGTACTATGAGAGAGCTGTGTTCTTGTTTCACACTGGTAAAATGTTGTTAAGGTCTTATACGACACTGCCTATTCATGATTCACTATCTACACAGTGCTGCAAGAATTTCTATGAGTGACACCTTTCTTCATTTTGAACCACCTCTGTGACTTCTGAATTTTGACTTACACAGCTGAACACTGACTAACACATGTGATTTTCATATTTCTTGTGTGATTCTTTTAATTTATAAATTGTCTATGTATTATTTATTCTATCATTTATCACTTTTGACATTCATGCTGATGCAGGATTTGTCTGCCTCATGTTTCAGTTTTCATTGGTAGAAAATGAGTAAGTACTTTACGAAAATACTGTACCATTTTAAGATACCCATACTGAGTGGTGGAATGTAACTAGGCATATATACTCAAATACTAAGTCTGCACTTGATGTACTTTATTTGCCTGTTTTGTACAACTTTGCATTCCTCATCTCACAGTCAAATATTGGCCTGTGAGAGGGGCGTCATTCCAGACGTCATTCCAGACGTCCCTCCCAGCGCTAACGCGTTCCAGTTCTTCCTGGGGGATCCCGAGGCATTCACAGTCCAGACAAGATATATAATCCCTCCTGTTTGGGGTCTACTCCGTGGTCTCTTCCAAGGCAGACATGCTCAAAAAAACCTCTGAAGGAAGTCTCCCAGAAGGCATCCAAATCAGACGTGCAAACCACCTCAAATGGCTCCTTTCAGTGAAAAGGAGCAGTGAATACTCCAAGCTTCCTCTGGATTTCCAAGCTTTTCACCCTGTCTCTCAGGCTGAGTCTCACAGAGTAAACTTGAAGAGTTCATTTGCAAAAACAGATCCTTCCGTTTTGATAAATTTTCAGAAAACTTTTTTTTTATTGTTTACTTGAGATAATATCAATCAAACTGAAGTTGAGTGTATTTGACTCAGTAGAAAATACATGACAAAATGATTCTGCCAATCACTACCCAGAGGTCATGACCAGTGGTGAGTGTTGGAATGTAGATAGACTGGTAAATTGCTTGGGTAAGCAACCCCCCCACCAACCTGGAAGGAGCATTCCACTGGTTTCCAGCAGAGAACCATGGCCTCGGACTGGAAGGTGCTGACTTGCATCCCAGTCACTTTACAGTCGGCTGCAAACTGCTCCAGTGTATGCTAATAGTCATGGTCTGATGAAGCCAACAGTACCACGTCATCTGCAAAAAGCAGAAATGTGATTATGAGGTCCCCAAATCAGACACTCTCCTCCAGGCATGGAATGGCTGATCGGGAGGACCGGGACAATTCCTGGCGGGCTGGTCTGATGTTTGGGCCATGAGGGAACACCGGCCCTCATGGCACTAGGTTGATCATTATGTCCCAGGTCCGCCTCCACCTCCACTGGCAGCTCTTCTCTTTTTTCTGCTTTTTCTTTCTTTTCTTTTTGCAGACGCACCGCAACATAACACATCTGTGCAAACGGTCAGTGGTGTTTGAAAGATGGAAACAGAAAGAGCAAAGGTGGCACGGAGAAGACAAGAATTAAAAAGAAGAAAACTCTGGAAACAGACGCAGCCAGATGTGCTGAAATCAGAAATTTATTCACTAAAACAAGCTCGCGGTTTGAAACGAGGACCATGAAACGGTTATGGCAAGATGTAGAACTTTGCAAACCACCATTCAGGTTAATTAATTATCAAGTCAATGAATTGTGGCATCTAACATAACGTTACATAATTTAAATGATAGTATGATGCTGGGAAACTTTGTCTTGTGAACACTAATTTGCTTGATATTTGATACTGTGATGTTGTAAAGAATAGTGTTGGAGATTTGCTCTTTAATTCATGTTCTCATATTTGTGAAATGTAACTTGTGATGGAACTGTTTCCTCACAGAAGAAACAGAGATGATAGTGTTATTAGAAAGTGCAACACTATTTTTAATATATTTTGATTTATTCTTTAATTTCACTTTTAAGGTTTGGATATCTGTGAGCACTTATTTGAACAGATTATAGATTCAGCTATTGTTTTAAGAATAATGTTGGAGATGTGCACTCATGTTGAAATAAATCCACATTGTGAGGCAACCCTTACTTGCACTGAATTGGAAAGATTTTAGAAGAATACACTGAATTACAAGACTTTACAGAACAGAGTGCTATTGTAGACTTTACATGTAAGGTTATAATTACAAGATTTTAATAATAATAGGACCAGTCTGAGGCATGAAACTCCAGAGCTGAAAATGAGTTCCACTTCGACCCTGCTCTCCTCACATCAGCAACGTCTCAATATCCTGTCCATGAACACCACAAACAGGACTGGAGACAAGGAGCGGCCCTGGCGATGTCCATCAGCCACTGGAAATGTGTCTGACTTGCTAAGAAAACAAACACAGCTCTATGTTTGGTTGTATAGGGACTGAATGGCTTGTAATAGTGAGCGCAGCACATGATATTCCAGCCGGGGCCCTGTGAGTATCCCTACACCTCTCATTCTGGGCAACTCTGGAAAAGAAAAGAGTCAAACCCCTTTCACAAGTTTGATTCCAGAATCCTTGCTGTGCATGGAGGTGAACCCGCTGTATATAGCCTGTACCACTCTACCTCCCACATCAAATCAATTTCCTTCCCCACCAGTGAAATGACATTTCATGTCCCCACAACCACCAACAGGGAATGGCATGCCTAGGTGCCCACTCTTGCCTACTGAATGGTGTACATAATACCAGATCTTGATTTTCAGCCCTTTGGCTGGCGACCCCATTTTACTTCTTCAGTACATGACCGATTCAAGCTCCACAGGGCCCCAAGGCTCAGCCACCAGACACATCCTGGCAAGCTTTCCTCCCCATGCCTGGCTTCAGGAGTGGGCCTTGTTTTCCTAGTCTAGGCGAGATGGCAGCTTTCCTTGTTTCAGATTTCATCAAGTTTGTTTGATCTGTGATCCTGAGAGCTATGTTCCTGTCTACTGAATACCGTGTACCTCTAAAGTCTGGTGATTGTAATTTTTCTGATAAACTGAAAGTATTCTAAAGTTTAGATGTAGAAAAAATGTCATATTGGTGTAATTACTCTAATATTAAGGGATTATTCTGTCTAAATTATTTTGATATTAACATTTAAATTTACAGTATGAAATTGGTCATGTATCAGCAAAAACATACCTGTAAGTCTACAGAAACAAGATGTCAAAAGTATTGGATATGTATATAAAATGTCTGTCTATTAAATAATGGTAATTTCATTGCATGTTGGAAAATACTGTAATTTACAGTAACTATGCCTCCTCCTGACAGGTGTGGTCAAAGGCATTATATAATCTCATTTCTTCAGCATATTTTTGGACAAATATGCTGAGGTTAATTGATGACTCTAAATTGCCCATAGGTGTGAATGCGAGTGTGATTGTTCGTCTGTATATGTAGCCCTGTGACAGACTGGTGACCTGTCCAGGGTGTCCCCTGCCTTCGCCCGAGTCAGCTGGGATAGGCTCCAGCACCCCCCGCGACCCTAGTGAGGATAAAGCGGTGTATAGAGGATGGATGGATGGATATTTTTGGACTGTGGGAGGAAGCCGGAGCACCCGGAGAAAACCCATGCATTCACAGGGAGAACATGCAAACTCCATGCAGAAAGATCCCGGGAAAGCCAGGATGCGAACCAGGGATCTTCTCACTGCAAGGCGAAAGTGCTAACCACTACGTCATTGTGCAGCCATAATCGCAACCAATAAACAGAAAATACCAAAGACTAGTGAATAATATGTAAGTGGAAGACACATCACTTACATTACAACTACATGCAATTAGCTCCTGCATAAATCCAGTGGTTTCCCAGGTGCAGAAATGGGCAAATATTTTTCATATATTAAGTGTTATATGGAAAATTCTTCTTGTGATGATCATAGTTTGGGAAATGTCAATAATTAGCACTAACATTGATTCTGATTGATGTTTTTCACAGGCTGGGATATGTCAGTGTTTATCATCGGGATTGATTTTGATGCATTGCTATTTTTTGAGCAGTATAAAATTACAGATTCTGATATGCTAACTGAGAGTGTCACAGCTCCCTTCTCCTCTGCCCTGTCTGTCCTGCCTGCCTGCCTGTCTCCCATCCGCTCCTCTGCCCTGTCTGTCCTGCCTGCCTGTCTCCCATCCGCTCCTCTGCCCTGTCTGTCCTGCCTGCCTGTCTCCCATCCGCTCCTCTGCCCTGTCTGTCCTGCCTGCCTGTCTCCCATCCGCTCCTCTGCCCTGTCTGTCCTGCCTGCCTGTCTCCCATCCGCTCCTCTGCCCTGTCTGTCCTGCCTGTCTCCCATCCGCTCCTCTGCCCTGTCTGTCCTGCCTGCCTGTCTCCCATCCGCTCCTCTGCCCTGTCTGTCCTGCCTGTCTCCCATCCGCTCCTCTGCCCTGTCTGTCCTGCCTGTCTCCCATCCGCTCCTCTGCCCTGTCTGTCTTGCTGTCTCCCATCCGCTCCTCTGCCTTGTCTCTCCCTCTGCAGCTCGGTGCCTGAGTAGAGTCTTGCTTCTCAGCTGACTCCACTCAGGCAAAAAACCACCTCTACGGCTCCCGGACAGCTGACAATCATCTACCTGATTACATACATCTGCAATAAGTACCAGCTCATCCTTCCACTCTCTGCCAGATTGTTAAACAAGAACCATGCAGTTCAGTTTTGCTCTCTAGCCTCTCACTAGATCCGTTTTGAGTTCCTGCCTTGTTTTTACTTTGTTTTTTCCTTCTGCCTCTGCCAGATTCAGCTGTCCGGAATCCCTGCTGTCCTCCTTCCCCTCCGACTCTCCCCAACCCAAGTCATCACCGGTTTTTCTCCTGCCTGGACCCCCATTCCTGCCTAGACCCCTACTCCTGCCTGGACCCTTTCTGCCCCTGCCTGGACCCCCCGTTCCTGGACAAAACCCCCCACTTCACCAGCCTCTCCCCACTCTTGCAATAAATCACTCTAAATCTCCTCTGGTCTTGGTAGTGTGGCTCTCTGCTCGGGCCCAGCCCTCCCTAGTTCGTGACAGAGAGTCTCTGTAAAATGTCCATGGTTGTTCAATTGTCCGATCAAGGCTTTTATCCTCTGATTGGCCTGTTGCCTTAAATTACTCTAGTAAAAGCACAAGTTCCCTTTGTAAAAGGACAAGATTAGGAACAGTTCATCCTCAGTCATCTGCTCAGCAGGCTGCATGATTTGCTCCAGAGCTTTCTGAGCTGTGAATTTTAGATTCATCTTTCCAGGTGTGATACGAAAGACCAGCTTCCTCAAAGCTATACATATTTATAGTTCTGGTTGCAATACGACCTGTAGAAAATTACTGATGGTCTAAAATTAGCTAAACCAGCTAAATCTAGACTATTGGCTTTCACATGAGTGCACATTTGAGGTGTTGCATGGTTGTATTACTTGAAGAGATGTAAGTGTGACAGCCTACTGTAACAGACATCCAGAAATCTACTGCACCTTTGAGGTATCATATGTTCTGTTGAGTCTGAAGGCCTGTTTGTGTATGTGAGTAAGAGAGAGGTGGAATTATAGATCTGCAGTACATTATATCTTCTGTATTTCAAAATGTACACTGACATGTTCATGTGCACACACATGGGTTTTCTGTCAAATTCAGATATTAGAGAGATTTAGATGAAATGTTCTTGTAACTTGATGTGAAATGATCAATATATGTGTTATAACATATTTTGGGTGACTTGTGCATTTGTCAAATTGTGTTTAACACTACAGTGTTGATTATGCTGTGAATTTTCACAGGTAATTTTAATATTAAAAATTATACTCCTCAAGGATTATATAAAGGTCAACTTGACCTGACTGTATGATTTACAACTAAGGTTACAATCCAACCAAAACATGTTTAAAAACTAAAAAGTCAGAAGTCTCCCTGGATTCCTTATAAGCAAGCTTTATTTTCATTGGTTTCATTTTTAATTTATCTTTTATTTTTCAAACATTTTGATATATTTTGAAAGTAATGGCAGAAAAACTCCAAATCAGTGAGGATAATTGGGTGGACTCCAAACTTGATAGAAAACATAATAGTAATAATAATAATAATAATAATAATAATAATGATAATAATAATAATAATGATAACAATAATTCCTGTTGTTATGATTGTTATTAATAATGTTATTATTATCAACGTATTCATTTTTGTTAATGTTTTATTTATTATTTTTGTTGTTGTTGTTGTTATTATTGCAACACAGTGGCACTAGTAAGAGACCTTAAGAACAAAAAGGCAATGCAATTAAAGTTAATCTTTTTCTTAAAAAAATAAATAAAAATGAATAAAACATACGGACCAGTATTTTATGCTGAGTCATGTATTATTTAAAATTTAATTTGTTTTCATGTTTTTATATACCCCCCTGGTATGGACATGATGGTAAATTATAAGTGTTAAAATAAAAAAAAAAACTGCAAATGTATTAAAATAAAAACACCCTCTTCGCTGTAGTATTTTTCTCCCCTCTAGTGACCATTTTGGAGAACGCACGGTGATGACGTTTCATCTGCGACGCACATCCTGTAACAGTCATGCGCCAACTGCAGCGTTGTTGTGGCAGGCTGTCCACTGTGTGGCAAGTTGGTGAATACTGAGTTAGTTTCTGACAGCGAGCTGCATTTCTGGAGAAGTTTGAGCTTCCACAGAGTGAGAGGAGCGGCGTCCTGCTTGCTGTCTGACGGCTGTGGGAGACACAGGACCAGGAGGACTGCCATGTAGCTGAGCAGAAGAATGAGCAGTCAGCACACTCCAACAGACTGGACAGACGACTACACGGTGCAGCAGGAAAATGAACTAGAAGCCCTCGCGTCTATCTTTGGAGATGACTTCCAAGATCTGCGGAACAAGGATCCGTGGAAGGTAGCTAAACATGTTAGCAGAGAGCATCTCCTCCAGTGAGCTAATAAGGTGGCTAAAAGTTGACACGTCTCCGTATGTTAGCTGTAGTAAACTGCACCACTGAGCCCATTTTGACTTGGTTTCCAGGTTAAAAGGCCTCCAGAGGTGCATCTCTGCCTGCGACCCAACGGGCTCAACAATGGACAGGAATGCTACGTGACTGTAGACCTGCAGGTCAAATGTTTCCCCACATACCCGGACGTGTGAGTGCTGACCCCTGACCTTTTACACTGCCACCGTTACTGCCTCTGGCATCCATGCACATAATGAACAACTGCTCCAGCAAGTTACTGAATGTCTGTAATAAATTAATCTCCAAATACCGTTCAAATATCAGAAAAGAGTCCATATTCAGAAATTAAAAATTGAAGACAGGGACAGGACCGAGGGGTGTCCAGAGTCTGTCCACCCCTCACAGCCAGTAATAAAACTTGTTAGATGTCTATACACATAATAATAACAGTGGAGTTACGTCCAGTAACTATTATTTTTCTGCAAGAATTTTTTCACAGAACCATTTTTTGGCAGTCATTGTTTTCAAACAGATGCATTTTAACAGCACAGCATCCCCGATTCCACCACAAAATTGTGTTTCATATTATTACCATTGTAGAGATAACATAAAAATGTTTTTTACATGTAAATAAGGAATCCTTTTGCACATGTTTGTAGTTTACATGTGTATGATTTAGAATACAATAACATTTATTAGTCCCACAAGGGGAAATTTGCAATGTCACAGTAAGAAAAATCAAGAAAACACAACTGTAAATTAAAGACATAAGATATATAGAATATAAATAAGAAAACCTGAAGAACAAAAGGATATTAACAACACAAGTTTAAAATGTATATACAAATGAATTACAGCTGGGTTTATTGCACAACATGACAACTGTCATTAAGTGAGTGTTTGTGACAGCGAACTGTCATGTACAATTAATTTTAGGTTGAGCTGTGGACCTGTTTGAAGTTCTTGTAAATGCAATATTGACCCTGAACCTGCAGTCAAAACATGAAAAATGGTAAACAAAACGATGCATAGACGTAGTGTAATATCTCAGTCAGGTGGGGGAGTCCTGATCCAAACAAAGACACTGATATGTACTTATCATATGTAACTAAATTAGTAAGTAGGTAAATCGTAATTATCTTATGAGTTTTATCAACAATTCATATACATAACTGCCATTTTTTTAATCAGTTGGATGTTACATAAAAACCTGTTATGTGCTACTTCGTGCTTCTACGTGGCAGTCTTGCCTGCATAAACAAAAGATAAGACTGAGTGACAAAAAAATTACTTTTTAGCCTACAGTGATTAGTTTTAATTAAAAACAAGCAAAATGACTTAACCCAATAAATCAAACAAACAAACAAAAAACACTATATTGTTCTACCCTGGTGTAAGTAATAGTCTCAATTTGGTCACACTTGTAGACATTGCCTGACTACCTAAGCAGCTACAAAATGTTACAAAACTGTTATATTGGTATTTTTACTTATTCTGTTGTGCTCTGATTTTTTTCTTGCAACTAAAAAATAAAACAGCAACTCAGAAATGTTAAAATGCAAGGCACATGTTAGCAGCATTGTCATTAACATGTTTTCATGCACATTTACAGTTTCACACTCAAGTTCTGACACAAAACATATTGCCACCACTCCTTTCCTGTGTGAAACCAAGTTGTCTTGTGATACTAGTGAGATTTCAGCATATTATGATAAGGTTAATCTCATCTATAAATCCAAATTCAACCTGTTCGAGAGGAAAAACTGCTCAAGGAAAGAAAGAGTGCTGAAGCCTAGATATCATCTCATCGTGATCATTTACTGACATATTATGTCACCAACAGTCCTCCGGAGCTGGAGCTGAAGAATGCCAAAGGCCTGTCCAACGAAAACCTCCAAAACCTCCAGAGTGAACTTACCAAGCTGGCAGCGGGGCGATGTGGGGAGGTGAGGAAGCACGGACACACACGAGAACATAAAATCACCCCCAGATTCCAGCTAGCTTAAATTTCCCTCGAGATTAATAGAGTATCTATCCATCTAACCTATTTGCCTGTCTGCTTAGGTGATGATTTATGAGCTAGCAGATCACATCCAGGGCTTCCTGAGCGAGCACAACAAGCCTCCGTCTCGTTCCTTCCATGAGGAGATGATGAAGAACCAGCGCAAGCAGCAGGAGAAACGAGCCCTGGAGGAGCAGCAGAGGATGGACCAGCGGCGCAAGCAAGAGGAGGAGATGGTGAGGAAGGGGCACAAAAAATAGAACATTCTTGCTGAATTAGCTTTGTCTGGTATTGTGGTGTATTGTAATTTCAAGTGATTGATCAGACTCATTCACAAAGGCTAAATAATCTTGATTTTCCTTTTGTTCAATACACACAAAGTCGAGAACACTGTCAGTTGGCCGAGACAATTTACCAGAAATACTGCATATTATGGTTACACACCATGTAATGATTTTTTTGGGCTAAATATTGGTCATTTATAGGTAGACTGCTTTACCTGAAAGACCTCTGTATTTTTTTTTTTTTAAATTCTGAGGATATGACAACTCACATACCCTGCTGCTTAAATAATTGATAGAAGCTTTAGTTTGCAGGATTTTACTGTGGTGTTTTTCACTCTTGTAGGAAAAAGAGATCATGGCTGTAATGCAAAAAAGAGAGGAAGAAAGACGAGAGGAAAAGAGAAGAAAGGAAATGGCCAAACAGGTATTTGTGCTGTAGTTTTGCAACCGATCACTGCAGAAAACATGCACAGTTTATATTTTATATGTGCATCTACATAGGAACCTAAATAGTCATGTAATTAACTTTTTTAATGTCTCTATGTTCACAGGAGCTACGTGAGAGCATGGAACAGTCGGTCTCTGTGTTGGGGAAGAGCCCACCTAGCCCTGGTGAAGCAACTCCTGAACTGATTGAAGCTAGGAAAGCAGCGGGTAACCGCCGCCGGACTACCTCCAACACACGTCACAGGTACACAGCATACTTACACCATATGAACAAATACTGTAACACACTTCACACGAGTTAGAAATGTAGTAATAATGCTTAAATGGATCTCTTTTGTCAGGCGTGACACAATTAATGAAGACAACCATCGGTCACAGGAGCCTCTTCACTTCAACAGCAGCACTTTTGGAGAACTTCTTGTCTACAGAGGGAAGAATTTAGGTGATGACTATGAAACAGTGCTGCTCATCTGGTGCCATGCTGCTTAATCCGCCTTGATAAGCCTTTTGTACATTTGTGTTTTCGGACAGGCGGAAGCGAACGACTGAACCGTAATGTTTATTATGGATTTGAGGCAATCTCTGGAGAGTTTGCTGTGATCTATGAGTGGTCGCTGCGCTGGAACAAGAAGATGGGCAAGTTCTTCACCACCCAGGAGAAAGGAAAGATTGAGAACTGTAAAAAACAGGCAAGTAGAAAAGGGGCAGTTAGAATTAAGAGGTGAAATTATGTGTTTGTAATCGTAGAAGCAGGGAAATCTGCTTTTAATGCCTCTAAAATTCTGTGCAGATCAACGGGGCAGAGAATGAGTTCAACTCCCTCCTGCGGCTGGATCATCCAAACTTGGTGCGTTACATGGCGCTGAGCTCCACAGAGAAGGAGGACTGCCTGGTGGTCAACCTGCTTGTGGAGCATGTGGCTGGGATCAACTTGAACCAAAGCCTGAACACCCACACCCCAGTCCCTCTGGATAAACTCTGCCATTACACGGCCCAGCTGCTGGCCGCCCTCGACTATCTTCACTCCAACTCTGTGGTGCACAAACAGCTGGGGCCGTCCAGCGTTCTGGTGGACTCTGAGGGCCACATTCGATTGACTGATTACAGCTTATCAAAGCGATTTGCAGATATCTGCAAAGAAGACATTTTCGAGCAGGCCCATGTGCGTTTCTCTGAGGATACGGCAATGCCGACCAAAACAGGCAAAAAGGGGATGTGTGGAACCTGGGGCTGATGCTGCTGGCTCTGAGCCAGGGGAAAGAAGCAAAGGAGTATCCAGTGACGGTGCCAGCCAACCTGCCTGCTGACTTTCAGGATTTCCTTCACAAGTATGTATAGTTACAAGCCTTGCCAGGTTCTTAGACCAGTGACTTAGCTTGTTTGCTGAAGGAGGAGAAGAGGAAGCACTCCTGCACACTGTCCTTTTATTTGCAGTAAACTTTACTAGAAGTACTGTGTTTTGGTTCTGAGACAGTCATCAGATAAAAAAATAACATCTAAGGTACCAAATGTGTACTGTAATTGTATTTTTCTTAAAAGTTACTGGAAGGTAGAGGACAGTGTGGGGAAGTTGTCATCACCTATGTGTATTTTCTCCTATGTACCTGCCTACTGCAGGTGTGCATAAGCCTTTACAGTCAGGCCCATTTACTATAATAAACAGAGCTTACAAGGTGCTTTATGGACAAGGCAAAAAAGAAAAGTAGGATACTCAGGAATGACACTGAACAACAGAAGACTGATCAGTCCAATCATCCATCCTTCCATCCATTATCTATACAATGCTTAATCCTCATTAAGGTCATGGAGGTGCTGGAGCCTATCCCAGCAGACTTACGGTGAAGGCAGGGAACACCCTGGACAGGTCGCCAGTCTATCACAGGGCTATATAGAAAGACAAGCAGTCACACTCCCATTCACAGCTACAGAAAATTTGGAATTATCAATTAATCTGAGCATGTTTTTGGACTGTGGGAGGAAGCCGAGTACCTGAAGAAAACCAGTCCAAACATGTTAAAAGATACTCAGAATGCATCTGTGCAACAACACCAGATAAAATCAAAGTGCCACATCCAAGTCAGGGAAAGAACCAGTGGAATAAATGAAAAATACAAGGTAAAACCATGAACACAGGGCTTGTAGTCATTGTAGTAGTAAATTATGTGCATCTTGGCAACCATTTTCTTCACACTATGCACAGATATGTTCTACTGCTTAACTGTTGTCATGCTAATAATTCAAATGCACAAACTTTGCAAAAACAGTCTCATGATTGTAAGTTAATTACAACAGATGAAATGATCACTAAAATATGGCTACAGCTGAATATTACTTTCATTATTGATTGGTGTGATGAACGGTTTGATCAAGAGAACATCAATAAAAAAAGCAGCCATCATATTATCTCATAATCAAATATGTCATTGTCAAGTGTCTTGTTTTATTCCTTTTTTTGGCTATAATTAAAGACAAATAAGAAAAAAGAACATTTATTTATTTGGAACAATGAGATATTTGGCTTGAAGATTTGCTAAATGATAACTTGATTATCAAAATAGTTACCAATTAATTTTCTTTTGACCAATTCATCGATTCATCTACTAAAATTACTGCAACTTAAATTAGTTTAGTGTCTCTACCAGTTGATTTCCATACTATACAGCTTTATACATCTGTACTTTGGTTCGTTATATTTGTCATAGATTTGCTAAAATATACAAAGACACTGGTTTGCTGCTTTAGTTCATGGTGTTCTGGTGTCTGTCTGCTTGCATTGCAGGCTGTGCAATAAAAACAGTTTTCAGAGTAAGTTGTTTTAAGGTAGCAAGCTAACTTGTTGAGTTCATTTAGTTTATTCAGATCTTTTCTTTCAAGTCATGTTTGTTGTCAGCAGATTTCTAACAGTGCTTATTTACTGGGACAATAGACTGACTATTCTAGCTCAGTGCTAGAGATTACCGTATAATGGAATTGCCAGTTATATTCAGTGTGTCTGTTTGTTATAGGTGTGTTTGCCTGAATGATGCTGAACGTTGGACAACTCAGCAGCTCTTGGAACACTCTTTCCTCAAGCCTCCCTCACCGAAAAACCTGCCGCAGTACCAGGATAACAGCCCAGAAGGTGACATATACATATACATACATATTTTGGACAAAATATTACAACCTCAGACTATAGCCACAATAATTTGTGTTAATTTTAAAGTTTTGATGCGAAAATATTGTCAGTCTAGAAGAGTGTAAAAAAAGAAAACAGAGTGGGAGTCGCCTCATTACAAAGTCATCTGATAGAGACGTGTTGAATCAGAGTTTTCCAACAAGTCAGTTTTGTGTGAAGTAAAACGAAGGTTACACATGTAGCCACGGTTTTATTTCACCCTGGATGACTGCCAGAGGCAGTCATCCAGGGTGAAATAAAACTGTGTTTGCTTGGGGATGGAAGGCCAAAACAAAGAAGAGGCTGTGTTTTAGAAAATACCCTTGTACATGTGGGTGTAGCCTCAGTTAAAAAATTAACAAGTACAATGAAACCACTCAGTTCTGTTAAGTTCTGCTTCTTTTTAAGATTCAATGTGAGCAATCTGGTTGCAACATAACTGCCAGACAGATAAGCATGCCAGAAACAGTGACACTGCAAGTAATGTCATCTCATTTCTGAGGACATAATGGAATTAATTTTTCAATTAATGCATTTATCCTACATTAAATACTTTCAAATCCTCTTTCCAATTTATGTGATGCCTTTGAAGTCCGTTTTAAAAACATGGAAGATTCCTGTATATTGTTTGACTGACAACATTTCAATCTATCTGTTCATGAAAATCAGAAGTAAATATTCAGAGCAGCTCTTGCTGGACTACTTAAAAGACATTAAAACCTGGATGGATCTAAAATTTCTGTGTTAATCAAACTGAGACTGAGGTTGTTTCGTTTGGTTGAGCTGACCTTTTGAATGATCCTGACAGCAGCTGATGTTTTGAAAAAGATCTTGGTAGGATCTTAGTAGACAGACCAGCTCCGTCTTTTTCCCATTAAGACTTTCAGCCCAGTTGCAGACCTATCTCTGTCCCAAAGACTCTGAAAATGTTTTATTACCATACCGCTATCACCACCAGACTATTTCTAAACTTTTTATGCTGGACGCTGAGCAGTCATCTCCTCAAGATGTGCATCTGCTTGTTTTCTAACAGGAAAAAGAAAGTGTGATCACACTAACACTAGTATTGGCCTCCCTCCACTGCTGTCTTCCTGTACATTTAAGGATTAAAGGTTTTATTGTTTGTTTTTACTGCGTCATCATATCCCGGCTAGAGCACTGAGGTTCAGCAGCCAGATGCTCTTGGAAAGTTTCCTAGATCCAGACACAAAGATGGAGGTGATGGAGCCTTTGTGCTGGCTGCTCCACATCTCAGAAACAATTAGAACTTCTGTAAGAAATGCTCAGACTTTGGAGAGCTTTACATTGCTGCTGAAGATCTACAGCTTTTACTGGCATTGAGCTTGACTTGATCTTTTATTGTGTTGTAATTATTTTACTTATTTTAGTTTTAGTCAGAGTGTTTTATTATGTTTTTATGCTTTGCTGTTTCAATTGTGCAGCACTGTTTTACCAATATATTACAACTTTGATATTCAAACAATCATTTAAGCCTTGAATGATGGCAAAATATTCTAGTACAACCTACTTGTTATCATTTTGGCATCCTAGAAAGAGTCTAGAAAGGAGTCTGTACATTAGTGGTTGCTGATTGTGGGATGGTTGTGTGTATTTAGGTTGCACTATTATGTTATTTGTCTCCAGTATTCTTAAATCTGACATGGATTTATAGATTTATCATGTTTTCCTTGTATTGTGAATGAGGAAAACATTTGGTATAACAGCAGCACCGAAACTGACTTCTTCAGATTCATCTCTTCTTGACACACAGACCAGAGAAAAGCAGGAGTCACAGTTAAGAATTCATTAACAGCTAAATGTTTGGCCTTGTTGCTTAAGGAAGTACTTTGTTGATTTGTTGTGTTTCAGATCTAGCTGTGGACTTTGCGTCATCAGTAATACCCCGGAGTCACATCCTCAATGCTCCGTTCAGTTCAGGGCAGCAGAGGCAGCTTTCTCGCTACTTCAACGAGTTTGAGGAGCTGCAGCTTTTGGGAAAAGGAGCATTTGGTGCTGTAATTAAGGTTAGCTGCATTTTTTTTTCCCCAAGACAAATTTTGTACAGAGATAACATCACACGGGCAAGTAAGTTTTTGTCTGTTTCCTCCCTTGCACCTTCAGGTTCAGAACAAACTAGACGGTTGCTACTACGCTGTGAAGCGCATCCAGGTCAACCCAGCCAGTAAGCAGTTCAGACGGATCAAAGGCGAGGTGACGCTGCTGTCGCGGCTGAACCATGAGAACATTGTCCGCTATTACAACGCATGGATCGAGCGGCATGAGACGCCCTCCACAGGAGTGCTGAGCAACACAGACAGTTCTGAGCCTCAGAGCACAGCCGACAAACCTCTTCAGTGCAGAGATCCGCCGCAGCACATCAACGAGCTCGGCCTTCCTGACAACGTGGAGGACATCGCGCCGCCTCCGGCCCTGTCGAGCTCCGTGGAGTGGTCCACCTCCATCGAGAGATCATCCAGCGCCAAGTGCAGCGGACACCAGTCGAGTGACGATGAGGACGATGATGAGGACGATGATGACGAAGATGTGTTTGGCGCCTCTTTTTTGTAAGTTGTGTGTTTGGTTTTTTTTAATGGGAAGACTGTACTCCTTCTCAAGCTATTGAAACATCAGTATTTATTTTTTATCCGTCTGTTTTCATTTAGGCCTTCAGATAGCGACTCCAGGAGTGACATCATCTTTGATAATGGCGACGAAAGTATAGATGAGATGTCACAGGTTTGAATGTTTTCACTTCCTCACTTATTCACTTTGTTTATATTTGTCAATGTCAGACACGGTGTAATAAACATCTGATGTTTCTTCCTGCAGGTTGAGCCAAGCAAAAGACCAGTGACTGACACGACAGAGAGCACAGACACCGATCAAAATCTCCTTGTAGCACATTACTTGTACATACAAGTAAGTTTTCAGTGTATGCTCTAATTTTACCACCAAAGATTTCTACTGTACATCTAACACATGCCTTCTTTTCCTGATAGATGGAATACTGTGAAAAGAGCACTTTAAGAGACACAATAGATCACGGCCTGCACCAGGACCAGAATCGGTTATGGAGACTATTCAGAGAGATACTGGATGGCCTTGCTTACATCCATGAGCAGGTAGAGTACTCAACTTCATAAATATTAACTGAAGAACAAAGCCATGCTTTTAGTCACTAATAATGCTCCTTTCTTTTAGGGAATGATTCACAGGGACTTGAAGCCTGTCAACATCTTCCTTGACTCACAGGACCATGTGAAAATCGGAGACTTTGGCCTGGCTACAGACCATCCTGCTAATGTGGTGAGCTTTACTCTGATGTGGTCTGATTCAAACTGTGTAGCTGTTTCTCATCGTTGTTGTGTTTTAATGAATGAAGCTAGTCATGAAGATGTGATAATGTTTTAAAGAGTCTGGTTATATCTCCCAGGCTGCAGGCAAATTGGAGGTGGAGGAGAACGGCTCTGCAGTGATGTTGAAATCAGACCCCACAGGTGCAGAGAATTTGAATATGCAGTATTCACCTAATTTTAAACTTTGATAACTCTGGAAGCTAATATTCTTGCCCTTACTTGATGCTATGAGTCGCTTTTGCTTGTGTCTTCAGGTAACATGACAGGCATGGTTGGCACTGCCCTGTATGTCAGTCCAGAGGTTCAAGGAAATACTAAAGCCACCTACAACCAAGTAAGAATTTAAAATGAACATATCTGGCTAAATAGAGTACAGTTTGGCCTTGCTGTCTCTGAATTACTTTTTTTGTCTTTGTTATGTAACATCACACTGGGTTTTGTTCTGTCCACAGAAAGTTGACCTGTTCAGCCTGGGTATCATCCTCTTTGAGATGTCCTACCGGCCGATGACCACTGGGGCTGAACGCATCACTGTCCTGAGCCAGCTACGCGTGGTACGTCCGTGTTGGGGACTGGAAGCAATCAGTAGGAGTAATTTAAGCTGGTTTTTGAACCTGACTTTTTAGTTACCTCTTCTCTTTATACGCTGCAGGAGCCCATGTGCTTCCCTGAGGACTTCACTGCGTGCGAGCAAGGAACACAGGTGAGGACAACCGGAGCACAGCGTTTGACATCAGTCCATTTCCTCTTTGTTCTACAGTCACAGTCTGACAATCATATACTGTACCACTGTGTGTGTGTTCTTTATCAGAGGAAAGTGATAGAGTGGCTCCTGAAACATGATCCAGCCCTTCGACCCACAGCACAGGAGCTGCTAAAGAGCGAACTGCTGCCACCTCCTCAGATGGAGGAGTCGGAGCTGCACGAAGTCCTGCAGCACACCATGGCCAATGTCAACGGCAAAGCCTACCGCACCATGGTGGGCCAGCTGTTCGCCCAGAACACCTCACCTGTCATGGACTTCACCTACGATATAGACATGCACAAGGTGAATCATGCTCTTCATAGTGGATCGTGGCCATGTTCTACCTCTTCTGTGGGAGACAAAAATGAGACAATTTGCATGTTTAACATAAAACCAGAAGCAAAAGTTAAGCATGTGATCTATAAAAATACAAAGACACACTAAGTTTAAATAAGTGTTTACTTTTGAGACAGGGGGAATGTTTTTATAAGCAGATCTTTTATTTCTTTTTCTGGTGAGAAAATTGCTAAAGACTTTTATTTTGAATATATAACAAGTTGAAGCGTGATGTCATGGCAGAAAGGCTGTTGTGTGTTCTTCTTGACAAGCATTGGACACAGTGCATAAAGCATAAAAAGAAAATCAGCTTATTCCCCTCTCGACCTGTAGATGTCACTGCAGACACACAAATGACTGCACCGCTCTTTCTTCCACACTGCCTCAGTCATCTAGTCTGTATGACAGACTAGCAGAAGGCCTGTAAGTGCTTAAACAGTGTCTCCTGATCCCTAACAGAGGCTGTTTGTTTGCTCTCCCTCCAGGGCAGCTTCAGCTTCAACGGCGCCAAATTGCAGCAGCATGTGTACGAAACAATCACCAGGATCTTCAAGAAACACGGTGAGTACACTGCACTTGCTTGGTGTGTGCGTGTGAGCATAAGCGTTTGTTGACTCTCCACTGCCAACCATTTGGACTCCTGACCCGCTGTGAGCCAGTTTTAGGGACCCCGACATCTGCTGCAGTGCGAGGCAGCTAAACAATACGTGCACTGTTGGACAGCACAGATTCTGTGCAGGTGTTAGTGTTGTTTCTGTGCACATTGCTGATGATGTCCAGCTGTCCGTGTTTGTTTATTCTCAGTTTGTATCTGCTCACATGCATCAGTCCTCGTAGGGTTAGGGTCATGTTATCGTAGGCAGATGTAGCAGTAATATATGATGTTTGTCTCCAGGTGCGGTGCGTCTCCAGACCCCGCTGCTTCTCCCCAGAAACAGGAAGCTGTATGATGGCAGCGAGCTGGCCTGCTTCATGGACCACAGCGGAATGCTGGTTACACTGCCCTATGACCTCCGCGTGCGTTAACACACACACACACACACACACACACACACAGCGAGGTGTGCATGTCCACACTTATACAGAAACACTAATTATACAACTATTTGCATCAGCACATGCAAAAACACACAGTGTGAGGCTGCAATCAACAGCCGCCTTAAGATCCTGCTACCTCAGGAAACCCTGAGGACTAAATGGTTGTTTCCACACTGTGATTGATTACAGCCTGGTATGCTCTGACTTCACTATCATTATGCACATGCACCCAATGTCTCAACTCTGTTTTCACTTTAGATGGCGTTTTCAAGATATGTTGCCCGAAATAACATCATGCACCTGAAGAGGTAAAGAAGATATCGATAAGTGACTATTTAACATGTTTATGTCAACAAGGTTAAGTAAAGGATAACTTGGATGTTACTAATTTAATAGTAACTTATGCCATTTTTTTCATAAAGCAATGTTGCTTTTAGGCTAAGTTATGTTTAAGGTTAAGTAATGTTAACACTCTAAACCCCAAAACCTGAATTTGAGTTTAAAAAGTATGTGATCTTTAAAAAAAAAAAAGTCACCCAAATTCTAACATATATCAGAGCCAGAAAATTGCAAAAACAGAAAGAAAAAACTCATTTTCTAATGGTCCTCGAAGTACTCATCTGTGATGTACCTTTCCATTGTGAAAGATAGCTAAAGCTAAGCTTAAAACTGTGATATTTCATCAAAATAATTTAAATCCACATGACTCATTTGAAAATTTGCCAAAAAGAACCAGTTTATGTAACCAGATCCTGTATAACACAAAAAAGGCTGCGCTCCTCAGTGCAACCATGAGGCCGTTAATGATGGAAAAGATTCAGGGACTTCTCAGCTGAACTGGGCTGAACTGCAGGCTGTGTTTACACAGAGCAGATAGGACACGTGCATGGAAACAAATTAAAAATGTAAGGAATAAATATATCTATAGTATATATCGTCACCATTTTTTATGTTGGTACCACTTGTGGAAATTCAACTTTTGTGTGTTTTTTTTAATGATTTATTGCATTTTAATTCTGCCATCCTGCCACAAACGGTGTGTTTCAATTCTCTCTACTTATATGGTTCGTGTCCATGTCAAACTACAACTTTATGTTGCTGTGAAAAATGAGCTCACAGTGAATAAAAATGTGACAGGAGCAGGAAATCTCTGGAGTTTACAGGGTTAAGTCAATTCTCCACCAACTAAAGTTCATCTGGCCGACAGTATCAGCAGCACGGCTGATGCACTGTGTTGGCCAGATTAGCATTGGCGTTACCTCAGTAAACCTCTGAAGTAAATTCACTAAAGTTGTGTGAGCCTGTATTGACTCACATGCATATCAGGATCATGACAGTATACAACAGCAGAAGGGATGCATTTTCTGTCTCTGAAAAGAAACCGGACATTCGCGTTGAGAATAAACACAGTTTGCGTGTTTCTCTTTGTCTTTTTGAAGGTATAGCATTGAGCGTGTGTTCCGCCCCAGGAAGCTGGATCGCGCTCACCCGAGGGAGCTTCTGGAGTGTGCCTTTGACATCATCACACCTGTCACCAACAGCCTCCTCCCTGATGCAGAGACCATTTACACCATCTCTGAAATAGTCCAGGAGTTCCCTGCACTTCAGGTTGCTCACACACGAAGTGCTTGTATTTTAAATGATCTATTAAGCTGACAGTTTGTGCTGTGTCTCCTCATGGTGATTCTCATTCAGACTGGACAGTTTGTTCACGGGCTAGATGCATCATTCTTCTTTATTTTCCTGTGAATGCCATCTGCTCCACTTTAACCTTTTGCTGTTATTTCCCCTTTACTTCCCACTCACATTCCTAGCATGCCAAAGTATGTGTAAGCCTGACAGATTTACACTGTATTTATTGTTTACATAGTAAATCTGTTACGTGCAGCTCTGCCCGCTTCCTTCCCTCCCTCCCAGCACAGTCCTTTTCCTGTCCACATTCATTCCAATGCCGCGTCAGTCTCCAGTCGCGGCACTCTTTGCATACTTCATGGACCCAGTAACCTTGAGACTGGCCTCTAGTTCATCCCTCATAGATCCTGTTTCTCATGCTCCCCACCACCTAGCTCTTTGTGTGAAATCTTTTAAGAATATGCGAGACAGACAGAATGAAAGGGCAGCCGGACACAACACTCATTATTCACTGAGGTGCTCATTGTACAGTGCTACTCTTGGTATAATGGCAGCTGAGAGGGTTAAAGGTGTGTTTGTGACTCCAGGAAAGGAACTATAACATCTACCTAAACCACACCAGCTTGTTGAAGGCCATCCTGCTCCACAGCGGGGTCCCGGAGGACAAACTGAGCCAGGCTTCCAACATACTGTGTGACGCCATGGTCAGTGCAGGTCGAATCCTACACATGCGAGCCACATTGCATGTGTGAACATATGCAGTAGTGTTCTTGGCAAATACAGCAGTGGTATCACTTTTATTGCCCCCCCCCCCCTTCTGTATCTGCTCCAGAGCGAAAAGCTGACCAAACGTGAGGTGGAAGCGAAGTTCTGCAACTTTTCACTGTCAACCAACAGTGTAAGAGTCAACCCTTCTGTAAAAACATACAGTGCTGCAGCAGATCAATTAGACTCATTCATAAACATCGAAATCTCCCCTGTTCTCTTGATTTCAGTTGCAGACGCTGTACAAGTACATAGAACAGAAGGGAAATCTGCAGGACCTGGCGCCAGTGCTGACATCACTCACCAAACAGAAAACGGCCGTTACACAGCTGGCCAAGCAGGGTCTCAAGGACCTGGAGGAGCTCACGGTGCTTCTGCACAGACTCGGAGTTAAACTGAGGGTGATTGAGATTCTGTGTAAATGAAAAGTTTTTAGACAAGAGCCGCTGCATGTGTTTTCTCTCTGTTTAATGCAGATTTGTCGGTTTCATAGGTGGTGGTCAACTTGGGCTTAGTGTACAAGGTGCAGCACCACTCCGGAGTCATCTTCCAGTTTGTGGCTTTTGTCAGGAAGCGCAAGCGGACTGTACCAGATATATTTGCAGCTGGAGGACGCTATGATCACCTGGTAAGCTTTACACATTCCACATATTAAAACCTATAAATATATGGACATGAATTCACAGCTAAAACCTGGAGGTATTATTTGAAAAATGTTCTCTAAAGTTTTCCCTCCACATATGCATTCATGTGAACCACATTTTTTTCCATCTCACATACAGCTCTCCTGTCTGCATTTCATTAATTCCACATGGAGCAGTGTCGGTGATACAGCCTGATGTCTTAAAGCGGGTTTGCTTTCTATTTTAGATCCTTGAATTTCGAGGGCCAGCTTCCACGCTGCCTGTTCCCAATGCGGTGGGAGCCAGTATTGCCCTGGACAAAGTCTGTGTAGCTATGGCCAGCATGGAGGAGCCGGTGAGACAGACAGACACAGACACAGGGATTTGACATTCCTAATTATTGTAATGAAGGAGCAGCAGGCAGAGTTTCATTTTTAATGATGCCTTATTACAGCAGTCGGGTGCCACACAGCCACTTTTAGCAACACGTTAATAACTATGATCACTGCTGCTCTCGACTGTGTGGAGTTATTTTTGGAGCTGCATCATTTTCTATATTTTGGAATCAGATTGTGAAATTATGTTGAAATAAAGACCTGGAACTACTCCTTTATTGCACATATTTTAACAGCAGCCCTCTGCAGCTATAATTTTTGGCTGAATATGCTTTTTCACGTTGTTGCTAGGCGTGATTATAGCTGTTGTTTTTTTTGTTTGTTTGTTTTAGCCAACAGTGAGCTCCTGCGATGCGCTGGTGGTCCCAGTGGGCCACTCTTCAATGTCTAGAGCCATCAATGTTGTCCAGAAGCTGTGGAGCACTGGTGTCTCTGCCGACATCGCCTACGATGTCTCACAGGTAAACAGCCCGACAAACAAGGTTGTTTTTAATTTCAGATTTACTCACAACAACGTGTGGTTTTGCCATTGAGGTCTTATGAAACTGCTGAATTCATTTCCTTCCTCATGCATTTGCAAAAACTATTTTCAGAACATTTTGAAACCTGTATTGTTTACATCCATATTGTCTTGCGTGCAGACTTCTTCTTTCGGGCCTGAAGTGGTGCACTGGCCACATCTTTAGGGTTATCTGTCAAATAAAGGCAAAAAAGGAAGTGTGTATTATACATTGGAGCAAATGCATGTAAAAATATTGCATCATAGCATTAACTGTAGATGAAAGTTATGCTGCGTGTCATTTAGGTTGGGTTCAGTGAAATGTCAGTTGTGGTTTGGCTGTTGGGAAAAAAACACTAGAACTTTCAGAATGCTTTGACAGTAGTGATAAACTGATTATTTGAGTAATTAAATAATTTTGACAGAATCAGCCACAGCTGATTACAGGCTCACAAGGCCGGTAAACAAAAACATGTCTGTAAACGCATCTAAAGACATAAAATTGCACATTAAGACTAACGCAAGTGGAAAATTGGCAGGCAAACAGGCGCTTGAATAAAGCAAGTGTGTGCTACAATTCAGAATGAACTGCTGTATAGAGAGGTTTAGTGCTATTAGATGATCTGATATATATGAGCAAAGGTAATTTAATGAACACCAGAAAATCACTGTCATTAGTGAATTGGCTAGATTATTAGTAGGAGAGACTGCTGTCTGATGAAAACAGGTGCACAACATGGTGTTGGTATTATATGTCCGCTGCTGCAGTGAAAAAAATTGATTTACTATTTTTTGTCACTGATTGATTCCATATTTGTGAAGAAAAACTTGTTTAAATGTCAAAAATTGAGTTTACATATAAACAAGCAGTGACGTCTTTTAAATGCACAACAAGGATTTAAAACCTCATCAGGTCTGAGCCGTTAAGGCACAAGCTAAATATATCTCAGCTAAAGGAAGCAACGTCCACTTCTTACCAAGTCACTCCCTTACTGTTATTTCCGAAGCAGTGAAAGGAAAAATCTTAACTAAGGATGTAGGTAAAACATGCACTGTACATGCAGACACACAAGCACAGTATCAGTGAGTTGCTGTATTACTTATGGAACTGAGCCCTCATGCTTGTCCAAACTCGACCACACTTCTGCTTTTGCACATTTCTAAATAAACAATGGAAACCACTGGGTAAAATAAGTGACCTCCCCATCACCCTCCTGTAGTAACCTCATCCCTCCTACAGAGGGCAACACCTGACTTCCGTTCTTGAGAGAAGAGCAGCTCATTTGTCAGCAACAGACTTATCGTGACAGCATCACAAATAGTAAATATCCTAAAGAATGAGCTGTGCTTTGTGGTTGCATTGAAAGAGGCGATGCAAAATAGTCTTTTCTGCAGTAACTGACTCCGTGTCAATTGTATGTTCAACACCATTCTGATTACGCTTTTGATGACTCCTTGTTAGCAATAACTGCACTGTGATGGAGTATGTCCAAGCTGAGATCAGTCCCTTCAAAGTGAAGCTTTTTATCCCCTGAGCCAAGACTTGTCATGCCATGCCTCTGCCACATTCTTCATGTTTCTGTGACAAACTGAACTGTGCGTGTTTGTGGAAACTGCCTCCCTGGCAAAGCCCTCTGCCCACATTTAATTTGCTCCTCCTGTTTTTTCCTCCTCTGCTCATTATAACCTATTGTTGTCTTAACTTTCCACTTCTGTAGTTAGTGAGTGTTTGCTTTAATGATCCTCATTGTCTTTTGTACTGGCACAGGACACAAGTGACTGGCCACCTTCATTTCCCCTGAGTCCTTCAAAGCAATTAGGAAAGGTTGGGTCTGACTAAAAAACAAGTAGCATTGTGTTCCAAACCATCAAGAGTGTTTGTGTATTTGTTGCTTATGTATGCAGGCCAGAGCTGTGACCAGCTGAGAGATGGTGAGAACACCTTGTTCAGACCTTCTCACCCATCACTCCCCCTCACTAGACTTTTGTTAACACCACTCACATGCTGGCCTCTGAACAGACAGAATCTGCAGCTTTAATTCATCCCCAAGAGACGGTTCCACTCTTTTAGCATTTAATAGCCAAATATGGCAAACCCATTCCACATGCCGTCAGCTCAGGCCCAGAGCTGCCCATCTGCCTGCAGGAAATAGCTTACCTTTGACATAATTTGATCTGTCAGTGAGAAAGTTGTAAGAAAAAAAGGAAGTGTAAAAGCTTAGATGATGACAAGGCAAAGTGGCACACGTACACACACACTGTGCGGTACACTGCGGGGTCTGTTCTGCACCATCGCTGGCTCGTCTAGCTGAGGAGCCAAACTGAAGTTAATGAGAATAAATTGAGCCAACACAGACATAAGGATACATACTCACCGTCATGGTTGAATGCATTACCTGAATGTACATCGGTTTTGGTCGTGAGTCGCGGCTCACTGCGCGTTTCTTTAGGTCGAAGCAAAACTCTACTTAAAATGAATAACTGCTGCAATGGAAGGATTTTTAGGCTATGATCCAGTGTTTTCAGAGAATGAGCTCCTTTATTAATTTTTTTTCTTACCTTCTAGCTGAGTGGTATCTCAACCATGTGTTTCCTCAATCTTTCAGCAAGTAGATCAGTCACAGTTAACTATGTAATTCCTGTAATGTTTCCTAGCTTGATTTGTGATTCTTAAGTATGGAAGATAAATTCAGGCCTCATACCAATATATCTTGTATGTGGGCTGCAAGCTTTCAGCAGATTTCCTAGAAATCTGGGTCTCACAAAGTCCACACTGATCCTCATCCTCAGGCAGTGGAAGGCAGCGCACCACATTTCTACTTTCACAGTCAATTTGTGTATGTTGTGATAATGAATACCTCTATATAGTGTCACAAATGTTTAACGGAGTTCACCTTTAAATGACCTCACAAATTATGTCTTCGGTAATTCAGCTTTTTGTTATTTTATGTGTTCAGTCTCAGGAGACGCTGTTGGAGCACTGCAGGCTAACCGGCATCACATGCATGGCCCTCGTTTCTGACAAAGAGGGAAACTATGTGAAGGTAAACCAGCCTTACAGTCCAGCTAAGCACTTTTCCAAATCTTCCAATACAATCCAGACATTCGCTGACATCTGAAGTCTAATTTGCATACACTTGGCAGCAACAGATTTGGCCTTTGAACAGATATATTTTAAGTAAGAATGTGTTCTTCACTCTAGAAGACAGCTCGTAGCATTGCAGATCACAACATTGTACAAACTGTTTTGTTCAGGCAGAGTCGTGGGAAGATTGTGAACTTGCAGCACATGTTAAAGTCATTTTCTGTCCTCAGGTGAAATCCTTTGAGAAGGACAGACAGTCCGAGAAACGAATTCCTGAGTCGGACTTGGTGGACCACATCATTCAGAAATGTCGGACCAAATTCTCTGATGAGAGAAACATCAGGTAAGGAAATGTTGGCTTGACGTGCTGCTCAGATGTCTGAATGATGTGAAAAGGTTGTTCTTATAAATGTTGTCCTTGTGCCCCTGCAGAGAAATTTCTGAAACCATGACTCTCCAGAACCCCAAAGGATCACAGCTCAACAACACAGGTACTGTGCTCAGCCCCGTCTCATTACAGTCACACTTCTGTTTGTAGGCAGTTATTGCTGTAGCTCCACCAAATGTGTTGCATGCAATAAAAATGTGAAATTGATTCAGAATTTTGTGATGGTGCATTTTCTTCATTGGCATTTTAACGAGTTTACGTAGAGTGACGAACAAAAAGTGCAACGGGCAATACGCCTGAGTGTTAGATTTCACACCAGCTCTGGCACAAACACGCAGGTAGAAAATGAACTGTTGTAATTAAACCAAACAGTTAAACATGGGCACATTATGCTGTCGTGTAAGTGGAACACGCAATGTGTGACTTAGTGCCGTGATTAGTTGTTGGATATTGTACATTTGCAAAGTCTCGTAATTGCATTTGTGGAAATTGTCATTTTTGTCACCAGGCTCTTCAGAGCAACATGGGAGTGGCAGCACCACAAGCATGAATGTGAACGTCATCAGCCCGGAGAAAGTTTCTGCAAGTGCCAGACGACGATATGAGACTCAGGTTTGTGACAAACACACACACACACACACAAAACTTTGCAGCTGAGCTTCACCTGTTTTTTGTTTGTTTCATTACAAATTTTAATACAACTCTTTAAGGTTTTTCTATCTCAGGCTCAGATATACTTGTCTATTTCATACTTAGACATTCCTGTCTTTTTCATACACAAACACATAACCTGGACAAACAAACACTTGTTAAATCTTTTTTCTTCTTTTGCTGCTCATCTTTCTCACCTTTCAGAGACTACAAGCTATATGCTGTTACCTGAAAACTCTGGCAATAACTAGATATAAAAGCTACTTAAATCAGTTACAAGCAGTGATCAAAAACGCATGAGCCTGTCCCTGTAAAAATCAGAAACCATACCTGTATTAAATTTGGCTGCTATGCCTGTCCAAGTGTCTCCTTTTGCAATGTTACAGTGATCCAAGAGCTGCTGTCATGTTTGGAACGCTCCCTGGAAGTCCTGTTATGTAAACATGTCAAGCACCATCTGCAGTGCGCGCTGAGTCTCCTAAACTGTGTCAAAAAGGTGACTCCTTCAACTGAATTTCTGTTTGGGGAGGAAGAAGAAGGCGTCACAGGGAGCCAAATCTAGCAAACATGGCAGATACAGAGCGTCGATATTGTGGTTGTGGCCAGGAATCCTGTGTGTAATAGCTGCGTTGTGACCAGACACGCCGCACATTGGAACTCCCACATTCTATCACACCATAGTTCAGGTCATTTGCGCCCAATGTTCTCTCCCAGACACCTCCGGTCATTACAGTAGAACTGTTACTGTTAACTGTGCTTCAACAGTCTGAGCCTGTCAGACTAATTCCCACCACACCGCCACATGAATGTTGAAGAAAATAACGAGCTTGCTCCTGATGTGCTCCTGACCTTACACGTCTTCTTTTCTATTCTCTTGGAGACTGTTAGCCCTTCCACTGTGAAATCAGCAGTTCATTTTCTTGGTGGTTGTCACACACCCAACTCCACCGCAGACGATGATCTTCTGACCTCTTGACTGACACAGAGGGTGATGTTTGCTTGTTGCTCCAGTTTATGTTCCGTCGAGAAATCGCAAATGAGCACCTGTTAATGATCACAAAAGCGTATGTAGCACTGTTGCTCCTGTTGATAATGTGGCCTCAAAAAGTCTTCTGACTCGTGAAAGTTGATGCATGCACAAGTTCTATGTACGAGACTGTGATGTGCTCCATGCACACACACCATGAACATATCTGAACTTTTTCTCACATTTTGATTTTTGATTTACCTGCCCCATCATAACCTTTCTCTAGAGCAGTGTTCCCCAGTATTAATGGCTTGTAACCATTGTAAAAGTCTTCTTGTGACCTCTTGACATGTGTTATGGCTTCTGTGTAGACAGATGCTCTGAGCAGTTCAACCAAAGTTTGTTTTGGTTTGGCTTTTTCCTGTTGTAACATCCCTTTCTAAAGTATTGCTGTTGGTTGATAATTTAAAATCAGCCCACTCGTGACCTTCACACCCATATTCTTGACTGTGTCATGGAGGAAAATACGTACAGTGGACTTGAATCCAAAATGTCTTGGTGGGGATATCTTGAAGTAATATAGTGAGCTACGTTCACTCAATATGAAGTGTTATACTCGTGTAAAGCACTCATTCCTTTGTGTTAAATTATGAGTAGCCTCTTTTTTACCATCTTCTTTGTGTCTGTCTACATGTCTGTCTTACACATAGCGTATTAGAATCTAGTCCTTGTAAGTTGAAGCCAAGTCAAATATTAGCTTATAAAAAGATTGCATGTTAAAAAACATTTTTTTTCCAGAGCTATTTCATTTTGATCATGGGAACAATAATTATTTGCTTCCGCCCTTTTTCATTTCTTTCATTCTTACTTTGATTCTCTCTACTCTCTCTCTCGTTTCAGATCCAAACCAGATTACAGAATTTTGGTAGCAATTTGCAGAGCAAGAGCAATGACATTGAGGTTCTGGCAGTAAGTCATTTGTTTGTTTACCCCTTTTATCCCTCCCAATCCCAGCTCCCCTTTTGTAGCTCTCCCACCTTATCTGTTGAATTCATGTGTGAAATCGCAGAGCGAGGAAAGGGCTTCCGATAGCTAAAACAACAAACATCACGGCTAGCAGCCCTTTTATAGTTATTTGCCTTGTGCTTAAATCCCCTGCTGGAGGTAAGATGGCTGTGAATCCATTCCAGTTGTTACAGAACAATGAACACTAAACAGAAGGCAGCCAGCGTGTCATTTTAGATGGTGTAAATGGCTGCCATATTGAGTTTATTTGTAGTTGCGCTGTGGATATATGGCTAGATACTCTCAAAATAAATTATCCCGCTTGTCCTTTCTACCACATCGCTGCATATTCCAGATACATTTGTCATCCCAGTTGGGATCTGGACTGCATCAGCGATGCAACGGTAAATGAGTTATTGAAACATAGCAGATATAATCACCTTGATGCCTGTAAACAGCTACACAGGCCCATAAGTCTGTGTTAGGGCATGTCAGCAGCCTGCTTGTCCATCAGTCAGCCTGGACACAGCAGTATTCATTTTCCAGTGATAAACACAGAAGACCGTCAGCCTCTTAGGAAAAGAACATGAAGTGCTTTCAGCTTTGCTTATAGCATTATCAAAATAGAATTACATGTAATTTTGTGATCCTAGAGTTGACTAGACTCTCTTTTGCTGAAAGAATTGCTCAGTCTTTTGGGCAGCAGGTGCAACGGTGTACACACGTGGACAAAATTGTTGGTACCCCTCAGTTAAAGAAGGAAAAACACACAGTTCTCACTGAAATCACTTGAAACTCACAAAAGTAACAATAAATAAAAATTTATTGAAAATTAAATAATCAAAATCAGCCATCACTTTTGAATTGTTGATTAACATAATTATTTAAAAAAACAAACTAATGAAATAGGGCTGGACAAAAATGATGGTACCCATAACTTAATATTTTGTTGCACAACCTTTTGAGGCAATCACTGCAATTAAACGATTTCTGTATTTGTCAATGAGCGTTCTGCAGCTGTCAACAGGTATTTTGGCCCACTCCTCATGAGCAAACAGCTCCAGTTGTCTCAGGTTTGATGGGTGTCTTCTCCAAATGGCATGTTTCAGCTCCTTCCACATATGTTCAATGGGATTCAGATCTGGGCTCATAGAAGGCCACTTTAGAATAGTCCAACGCTTTTCTCTCAGCCATTCTTGGGTGTTTTTGGCTGTGTGTTTTGGATCGTTGTCCTGTTGGAAGACCCATGACCTGCGACTGAGACCAAGCTTTCTGACACTAGGCAGCACATTTCTCTCCAGAATGCCTTGATAGTCTTCAGATTTCATCGTACCTTGCACACTTTCAAGACACCCTGTGCCAGATGCAGCAAAGCAGCCCCAAAACATTACTGAGCCTCCTCCATGTTTCACCGTAGGGACAGTGTTCTTTTCTTCGTATGCTTGGTTTTTGAGTCTATGAACATAGAGTTGATGTGCCTTACCAAAAAGCTCCAGTTTGGTCTCATCTGTCCAAAGGACATTCTCCCAGAAGCTTTGTGGCTTGTCAACATGCATTTTTGCAAATTCCAGTCTGGCTTTTTTATGAGTTTTTTTCAGCAGTGGTGTCCTCCTTGGTCGTCTCCCATGAAGTCCACTTTGGCTCAAACAACGACGAATGGTGCGATCTGACACTGATGTACCTTGGCCTTGGAGTTCACCTTTAATTTCTTTGGAGGTTGCTCTGGGCTCTTTGGATACAATTCCAACGATCCGTCTCTTCAATTTGTCATCAATTTTCCTCTTGCGGCCACGTCCAGGGAGGTTGGCTACTGTCCCGTGGGTCTTGAACTTCTGAATAATATGAGCCACTGTTGTCACAGGAACTTCAAGCTGTTTAGAGATGGTCTTATAGCCTTTACCTTTAAGATGTTTGTCTATAATTTTTTTTTCGGATGTCCTGGGACAATTCTCTCCTTCGCTTTCTGTTGTCCATGTTCAGTGTGGTACACACCTTTTCACCAAACAGCAGGGTGACTACTTGTCTCCCTTTAAATAGGCAGACTGACTGATTATGAGTTTGGAAACACCTGTGATGTCAATTAAATGACACACCTGAGTTAATCATGTCACTCTGGTCAAATAGTTTTCAATCTTTTATAGAGGTGCCATCATTTTTGTCCAGGCCTGTTTCATTAGTTTGTTTTTTTAAATAATTATGTTAATCAACAATTCAAAAGTAATGGCTGTTTTTGATTATTTAATTTTCAATAAATTTTTATTTATTGTTACTTTTGTGAGTTTCAAGTGATTTCAGTGAGAATTGTGGGTTTTTCCTTCTTTAACTGAGGGGTACCAACAATTTTGTCCACGTGTGTATATTGTTTGCCAAATAATGAGAGCGGTATTTGACATTCTTTTAAAATGCGTGACATATTGTGTTCTGTGCAGATTGTTGAATTGCTGCAGTGTGATGTAACGCTCCATTGTCCCACAGGTGGACCTACAGAAGGAAACACTGATCAACTTCCTGTCTCTGGAGGTGGGTCCCCTGCTGGCTTCATCAACAACATGGCAGAGTTAATAAAAGGCTACATCCAAAGAAGGCTGGGAGGGAGTGGGGAAGTGGAAAGAACGGCCAATACAGGTCAAGATCCGAGACAGGAAGAGGGGATCCCGTCTCCTTCCTTACACTTCTGTCAGATGAGGAGTGCAGTGAGGGAACACCCCTGCACTTTTCCATAGCCAGGGAGACCCGTGAGAGTCTAAGCTGGCCTTTTAACAAGGCTCACATATGCAACAGATGTGCTCTGTAGTTCTCAAAAAGCACTCTTAGAAGGTGTTAATATTCACATTCCAAGCTTCTTACCAAGACTTCGCTCATAAAATCCCAAGTTCCCTTCAATGAAAGTTTAAAAAAGGCTAATTATATTGTTAAGGAACATGCTGAAAGCTGAAAAATGCTCTTAACACTGCCATTATATAAGCAAAATCCTCCACTCCATAAATGAACGGGCCATCTATACAGCCAGCCCCTTAGCTGCACATGTGTCAAAGACAACACCATGACAATACACAGTGTGTGTAACCAGGCTGGCAGGAAGGGCCTGTTTTAAATATGGCAAATTACCCCAAGTCACACAAGAAACCAACGAAACCTATAAACCCACTGCTGCTTTGTGGCTTCTCTACGCCGCTACACTTGACATGCAAAAATATACTCCAGGGCTGCAGCTGAAAAACCCCATTCATTCCTCCAAAATGCTGCCGACTTTCTGATTCTGAAGTCTGTTAACAAACATGAAGAAAATGACACCTTGTGAGGCATTGTGGTGTACAGTCTAGAGTTTTGGGTGTAGTAAAACTAATCTGTTCCAGGCCTTTTTTGGGGGGTTAGTGAATGTTGCGTGCAACTTTTTTATCGCTTAGCCTTCATTCTTTCTTAGTTCCTCGTTTTTAATCCCTTCTCATTTTCATTTCTTTCCAGTTCGACAGTGAAGAGCAGTTCAACAGCAGCGTGAAGACTCTGCTGTCCCGTCTCCCCAAGCAGCGCTATCTGAAGTCCATCTGTGAAGAGATCCACCATTTCAAGATTGCAAAAAGGTGCATGGGTGTGTGTGATTGGATGCCTTTTCATATGTTTGCCACTCTTCAAAGTGGAGTATGACATTCTTATCTCTTACGCTTTTTGTCAAATTCATCACGGTGCACTAGCTGTCCGTTCTGTATGTGCGCTGAAAAAAGATTCAGGGTATGTACAGGGTGTCCCAAAAAATTTGACATCATTTAAAAAGAAATTAAGTCTAGCTCAATGAAACTGACCAGTTTAGGTGTTGAACATCATAAGTTTATTATGGGACCGATTTCATAAGCGTTCAATTTGTGCACTGTGACACGGTACACGTCACGCTGCACAGTCTTGGGTGACTGTGCGAGCATATTCCAAGACGCAATATGACTTCTGTTTGGGAGTGAACGGCATGGCTCGACCTGAAAACAGAACAAAAATAAAACACTAAATATAACATCTTGATCGGTTTCTATACATTCTGTGAAAATTTGAGGTTATTTCAGCAAGAATTGTCAAAATTATTGGTTCACGAAATGATGTCAGATTTTTTGGGACAGCCTGTACTTCTGTAAATGTAAAACAAAGAAAGTGGCTTGGTCTGATCTACACAACAATATTGCAGCATGTCCTGTGCACGCTCGTGCTCATACACTTTTGAATTTATGCACTTGATGGAAGAAAAAGAGGGGGAGGGGAAATGGCCATGAAGAGGTAGTAATGGTGAGGGGGACGGTAAATCTGGCACGTGAAAAGTTTTCAACTGCACACTGTCTCACTTGCAAAAAAATATTTATTCACTACTTTACAGTGCTGGACCTTCATTGTAGTGAATAAGTGCAATTTTGCAAGTTAGACTGTGTGCACAAGTCTTCAGATAGATGATCTGCTCATTCCTCTCCTACAAATATCTCTTTAAATACGGTGACATGTACTGCAGGAACTCAGGGCAGGCTTGAAACACTTACAGCTTTGCTAACTCCAAGGTGCTAAAACAACAGCAAATAGTTGTTACTAAATTTAAGTACAGTTCTGTGAGCACATAGAAAACAGAACATTGGAGGGTTTGTTATGTTAGCTATATAAAGATTATGTTGCCGATGTTTGAGAGAAGAGCTTGCTGTCACCTCTGATTTTAAGTCCATCATTCTTCTGAGCAGGTCGCTGGGAGTGTGTCGCTTAGGTGGAAATGATGGAGGACACAAGGTCGTAGGCATTTTTAGACCGAGTCCCATCGGCCTCAGCCAGAGACCGAGACGACAGGCAGCTGCAGACTAGTCCTCTTCAGGAGACCTATATGGAGGTTGAGGATGGAGTGGCTCCATTGTTCAGGGTTATGATATGCTGTTTATGGGCCAAGGGAGGGAACACGCTGGGGAGTTGATCATGCAAACGAACTGTGTTTTCTTTACGTGCTTTCATGGTATTTTGCACCAAATGCATTGAAGTGCACATTGCTTATATGTCTTTCATAATTCTTTCAATAGTTGCTGAGGTTTTTCACAAAAAAACATGTTGCAAGCATGTGGCATGATTTTTAAAGTAAAAAAATACCAACTTTAGTACTGTCTGTCCTCTTGCAGTGATGGATGTCAGTCAAAAATTTCAATTTGCAATGTAGTCATTTGAATAAATAAATAGTACTTAAATTAATGCTGAAAATTCTCAATTAAAGGATGAAAAAACAGTCTAAAATGGAAATGCCACTTCTACAGCACAGTCAACACAGTCAAAACTTGCTATTTTTGTTCACATGCATAACCTAGTCTTTAAATGTCAGTGTTTTTATTGAATATTTCCCTACTGAAAGGCAAAGAAAGAGGAGTAACTTGATACTGTACAGACATTTTCCGAACAAACAGTTGTAGATGTCTGGTCCCAGCAGGAGCAATCGTGGAAGGTGAGCCAGAGAATCCACGGCCTCCTCTCTCTGCTCACTCCGACATGTTTCCACCCACGACTAACTTGTTATTTTTCTTAAAATGAAACCTGAGGCAAACAGTGAAATATGTTAAAGACCATGTAAAAAAAAAAAGAAGTAAAAAGGTAGACTTCCTTTTACAGGCAGCTGCCACTCCAAAGCTCCACACAAGCCCACACACTCCAGGTGTAACAGTGACAGTCAGTCCTTCAAAGGGAGCTGTTAGACAGATAACTACTGCCTAGCAGAACATCAAATCCTCAGCTGATCCCATTTCCTGAGGTGAAATCTGAAGAAGGATTTGCCTTGTTTGGTCTTCTGGTGTGTGGCTCTTAACACCCCAGTTGACTGACACTTAGATTGCAGCTCAGGGAGGCGGGTTAGCTCCATCCATTACTGTGGTTTTAGATGGAATGGTTAATATTCCCAAGCTCCCGAGCTGATTTTTTTTCTAGGACCTCAGCTAAATCCTCTGTTTTTGAGCTTTTTGTGTTGAGTGCCTACGGAGAGCAGCCCTGTGAGGGATTCAGTGGATTTTCTCTTTTATGAATGAGACGGTAACAAGAAAAATCAAAGACTCTGTTTTTGGCTTCCTGTTTGCTTCTCCACAAGAGTTGGTTTTAATTTCCTGTCTTTGCTGTGTGTTTGAGTTGCCATTTAGAGGCCTTGACTGATAAATGAGCATCACAGAGGCAACAATGGATATATTCAGCATGTGTTTTTATACTTTTGTTTGGTTGTTTTCACTGAATGTAGGGCACAGGCAACTGAGGCCAGATGAGTGGGGTAAAGGGCTTATGCAGCAGTCTCCTGGCTGCAGCAGGACCATAAACTAAACTTACCCCAGAGGCTTTGCAGTCGCTGACCTTTCCTTTGAGCCAAAACGACTGTGGGCAAGACCTGCATGTAAAACCTGTAGCTTCACTGCTGTTCCAACAAGTTTACAGCAATGCTAGCAGCTCTGTGAGACTGGGGTTGGACTCTGTGGTAGCTTCATTTAAATCCTATTATAAACATCCACACAGTGACTGCTAACATGCTGATGTTTGCTCAGTAGCACTAAACACAAACTGTGGCTGAGGCTGATGGGGATTCCTTCATTTTGCAGGCATTGGATGCATTTTATTAGTGGTGTTTAATGGAATTAACATCAAAGTTCCAACATTTCATCCTTAAGAGAACCATCAGTGTCTGTGCCAAATTTTCGAGCATTCTAGCCTATAGTTGTTGAAATTGCACACTAAAACCCAAAAAGTGACCTTTATGTTCGCACAAGAAAGAAGTCTAGGGGATTGAGTAGGTTCTCTTTTTCTGGGGACCATGAATGTTTGTACAGAATATTCCAATAGTTCATTACTTCACCTTTAAAGCAAGCTGCTCGAGTAGCAGAACTGTAGAGCACCAATGTTCAAAGTGATCATTTTGACTTAAACGGTAATAGTGATTTCACATTTTAAAGACCCTACCTTGGTTTTAAAAAATATATAAATAAAAAATAACTTTTTAACCATAATACGATGGTTAAAAACTGGCTTCCAGTTTCCGCTAGGATAGATTTTAAAATGTAACTTTGTTTTTAAAGCCCTTAACGGCCTTGCGCCTATTTATTTGACTGAGCTTTTCTCTGTTCGTAACCCTAGCAGGGCGTTAAGGTCAACTAATCAGCTGTTTCCGGAAGTCCCGAGGACCAGGTGTAAACGCTGGGGTGATCGAGCCTTTTCAGTTGCTGGGCCCAGACTCTGGAACAAACTGGCTCCTGACTTGCGCACCATCACCAACTTTGGCCTTTTCAAAGCCCAGCTCAAAACGCATTTTTTCAGACTGCCTTTTAATACACAGTAATGTGGTGACATTTTATTCTATTTTATTTTGTTATATTTTATTGTATATTATTTTATCTTGCTTTATCTGATTTTATTTCCCTGACATGTGTTCTATTGTTGTTTTGTTTTAATCTGCTTTTATTTCCAATTTTGTTATTTGTTTTTAACTGGAAAGCACTTTGGTCACTTTGAGTGTTGTAAAGTGCTCTATAAATAAATTCTGATTGATTGATTGATTGATTGATTGATTGATTGATTGATTGATTGATACTAGAAGACATATGAGTAAAATAACCAGTGCCTTGATTGAGCAGTACCACCTTAAAAATGCCGTCTACCAATGTTCAAAAACACAAATCTGAACAACAAACTGAGAGAAATAATTGTGTCAAACTGCAGTTTTTATGTATCATCATTCTTCTTCAGAATCGGTTCCCTTTCTGAACGTGTATGACAAATTACTCCAATCTTACAACTTGCTGTTGTGTTTCACAGAGAACTTAGAGCATTGATTGGGAATTGGTGCATGGTGACAGATGTAGGGACTTCGTAGATCTGTACATTTTAGAGGAAGCAATGGTGTACAGTTACATTTAAATCATTTTAGGTCAAGAGGAGATTATTTTCATGGAAAAAAGTCCTAAATATATAACTGTAATACACTGAGATGAGTTTTTAGGGGTTTAATCGATGACCGGAGAGGGATTTTAGGTATTTAGATGATTTTCATTTCTCCAGTGAGTTATGGGGTGCCGATACCCCGGACATGTCCTCTTGGCAGAGTTGTCTGCTGTTATTTCAACAGGACTGGCTCTTAGTCTAGATTCATGGAAACCCTCCTGGCTGAATTTCATTGTCCTGATTTTGAGATGTTCTACTTGGAATTCCACCATGAATGATTCTAATTTTTATAACAGACAAATGTTGTCCTCTTGCAGGGTGGCTGTGGTGGTGTTGTACAGCTATAAGGACGACTACTACAAGGTCCTAATGTGAAAACCAACAAATTCCACCAGATGGGAGATATTCCACTTTGTCTGAGACTCAGCAGACTCCCAGAGACTGTTTTCATCCTTGGACTTGCAGCAACTGAAGACAGACATATCGATAACTTTTCTATTTGAGAAATTTGAGATCCAAAGAAACAGGTGATTTTCTGTTAAAATATTAAACTGTATTTCAGCCACTAGGGCCAAGATCAATAACTTTCCCAAAGCTTTCCAGTGTTTTGTGGTTCTCTGAACAAAAGGATGAGTGGACTTTATTGCCTTAATAGAACTGTAGAATTTGAAAGAGTAAGGGCTTTTTACTGAAGATTCTGTCATTATTAAGAGTTTTACATTTCAAAATTAGCAACAAGATGAAAAGAAGGAATAAATCACTTTTTCCCCACATGCTGTGATTTGATGTATGTGTGTATTTAGGAATATAAACAGCCATTCTCAGCCTGAGGATAATGATGACTATCAATTTGACTATTGAGGATTACCTCATAATCTCCTTTCATTTACGGAGCTGATACTCATGAATTTTGTGTAGATAGACGTTGGGAATGTTTACAGAGTTATGAACACAACTTTGACAGCTTCATATTGCAACATTTAACATATTCAAAGCCTGGGAAACCAACCCCACTGTTTGCTTTATTGATCCTTCTGGAGAAGCTTCCTCACCTTGAAGTTTATGAGCGAGCTTTGCTGGACAAGTCAGAACAACAGTGCAGCCGACACTCAGGATTTTCCAGGTTTCCAGGCCTGGCCCGCATGTCTTCCGGTGTTTTATTAGCCCATTGCAGGGCCGGAGTGGGACTCATTTTCAGCCCTGGACTTTCATGCCTCAGACCGGCCCACTTTAGATCACGTCCTATTACTATTAGCCTTGCCTTGTAATTCAGTGTGTTTTTCTAAAATATTTCCAATTCAGTGCAAGTAAGAGTTGCTTCACAATGAGGATTTATCAGAATCTATATTCTATTCAAATACAGTGCCTATCATAAGTATTCACCCCCTTTGATGGTTTACCCTTTTATTGCTTTCATAAATCAATCATGGTCAATAAAATTTGGCTCTCTTAACACAAAAATTTATTGGAAAAAACTCTGTCAAAGTGAAAACAGATCTCTATAAAGTAATGTCAATGAAAGAAAATTATATAAATAAAAATAATTGCATACTTATTCACCCCCTCTTTAATGGTCTAATTCAATAGAGGTCCATCAAATTGTTGCCAATAGTCACACAATTAGTGAAATGAAGATCACCTGAGTGGTGTGGGTGTGTTTCAAGTGATTGAGTTGTAAAACACCTGTGTCTGAAGGGTCCAGAGAGTGGTTGATCAGTATTCCTGGCTACCATTACACCATGAAGACAGAAGAACACTCTAAGCAACTCAGGGAAAGGGTTTTTGAGAAGTACAGCCATGGCCATAAGTTTGGACACAACATGACTTATGTCTGTTTTGATGTCTGTTACAGAACATAACTAATATTTTTGACAGCACCAGTTTAATTAGTCAACAAATCAACAAGGGATATAATATTATCAATAAATTCCAACAATTGGAACAACTTTGTTCCCAAAACATAGTATTAGAAGAAAATAACAAAAAAAAATGCAGTTCTTTCACAACCGAATTTGGTAAGAATAACAAAATGACACCAAACTCTTTTGATGTTTTTTTTAAAATATGAAACTTAATATACTTCTCAGGAGTTGTGTATTATCACCCAAACACTTCAGTATTTTGTGGACATCCCCTTTGCAGCACACGGATCCGCTACCCTAGTCGGCATGCTAGATACCAATGTGACACCTCTCTGGAGATATATTGGACCATTCTTCCATCAGGACTGTCTTCAGCATTTGTTTTGTGGTTGGTTTGCGCTCAGCTACAGCCACTTTCAAGTCCTTCCATAAGTTTTCGACGGGATTCATGTCCGGTGACTGAGGTGGCCAATCCATGACATCTACTCTGTTCTGTGTGAACTATGCCTTGGTTGACTTCGAAGTGTGGCATGGAGCATTATCTTGTTGGAACACATATTTCCGACGTCTACCAAAGAGTTGGCGAGCTGAAGGGAGCATATGACTGGTCAGAACACTTTGATATGCCTCGGAGTTCACAGTGCCCTCAATGACCTTCATCTGGCCAACTCCATCATACGACATGCATCCCCAAATCATAACCAATCCGCCTCCATGTTTCACTGTTGGAACAATACAATCATTCCTGTATTGTTCTCCAGGTCTTCGGCGAGCTCGGATATTTCCAGGTGTATGAAATAGGTTGAAAGATGATTCATCCGACCACAGAACTTTCCACCACTGACGATCAGTCCAAGTCTTGTGAGTCCCGGCCCATGTCAGTCTCTTCTTTCTCTGTGTAGGAGTGATTAGAGGTTTCCTGCGTGCCTTACAAGACTTCAGTCCACTTTGACAAAGCCGGCGTCGTACTGTTCTGAGGGACACCTTTGATCCGGAAGAGTTCTGCCAATCCTGCCTAAGGTCAGTAGCGGTCTTCCTACGATCCCGTAAGCTCATTCTCGCCAAGTGGCAGTCGTCTCTGACTGATGCGAGTCTGGGTTGTCCAGTTCGCCGTCGCTCATCATAAGACTTCGTCTGTTTGATGATACGTAGTGCTTTAGCGGCGCCAGAGTAAGAAATCTGGAGACGGTCAGCAATCTGGCGGCAAGTCAATCCCTCCTGATGCAGAATGTGGATCTGTGCTCTCTTCATGGGTTCATAATTCCTGCTCTTGGCCATTTTGCTGCAGTCAATTGTCTGTTCACCCCTCAGAATTAAGTACACCCCAAGAAAACAAATGCTAATGGTGTTCTTATATGAAAAACTTTTGTCAGTCAATGACAAAATTTGTGCAACAATTTGCAGTTAATATTCCAATGCCAATATTTGCTGTCAAACATCAAATTTATGCACTGGAAATATCTGTATTTCATTTTGGTTGATGGCTATGACTGGTATTTATATTGTAAGTGACAATTTTGTGGTATTTTCTAAGATTCACAAGCGTCATGGTACTTGTGTCCAAACTTATGGCCATGGCTGTACAATTCAGGGGATGGTTACAAAAAAATTTCCAAGGCGCTGAACATCCCCCAGAGTTCAGTGAAATCAATTATCAAGAAATGGAAGGAATATGGCACTTGTGTGAATCTGCCAGATCAGGCCACCCTCGTAAACTGAGTGACCGTGCAAGTAGGAGACTAGTGAGAGAAGCCACCAAGACCCCTACAATGACTCTGAAGGGGTTACAAGCTTCAGCTGCTGAGATGGGAGAGACTGTGCATGTAGCAACTGCTGCCCGGGTTCTTCATCGTTCAGTTTTATGGAAGAGTGGCAATGAGAAAGCCACTGTTGAAGAGAAGTCATATTAGATCTTGACTAGAGTTTGCCAAAAAGCATGTGGAAGACTCCATGGTCAAGTGGATGAAGATTCTTTGGTCTGATGAGACCAAAATTGAGCTTTTTGGCCATCAGACAAGACGTCATGTTTGGCGGAAACCAAACACTGCACATCACCAAAAACACACCATCCCCACTGTGAAGCATGGTGGTGGCAGCATCATGCTGTGGGGATGTTTCTCAGCAACTGGACCTGGAAGGCTTGTAAAGATAGAGGGCAGAATGAATGCTGCAAAATACACTGAAATCCTGGGGGACAATCTTTTTCAGTCTGCAAGAGAACTATGTCTTGGGAGAAGATTTATTTTCTAGCAAGACAATGATCCAAAACATACTGCAAAAGCTACACAGGAATGGTAAAAAAAGAACCAGGTAAATGTTCTGGAGTGGCCGAGTCAAAGCCCAGACCTCAATCCTACAGAGAATTTGTGGCTGGACTTGAAAAGGGCTGTTCATGCCCGATACCCGCGCAACCTGACAGAGATTGAGCAGTTTTGCAAAGAAGAATGGAGCAAAATTGCAGTGGGCAGATGTGCAAGACTGATTGAGACCTATCCACACAGACTCACTGCTGTGATTGCAGCCAAAGGTGCATCTACTAAATACTGACTTGAAGGGGGTGAATAATTATGCAAACAATTATTTTTCATTTACATAATTTTCTTTCATTAACATTACTTTATAGAAATCTGTTTTCACTTTGACATTAAAGAGTTTTTTCCAATAAATTTTCTTGTTAAAAAAGCTACATTTTATTGACCATGATTGCTTTATGAAAGCAATAAAAGGGTAAAACATCAAAGGGGGTGAATACTTATGATAGGCACTGTAAGTGTTCAAGGATATCCAAACCTTAAAAATGAAATAAAAGAAGAAATAAAAACATTAAATTAAAAAAATTAAAAAGTAAAATAAAACATGTTGCACTTTCTAATAACACTATCATCTCTTTTTCCTCTGCAAGGAAACAGTTCCATCACAACTTAAATTTCAAAAATATGAGAAGATCAGGTAAAGGGCAAATCTCCAACACTATTCTTTACAACATCACAATGTCCTTTTTTGCGATATCAAATATCAAGCAAATTAGTGTTCACAGATATCTAATGCTCACGAATAAAGAATACTTATTGCACTGTTGTCTGCACGTTTGTTACTCACAGCATAACAACTTGCTAATGTAATTTTTTAAATGCTTTGATTTTCATTTTATATTTACAATAACAAGAAAATAAAATCAGCAAGAGACAGAAACGATGAAAGGTCCGTTTTTTTGTTATTTTCTGAGGCCGGAAGTGGTCATCAGCAAGTCTTCTTCTTCTTCTTCTTCTTCTTTTCCCTTCAGGGGTCGCCACAGCGAATCAATTGCCTCCATCTAACCCTGTCTGCAGCATCTTCTTCTCTCACACCAACTACCTTCATGTCCTCTTTAACCACATCCATAAACCTCCTCTTTGGTCTTCCTCGAGGTCTCCTGTCTGGCAGTGGGAAACTCAGCATCCTTCTACCAATGTATTCACTCTCTCTCCTCTGGACATGTCCGAACCATCTCAGTCTGGCCTCTCTGACTTTATCTCTAAAGCCTCTAACATGTGCTGTCCCTCTGATGTACTCATTCCTGATCCTATCCATCCTGGTCACTCCCAAAGAGAACCTCAGCATCTTCAGTTCTGCTACCTCCAGCTCTGCCTCCTGTCTTTTCCTCAGGGACACAGTCTCCAGACCAAACAACACAACACTGGTCTCACCACAGTTTTGTAAACCTTTCCTTTCATTTTAGCTGAAACTCTTCTATCACACATCACACCTGACACTTTTCTCCAGCCGTTCCAGCCTGCCTGTACACACTTCTTCACCTCTTTTCCACACTCTCCATTGCTCTGTACTGTTGACCCTAAGTACTTAAAATCCTCCACCTTCTTGATCTCTTGTCCCTGTAACCTCACTCTTCCACTTGGGTCCCTCTCATTCACACACAGACACTCCGTCTTGCTGCGGCTAACCTTCATTCCTCTCCTTTCCAGGGCAAACCTCCATGCCTCTCGCTTCTCCTCCACCTGTTTCCTGCTCTCACTACAGATCACAATGTCATCTGCAAACATCATAGTCCATGGAGACTCCTGTCTAACCTCGTCTGTCATCCTGTCCATCACCATAGCAAACAAGAAGGGGCTCAGAGCTGATCCCTGATGTAGTCCCACCTCCACCTTGAACTCCTCTGTCACACCTACAGCACACCTCACCACTGTCTTACATTCCTCATACATGTCCTCCACCACTCTAACATACTTCTCTGCCACTCCAGACTTCCTCATACAAAACCACAGTTCCTCTCTGGGCACCCTTTCATAAGCTTTCTCCAGATCTACAAAGACACAATGCAGCTCCTTCTGACCTTCTCTGTACTTCTCTATCAACATCCTTAAACAAATATTGCATCTGTTGTACTCTTTCTTGGCATGAAACCATACTGCTGCTCACAGATGTTCACCTCTGCCCTTAGTCTAGCTTCAACTACTCTTTCCCATAGCTTCATCGTGTGGCTCATCAGCTTTATTCCTCTGTAGTTGCCACAACTCTGCACATCTCCCTTGTTCTTAAAGATGGGCACCAGCACACTTCTCCTCCATTCCTCGGGCATCTTCTCACTAAGATCCTGTTGAACAACCCAGTCAGAAACTCTACTGCTACCTCTCCGAGACACTTCCATACCTCCACAGGTATATCATCAGAACCAAGTGCCTTTCCACTCTTCATCCTCTTCAATGCCCTCCTCACTTCATCCTTACTAATCTTTGCTACTTCCTGGTCCACAACAGTCACCTCTTCTACTCTTCGTTCTCTCTCATTTTCCTCATTCATCAACTCTTCAAAGTACTCTTTCCATCTTCCCATCACACTATTGGCACCTGTCAACACACTTCCATCCTTATCCTTTATCACCCTAACCTGCTGCACGTCCTTCCCATCTCTGTCTCACTGCCTTGCCAACATATATAGGTCATTCTCTCCCTCCTTACTGTCCAACCTAGAATACAAGTCATTGTAAGTCCCTTGTTTGGCCTTTGTCACCTCTACTTTCACCTTACGCTGCATCTCCCTGTACTCCTGTCTACTCTCTTCAGTCCTCTCAGTGTCCCACTTCTTCTTAGCTAACCTCTTTCTCTGGATCCACTCCTGCACCTCCTCATTCCACCACCAAGTCTCCTTATCTCCTTTCCTTCCAGATGACACACCAAGTACTCTCCGACCAGTCTCCCTGATCACATTTGCTGTAGTTGTCCAGTCATCTGGAAGCACCTCCTGACCATCCAAAGCCTGTCTCAACTCTTTCCTGAAAATCATATAACACTCTTCCTTTTTCAGCTTCCACCATTTGGTCCTCTGCTCAACCTTTGCCCTCTTCATCTTCTTCACCACCAGGGTCGTCCTACACACCACCATCCTATGCTGTCTGGCTACACTCTCATCTACCACTACTTTGCAGTCACTGATCTCCTTCAGATTACACCATCTACACAAGATGTAGTCTACCTGCGTGCTCCTACTTCCACTCTTATAGGTCACCCTATGTTCCTGCCTCTTCTGGAAGAAAGTATTCACTACAGCCATTTCCATCCTTTTTGCAAAGTCAACCACCATCTGTCCTTCTGTGTTCCTCTCCTGGATACCAAACCTGTCCAGAACCTCCTCATCATCTCTGTTTCCTGCACCAAAATGTCCATTGAAGTCTGCACCTATGACAACTCTCTCACTTCTAGGGATGCTCTGCATTACTTCATCAAGGTCCAACCAGAATTTTTGCTTCTCCTCCAGCTCACATCCTACCTGTGGAGCATACCCACTAACAATATTGAACATCACACCTTCGATTTCTAGCTTCAGGCTCATCACTTGATCTGACACTCTTTCTACCTCCAGGACATTCCTAACAAACTCCTCCTTCAAGATAACTCCTACTCCATTTCTCTTCCTATCTACACCATGATAGAACAACTTGAACCCTGCTCCTAAACTTCTAGCTTTACTACCTTTCCACCTGGTCTCCTGGACACACTGTATGTCCACCTTCCTCCTCTGCATCATGTCAACCAGCTCTATCTTTTCCTGTCATAGTTCCAACATTCAAAGTCCCTACTCTCAGTCCTAGACTCTTGGTGTTCCTCTTCTCTCTTTTCCTACGAACACACTTTCCTCCCCTCCTTCTTCGACCAACAGTAGTCCATTTTCCAGTGGCACCCTGCAGTTCGACAGCACCAATGGCGGTCATTGTTAACCCTTGACCGATCCGGTATGGAAGTCATACGTTTGATTCGCATGATTGATTTGGCCAAAGTTTTACGTCGGATGCCCTTCCTGACAACCCTCTGTATTTATCCGGGCTTGGGACCGGCACAATAAGACACTGGCTTGTGTCCCCTTGCGGCTACATTTTACATCAGTAATGAAAGTAAATGTTTTTATCTCATCCTATTCCCTTTCAATTGTGGGCTTTGTGCATTTACTATCTTTTAATGATAAAACATAAAATGGGTCAGTACTATGGTTTGGGCATAGAAAGTATTGGAACTAATGCTTGCTTGTTTACTCTGTTCCAACAGCTCACCTGTTCCTTCCATACTGACAGCAGTAATCCCCTCATCACTACTGGCTCTGCCTCTGACACTAAATCACATTTTTAAAATAGTCAAAATTCTCTGACTCTGAGGGGCTGCAGGACAAAGTTTCCCAGTTATGTGGACACACCACACTATTATTTAAATTATATAACGTTATGTTTTACGCCACGACACACAATTAATGGACTTGATAATTAACTTGAACAGTCGTTTGCAAAGTTCAACAAAGCAAAGTCCGTATCCGTTTCCTCGGCCTGCTCGTGCTACTGAGATAAGGAAATAACTGTGGTAAGCAAGAGAACGATCAGATTTAAAGAAACTAAGAGAAGACAAATTCCCATTTGGAGCAAAACTCCAGGAGCAGATGTGCAGTAGCATGCAAGTGAATCAAAACTGCTAACAGATACCATCTTGGATGACGACAGTGCACTTTGGGGAATTGGTCCTCTAATGCAGTTTAAGTATCACAACTGCAGGCCACTTTGGTTCACACATTTATTTTTCAAAAAAAGTGTAAATGTTACAGATCATCATCTGGGAAACATATTTACAAGATTTGCAACAGTGAAATAAATAAGGTTGTATAGAATATAGCAGATAGAAATGGTAAATGGTCTACAATGTACAGCAGCTTTGGCTACTAAAAGTTCATTTTCCAAAAAAAAAAAATTCTCAAACTATAGTTTAGTATTAATAAATAAAGCTATGTGAAAAAATAAATAAGGTACTCTTCTGTCCTACTTATTTAAACTACTTTTTTTTTTTACACATAGAAGAACAAAGAATTGCGCAAGCTTTTACAGTCGCCTCTTCATTTTAAAGCACGTAGTCATGATTCAAACAGATACAAGTCTACCAAGTTACGAAAACACTTCAATACAAATTGGTCTCCAACCAATTTTGGCATCAAAATGGTCTTTGTATTAAGATATTGGCAATAGATTGATAGCTCTGATCCAACTTTTTTTTTTTTTCTGTTGAAAGCCCAGGTTGTTTTGCAATGCTTCTCAGATTCTGTCCTTCCCCGCACTGATCAGACTGGTACGGAGCCTCTAGCTGCAACAGCGTGTTCACTTGAGTGGTTTAACATCTCTGCTTATCAAATCCCTGATTAGGGCCTTTATCCCTCCAAGAATCCTGCAGGGTGCTTTCTAAAACACTGGCTCCAAAGAAAAGTGCTACGTTTCTTTAACACGCTCTGATGTCGTAACGTGTACCATTATGTACAGATGCTAATGAGCTCCCCTTAAACTTACATGTCGACACATCTCATAATTCTCCTGTATCTGAAGAGCTGATGAGAACCATAACTGCACAACACAATCTGTTCATCTTAATAGTGGGTGAATAAATTACAGGTTTTGTTTTGATATGGGCAAACAGTTAATAAACAAAAACAAGATAACAAAGAAAATGCATTAAGGCTATAGAATTAAGGCTTTAAAAAGAATTGTTACTAACCATCACTGGCATGTGTGAACAGTAGCTCCCCACACACACATAGCTGTGAACAAAATTATGGGGATTATTAAGGTTATTCTGATTCCGAAGAAGTGAGGCATAGCATCAAAGACATTCCTTACAGGTCCAGATGAAGCGTCTGGCACCATTTTGTCTCCTCTGCTGACAATAAAATCCCATTCTGTCTGGATGAGCACCACTTCCATTCTGTTTTGAGATTAATTCTTGGCTGATTCCTTCTTAAAGAGTACAACTTTGACTACTGGCTGCTGCGTTGCGGACCAGTTTGGAGAGTAGGTTCAGATATTTCATTTGAAGGAAATGCGGTTTGTTGTGGGAGATTTTTGAATGGAATGACTCAGGTCATTTGAAGGTAGAAGCAACGCTATTATCTGGGAAGCGTGTCCTTCCTGTACCGGATGGGGGGGAATGTTTAGACTGGCATTTCAAAATGTTTCAATCTGGCCCCACAGAGACACCCATAATAAAAACAAGAGGTGGCCAAGAACAACACTACATCTAGTACAAATACTGTAGAAATATACAAAAACTAAGCTGGAAACCACACATTCTAAAGCAGGGGTTTGGATCTGGGGGTCTACGTAAAGCCTGCCGACTTGTGATTTGGCTGCAGAACCCAGTTTGATCCAACAGGATTACCAGTTCCTTTGGGCTCCCTGCTGATGACAATGATTACATCCATGAAGCACTGCTGCTCTTAGGGGGGTAGCATCCTCTACGCCCCCTTTAAACTACAGCCCTGTCCCAAAGCTTTTTTATGCTCCTCTTATTGCCCCAAAGTTCCAGTTTCAAAAGAGGCAATAATAAGCAATAATAATATCATGTTCACAGTCAAAGTCTGAGAGGAGAGGAGCCTCTCTGGCGGCCTCCTTCTCTGTTTTAAAGCAGAGCCCAGGGTGGCTGTGTCCTTTTATGTGTCCACCCCGTCCATCCACCTCCCAGCATGTCACTCCACCCAAATACAGAAGAATAATGGACACATAATGAAAGAAACAGTGGTCACTTGCTTGGTCTCATGGAGAGCATCCTCGGTTTTACTGTCACACAAAGAAAAGGATGGGAAGAAGGCGGCGGCCGAGGTGTGTGCACTGTTACACTAACCACCAGGGATACAGCAGGAGAGAGTGGGAGGTGCCGGACAGCTCTGATCTGCAGAGTGAGACGGGTTTTTGTTTTGTTTTGTTTTGTTTTTTAGCGCGGTGTCCAGTCGTTGCCCAGGCAGATCTTGGCCCTGGGGATGGTCATCTTGTCCATGCAGGGGGAGCCCATCTCCGGAGAGAAGTGGATGATGCCGCAGTCGCTCTTCACATTCTGAAATTTGTTCTCCTTGGAAGGCTCCATGTAGACCACTGAATTCTTGTTTACATGCTTCTTGAGGATCACTGTCTGCAAGGGAAAATGCACAAACAAAACAATCCCTCGGGGTTAGATTGAAGCCGCAAGTCAATTCACAGATCGCATGTGATGACAGTTTGCTAATTTATGCGCTTGTTCGCTGTAAAAGAGAGGACTTCTGATGAATTCAGATTTTTCTGTCTTATTTCATGGTAGAGATTTTATGACTGACGTGACTTTCTACCATCTGGAAATACAGAGAAAAAGGGAAACTACATTAATCCTAAAGTCATGACATCTTTAGCACTGGTTCAAGAAGGAACTGGAAGATCAAGGAAAATGCGTCCTGACTTATCTTCACGTAAACGTGGCACACACAGCTATCTATATGAGGAAGTCTGCAATAAAGCGCCATCTTAAGCAAGGGCTTCAAAATCATAAGCTGATTGTGATTTACAGTTGACCTCTCACCTTCTTTGGTGCACTGTAGCAGGACATCTGCACCCACTTCTTTTTCTTGTTGATGAGCAGCGCCACGACAAGAAAGATGATGATGGCTAGGAGGAGGCCTGCCAGGATCCAGGCGGCTGACTGGTAAATGAGGGCCATCTCCGTCTGGCTGGGGTAAGTCTCACCCAAGCCCGGCTCCTCTGTGGGACACAGACAGCATTGAGTTTGAATATGCAGCCCACAAAAAAGGTTTGATCATTACTTTGCCTGCAGGATTTGCGAAATCTAAATTGAAAACAGCTTATTTCTTCGCCTTAGCCTTTGGCAGATTTCCCAGCTCAGTTAAAGAATTAACGCTCAGCGTCCTAAGAGGGATCATGTTTTTGCCCGTGTCCATTTATCATTATTGTTTTAGTTCAGCATGAGTTAGTATGTTTCGCTCATTCATCAAGCCATCCCTAATCCCCTCCATTAGTTTACACACTCACAGGGACTGGCAGGGACAAAATGACAAACATGCCAACTAGCTAAGACGGAGTTACCATTGTAGAGTGGACGTGTGTGCAGAGATGGTAGAGGAGGAGAATATTTAATAGGCAGGTACCTGTTTCAGCAATGATGGGTGGCACAGTGGCAGTAGTGATCCACAGAGCACTCTCCACTGTGGTAGTGACTGTTGTCTTGGGAGCGTTTGTGGACACCATCACAGGCACCGATGTGGTCACGTCTGCCCAGGCGGAAATAATATCCGTTACCAACACGACTTGTTGTTGTGCGAAGCATGCCAGGCATAAATATTTCTAGCTGTGAGGTAGTGTATAAACTCCCTGGTGTCTCAGCTGATAAGCTGTGTTTATAGGATCTGTCCTCTTAACTTCCACTGTAACGCTTTGTTGAGGCATTACGTAAAAAGCTCTGTTTTCCATTGGGCAAATAACAAAAACAAAAGCCCTGGTGAAACGGCTACATATCAGGGCGAACAATGGAAGCCTATGCTGGGGTTTTCCTCTATAGGAAAAGCTGACATGGAACTTTGCCTTCCTGTGCCGCTGGGAGAGTGTCGCAGGCCGATTCAGCTGGGGACAGGAAACACGTGTGAATGTGCGGATGCTTGAGGAATGTTTTTGCTCTGAGTGGACGGTGTGCATGTATGTGTGTCACATGGAATGTTTTGTGAGTGATCGTGTTTGCCTATGGAGCGCCAGAGTGGCTACGTCTAATGAGCAAACGCACACAAACACATTCAGTCTGGACACTGGCATTCCCTCTCTTCTGACATGTAGCATTATGAATTATAGCTTTCCCTCAACAGGCTGTGTCTTGTTCCAGTGGCACCACTTCTTATAAAGGGTGGTATTTTTGCACAGTAAGTGGAAGCGTTACATAAACTACATTTTAGTATGGAATATAAACCATATTTAGTGTGTCTAAAGTCACTTTTTTGTATTTTTAGTGTAATAAAAACACTCAAAGCCAAGTCTAAAGACAACTTTGGCACATGTACTTTATAAAAGGGTGCTTTCTCTTTACTGCGTCGCACTTAAATACTCACCGAGACAGTGTGGGCAGCACTGGCCCTTGCGCAGAACGGGCACCCTGCAGTTGGCAGCAGGACAGCGCTGAGAGAAGCACTGAATGGTGCCGTTGTTGCAGGTGCAGCTGGTGCAGGCGTTGGCTTTCCAGGAGTCTCCAGCGAGCAGCACGTCTCCATCGCTGGTTATGCAGTACTCCATCTGGCTGTTGTTCACTGGCAGCAAGGGGCTTCGGGTCTCATCTACAGGTGCACACAGGTGTAAATAGGGTCAATCATCAAAAAACCACAAAGGTGAAACATAAGACTGTGTGGTATGTCACTTTATAGCCTCTTTACCTGGAAATGTAAGGTTACAGCTTGTAGAGAAAGGCTGTTTTTAAAAGGAAAACGCTACTTTTATCCAAGTTGTATAAAAGTACAGTAAGGCGCCTGCTTCTACACAACTCCTACATTTAACCACGCTGTCCACAAAAGGTTATTGGGCCTTTAGGGTTGCACTCAAGATAAGCTGCTTTACTGTGTTAAACACAAACGCAAGCGACTCCATATGGGAGATGTCAGCTCAGGCTGGGACCTTATCTGTCTCTCTCATCAGACCCCCGCAGGCCTGAGATCTATTGCCTTTTCATGACCAAAGACTTCGTTAGCATGTACACACAGCACCACTCCATTGTGCACATACATCACAGGGCCTGTCAGTGAGATGTGTATTATTCCCACATTCCTGGTGACCAGGCCCATACATATATCAAAGGCCGGCCTCTGACAATCTGCTTTTGTGAAGGGAGATGCAGCGATAAGGCGGGACCGGCATTCTCAAGGAGCAGCTCTCAGGCGCAGTCATGCATTGCTGATTTGTGGGCCTCATGCTTGGGAGTGCTTGGGATATGTTGTTTATAAGTTTATAAGTGTATAAGAGCGACTGGGTCGTTTGGGAACGGTTGTAAATAAAATATGCGTGTGGTTTTGTATTTGTGTAGACATTTGTTTCAAACTATATTCCCATAACCGGAGAAATAGCACAAATTCAGCACAGATTAGTTGCATTCTTTCCCTGAAAGCAAAAGAGGGTTAGATGAACCTCCGGTGTGGGCCGCTGGGTAAAAGCAGTCCACATGTGCTGCTGCCTGCCTGGAGGATCTCTATGTAAACCCAACCGGTCTTGGCTGGTTTCTTTATGAGCCTGTGTGCCTGACATAAAACTACCCGACAGAGTGCAACATGCAAGACCTTCCAAAACCACATGCTGATAGCACATCCAACACAGCTTGATACTTTCTCTGCCTTCTACCCAAACTTCTGATGGCCCCTCCTGGAGTTATTCAGGCGTTTTTTTACACCCCATGAGTTCCCCTACTTTTGCATAGCCCGGGTTTTTATGATTACCTAGGCACACGTGGCAACAGGTGTCCTTGTTCCTGACTGGAGTCTGGCAGAGAGCCGGGGGACAGACTTCAGTGTCGCACAGGACGCGTCCCTTCCTGCAGGTGCAGCGTGTGCACTCGTCCAGGTTCCAGGTCTCCCCTTCCACATAAAACTCCCCCCCAGGGGCTCTGCACACCACCATGTCCATCCCCTCTGGCTGGCCGCTGCCTGACTCATCTACAGTAGATAGAACAAAAAGAAAAAAAAAAAAGACAGTCACCTCAAACTTCAAATCCTGGTGGACTTTCATCGTCAAACATTCATTCATTCATTCAGTCCTTAACCATAACTGCCACACAATGATATGAAACAAGAATCTACAAAGAGCAAACAGATTCAGATGTTACTGGAATAAGGATGCTTGACAGACCACTGTCCATTAAAAAGAAGCCTTGGGCCCATCCAAGTTGTTTTTGATACTAATTTAGTGAAAACATCTTTCTGTCCAGCAGGGCAGCAGACATCTGCAAAGAGTTAGTCTGTTTGTCCCCTGACTGCAAAGTTCGCAGAGCTTCTGAAAGTTGTAGACATTCTTTCACTCCTAAATATTTTAACAGCCAACTGAGTCACTCCTCCATAAATATCCCTCATGAGTTGCAAGGTTGGTGGATAAAAAAAAAAAAGAAGAAGTGTGGATCATTGTGCCTTCTGTTTTTAGAGAAACAGATAGAGTCTGTGTGTTTGGAAGTTCAAAAGGCCACCAAGTCTAAGATCTAAAAGCTAGAAAATGATCCAAAACTTTCAAATCTGCTGTCTTCTTAAAGAAACGTTCCACTTTATTAAAACTTGAGTCTTATATTCTTTTGTAGACATTAGTTTAATTGGTTATGATGATACAGAATTGAGTGCTGCGATGGCCAAAATGTAATTGCAATGGAAAACTGTGTGTGAGAGGAAACAGCATGTACGGTACGTAGAGGGACTAGAAAACCATTGTGCAAGCCAGGACGGAGGTTTCTAATGAATAGCTTGGTGAACAATTGTACCATTCTCCCTCATTTACTCCAAATGAGTACAACCAACATGATGGTTTGTTTAAAACCTGCCTGCTTGAGTTTCTTGCCCCATCAGACTTCCTTTGAGCCTTGTTGACGTATTCCCAGAACTAAGTCGATGTGTTATTCCTACAGATGGGCCAAAACTATGAAAATAACACTCAAGTTGTAATAACTACAAATAATCCTTTGATCCCGTGTTTGAAAAAGTTTGAAACACACAGACGTACCTTCGCAGGTCGGACAGCACTGGTCAGGCTTGACAACAGGGTGAGAACAGCTGGGAACGGGACACGATATGAGCACACACATCTCTCGTCCGGAGTGGCAGTAACAGTCTCGACAGCCGTCATGCCAGCCGTCGCCCTCCTCATATCGGTGCCCGTTGGAGGTGAGGCAGTAGCTGGGCATCGGAGCAGGGACAGTGGTGCTTGGGACATGGCCGCTTTCTGCAGAGACAGACATGAAAGGCGCAGACATTACTGGGGAGTCACAAAGCAACGCAGCCTGCTGTGGCAAAGCAACTTGTAAATTCACTGTGGAAATTTCATTAAGCGCCTTTATGATTTACAGTAAAATGGGCCAGAGTTATTGTCTTAGATCCAATTTCATTAAAGGCTAAAGTGAAAGCTAAGTGATTACGGCTTCATATACAGAAACAGTCATGATTTGACCTCCCTTCATTGCATATTTATTTGCCAATAATCAATTTATACCGCAGCCACAGAGGCGGCTTAATAAATTTCTCTTGATTTTTGTCAACTGACAAAAACTAAAGGGGTGTTACTGAGACACATAAACCTTGTTAAGAGCCCAAATTGCAACGCTGGCACAGCAGGGCTTTAAAAGCTTGTAGGGATCTGGAACAAAGCTGAAGGCAGTGAACTGTGCAACGTTGCACAGTTCAGACAGACGTTTCAATGTCTATTCTCTTCTATTTTTATATCCTAAAAACACACACAAAAAATCATATTCCAAAAAAAGTTATCTATGTGTAAATATTTTAGTAGCCTAAAGAGAGTCTGAGTCACAAGTTTCAAAATCAGGTAAACAGTGGTTTGTTTGCAGCGGGCTGTGTGTGTCCCTCTGTTTGTGGAGATGGGGAGCCAGGTGCACTGATCGCTTCATCATTCGAGAAAACCATAAGCGTGTTTGAGGCTGAAATATTTATAATACAGCTAAAATGGGAAAATAAACAAATCGCGTGAAATGTGGTGGAGCATAAATATGGCTTCTGCGTACTGGCCTTAAACTCAGGGGTTGAGGGAATCTAATTAGAGTTGCACACACATCCCCTGGATAAAACTAAACACCAACAAGAACCAAAATAAGCAGACATAAAAGTCTCAGTCTCAACGCAAAGCAGCGAAAGGTCACAGGAAATCACAGCTGCAGCTTGGTATCAGAAATTCATCTCTGCTTACAACGCTTTCCTTTCTCCTTCTGTCCTCTGCCACTTACACTGCCTACAGTTAAGACCTTATTTAGAAACTGAAGATAAATATCAGGAGGAAGTTTGATATTTACACAGTTCAGAGGTGGGTGATGCTTATATTGTAAGAAGGAGCGTATTCAGGAACCGTCTTGATAGACTGTCAATGTGTGACATGAACTGAAGTCCAGGTGTTGACCTGAATGTACAGGAAAGGTCAAGAGCTTGATAAAATATAAGCAGTGCTCATCCTCTGGAGGTCATGAATGACTTTAGAGCATTGCAGAGAAAAGCTAATTAAATGATAAAAAAGACAAGCTGTCACTGTCTATGTAATAAATGAATGAATGAATAAATGAGCTAAGCATATTTTATATCAAAATGAAATGAAATTTTGTGCAAACTGAAAATTTTGTCCTTGAGAATTCCATGGATGTTATGATCTATGTTCTGAACACAAATATTTAATTGAACTCGTGACGAGCTAAACATCGTCTGGAAATGGCATAATCTATTTGTTCTTTTCTGTTTTGACTTCTACTTGTGACTTCTACCTTCTTTTCTGCTCTCGTTTTAGTATTAAGGACTTATTGTTATGCTTATCATCTTGTTTGTTTCTAAGTTACAAACCTGAGATACACAATATATCTCTGTAATTGTGTTGCAGTAATTCCCACTATTGCTTCGGTTATATGGAGTAAAAGAGTTTGAACATCCCTTTTTAATTTATATAATATCAAGAACTGTATGAAACAGATCTTATGCCAAAGTAAGATCACCCACGATTAAAGATCATCACCGCCTTATAAACTATTGGTAGCACCTCTTGTGTAGCAACTGAAAAATACAATGACTTCATAATTTTCTGTCATGCTGATATTTGTTGACAGCACTACTAGGCATCTTCAAACCATTATTATGAAGTTATTGAGATCAAGAAAGTAATAATGGCAGGGATATTGCCCAGGTATTCATTTAGCTAAGGGTTCAATCCATCAATTTTATACATATTTTTTCATTTTCGTTTCACAGGGAGGACTACTAAGTAAATGAAAACCCTGACGTAATTTCTGACGAAAAGGTTTCTAAGAAATCTTGAAGAAATATTGCATGAAGTTTCAACAACATGGACATCAACCAGGCAAGTCAAACTACACGAGCTACTGAGTAGAACTGCAGCGATTAACTGATTTTTAAAGTATCAATAAATCGCCAACTATTTCGACAATCGCTAAATTTTTTAAGAAAAAAGGCCAACATTCTCTGACTGTACTTCTAAAATGGAAATATTTCTTAGTATCTTTCCTCTGTTATGAGAGTAAACTGAACATCTTTAAGTTGTGGACATTTTCACCATTTTTTTAATATTTTGTAAACTAATCAAGGAAATAATGGGCTGATGAATATATAACGAAAGCAATTATTAGTAACATTCTGACTAGAGAAGAGAAGCATCCTGGGATGGGAAGTGTTTCTTTTGCAATCATTAACTTTTTGGTCACACAGTACCAAGTCTGTGAAGTTCCTCTTTAACCCCAATGAGCTCATCACTCCATAGAGATCTCCATTACCTTTACACATGCAGATGTTGCAGCCCTTCCTGTTCTGTCGATAGCCGCTGCTGCAGTGCTTGTCGCAGGTGAAGGGAGGACACTTGACGCAGCGACACATCTCACATCCGTGCTTGTTCCTCCTGCAGGCCGACAGACAGACACATGATGAGGCGCACAGGAATAAAACTTCATCATGAGAACGGGGGGGTAGGAGTTTTATAAGTTTTACACTTCTTCCTACTCATTTTCGGACATTGCTGATTTGTTTCTTTCTTTTTCTCTCTTTTTTCTTTGTTTTAATCAATGCTCAAAATAAACTTTTCATTCATTCATTCATTCATTTAGAACAGCGTGTCAGGAAGTGAACAGTGTGTTAGGAAGTAAACAGTCTCACTCCTGTGCAGCTCAAACAAAGTTCAAAATTGCTTCACATTGAGGCTTTCTTTAAGATCTGTGGAACAACATGGTGTTGTGATACAGTGAAACCCAGATGCCCGAGTCCAGAATAATCAACATCTGGAGCTGCTTTCCCCTCTCTATATTAGCTGCCTTTGAAGAAGGGCAAATAAAAGGCCAACATGTGAGATCCCTGCGGTTTGCACATCATACCAACCCAAAGACTCTGTAAGAGCAAATATAAAGCTAATTCAGATGCTTCCAATTCACCCTGTTGCCATCCTTATTGCTGCAAAAGTATCTGGTGGTCATATAAGAAGATCAGTGAACAGTGGCAAGTTTTAGAGCCGATGTAGATAATAGGACTGTGTTGATGTTACAGAAAAAGACAGGGAGAGATAATCAATTAGCTGATGGCCGATTTAGAAATTAAGTGACGATTTGAGCTCAGTTGTCAGAACACAACAGTGTTAAAGGGACATCCTGGCATGCAGAGAGAGGAGCAGAATGAAGCTCAGAGGCTGGAAATAGACCAGTTGGATATAATTATCTGCCTAATAAAACATGGATGAGCTGCAAGTTGATAAATTGTCAAAACCGAGATGAAAGAATGACCTGTGTCTACCCCTTCTCTCCTCCCTCTCCATCTCATTTATTCTCACTCAGCCTTTCCTCGCTATCTTCCTCCCAGCAGGTAAGTGATGATTCCTGTATCGTGCAGTGGCCTCATTAAGCTCGGATAATTACTCTATTAATCTTTATCTGCCACGCCGGTGTAAATGAAATAACCCCTCGAACCCGTGATGTGGGGCTGTGTCCCATAAAGAGGACAGAGCATGATGTGAGGCTCAGCAAACACAGGAGCCCATCTATGCTGAAACAGCAATAACGGCCATTGAAACAACATTGTGAGGGGTTTGGCCAGAGCCTCACTGTACAAATACGGAGACAGAGAGTGCTGCGACCTTAGAGCAAGGCTTTGTTTAAAGATGGTGTGTGGAATGCCAAGCAGCGCTCTGGGCTCCAGGGGGATAGAGGGGCTTGGGGAGACACTGGGGGGCCCCCGGTCTGGGACTGCTGGCTCGGCACAATTTCCAGTGTCCTGCAACTGTGATGGCCAGAAGAATGCCATTCATGACCTGTGTGGTCACAGTGATGATTTTGAGCTATGAAGGATGGAAAACACACTACCGGAGCTAAAAACACTACTTAGAGCTGGAAGGACTATGGTGAGACTGTGGAGTGTTAACATGTATATGAACATCTTATAAGGTTTACATTCAGCCTACTTTTATGGCTGTCAGATTTGCATATATGCCTCACAATGCTCACAGGATGTCATCAATACATCCTGTATAAACAGAAATCCTTTGTGCTTTTTGTTTCTTTGTGGTGGCTACATGCAGAAGTCCCGTGAGAAGACAGATCTGCATTGTAAGGCTGGCAGGCTCTCACAGGATTTCAGACTTCTGAGGCGAGACCTAAACAGCTGCTTATGAAGGATAAAGCTCGGACTTCCTGCTCCTCTGTTCCCCACAGGATCCTCCTCATCCTCTGCTCACATATCGGGGCCCATCTCGAGCCGTTGCGCCAGAGAGTGAGCGTAAGAAATATCAGAAGGACCCCAACTGTACAGGCTTCATAAAGGCCGCTTTTGTCCTGATGTGGTTTTGATCGATGTTTTGAGACAGCATGATGATTTATGAAATGAGAGTGGTGCCTGGGGAGAGCACTTCCAGATGTTTGATTGGGTTAAATGGGATTAGGGGGAGAGGCATTGCAGGGGGCTGAGAGGCTGGTGTGGACCTCACAGTGAATTACTCACACACAAACACACACTTACACATAGATTTGGACACCTCAGATTGGCCACCAAGGTAGACCCTTTGATCCTGGATGCCACACTACTGTCGCAATAGCCTGTTATACTTCTTCTTAAACAGGCAGCAGCCTTGGGGCACTACTTGATAATATTAACTTCTGATTTAACCAAAGCAAATTGCATACAGGAGGGGGGGATTACTTGATAATGAGGAGAACTAAATCCCTCTAACCCTCATTTCAACTTGAGTAGAAACAGTTCAATATTGCACATTGTTCTTTTCCGAAATTAGAAACTCTCCGAAGATTACTAGCCACTAAAACTCTTCTGTCTTATGACTGTAAAAGCCAAGCTGCCTTTTAAACAGACTAAAAAGGTTGAAAAATGAGCGTAACTAAACATGGGCGATGAGAAACCCACGAGGTCGATGGGTGTACTTACACATATCCATAAGGGCAGGTCTTAGTGCAGGTCAAAGGTCGGCACCTGGGCGTGGGGATACTGCACTCGCACACCTCACAGCCAAAATCATCCCTCTCATATCCCGTTGGGCATTGCAGGGAGCAGTATTTCTCCAGGTCGGGGCAGGAGTCATCTGAAAGAGTTGAAAGAGGTCATCTGATCATGGGCACAACAATCCATCAACGGTAAAGGCAGGAGTAGCTATGGGGCTACTCACAGGAACATTCCTGAGACAAGAGAACTTTGCAAAGACACAAATAAGCCATGATGAATATGAACAAGTCCATGCTGTTGTCAAAACCCAGCGGTGGTGAATTTTTTATTTTTCCCTGACATCAGCATGAGCAAACGTGTAAATACAGAGCTGTATGTCCACCGCTGTAACGCGAGACTGCAAGACGCAGCGTGTCAGAGGACATGTATAAATCGGTCATGCTTTTCAAAGCAATTCCCTGAAACTTTAACCTTTTAGGTTTAACTCAAAGTCAGGAAAGTGGACTTACTGTTGAGACACTGGCACAGAAGACATCCATTTTTGTCTTGATGGAATCCAAAGGGGCAATCATTCTCTGACAGGGAGCAGTTCTCCAGGGGAGGACAAAGCATGGGGCTAACGGTTTCATACGAAGGCTCTGCAGAACAAAAGAGATTATGGAGGATGACAACTTTGCATGAGGGAACTGTTATGAATTTGTTGTTTTATATACATGTGTTCGAAGCCCCTCAGGTGTAACACTTCATCTATGGCTCTTATGCCAGCTGTAATAGCTACCTACTTACAGTGCTCTACTTATAAACAGTAATTACAGATAAATGTAGAGCAATTACACCAGGGTGGGTCGCACTCTGAGGGGGATTATATTCTCTGTCTTATTGTGCGGAACTGTCGCCCATTAATAAGTTGAACGTGTCTGGAGCTTGTTGTAGCTCTAAAAATACCAGTGATAAGAGTGTCTCCTGGACGGAAGTCAGACTAGAGGTACCCAGAACATCTTGAATCAGGGCCAGTTTTTCCTCCTAAAGCAACAATAAACCAGGATGGAACAAGACACACACAAACACACACTTGCACCATCACAAATTCCATTAAATGCCTCTCGCCACGTTCGGTGGGAGGAGCAGCCCAACGAGCTGTAACCAATTACTTTTTAAAAAAGGGATCCACTTCAATTATGCAGCCTCCTGCGTTAAAAGCATGCCGTAGCCTCGCGCACACAGGTGGGTCTCATTTTGGCGGGCAAGGGTAATAAAGGAACACAAAGAACCCTGCAGCTTAAAGAATGCTCTGCGGCCTCCCCTTTAATGAGCCCATGCCGACACGGCCTCTGTGGAAAAGCTGCAGGGCCGCGGGAGCCTCCTGCATGTGGTATATGTGCTAATGTGTAGCTTATATAGATGCTAGTCGTACATTAGAAAAATAAATAAATAAAAAACAAGCACTGTTTGGTTTGAGAAGGAATGCTACCTTCACAAAATGGACAGCACTCTCCAGGGATCTTCACGGGGTTCTGGCAGCTCTGTTTGCAGGCCATGGCTGTGCAGTGAGGTTCTCCATCCACACACTGGCAGAACGTGCAGTCGTCCTCCTTCCACTGCTCCTCGTGGGCTCGCAGCTTGTTATTCACCCAGCAGCTGGCCTTAGTGCTCTCCATTGACAGCAGCTCCACATCTGACAGGAAAGAAGGAGATTGTGAGTTTGGGAAGAAGTGAGAAGAGGAGAACCTTTGATGTGATTCTTAGCAAAGTCATATGTATAGTTTGGTTTGGCTTCCATAAATGAAACCTATTAGATTAAAGCTAAAACTACAGGCCAATGTGTCTGAAACTACATCCTCTACAGTGATTGAATTAACGGGAGGCAGAGTGAGAGCAGGGCTGTAGGAAGCTGGATACTCCATGAGGGAGCTAACAAGATATGAAACCTGGCTTTTGACCAAGAGCGAGAGAGAAAACACTGGATGACATATAACATTTATAGGTGGGAGAGGCCACTGGCTTTGTGACAACATATGTAGAGATTTAGGCTGAAATGAGACAGATGAAATTTGGGCTATTGCTCCGTCGTCCTGAGAGAAATTTGGTAATTGGAAACAGAATGGTTGATGACATCAGAAATGCTGGTCTCCACAGTGGATAAAAGCTTTCCTCCATGTGAGTTTCAGCTGTGACCCCCTAAGGTCAAAGGCTAGACCAGAATTTTATACCATCAATCTCACTCCAAAGCAAAGACAGCACTTTAAAATTTTCATTTCTGTAGCATTAGCCTTAAGTAGGAGCCATAAAGTTTGGGACAGTTTAAAAGCCAATCTGTGAAGCCCCACTGCTCAGCTTGAACTGATGTATGAAGCCTGAGACCAGCTCTGAGAGTCTTTTCTTCATTTACTATAAACAGTTTAACTTGTTTTTGAGGCAGGTTCCGAAGGTGGTCTCTGCATTTTCTCTCTGCGTCTGTGCGAAACAAAGGTGTGCTCATATTTCTGTGCTTATAGGCGTGACGCAGCTTTCTTAATGTGTGCGAGGAAGGAAGATTGCTGTGTACTGTACACAGGAGACCCATTTGTAATATCTGATCCCTGCTGAGTTTTGGCTATTGAGGTTCTGCCCATCTGGCTGTGATTAACCTGAACAGGATCCATTTTTCTCTCTCATTGTTTCCCCCTAATGCAGGTTGCACTCTAATTGTTGTGACGAAAATTCAGAAGTTTCACTCATGATTTTACCATTTTGTGAGATAGATTAAAAAGAAGAAATGTGATGCAGCAGAGGCCCAGCTGTTCAGTTTTCCCCCAGGACTGGTCAAACAGCAAAACCCCTCAGGCCAACACCTCACACAATGCAACTCAATAGCAGTTTTAAATTTGGTTTCTGCTAAACAGTCTCCAAGCCCAAGCCAAGTTTTCAATAAGTCAAACAGTCTTGTACAAATACTCGTCATATCTTAATGTAATACACAGGAGTTACTGCTTAATGACACCTACATTCATTGCAGACAAACTGAGAACCAAACGCTGACCTATGATTACTTTATAGCATGTGTTAGCATCTTTACATCCTGCAGACATGGAGCAACATCAGGATTTTTTTTAGATTTGTGTTTCTGTACATCTGACAAATCCAATTCTCATATTCACTTTTCCTTCAGTTTTAGGTCAATACCAGCTCATGAGTCCAATAGCTGACTGTTTAGTTGCTAAATTCTCCACCATAATCACCACTTACTTATTATTTCTATCCGTCTAGTGTCTGATGATGGTGGTAGCGTACAAAGTTTTGTTACCATTGGTGTAAACACTGCTGATGTAAATAATGGGAATTAGGTGAAACAGTATTATTATCTTGTGAAAATTCTCTGTGGGGTGATCATGGCAGGCAACCTCTTTCACACAGAAATATTAAGTACTGCTTTGAGTATAATCACAACCATTTAACCTTTAATACATCTCATAATCCACATCATACCCATTCTTCTCTTGCAGTAAGAAAGAGCAGCTTTCCATAAGAAAAAGATGAAAGCATTCCATATCCTCTAAATGTCCGTACATTCCAGGTGTACCTCCAACACTGACCTAACATGATCTCCTCTGCACTCTTGCCCTTTGTCTTCTCTCCCTCTCTCATGCATCTGATCCACTGTGGCCACGCCGGCAGAGGCCAAAGCTGGCTACCGTCTCCATCCACAAACCTCTGGCAGACTCTAATGTGGATGCCATATGCGCTGGAGCCCTTTTTTTTTTTTTTTTTTTTTTTAACAATCCCAAATACGCATATCAGAGCTGGCTTTGAGCACATGTGTTTTGCAAGTGGGCCACCCCCCATTAAGTCAGATCCAGATCTTACAAAGGCATTCCCTACACACTAAAAAGGGGGGGGGGGGGGTATGTTCTTAAGTCTCTGCAGTGGAAATGAACCCCTGGCTGGCTCCTTAGTGTGCCCCTTATATTGCAGAATTGTTAACAACTGTGGAAGCTGGTTATATGAGGAATCCATTATTGCAGGGTCGCAGGAGATAAAGGTCAGGGAAGACAGATTTTGAAATCACGTCTCAGTCTGCTGCATCATCTTTCAACTCTGACAGTCGGCCACATCATGGCTATGTCTTAAACTTTAAAAACACCAGTGTTAATCAGAATCTTTCATTTTTAACAGTGCTAAAATGATGAACTAGGCTGCCCTATTTTAAAAACATAATAAACCTTTGTACCTATGCAGACAGGGCAACACTCGCCCTCAGGAATGTAGAAGTTTTCACAGTCCAGCTCAGCGCACTCTGCCTTGGAGCAGAAGGAGATTCCTCCCCGACACTGACACAGCCAGCAGGGGTCCATGCGATACACCTCTCCCTCAGAGAAATCCTTTCCATTGTGGACACACTTTGGCGAAACTATAAAGAACAAAAGGAGACAGATGTTGTCAACCGTGAACTAAACTCTTACACTCTGTGGTTGTGATAAACGAGTGCACGATGCTCCATCAGGTGCTCTTTAAATTTGGCCGAGATTAACACCAGAATTTTCCTGACATGACCATATGAGGGAAAAATGTAGCTTTTGTCAGAGATGTCAAATCCGATCAGTGAGACACTATCACGACTGTATACACTCAATTACAAATTCATAAACATCTGTTCATTTTCTACTATCGATGGAAATGTTTATCAGAAGCAAATGGTGCTGAGGTGGAATCTGACGGCTGAGGTTAAGCCTTCAGGGTGGAAATGGCATTTATCAGACAATGAAACCGAGTCCACGAGGAGGAATTTCGCAGGGATCTATCAAGTCTTGAAAAGGCTCTGGACTCTTGCGGTGCAGAGTAAAAGAAAACAGTAGTGGGTCTGAGGCTTTGGCAGAATCTGGGCTCAGTGTGCTGGTGGCAGGTGGAGTGAATCAATGCTCTGGCCTGTCTTCTCCAGAAGCATCCAAGCATTTAGAACCTCTTTTAGCTGCATTCCTCCAACTATGAAATAAAATGAGCTTAGTTACAGCACGGTTGGAAAACCAATATCAGATCTTGTGTGTGGACAACAAGCCCGGTGAAGCTGTACGGAAAAACTTTGACCTGCTCTTTGTACATCATCCCCATGAAATCAGTGTTTTTTAATCCATGCACATGTGTATGTGAGTGTAAAAGGCAAAAACAGGCGGAAAAATATCTGGTATAACAACACAACTGCAGCTTGTACAAAACGCAACAAATGCGATCAACCATTTGAAATTAATTTGGTGCTTGTGCAGCCAAAAGAGCAGGAAGATTACATCATGACATCTCAATGGTAATACCAAGCTACACATTCAGATGTACCACAGTGGTTTGGGTGACGCAGCATTATAGGATCTTAACTAACCACAATTTTCAAACACACTCCAGCATGAGGGAAGTGAGACAATGTGGTTGAAACGCCTCCCGACTCACAGAGGAGCAGCTACGCTAGTTAGGTGAGTGTATGTATTGCACACATGCAAGCACAAGTGGGGGCAGCGGTTTCTATAAATGAGAGCAGAGGTTACGGGCGGCATCTGTACGCCATACCTCTGAGTGCAGACTCAAAGTGTCTGTGCCAGTGACCCCATGCCTGCCGACAACCAGCGCTGCACTCTAACACGAAGCAGGTGAGCCAGCTGAGTTGAAAGTGGAGTGGAGATTTGTTGATCTTTTATTCTCTTCTTTGCCGTTTTCCTCCCTCGCTCAGTATTCCTGCCGTCCCGCTTTGCGTGCAGCAAAACCAAGCAGAGAAAATGCAATAAGCACTTTAGCTGGCCGAAATCAAAAGCCAAGGCACTCAGGGTTTTTAACGCTCACAGAAGCAATAGGAAGTCACATGAGGGGATGCTCACATGTGATTTCCGCTGTGTTTGTTAATGGTAATCCCTAAAACAACTTGCGGCACAGAGTCTAAATTCCACTCATGCTTTGTGATGTTCCGTCTTCTCTAAATTGAGGTGAGGATTGGATGTGGAGATGGATGGGCCGCAAAACACTGACCCTGACCTGACTAAATCATTCACAGTGGACTGTCATTCTGCTGTCTATTGTGGTTTCCAGGCATATAAACCAAAACCACAGTGAGAAAAGAGGATTTTTCCCACAGACGAATAATGATGGTATTTATTAAAGCCCATTTAACAGCGATCAGTTTAGAATATCAACTGCCAATGTACTAACATGTCACTAACACAACCACTAATCATCTTCTGAGGATATGGCTGTTGCTCGACGCGTGTTTAGAACAAAGTCAAGCTGAGCTCCTTGAGAACCATTAGTGTGGTGAGCGCAGCCTGATTGCTTAACGCTGGTATAAATCTCATATGCACTCCTGAACCTACTCTGCATCCACAGCGGGATGCAGACTACCGGGGACATGAGCAGAATATGTGCCAGCCAAAGCGTTGATAAACAGCTAAACAGGGATCATCTGTAACATCGGATGACATCAGGTCAAGGTGGTGCTGCCAGGTTTGCTCTGCCGCACAGACACGGCCGATCCTCAGCCAATAGTGGAGCAGAATCCACAGCTGATGGAGGCCAAAACACACAGGTGGAGCTTATTGTCACTGCACACGCTGACCCTGACCAAATATCTGCCTTCAGCCAAGTAGGCAATGGAAACAGTTTAATCAGTCCAAGCCTCACACAGCGAGACAATGTTAAAATGTGTTCCATTAGGGGGTAGCTAGTTGAAATAAACTTAGACTTCATAAGATGCTTTATTTGCAGCCGGTGTTTTGGAAGCCTCTGCAGGGCTGGAGCGCCGGTGAGGGGGCCCAGTGCGTGTCCACGTCCCTGTCCTGTGGAGCTTTCTGATACGGCACGCAGTCATGCAGGCCTAACGGACAGTAGGGCCAATACAAAAGGCATCAAGCCCCAGGCCCAAAGAGCAGCAGACACTTGTTATCAAAACACTGATCCCATGGCCCCCACGGCTGCCATTCAGCCCCCGCCGGCCTGCCGGACTCGATTACCCTCCCCACTGACAGACTGGAGCACATAAAAAGCATTCCCATCAATGAACTGTTGAACCTTTTCCCTTTGGACGTGTGACCAGACAGGAACCCTTTGACACTGCACTTCTGTTGAGCAAATTCGTAGCCTAAGCACTTTTCTGGTCACTGGGCTTGTTAAGTCCATTAATTCCGGGACATGGCACTCATTTATACATGTGGAGGGGCCAGAATGGGAATTTGTTCTGTTGGTAAAACAGTGAATATTTGTTGGGAGCGCAGAGTAAACAGACTGATGCCACAGGTCCCTGACTGACTCTGTATGTCATCTGCTTTCTCTTCCTTCCCTTTCCCCTATCTCTTTTCCACCAGGTGAGAAAATGTTGCACCAGCATATTTCACACCAGCCATCCACTTTAAATGACCCATTATATTTAATACCCCTTCAGGCAATAGAACTATTTGTGGGTACACCCTGAAAAAATGTCTTTGAACCATGGCCCTCAACCCCAGGAGGCATGATAAACAGCCCAACAGTAATTATCCAATCAGCAACTTTCCTTTTTCCTGTGGCCATTCGGTCAGCAGGGAGGAAAGCCTTACTCAGAGGAAAATAATTGCCTCCTAAAGAATGATGGATCTCACACCAGCTGTGCAATTGCTATTCCTGGTGGGAGAGCAGTCAAATGTGTGTAGTGTGCAGCTCAGAGCAAATCACCTTTCTGGCACTCAAAGACATCGCAGCAGTTTCCTGGGTGTCCGCTGGCCTGGATGAGTGGAACGGGGTGCTGTCCACTCGGGCACTGGGGCTTGTGGCAGGCACGGAGGTCACAAGTGCACTGGGGTGGTATGGAGGGGCAGCAACCAGCAGGGGGCGTGTAGCTCTTGGTCAGGACTGAACCTTTGGGGCAGGAGGGCGCCTGCAGGGCAGGACATGTGACCCCGGCACACCTCAGCTCCTCTGGAAGAAACACAAACGTGGATACTTTGTCAACAACACAGGGTGGGCGTTCAGCACACAGTGAATGCAATGAAAAACAGCGACAGACGTGGATTATTTTTAATTTCAGCAACACCGCCGTGACCTGCTCTGGGCCATGACAGTGCCAACACTGTTCTCCTACAGGAGGGAGGGATTTTCTGTGCTTGCATGAGACTGTCCATGACTGTGTGAGGGCTGCCTCCTTGTAGTGTCAGTTGAGCCACTTCAGAGCTACGCTACTCATGTTACGGACTAAAGGCCGAGTTCACACAGTCGCCCAACGCAAACTTCGTGTGCTGTCATCAGATCTCCACTTCAGGCCATGACAGCTTTACAGCATCCTGTCGGAGAAGTGAGAGTGCAGCTCCTTCGACAATGCAACGCTCACTGAGATCCTTTCTACAGGCCTCTGATCCCACCCAAACTGGCTCACAACCCAAACAGCCCCTCACGTTCTCAGACCACTCATTAATAGCAGGAATCTTCAACAGAGCTTTTCTTCTTTCCAGTTCAGAATCTCCCCTTCACTTAGCATTCCAGGACGCGTTTGTCTATTCATCTGTCGGAGCCACCATAATAGCCCTGATACCCCCTTGTCAGGGGGTGGAAAGAGGTGCAGGGGTGCTGGTAATCTGGGCTAGGGGCTCAGGGGTGTATTTTGGAGCGTGTTCAGGAAAAGAAAAGTGGAGCCCCCTCTTTACAGAACGGTAGCTAACTTACAAAGATTGGATTACTCAAAGTGCAGGGACATGTTTATTTTGGTTCTCAGTGTTACTGTAATGTATACATGACAGGGAGAAGAGAAATTTTGTGGAAAGCCGACTCACGTCCTGTCCTGTAATTGTCAATCACCAAGTTATTTCCCAGATGCTCTGATGAAAGATACACACTTTGCAGCACTTTGACAGGGACAACAGGAAGAGCGCAAAAAGTAGAAGAGCAGCATGAAGTCGTGCAGGAATCCTCTGCTAATTGCACACGCTGTTTAAACCATCATTTACAGTCAAAGGAGAAACTGTGACAACAAATGGTTTGCTTAGAAGACAGAGGATTATGATGTAGTTATGGGGAATACTTGACAATCTTTGCATACATCTGGTTTTTGAGGACAGAGAACGATACAGGCTGAGGTTGCGTAACAGTGCTTGGGGTTTTGGTAATGTTTCCAGAGGCTGACTTTTGTTGATGGTCTTCCCAGACTGGCGCTGGCTCTGTGGAACACGAGTCTCTCAGAGGATGTGTCTCATCCCTGAAATCTGAAGAGCGGTAAATGGATCCCTCTGAGTTTTGCCACCAGATGGGGAAACTAAACCAGCCAGTAGCTCAGGGTCCAGACTTCTCTTACCCTGAAAACGGTTCTTCTCTGTCAGTCCTCAACTCCAGAACCAGAATCCTACTCTACATTGTCATCCATCCATGTTTTAAACCACAAAGTCTCTGGTCTGACCTGCAGGCTCTGCTGGCATTGCAGTTAAGTTGCTGTTTGATGTCTGCCTGCCCTAGAATAAACATGGAGGAGAGGGGCTCTAAGACTGTGCCTGCTGTATTTCGGTGGGTGGGGGGTAACATAACTGACAGATGAAATTGAGGATAAGGGAAACATTGAATTTTTCTGGCTCCAGATAAATAGAGCAGGAGTGTGAGGTATCTGTACTGTACCATTTACTCAAGCAACCTGGGAACAGTGAGGAGGACCGTCACAAAGCTCTCATTGATAAAGTTTGTAGCTGAATAGTGTCATAGAAAATGAGGAAAAACCCCTGAATTAAGGGAAGTTACAACCCTTTTAACGGTTTTTGGCCTAATTCCTGTGCTGGAGTTAAATAAACTTCAGTTGGAAGTGCTGATTGGCAAATGTTTTAATTCCAATAAAGTCTAACGCAGTTTGTCGCTGCTCAGTTGAAGACTCGTTTTGCATATGAAAACCTCGAGCTTTTTAAAGCCACGAAAAAAATGCCCTGGGACAATCTTGCACAAGGTTCTGCACTGAAAAACACTTTCTGTGTATTGTATGTGCCCCAGAGAAGGCTGATTACTCTTTCAGTTGTGATAATGGCAGGGGTTAGAGTGCGCTGGGAAAAGCAGCTGGCAGACACACCATTGTCATTTAAATGAATAGAATTGTATCCATCCATGGAAATGGTCCAAGCCTTGCAGGTCCAATTAATATAAATTTTGTAGCTGACATAATTATAAGCACAATAGGCAAACAGAGAGGATGGAAAAAGTCAGCAGAAAATGGATTTTATCCTGTACTGTTTGTGTTCTATCTCTTAGCATAAATGGTTGTAATTAGTGAGTCAGCGACCACAGAACCACTCTTGGTATCACAATGGTGGCCATACTCCAGCCTGCACAAACACAAAAGCCCTGATTTGGTATGCTTGATAAATTCTCTCTGCAGATTTGGTAACTTGTGCTCCTTTACAACTAGCAAAGAATGGAAAACCATTGACCCCACAGCACAACCTACAACAATGTGTTTTTCTCTCTTACACACATACACACACACACACACATCTGATTGCTGGTCTGGAAAAGGTGAGATGTGGAAATTGCCTCATTACCACAGAATGGCCTCTTTTGTAAACAATGTATATTTCTGACATCTCTGCAGCTCATTGAAGAAAGAAAAATCCTCCATTTTAAAAGGTTTTTTTCTTCCCTGGGTACAAGGAGTGCAGTCTTTCCCCAAACTAGAGCAGACCGAGCAGGCAGAGGAGGCTGTGTTGACAGCCTGAGTTTACTCATGGAAAAAGCGCACAATGTGAGTTCTGTTCACCGACTGACTTTGGATACAAGTCAGCGCAGAACAAAGCTGTCTCAGTCCAGCTGCCCTCCGTGGGTTTCTGGTCTGTCCTCAGGTTTTATAAAGTTGCTCCGCAAAGGGACGCATCAGGGCCGTCTCTCACGTAAAGCTGTGGGGGCCTGCTCAGCGCCCACCAGCAGTTACAGCTGAGAAAGTTAGCATTGTTCACTCCGTGTGTGAGTAAATGTGTGAGGATCAAGGAGCAGGTCTGGGAGGGGTCCAGGCCAAAAGGCAGAGGCAGGCTCACCAGGTAGAAACACTTGGTGGGAACTTCACACCCTGGTCAGAAGCTGGTGGTAGCTGAGCGCAGGTATGCAGCAGCCGGCGGCTCTGCATCTGCACGGCTTGTTCTCTTGCGCTTTGGCTAAATATTTGCAAATGAAAAATGTGATCTCAGTGTTCTAAGCAACACCGCTGCAGCTGTGAATGAGTGTGTTTGGGTGACATAATGTCCACGTGTAGGTGAACAGCACGCCGATGTATTCATGCATGTCTGTGTGCGTGCACAGCATGAGCACATCCAACTGAAACAGACCTTCTACTTGCCCTCGGACGGCCAACAAAATTAGACCAGTGACAGAGAGCTTGAGGGACTTGGCTAAAAGGCCTCAGACAAAGATGCACCACCACGTATGGTCTATTACTGCATCTGGCAAAGTCCATGTGAAAAGGTTAAGCTTACTCTCCTCCAGGGTGCTATACATTAAACACTGTAAAACAAAATGAACAGTTGTCACGTGTACCGTCCCGCAGATTCAGCCGTCATCTGTAGCAAATGTATAAAACAAGTCAATGGGAGGCCTGTGCTGGAGACAGCTGCTGGATGAATTGTGGCCGAGGCCGTTGAGTTATGTATGGATTTTGGCCCTTTCAGCGAGAAAGGGAAAAGAATGATGATCAAGAAAATGAGCCCAGAACAACAGGAGTTGGCTTCGGCTCTCCATGAGATGTCTTTGATTTGTTAATGGTTATGGTTGAATCAGAAAGCTGAGATTTTAGGGCTAGATTTAGTGAATGAAGAGAGAGCTTGAGATGGACATGCAGGGAGGGTTTAGGACTTCATGTAAGTGTATTTTGGCTTTTCCTGCAGGCCTAATACTGCCTGGTTTGGTTAGTGGTTGACCAAGAGCAGTGAATGGGTTGACAGTAATCCCAACATGCCTTTAAGGGAAGCTCTTTGTCTCAATAGCCACATAGGAGTTTTGTTTCCTCTTTGAAATTACTCTCCACACACATATAAATACACACTCACTGGGAAACCAGCAGCTTGCAGGGTGCAGCAGGGTCAAAGCTTCCGCAGACGGCACACAAACACTCAGTGCTGAGATGTCTCGTGCCCCTGCCAGCCGGTGGCAGACTGGCTCGGCCATTAATAGTGCTGCCACAAAGAGGCTGCAGCCAAGCAGAACTAACAGTCCTTTCACAAGGGCAGAGAGAGGCAGGACGGAGGTGGCATAGGTGGGCAGGCAGATTTGTGAGAGCGAGGTCAGTTTGTGCCATGGCATCATAGTGGGCACTGCCTCTCAGTCTGCTGAACTGCTTGTGAACTACTGCATGCCTGTGAGCCACAAGTTTTAGCCTATCACAAATATAAAGCTAAAATGTAAAGTTATGCTTCGACACAGCTTGAGTTTTCAGCTTTCACACTTTCTGATCATTAATAAAGCCAGTTGTATGACTCACATAAAAACTGAAAATATGCATAGAACCCTGCTGTTTGTTCTATCAGTGAGCGCCAGCAGGGGAATTCCTCTAAAATAGCAGTTAGGGGTCTTATCATGAATGAAGTATGTAAACCATCCTAGAGTGTAAAATTACCAAACACCACCCTACCAAGGCCCTGGGGCCTGGACACAAATGCCTCAACAAAATGGTTGGCCTCAGTTGTGATTTCCCATCTTTCTGCGTCTGCCTTTCCCCTCCCTCTCCTACACTTATCACATCCTCTTTCCTCCCTGACATGTGGGTAATACGTCTCCTGCACCATGTTGCTTCTAAATGAGCACATGCAGCTACACTACATCAGCACTCTGTACAGCAAAAGAGAACAGGATCCCACAAGATCTACAAGAGGCGTCATTAGGAAATCGAACATCCACAGCAGCGAAGTGGCAAAGACATTGAGTTTTAACAGATCACAGTGAGTCACAGCAGAGGGATGAACCGACAAGACCACTGAATGAGTCAGAATGAAAGTGAAAAAAGGCCAGGATAAACCACTACCATGTGTGAGTTTAAAGGTCCTAAGAAGTGAATCTGTGCTCTGACTGATGTCAGGAAAAAAAAAGCACTCTCAAAGTGTTGGAACGTCTGCTTTAATGTTCCACTGTGAAGACAAGTGCAATCAGCACAGCTCTTATGCCGTGAGAGCCAGTTTACAGGAAACATTTGCTGTCACACTCTAGCGGGGCATGCTAACACAGATCTTAATAACTGCTTGTGTCTAAAGACAACCAGGGGTTGATGGACGTAGTCACCATGGAGTCCAACAGGACTGAGCAAATAGGATCTTAACCACAGAGTCCCGGTCTGGTTGCAGAGGAAGCTCCTGCTGATGATAGACAAAGGAAAATCTCTGCCGCGACATCCAGGCAAACAAGATAATTATCATGCACAGACACATGCACAAACACAGATGCAGACACGCTGGCACAGATGCTCACAAATGTAGACTCATCTCACACACACGTGATGATACATTTGTGCATGCAGGCATGCACATGTGTGCATCATTCCACAAGCACATGTATTCTTCAAGACAGAACAGATGCACGCATCCTGGTCTCTTACTTAACGAGGGCCGTCAGAGGGGAGGGTGTGTGTTGCGGTGAGAACTCATAAGCTGCTGAAAAATGTTGTTTACAGTTTTCACTGGTGTGAGTTTAAACTGTCATCCACTGGGCTCAGGCTTTGAGATGAGTGAGTTACAAAACAATGAAGACTGACAGTATATCTTTGACTGTAACGCTAGACTTGATGATACGTCTAAACAATATAATGTTTGATGAATACACTTCCTGTGGGATTTACAGTGTAAATGACTCAAGACAAACATCCATACAGCTGTACTGTGGACAGTCTGTAATAACGTCACTGTTATTTGCAGACTAAATAAACTCAAATATGTCTCTGTGGCTTGTTGCCAGACACAGCATTAACTATCTGAGGAGCCGTTCTTCATCTGAAATGTCAAATTGTACAGAGAGTGAGCACCATGAGTATGAAGGGAGAGCTGCACGTGGATACAAACACGAGCAGTCAAATGCTTTAGACTGAATCTGTTCACTGCAGCACCAAACTATGATACTTCAAGTTTCCATAAGATTTTTCAGTTTTCTGGCTTTGAAAAGCGAGATGATTAAGACAAGCTCTAGCTAACATACGCAGAAGTTCAACAAGTTCACTCAGTGGCAGTCTTGTCCTATTTTGCAAATGTCACTCAGGAGGCAGCCTCCACTTAGCGCCTGTATATCTCACAGACACCTCACAATCCAAATGAGGAAACGAAAGTCACTCTGCCAATAATGTTTTTCACTCAGAAGTGTCAATCAGGGGCTGCTAAGCGCAGAGGTAAACACAGTCTTGTATTCTCTTGCCTCATTCAGAGGATTATCCTTTTCACCTTCAACACAGGGATGCATTCATACTGTGCTCCATTCACTTACACCTTCAAAACTCTGTCCTGTGACTGAGGATCTCCAACACGCCATAACTCCGTCAAAAGTCTCGACAACTCCTTTTTGATGTAGGCTCTCGTTTTTGCTTCCGTCAGTCACATTCACACCTTCTCCCTTTCACTCTAAGCATCTTTCCTTGTTTTCTTTTCATGGCATGGACTCTTGATCTTTTTCTTTCCCTCCTTCTCCTTTAATTTTTCTACTCTGCATGCCATCGTTGGAGGTGCTGCTCAGTACACGTAGACTGTCACGCACGCAAATATTTAAGTAGACTAGTATGAAAGATTAATTGTACAATCATGCACACTCATCTTCAAAGGCCACCTTTGGTAAACAATTAAAGGTGATTAAGGGATTCTTTAGTCAGCAAAAATATGTTTTCCTTCACACACAGTGAAGCTTCAAAAGAAGAAATGCTGTGGTTCTGTTTCAATCGGAGCCGATTTATCCAAGAAAATGGAAAAATCAGTATCAATGAAAGCTACAGGGCAACTTACTGTATATTAAATATGTAATATTACACAAAATTGTCTGTTTAGTATTAATCTCAAGTCACTGTTTGGGACATTTTCAGTGCAGCAGAGAGACTAAGAAAATGCATAAGAGTGTTTAGTTTTTCTTTAAAGACTGAAAAGATTAAAAGGTGCCTAACAGGTCCCTATTAAGCGTTTTGAAAAATTTAGTTTTTGACCTTGTTAACATGTCCATATGGTGCTTTTACACATAAAAAAACAAACATACGCAAAATCAGTCATCAACCCTATGGTATACATAACAAAACTAAGGAACCAATCATGTCAGCTTTCAGGATGAGGCTTTCCACATCACTGCTTTTCTTCAGAAAGCCTTTCCAGTTCGAACATGTATGATTCCAATATTACAGTTTGTGTAATGCATAGTAGATTTATAGTGTTTGAGCAGAGTCCTAGGTAAGCTGGTGTGTTCAAGCAGTGGAGGAAATTACTTTCAAATTACTTTTCATTTAGCACACAGAGATTGTTTTAGGGTTTCTATCCATAACTAGAGGGGGACTTTGAGACACCAAAAAGCTGCATGGGGTATCAATAATAAAAGACTGAGCTGTTTACTTGTAAGTATGAAAAAGTGTAACATATTCATAATGAAATTAATTTAAACATTAAAGCCATCTGGGTAGTGTTTCAGCTGTAAAAAATTGCACAAAGTAATGCTGCCTTGCTCTTGTTTTTATCAACACAGAGGCCACCGCCGTCATGTTTTAATAAACTTTATTGGAACCGTCACTGGACAGGAGCCACCGGGGGCCTTGGTATTTACATTCAGTGTGAGCTCCACATGGTGGTCGGGGGATTGATTGACCCATATCGTGTGAGCAGAGAAGACGCAGATTGTGGCTGCGCAGGAAGGACGATTAAAACTCTGTGTACTGCGAGTTAACACATGGTACATGTCAAATAAAATAAACTGTGTCTCTACAGCACCAAAGGCTTTTCAAGGTTAACTGCGCTTGCGTTGATGGGCAACAACTGGTGCACCATCAAGTGGTGATTGCACTACAGAATTTTCATAGGAATGTTGACATAAATAAAGACAGCAAGCTGAGGAAATAAAGTGAACATCATGTACAGAACTGTTACAGACAGATGTATGCACCGTTACACCCTAACTGTGCTGTATATGAATGCTTACATTAAGCACAGAGAACCTTTTTATTTAATGTAACCTTGCAGTTGTGGAATCTATAATTTGAGCTGAGCTACTGGTCGGCTGCTGTGTGGTTGTCAGTGCTAGTTGTAGGTCATTTGAAGGTTACCTGCGGCTTCCTGGCACTGGCTGCGGTTGATGTAGGCGAAGTGGTGGTGGCAGCTCTGAGACTCACACACGCAGCCCTCAGCGGTCAGATTACAGCCAGAGAACATACATGCCGGGTTAGATGGTCCCACATACTTCTCTCTGTGTCTGTCCCGGTGCTCGTGCCTCCGACCATCTGAAACCCAGCCGTGGACACACAGAACCGTCAATGAGCCACAGACAATGGCACCACTCAAGGGTGAGACGGGAACCAGCACTCAAAGCCTTAGCGTGTGTCATCACTATGATATGCAAGTAGCATTAGTCACCTCAGGGCCACATCTGCTGCAGATTAGCTCCTCTCAATGGATAGCACTATTTCCTCCAACTCTGTGCTCGTGTCCATGCACGCATCTCTGTTTTAACATAGAAAGGGATGGACGGGGAGCACTCACCTGACTTGGCCTTCATGCAGGTTTCTTGGTCCGGGTAGGTAAAAGAGCCCAAGCAGGAGTGACGGGCATCACACACACACTGACCTCCTGCTCTGTCGCAGCCCGTCATCAGGGGACAGCGCTCATCCTCAAGACCTGCGTCTGGATGGTCAGGAAGTACTGTATGGGAGAAAAGAGGACATTATGACAGGGAATAACAGGAATTCTCATTTTGGCGTTTTTGTCCATTTTACCCATTTTATAAGACGATAAACAAACACAGGATGGAGTTATGTGTACAAGGAAAGTAGAAAGTGCCAAAAACCACAATTTATTTGCCAAAATTGCTGAAGCCAGCTTACAGCCTCTGTTGCAACTCATTACACTGGCACAATTAATGCTGAAGCGACCAGACCAGTGTATTTCTGGACTGCCATCCCTCCTCCCCCCTAGTTGTGCCACACTACTTTAGCTACTGAGCCCATTTGTTTGCTTTTGTTCCACAGCATGGGGCCCTCCCAGGGTTTCAATCTCTGCTGGCTGCAGCAACGCCTCTGCTGAAATAAGGCTACTTGCACCATACCCACATATTGTTCCTCCACACAGTGAGCCTCACCCCCCTGAGACGGCACCTCAAAGCTTGGCCCGACTTGGATGAAACTTTACGAGAGGGAGGAATGTCCAAGGGAGTAAATAAAAAAAGTGTCACGTTAGAGCCGTGTGAGCCGAACATCCACCAAGACCCTGGGATTAAAGGGCCCCAACATACACATTACCCGTAGTGTTTCTTTTCACATTCATGCATGAATAAACACAAATATATACCCCCAAATTACCCTCCTTCATAGCTGTCCTGGTGCAGTAAGAGTGGCAGCGGAGTAAACAGGATGAGACAAAATGTAACACAGAGCAACCTCTTCCCAAGCCTTCAGCTCCCAGGCCTCAAATCAACAGTGTGGAAGCGTGATTGAAGATTATCATAATACTCTGGCTTTCTTCTCCAAACACCGACGCACCAGAACAATGCACGAGAGGAAAAGGAGTTAAAGGTTTAACTAACCAGCATAAACATGAACACGTCATAGTGCATCTACCTGAAATAAAGCCTGTAAAATGAGAATCCTTTTCATTCTCTGTTAGGGGGAAAGAGGAACAATAACGATGACTCAAAGTGACTGGAGAGAAATGGAACTCCATGACTTTGCTTTTAAATGCTGTAGCCGATAATAAAACACACATGTTGATCCATATTAATCTGAAACAGATATTGCACGATGGGAAAAGCACCATCTCTTGTGATCAATTTTACTGCTGAAGTGCATCACTGTGACTGCAGAAGAAAGCATCCTTGTAAATGCTTTCCCCAAGTTACAGCTGGTTGTGTCGATGCCTCCTCGGTGATGGACGATGCTCTCAAACAGTACAGTAAACAACGGCCAGTGGAAGCAGTGGAGGTAATATTACCTTTAACCTGAGCCAGCCGGTGCTACGAATAGCTCTCCCAGTCGGTCTGTGAACTGGCAAAAGCACAAGCAGCCTTTTCAATAAACCGCACCAAAACTTTCTCTGTGATTTCCCTTCACCTTAAAATGATCCTCACCGCCACATTTTTTCCATCCTCAGGCTTTCCTGTGCCTGCGAGCGTATTGTCATTTGAGATGGTGGTAGCGCCTGTCTGTGCGGGGCGTGAAGTATGGCATGAAGAGAAGGACTCAAAACAATTAATGAAAGGCTGGACACTGAAGGTATCGTCTCATTAGCTAAGTTTAGGTTGAGCCCAGCTTCTCCTGAGCTCTCTCAGCCTGGTCTGTTCCAGCTTGGTTATCTGGCCTGGCATGACTCTAACCAAGGCTCTATCCCAGGGGATTCCTCTCTCAACCACTGAGACTGCTTGTCTTGGCATCCAGAGTCAGGATGGGAAAGCTGACCTCTAGAGGCCCTGTGGCTGATAGCGAGCTAAAAAGGAAGTCTTTGAAACGTTAGATAATACCAGAGGAAGGGAGAAGTAGAAGGCATCTGAAGGAGTGCAGTGGACATAGCGTCCCTGTAAGATGGGCATTCTGTTACACGGTATGTTAAGTGTCTCTGGAGCATGAGGAAACTTGGCGTGGGAGGACAGACACAGGAACACAATAAAAACAGTAAAACAAATCATTTAACCAAGTCTTACTGACTTCACCTGACTGACAGGCTGATGACTGAAGCAGAAATGACAAAGTGAATGACGTTTCCTCAGAGCAGGTGCCTGTATACTCACAAGATACTTTACTTTTTAACAACATTTTGTCAGCTTCAGTGCTTTAAAGCCAAATTCCTTCCTGAAAATAGCTGATGTATTGGTTCTGGCAAGCTGCAACCATTTCTTGGTTTTGATTTGGTCATGAGACATTACATTTCCTGGCAATGCAGCTTGAAATAAAACACCCAATGACAAAAAAACCCTCTAAAATATTCAGTTCTTTTTAGTGTCTTGCATAATATTTCTCATATGGAAACCAGAAGAAGAACAGCGACAACTGCAGCTTCCCGTGGAGAGCAGGAGCCCAAAGAATAACACACTAAAAATCCACTGATCACCAAGGTGCCCCTCTCATACAGTCTGCCACCTGCGCTAGAAGGTTGTTGCGTCTCCACACTAACGGATTTTGACCACCCAGAAAATCAAACCGTGAGCAGAAAAGCAGGGGGATCAGAAAAGCGGAAACATTTACCCCCTACTCCTGATTGCAGGTCTAATCACTTTAAGACCCTTGCAGCTTGAGGAGGGAAATCTGGGATCAGCCTCCAGCTGCCTGCCTACTGTGGCCCCTGAAAACACACTGGGAGGTGTTGATTTACCCCCACCTAGACCCTTTGGGATATCATGGCTGTGTGTGTGCGTGCTTCTGATTTAGGGGTCAGCGGCGAGCTTTGAGGCCCCTGGAGTGGCAGGACAGAGGGATGACTCAATCAGAGGAGCCATTAGGTCTCCCGCTCGTTCCAAAGCTGTTAATTTGCAGCGGAGATGTCCTCCAGACGCCACTCTAACCTGTACACAAGGCACAATCAGCAGCAACGTCTCCAGGGATGGCCCAGGGGGCTTGAGACCCCTGGAAAACTCTCATGGAGCCGTGTCTTGGACCACCCCACAGAGGGATGATGGAAGGGCAGGGTCAGGAGATCCAAACACCCACTGAGAGCTGCTTACTCTCTCCAACAGTCTTGTCAGTCCTCTTCAATCATCTCAAAACAGGCTGGACAGAGTGCAGGTGGAGGGGTTGGAGGGGGGGGTCCTTCCACCAGTTATTGGTTCCACAGGGGAAGGCCACTGCTACCTTCATTCTCAGAGAGGAACCCGACACCCTACACATTTCTTTGAAGTTCAGAAAGTTGCTCACATTGTGCGTAAAATGAGCACATCCACAGTGTAACAGCCCAGCTCTGCTTGGCAGAAGAACAGCGTAGCAGAGTGGAGGTACAGAACTGCAAATGAAAATCTGTTGAGGACTTTTGCAATCGTGCTGTCAAACCATTAGAGCTTTGGGTTACACACTGAGGCCAATTGTGTACACGCTACAGGCAAGAAAATGGCAGCTTATTTATTAAATCACAATGTTTTTCAGGCTTAAAAACACAATCATCATTGTTGGTCACGACATGAGCAGTCCACAATTTTGCCCCCACACAGAGTCCCTCCTACATGTGCCTCAAATGAAGGAACAGGACCTACTAGAGCTGAAGCCTTGTGCCAGACCACTGCTGCCAGAGGTATTGTCATGCTTCTGAACTGAGAGTGAATGAAGCTTTGAGGGGAAGAAAGAGCAGCTGAACATGACTCCTCTCCTGGCAGTCAAGAGCCCCTCAGACCTGGGGAGCAGCTCCAGGCAGCCAGAGACAAGGTAAACACTGACACAGTCACTGCAGTCTGGGCTTAACTGACGTCTGAATGGTGGTGCCTTTAAGCAACTTAAAAGAAGAGGATGGTTGCCTGACGAGAGAACTGGCACCTAACAGCTCCTCTGACGCACACTCAACAACACCATTTACGCATTTTCTCCTCTGTGAGGGTGAATAAACATGGCATGATTTTAATTAAGCTCACATAAGAAGGTTCTACTCACCTTTACAAACTCCAATTTCAGGGATAGTGGCAGCTCCGGTTTTGTTCACAGAGGCGCACGTCAACCCCAGTGCGCAATAGCCGTGCGCCCAGTCCTGGCCGCCGCAGGGCTCCCACTCCAGCCGGGTGCACTGGTCGCAGCATCCGCACGGGTCCCTAGCCAGGGTCCGGCCGCCCTCACAGCCGTGGGGGGATTTGACGGGACAAGTCCGGAGGCTACACGGTGTGCACTCATGAGCAGAGAGCGCCCGCACCAGAAAGAGGACGTTCAATAACACCACGGCGCATTTAGCGAACATGTTTCTAAAAGCTCCTTCTGCTAAGTTTTCCAGAGAAACGGTGTGTCAGATGTTAAACCACATGAACTCCGCCACGGTGCAGATCTCCAAAGTTGCCAAGCCTTCCTTGAAGTTTTGGGACGACTCTTCCCCTCGGGTGTGCTCGTTATTACGCGGCAGCTCACTTCAAAAGCGCATAAAAACCACGAGGCACAAGTGTGCGGATGCGTTTAAGTGGCAGCAATATCCAAAGACAAAGGTTCAGTGTGAGCAGGTAGACGCGCGTCCCGAGCGTCTCATCGGACGAAAATACACGTAGAAACCCAGGACCGAGGCTGTAGGCGTCCGCTGAGGCTTGTAGATGCTGACAGCCACACACTAAAACGCATTCTGAGTCCTAAATTGACATACAAGCATATGAAATTAGCGGTGCACCCCTCCCCCTGACTGACACAGGCACGGACCAGTCACAAGGAACCGAAGGAGGGAGGATTTGAACTGGTTTATCCCCGCTCGCAACTCGTCTCCGTGTGTTGCGCAATGATGCAACTTTGAAGGTCTTGAATGCAAGTCCCTTTCTGCGTCATACTGTGGAATTTGAAGATCTTGTTTTCCTTTATTGGCCACTTGCCAGCTTAAAAAAGATATATATTTTTTTAAATAGGCTACTTCAGATGTGTTTGAAACAAAGTCACCTTTGGGATCACTTTACTGGGAGATAATAATGAATGAGTCAATATTCAATCCCTGTTTCAGGTCAGACTGTCAGTTAAATTACGAATTAAAGTCAAATACATACACCAATAGCTAAGACACACCATTAGAGGTTTGGCTACTCTGAATTTAAATTATATAAGCAGACTACTCTGGAATATAATCTCTGGAAAATATCACTGAAAGGGCCCTAAATCAAACAACAAATGAGTTTACCAATATTACTGATAAAACATTAGACAATCAAATAAAAAAGTCCATAGTAAAAGTAATAAATAGATTTCATATCAGTAAATTAGCCTATGTGAAACTGCATAAACATGAGCTTTAAAAGACCAGTTTTAGGGTTTTGTTTGAAGTTGTCAACTAAATCAGATGCTCTGAAATTCTCTGGAAGTCTGTTGAAGGTGAGGGTTGATGATACACAATGAAGCATCTCTTATTAGTTCTAGTCAGAACAAATGAGAGACCAGAGTTAGAGGATCTTAGTAATCTGGAAGGGAAGTACCAAATATATCAGATAAATAGTGAGGAGGCAGTCCATAAAAAGATGTAATATCTAAAACTAAAATATTTAAAACAAAAGAGTGGGCTCAAAAAAACCCAGACTGAACAGTGTGTGTTAGTCTTTTTAAGTTACGGCAACATCTAGTGAAATTAGCTTTTCCTTGACAGTCAAAGGCATTTTTGATTAGGAGATTGAACTGTTTGAAATTGTTCACTTCTGTTAAGAGGAGTGGAGGAAAAATTAAGCTTCTAAGCCAACTGCATGAATCTGCTAGCCTTGCCGCGCTAGACAACCCAGGGCAACGAATTTAATTCTCTGCCAGGGTGGGTCTAGTTACCCTCCATAACGCTCGAGGTTGGATGCTCCTAAAACTGGCCGGACGAATCACCATGAAGTGTAGAGTCATAAGGCGGGCGTAACTAAGTGACGACAGAGGCGCGACGAATCTGACAGAAACAACCGGAAACAACTAGCCTAGCCGTGCTAGACAACCCACGGCAACGAATTTAATTCTCTGCCAGGGTCGACAACAAAAACGACAACAGTCGTTGAGCTCCATTAGCACCGACTCTGAATAATCTTTCTGTTAACATGTCTGTAATATACTTGAGCTTCACCCATTGACTGTATGGCTGAATCCCAAACCGCCCCCTACACACTATCCCTACACACTACCCCTCCGTTTGCGCGTTCCCGTGGAGGGTCCTCCATATTAAGGGCCGTCCCAAACCGCGTAGTGCGGAGAGGGAGTGGACTGTTCAGCCCTTAAATAGCGAGTCTGCATCGATGCTCACTCTGGACAACTTTTTCAGGAAGTGCAACGTCGAAATGGAGGAGGAAACAACAGATCGATGTAAGTTCCACATGCGTCCTTTATTTCTCCCACGCCTTTTTCACACTGACAGAACATCACAAAAAGAGTGGTGTAAAAAGATAAATCAAAAGAAACAAATCTTCTTCTCTGCTGACATTTGATTTAATTGTGCACCCCCTGACACCTTAAAATTTGAACACAACTGACAGAACTTGTTTATTCATTCATTTATTTGTTGGATTTGAAATGCCAGATAATAGGATTGGAAAACGTGAGTGAAAAAAAAGTGGGATGCTTTCGTCTTCTGGAAGCAGCAGCGATCCTTGTTAGTTGCAACCTGTGCCACAGCGCTACAGCCATGCACAGTAGGCGTCTTTGTGTTACCATGGCGATGACGTCTTCCGTTTTCCGGTGAGGCGACAGGGCGTCCCATTCCTGTTGATCGTATTTATACCCTCCCCCTTCAATAATAGGTGCCCTTCACAGCTGCGAGTGAGACTTCTTTTGGAGTGACACTCGGTAGTGGAGGGGGAGTGTGTAGGGGGCGGTTTGGGATTCAGCCTATAAATAAGGCTTCACCGAACTACCGCACCCTCTGATTTCCGGCGCTCCAGGAGCCTATTCGTTGCGCTGATTGGTTGTATACCTACCCAATTGCTGCAGAGTGATTTGATAGACAACCTTTTACCCCGCCTCCCTCCCTGTCGAGCGTGCCTAGACCCTTGCGTCTTCAGAGCATGGGTCTAGCGCGGCTAGGCTATGAATCTGCATCAATTTCAATTTAGCTTGGAATCAATTAATGTAAAAAATTTGAGTTCAAATTACACGAGGTAAGTCGATGCAGTTACCAACACTATTATCTAAGACAACCCATCAAAACAATATTTGCAATTCAAATTGTTTATCTAATCAGCTAGTTAGATATTTTAAATCATGCATTTAATCAAGTGATGCTAATAGTTCCCTTGTATCAAATTTTAGTGTGTAGGAAGCTTATAAGGAGCTTTAAAAACCAAGGTAAAATGGCCTCTATGTTTAGTTTTTGTGAGACGATGCGCTGTTGCATTTTGGATCCTCTTTTTGTATTTTCTTTGAACAGGAGAGCTTGCATACAGGCAGCATTTCTGAGATGGTAGAAGACATTTCTAGTGTGGTTTCCTACCTTGGAGTCAAACAAAAGGTCACAACCAAAGATGACGCCAAGATTCTTTGCTTCATGTTTTGTGTTCATAGCCAAGTTTTCTGAGCACTAAAGGGGAGTCTGACTTTCTCTTGTATCAGCATTGAACACCTCAGTTCAGTTGCTGCTGAGCTGCAGAAAGTTTTGTGACTTTAACATGTTAATGTTATTGATGGAACAAGACAGTTTGCCAGTTGGGCTTCTGTCACCAGATGAGCAAGAAACGTATAGGTGTGTATTTTCAGCATAAGTATGAAAATCAACTGAGCGTTCTCTAAAAATGTACATTAATGCAAGAAAGAATATCTTTTATTTCACAGACTGCATTCACAGAAAAGTCTCTCCTCATTTTTTTCTGCCTCTGTTTAACAGTACAGTCATGAAGTCTGTCAGAGCTTTCCAATTAAACCTGCAATAAATTATGAAGAAGCTATATCACTGCACTGCCTCGCCTTCTGTGTATGGAGGCGTGTGTGCTCACTTGTGTTTGTAGGTGTCAGATTGTGTATGCAAATAGCTTTGGGGAGGTAAAAGGTCATCTGATGTTTGCTGAAGTAGTGTTTATGTGCTCACTTTGCCAGATGGATGGTCTGTATGTGTGTGGGCAGTGCAGGCACAGCTGGAGGCTGATTGTCGCGGTGTCACACACCCTGGAGGCCCACAGAAAGCACTTCTGTTGTTGTGCTGTTTTCTGCAGCAAGAGGTAAGTAGAGACACATCTAGTCTATGAAACAGTCATATAATTCATCATGCTGGCTGCCTACTCAAAGGGGGATGTTCCAATATTGTGGATTTTTGCTGTCATCGGAAACATTTCCTCTAGAAACACCAATCAGATGTCATCCGGGATGCTTTTTCCCCACAATGTCAACACACAACAGCACCTCCTTCATTTGCAACATCTGCCTGGAGCCACTCGCTCCAACACAAACACAACATCCAGGAAACCGGCCCCGTAGCACGCATAATCAGCCCTTGCAACACAACTCGGCTCTTGTCCTCTGCTACTCCCTCCGCCCTCCCTCGCTCCGTCCCCTCCTTAGAGCTCTCATCAAATGGGTCGACCCGCTGACCGCTGGCCGGACACCCATATTGGCTGATGACAGATCAGACCAGGACCTTTGGGACCGTCGGTTTCTTTGCACTTGCAGAATCTGTGGCCCAGGAGTACTGACCTATTTGCCTGGGTGATGGGCTTTCAAATTGAGCCAGATGGCTACTCTCGCAGGACGCTCTGCTATCGTGGACCAGGGGTTTGTTTTTGGCCAGCTGAAAGGTCACCCCAGCACCTTCAGGTTCCCCTCATCTGTTTAGCATGTATAAATGCTTTAGGAGATCATAAAAGGGGCTTTTCTCTGTCAATCAGCAGCACAATGCCTGGAATAAACTTGAACAAACCCTCATTAGGCTAACTCTGAGTTTACGCCTTGTGTGAAATCTTGCATGAATGCGGCATTTGGAAAACTTTCCCATTGTTAAGTCCGGGCTCAAACACCACAGACAGATTATCCATTATTGTGGCTTTGTTTAGAAGTCCTAAATTAGGTTCAAACACAGCTAATTAAATGTTGCTGAGCACCATGTCCTCTAAAACCAGAGTACAACTTGCGACACCACGTCCCTGTGTTTCCATGTGGAGCAAACGGGGGAAAAGGTGGGGCAGCGAAGGGCGTTCTGCAGGCCCTGAATAACCGTAGTGTGTGTGTGCTAATGATGTTCTGAGTCACAGATCTCTGAGAAAATACGCCAGACAGGTCATCAGCTTCCCTCGGTCTCCTCTACACTCTCTGGTGTGATCATTGCAGGTTTCACCGACGCTGCCTCAGGTGACTGAGTCGTTGCTGGCCCTGCTCAGATTAGATGACCTCTCTTTCTGCTGCTCACCCCTGTTGCTGTTTCGCCTGTCCACCTCACAGACAGCTGATTTACACTCTGCTGCTGTGGAGGCGTCAGTCCGGTGGCGAGGAGGTGTTTCTGGGATGTAGATGGGTGTGAATGATGGTTTAGAAGTGAACTAACCGGTGAGGGTGACACGGGGTCGAACACAGAGTGTGATACAGAGTGTTGAATGCATGTCGAGTGGACAGCGTGCGGCACACCTGATTACGAGTCTCCAGGATGTGTGTTGGGATCTTTCCTTAAGTATCAGTGCACAGAGCTGACTATCACTCCCGCTTAGCTTATCTCTGAGCACAGGGTGTCAGGCCGAACTATACTTTTCTGATCCAGGCCAGCGGGTGGGGGCGGGGGCTAAATGGCAACTCACACTGACAGTTGAAAGAGTTTCAAAGCAATTTAGACATCTACTAAATAGAGGAAATATGGAGCATTGAGTGCGGAGGTTAAGCAACACATACACTAATGAATGGCCTGTTTCAAACTCAGAACAGATGAGATCATCTGTTTTTTATACAAGCGTTCAAAATAAGAGAAAAAAATGACATACGATCCATGAGAAACAAGCAAAAAACTTTGAAGAATCTCATCCAAATATGATTAACGAATGCAACACCTTGATTTCCTTTTAACCAGACTGCTGTACGGCATATTGAGGTAATAATCAACACTGATGACTGCTTCTCTTTTCCATTACTGCCTTCCAGAGGGACTCATAAGTGCTTTTGTTTCTCACGTTGGACTCTTAATTTGTTTGGGACTTGACGGACAGAGTTCGGAAACATTCAGAGGAGTCCAATTCTGCTTCTTACAGGAGATCAGAGCTGATTTCCAGGTCAAGTCTACAAAAACACTCAACGTGATTCCTTTGTCCATGTTGTCCTCTTCTCTTTCTGTGGCCTCTTTTTTCTCCTCTTATTGTTTCTTTCTCTTTCGCCTCTCTGCTCCCTCAGTCTGTGTTTTCTCTTTCTCTCTGTGAGGTCTGGTCCAGTTGCTGTTTTTCTTGCGGGGACTGTAATAATGTGTTTTGACACCGTCAGGACTCCTGCAGTCTTCTTCTCTCTATCTTGCAAATCCCCTCCAGAGCCATCACAGCAGCAGAGTAGCAACACGGTGATACACAACTGAAAGTTCCCTCCTTCTTTTCTTTGGTTTTAAGCGGTGCTGCTTGAACTTTAAAGGGTTCAGCAGGTTCAAACAGCCCTGAGGGTTCGGTACAGCACCACTTTAGCTTTATAGTCTGGGAAAATTAGGGAAATGTTGTCCCGGAAGAGCTCCTCCAGTGAACATCATGACATCATCATAACATCAGTCGTTTATGGTACATCATAAATATGGATGTCTGAATCACTGTTAGGTGGGTGGGCTAACAAATGCATAATACCGATTAAATGGTTAACACAGCTGCAAAAGCAACATCACCTATGATACACACAGTTACATCAATTACAGGTACACTATACTTTTTTAGTGCTCTACATCAACACTCTCACTCACTCACTCACTCTCTCACTCACCTCACTCACACACACACACACACACACACACACACACACACACACACACACACACACACACACACACACACACACACACACACACACACACACACACACACACAACTACAAAACGTGTTCCAACTGCAACGACTGCCCACAGATAGCCTGCTGCAACTGTCTTATTACAACTGTTTGGTGACATGTAGTGCAAAACACGCCTTCAGTACAACAGATGACCTCAGCAAAAACAAGGTGTCACAGTCCTTTAACAGGTCAACATGGGCCTACCTTATTTGAAAAGAAGCTCACATCGACGGCCGATGTGATCCCAGTCTCTTAACTTCCAGCTTTTCCTCCAAAGACATTGAGGAAAATGGACATGAAAGCAAATAATCCACCTCGTTCATGCTAACGTACCTTTTCTGGCTGCGTCAAAGGCCTGTGGGCTGACTGAAGTTAGCCCAAATGATCAGTAAATCACGGAGGCGGGACATGACACCTGTCAATCACTTACAAGAACAAAATGAATGAAAGCGGACTGCATCTGCTGGGGCTGTAAAAAAAATAAGCCCATTTAGAGATATTCTATGTTTTTCTTTTGACTGATTGGTGCTGTTGCTACCTTTGTGTTCACCTAAACTTAAAACAATCTGTTGTAAGTTATTTAAAAAATAATTTTCTCATCTTTTTTGTGTTGGCCTGGGAGGGCTTAGCCCTGTTAGCCCATTTATACCAGCCGTCCCTGGGCCTGGATATTTCTACCAGTATCCATGGTGCCCTGAGGATGAAATCACTTAACTTCAATGATCCTCAGATCTTTTTTTCTACCAGCAGGTCAGACTTTGGACTAGTACTGTGAAATATTTCTGCGTTTACTTGATGAAGTTGCACCAATACAGGCCTTCATGATTATGAGACAAACATTCCTCAGTGACATTGGTGATCTCCTCACTTTTCCACTAACATCAGTATGAAGTTGATATGAGGTGTGAAATGTTTTGACACACTGGATGGCTTACAATGAAATTCAATACAGACGTTAATTCATTTTTATATATATCCCCTGTCATTGGGCCAAAATCTGGTGTCTCACCATCACTTAATATGCTAACATTCTTGACAAAGATGGCATTGTCATTGTCACTGGGTTTCACAGAGCTGCAAGCCTTGGAAACACACATCAGGAAGGGACGAAGTATCAGAGTCTAAGCCAGCTTTAACAGAAAAACTCTAAACTCAGCAACACGCATGTACACACAGCAGTTTCTGTTACCAACTAGATCAACACTTTGTAAAAGAGCTGTAATGACACGTAAGATTTCTGGGTTCGTTTGGCATCAAGAGTTGTTATGACTCAGCCCCAGAGCCTTCCTACAGTCATGGCTCAAATCCTCTGGCTCCAGATTGTGCCCAGCTCTGGGCCTCTCACTTTCCCTCCAACCCTTTTACCAGCAGATCCTGTGACCCAGCAGAGCAAACGGCCACTAGCTTGTTTGACAATCATAAGTGGCATACTTGCTCACCCCTGCCGTGCTCCAGCGGAACGTTAAGTGGCCCTCTCAGAAGTTTTAATCTGCAAATCTATGTGATGACGGTGAATTCCTCAGTGGATTGGAACCTAAAAGAACCCTTGTGTCCGAATCTCATAACACCTGCCCAGTGTAATCTTCCCTTTCATACATGAGATCATTGAGACAATTGAACCAGCGAGCCTCGAAGGGTCTACGGTTACAGTAAATGAATAGAGGGCGAGGCTGTAACCCAGATTTTCTGCCCAGTCATAAACTGCTTGGAGATATTTGTTGTGTAAATTATCAGAAACTGTTTTGTGTGTGTGTGTCTGTGTATGAGAAGTTCTAACAAGCATGTTTCAGTGGGCTCGAAGCATAGTTTTTTATTCCATTATACTGTATTTCATCATTGTGACGCAAGTGAAGTAATTTCCAGAGTGAATGGTCTTTTCATTCAGAATTATCTGTCCACATGGGAGCAGCACAACAAATAGTAAACACAGCCCTGATGGGAAAAATGTGCCTTTATTTGTAAATGTGTTTCTGGCCACAGATGCTAGTTTTGTATTCCCTCTCCTTTAGTTCTCAGCTAGTTTCCTACAACACCCAGGGAAATGTTGCCTATGATATCTGCTAATTGGTCTGCTGGATTCAATAACTGTCTACGGGTTCAACAGGTAGTTTGTATTTCTGCCGTTTGATCCCGGTGGCATAGCACAGAGTTGCATTAGTAAAGTGCTTTTTTTGTTGTTACTGAGAACAACTGCCAAAATATTAAAGCTAGAAGCCGGAAAACCAAGACAATGAACTGAAAGACACTAGCATACTGGTGGAGGTGAACTGTTTGTCTCTACTGACAACCCTTTTCATGCTACCATTTGACCAATTTTCATTTTAAACATCGGTTTGTACAGGTTTAAATACACAACATTTGCTTACTGTATGTCCTATTTTCAGTTCTGATAAAGACTGGAGACTGATTCATTTCTCAGACGGCATCACAGAGTCGACTTCTTCCTCTCTGCCAGCAGTGAAGCAGCTGGAAATAGACAGAGGGGAACAGGTTGAAGGTAAAACTGGGTCCTGTTTTTCTGTGTTTTTTCTTTCTAGTTTTAGTCTTTCTTCTTAGAAAAAATAGATTTTAGTCAATACATGTACAACAGCAGTGAATCTGACTTCCACAAAACAGGTTTTTAGTTCAAACAGTAGCATCTTAAAAGTGGTTTCCATGACTGTATCCTTGTTTTAGATGCCTAAAACCTCAAACTTCATATCTTGTTTTCCATGTAAGTGAAAAGAACAACAGAAATACTGACAAAAAGATTTTTAAAAAGGATCAAATGTAGTGAACATTTTCCACTAATCACATCTTATATTAACATACTATCTTGAAATAAATCTGCAGGGTTCATTAGGTAAAATGAATCATGCTAATGAGCTTCTTATCATCTTTTACAATATTATTAACTTTGTTTTATTGCAGTATGTCATCTTGAGGAAGAATTTCCTTTGGGATTATTAAAGTTTTATCTTATCTTAAAGCATGTTAACATACAAGCATGCACCCCTGTCTACTTATAGATGGTGCTAGCATTTTCTGTGGACTCTGAGGGGGGAGGATCCCTCAGGTAAAGGTGCCAGATTTACAGGCAGACCTCCAGCTGGCAAAGGAATGTCACAACCTGTGTTTCAGCTGTAAATTCGCATAATTACAGTGCCACTAACTCAAACACCGAGGTGAAACAACCACCTTGCAAGGGGAAAATGATCACTGCTTAATGTTATGTCTGGGACACAGATTTACTCCTGTCTTTGTGGGGGGAAGGACAGGCAACAGGAGCAAGAATGTAAGAAATGTGTCAGTCCTCTGACCTTTATGAAGGTGAAGTAATGAGTTGACATCATTACCCTAGCCGGCATGTGCATACTTGAAGTCACATGGGCCTAAAGAAAGTAGAAACAAGTCAAATGAGAGGGAGCATGTGTGGTATGTGCTGTATGAATATTTGTGTAAATCCATAAAGTTCTTGTTTATTTGATATAGAAAACGCAAGTAAGTAAGCTAAACAATTCCAACTGTCGTCACCTGGTGTGGGTGATAGGATGATTGGTATCACAATGTGCATAACTTTTTAAACATTCTTTTTCCTTTTTTAAAAAAAGAAGAGTCGTCCTAGTTACCAATCAGATATAAATCTTGTTTACTCATCCAAATTGTGTTTTTTTTATGTTCTGGAAGACACACCAGAGAAAAGAAATAAGCAGTCAGTGCTATGGTTGAGCACTCGTTTCATAAATCTTCTTCAGCATGTTTGAACTGCCCCAATTTTACAACTTGTCATTGTGTAGTGCCGAATAGTTTTACAGCGCTGGAGCAGAGGTGAGCTGGTGTGCTCAAGCTGTATCACGTGCAGAGAGATGCTTCATAGATAAACACTTTACAGAGGAAGCAACAATTTAGAGTTCCATCTAAGAGTTTTTAAGGCAGGAAGAGATTTTTGTCAAAAAATCAATATGTAACTCTGATACACAGAGATGAATCTTCAGAGGTTTGATCAACGACTGAACAGGGCATATAATAGAATACTATATGGATGAGAAGATCAATGCCAATGTCATATTGCAGAAACAAGAGAAAAGCAGGCACTGTACTTTTTATGTTAATGTTCCTCATGGCTTCATTTAGACATCCCAACAACAGTGACAAAACCACAATTTGTGTGATATTTGCCTTTCTTCTAAGATTAGACAGAACATCCATCCATCCATTCTCTATACACCGCTTTATCCTCACTAGGGTCGCGGGGTGCTGGAGTCTATCCCAGCTGACTCGGGCGAAGGCAGGGGACACCCTGGACAGGTCGCCAGTCTGTCACAGGGCTACATATACAGACAAACAATCACATTCACATTCACACCTACAGGCAATATAGAGTAATCAATTCACCTCAGCATATTTTTGGACTGTGGGAGGAAGCTGGAGTACCCGGAGAAAACCCACGCATGCACAGGGAGAACATGCAAACTCCATGCAGAAAGATCCCAGGCCAACCCCGGGATAGACAGAACATCAATTGACATAATGCAGAATACCAGACTAATAAACAAAAGACTAAATCTAAATCTGTTACGTTATGAAGGATTGTTGCAGCTTTTAAACTGTGGCTTTGTGTGACAGCTCAGCTTCAGACATAAAGCCAACATGTTCAGATGCCACCAGATAAACAGAAATAGTCTATGTCTGAAAGGGCCTTTGACTGATTTCTCTCAACAACACACAGCTTAGAAATAGTCTGGGACATGAAAAACCAAAACTTGTTGTTTTTATAGTTCATGTTTTATAACATGAACGAACAAACAAGCTATAATATGTTATGTAATGGACTTTGGAGGTGCCGGTAAGTGGATTTTGGAGGGAAAGGCATGCTGTTTCCCTCTGTTTCCAGTCTTTAAGGTAAGATAAATTAAGTGGTTGTTGGCTCCAGTCCTGGGTCCTGGAATTCATGTGGATGTTACTTTACCCTGACCCACCGATCTAGACATTGTTCCAGACCACATCTACACCCCCTGTCAAAAGTTTTGAGACACTTTCTCATTCAAATAAATTAGAACCTTTTGACAGGGGGCGTACCTATGACAACAACATGCCTCATCCCCCCCAGAAAGGACAACGTACCCCAGCACAACTCAAGACCTGCTCAGGAACAGCTTGAGGAACATGACAAAGAGCATCATTCATCGATGACAGACAAAAGGGTGGCATCAGTCTTTTTCCCTTAACTTCCATCAAGAATATATACACTGAGCACAACCACAGCATTAGAACCACTTGTTCAGTATTGTGTAGGTCCCTCTTGTATCACCAAAGCAGCTGTGACCTGTTGTGCCTGGACACAGGACCTCAGGAGTGTTTGGTAAAGGGAAGCTGCTGGCAGCAGATCCTTTGAATTCTGTGGGTTGTGGCGTAGGCCCTCTGTGGATTGGGCATGTTCTGGCATATCCCATGGATACTTGATCAAACTGTCATCTGGAGACCTTGCAGGCTAAGTCAATGAACGGTGCTCTGCTGTGTTCCTGAGCGGTTCTTGAGTTGTGCTGCGGTACGTTGTCCTGCTGGGGGAGACCTCGGGCATCAAGGCGTGTTGTTGTCATAGTTAGATGGGGTTTGGAACAAGGTCTAGATCGGCTGAAGTATGATCCACATAAATTCCAGGACCCAGCATTTCCCAGCTGAGGTTTGCATTTTAACAAAATGACCCATGTTATTCACTTCAGCTGTCAGTAGTTTTATTTGTAGAGGCATGCTGATTCAGTCATCAGTGCAATATTCCTGGTTCAAGTCAGGGAGAGAAGTTTAATGGCTGTTAATCTTAACATCTCTCTACCCTTGTTCCTTGTTGACTCTGTTAAAGGCATTGAATGTCCCAAACTGGAATGTTTGTCAGTGTAGTGCTGCCGCCGTGTGGTTGAATACAGGCAGTGCAGTGCAGGCTGCTCCTCTACACCTCATCCCATTGTGTTTTTATGTCTGATAAAACATAACATCAACCTGCAAGACAATCATTCTGCCTGCCTGCAAGTCAGTTCATGTGAGACGAAACATCTAAAGGCAGGAAGCCTTTATTCCTCCTGGGCCCAGGTTTTTACTGGCTTAGTCACACATGCTTCCTGTTTTTCTCCCACAACTAACCACCAACAAACAATACTAGGAAGGGGTCTGCTCTTTGTCTAGACGGCAACGTGTCAGCTGTGTATGATTTGATTGTAGCTCAACAGAGGCTCTGACAACTGACCTGTCTGGCTGAGGTCAGAGAGACGACTGAAGCAAAGCTTGGCTTACGTTCATCCTGCTCTCTGTGAACTTTTCCAACCATAATTCAACCTCTTGAGGATGGATGTGAGGGTCAGTGAGTTCTTTTGCTTTAGCTGAGGGGTTCAAATGATGCACTGAAAGTCTTGCATAAAACTCTGAAATGGTCAAATTGTTTTTAAACATGTCAGAAAAATCACTTTAGATTAAATTATTTGCGTAATGGCATATATTTCTCAATAGAGGGCAGAATGACACAACTATCCAATATTCAGGGTTTCTTAAGGTCACTATCAACTGCAGAGAAGTAAGAATTAAATTTCACAGCACAACCTGATGCTTATTGATCAGCCAAACCAGCAGAAATACACACAGTCTTTTTTTTTTTGCATTTCAACATCTGTGAGAGGGAAAGCGAGGACAGACAAAGAACTCCCCCCCCAGCTACAAATCAATGTGTTGCTGTTACGTGTTGTGCACCGTAATCATTAGGTCACCAGATGCCTTGTTACTTAATGTCTTGCAGGGATCTTTGTGTGAGGGATTCTGAGATATGCATAAAATTATCCGTGGTGTTATTTACAAATGTTTGAACAAGGATCATAATAAAAAGCCTCACAGTTTTTCCTCCACAAATCCACATCTAAACAATCATATTCATCTCTGGCACAGTTTGGAAAAAAAGATTTAACTGTGAGAAAAAGGCAATACTCTGTGATGCCATTGGCAGTTAAGTGATTGTAAACTTCACACCCAGCACATTTCTGTGTATGTCTGAGCAGAAAAATGAAAGAAGAAGCACTTATGTATTAACTGTAAATGTCCAAACAATGACTAGTTTGACATTGTGTTTGACTTGACAGATACTAGCAACACCTCGCTCCCTTTGAACCTTCAAGACTCCTTTGAGTAATTTGTTAGCTGACATTTGACATGACTGGTCGACCAGGCAGGCTGCAGATGACTGTAAGTCTGTGTGTGAATGTGTGAATGAGGGAGACAAAAAAGAGAGACAGAGTCGGTGTCAAAGTAGGTATAGGGGCAGACTTTCTGGAGCCGGCTCCCACATGCCCTCTGACTACCTGTCACTGGTCAGACCAACCTCGTCTCCCCGAGCAGACAATGTGATAAGAGTGGCAGAGAGAAGAGGGAGATGAGAATGAAAGGTGAAGAAGAAAAAAAAGATAAGAGATGAGTCAGGTAAGAGAGTGTGAGTAAGTGAAAGAGAGAGACAAAAGGAGAGAGAGATCAGTTAAAGGAAGAGATGGCAGAGAGAGACTCAGAGAGAGGGAGCAGAAAGTCTTGCCCCGAGGCGTCGTTTCTCTGTCTGCACTCAGACCAGGGAGGCCAACAACAGTGTCATACACAGCTGAAGACATTCACTGGCAGCCAAAAAGCACATCTGGATTTCTCATAATGAAATGCAGTAGGCTGCAAAGTTTTCCTGTGCAAAAATACAGTAGAGAGAGCAGTCACTGAATGTCAGTTGTTCAGAGTGTTTTTTATCTAAAAAAACACCAACTTGGCAGCAGGGCTTTAACTTCATGCACGTGTGTATGCATACAAATAGTATACAAAGACAGCGCTTATTCACATGTTTGCATATTTAGATTGTCACTGTTAGCAGACACTGAGATGGATGAATTACCATCTAACTGTCAGCAAGTGACAGCAGTGTGTCGAATCCCGCCACCGGCTGCACCGATGCCAGCCGTAGGTTAGGAATCTATCATTTCACGGTCTTTTTGCATTGTTGCTGCTTCCAAAATACCCCTCATACACACACATCTACACACAAGCTGTGCAACATATCCTCCACTGCCCCCCTTCTCTTTTCAACATCTTTGCACTGTGCAGAAGAGTTGCACTCAGGTTACACACTCAGGTTGGACCTCTCGATTGCTCCCCGGGGCAGTTGGGAAGAGAAGAGGTGGAAAGAAGAAAAAAAAAAGAGGAGATGATGGAAGGAAGGCCCACAATAACAGTCTGTTTCCTCGCGTGTTGGGGCCTGCAGCCTAACCTACTGCACCTGTTGTGGAAGCTCACTCTAGCTGCACAGCGATACGTATGGGGTGTAGGGTGGAGAGGTCTGGGTGGTGATCTAGTGTGGCACCTGTATCATGGCCCACAGCCAGCTGGGAAGAGGCCAGGCCTGTACGCAATGCAATGCACTTTGTCAATATCCATTCACACTCTCGGTGCACTTGACGACCCCCGTAGCCTCCTTTTAACCCCGTGTGTGAGCAGATATACAGTGTATGTGTGCGGAGTGTGCCGCTTTCTCCCCACCTGCTCAGTCCCACTAGGTAATTGGGTAAGTGTGTAATAATGTTGGTCATGGGTATCTGCGACCACGCAGGCTGGGAGTAAATGTGACCCAGGCAGCCGCACGGTTTGTGAAATAACTGAGGATCTGTTTATGATTTTGGGAGTGCTGTGGGGGAGGGAGGACATTGAGTGGAGCTGCGGTAGCAATCGCATTTTAAGTTTGGTTCAAGCTGCAGGATTGTAATATGAATCACTCACATCCCCCTTTTTATTGGTTTCTGTGTAATCACGCTTTGTTGGACTATTTTTTTTATTTAATAGCCTCAGCGGTCTTTTACGTGTTACAGCTTGTTTTAATTGTTTTTTGAAAAACTAAAAATGAGCGAATGTGACTTCACGGGATGCAAAGTTTGGTGGCTGAGAGCTCACACAACTCATCGCATCCTTACAGCCAGTCACAGTTGTGTGACAGCATTGTGCATACAGGCCCGCCGGCCCGGAATATGATCCTTTCAAGTTTCCGTCGAGAACAGCCCGTCTTGCCAGTATTCCTCAGGGAAGCTGCTGCTTTTATATCTAACTCCCTGTCTATACCACACTACACCACACCAGATTAGTGTTTCACTCAAGCCATAACTTCAGACAAGAAGATGAGCAATCTCCTTTTGGTTGCATCACATTTTGTGGTCTTGATGACATGTTTTCTTCCTAGTTGTCTCTGGAGGAGCTCTCTGTATCTGTCACATCCATCATACTAGAAGGGGGATTTAGTGAGACAGCTCTCTGTCTTGCCTTTTCTCTCTAGAACTCTCCTCTGATTGCCGTATTAGAGGAGCCGTGTGACCGCATCATCAAGAGCAGTAAGCGTAGCGTGGAGCTTATTATCCCTCATTGCCTCCGCCAGGAACAGGAAATGAACTAAGCAGGGCTAGGGGCTGTTCCAGGGCATGAATCCTCCAAGGGGTTCGCACTAGGGTGATTACGCGACTTTTTATACCAACTAACCAAAACACAATTAACCAATTCCCTAAACTACATATTACATTTATATAATAGGTTGCAGTTGGTTTTGATGTGCTGAGGTGGGTTTGTGGGGTGCAGTTATAGGAGCGTCCACTTGGAGTTTCAACCCTCCTGTTGTCTTCATTTTCGGGCACCAAAAAATACTGTTTCCTTGTTTGAAAAAAATCCAAAAATTAAGCAAAAAAAATACTCCAAATTTTTGAAAGTTTGCAAAACCTTCAGGAAGAAAATTCCAATAATTCCTTAAAAGTGAATCTTCAAAGTTTTATTTTAAAAAAATTCCCCCACATTTGGCAAAAAATTCTTGTAAATATTTACAAAAAATAAGTAAAAATCTTGCAAAAAATCCTAATAATATCTAAAGTGATTATACATTTATCAGTAAAACTTTGAATGTTTTCTTTAAGAACATTCGCATAAAAATCAACCAAAATCCAGCGAATTTCACTGGATTTTGGTTGATTTTTTTGTGAATGTTCTTAAGAACTATTTTTAACATTTCTTTTTTTCCACCAAAAAATGTTCAAAGACTTCCCAATCAGAAATGGCGCTGTGAAAATATATTTTTTCCCACATTTTCAAACTTTAAAACGGGTCAATTTTGACCCACAGGACGACACGAGGGTTAAAGGTCTTCTTTTAAAATTGTTATTTTTTACTGATATTTCACAGAAGATGCAACATTTGCTAAGTGGGCTGTCTGACACGTGGCAAAGAGGACTGACAGCTCTCGACCACAAGTAGGTGAAGATTCAGCACTAGTGGCTGCACACTCCGTCTTCATGCTGGTTCCTCGGCCTGACAGGCCTGTCATGGAGCATTACTGCTTGCTGCGACCTCACTGTTCTTTTTCCCTTCATTTCTTTCCACTCAGTAGCACCAAAGCGACCTGCTTTTGCTTTCAAGTCCCAGCATCCAGCATGTCGCTTTCCATTAAATGCCTTCTCCTCTCGTCCATCCGTTTACTTTATAGTACACCTCTCAGTGTCCCTTTCAATTCCACCCAGCTCCCTCCTCCTCCTCCCTCTGTTATAAGTCTGTAGTTGTTGTCAGACAAGGCGGACTCTGTCTGAGCACTGCACTTGTGTGAATATGTGCATGTCTATGTGTGTGTTTGCAACTGTTGATATCTGTGTGCACGATCATGCTCGGTGTGTGTGTGTATGTGTGTGTGTGTGTGTGTGTGTGTGTGTGTGTGTGTGTGTGTGTGTGTGTGTGTGTGTGTGTGTGTGTGTGTGTGTGTGTGTGTTTAAGCACGCCTGGGCTGAGCCTTGGGGGCAGTACTCCTTTGTCCTCCCAACCATCTCCCAGAGATGGATGTGTCTCCAGGGAATGGGCCCCAGAAGAAAAGCGCCTCCAGCTCGCTCATATTAAATTCTGCTGAGCAAATACAATCTACCAGCATGTTTCTCCCTCCCCCCCCACCCTCCCCCCTCTCCTCTCCTCCCCTCCTCTTTCTTTTTTAGAAAGAAGCTAATTTAATGTGTGTGCACTTGAGTGGGAGACAGAAAAGTAGGAGAAAATCCGCTCAGGAAAGTAAAAATAAAAAGAATCTTCACACTTCATTTGAAAACAGTTTTATGCTGAGAGTTGCTCCTGCTTCCGTCACACACATTTGGACACTTTGGAAAAGCTCACGGAAAGCGTTTATCGTGCAGCGGGCAAGTATATGTCACGGCTCGGATATCTTTAGAAAACCCTTCAGCTCCTTTTGTTGACACTTTTGGATGTCACGCTACTCCTTTCTCGCCTTTTTTTCTGCCACTTTTCTTGGCGTGCTGTTTGAGGCCACTGGCTGCCACGGAGTCGTAAAAATGTGAGCCGGCCCTCGCTAACCCATCTTTGGAGGAGAATAACAAACCAGGGGGGAGAGGGGCTCTTTCTCCTCTCCTCTTTCCTAATACATCCACTTGCCTCACCCTGATTTTTCCTCCCCCAGGCTTAAGACTCAGCACCTGTGGGTCCCTCCCCCCCACCTACACTTCTTCACTCCCTCTCCCTTTGGCAGGACGCCTGGTGCTCTGACACAATCACGGCTCTTTGCGTGAGAGGGAGTGCCTTTCTCTCCGCGCCTCACTGACTTGTGTGCGAGGAGATGCATTTGTATATCCTTGCGAACAAGTTACACAAACTTTGAGGGGAATAGCAGCGGAGTTTGTGAACTTGGGGTGATTCAACTCTACTAGCGCTAACCTCCTGCACTCAGTCACCACTCCTCCACTCCTCTCGTCTTCACTTGCTACTGCCCTACTTCAGCTTCTCATTTGTCGTCACACAGGCCGGCTGTGCAACTCATTTTGATGCAATTTTACTGGTAAAGGGAGATTTTAATAGCCTTGCACCTGCTCTCTAGTAAATGGCACTATAAAACAGCTGTGGATGTAAAACTTTATTTCCACATCCCCATGACCAAAGCTTGCCAGGACGTCCTCCCCCCTTTCATGCATCTCTGCTCCTCTAGCCTTAATTCTTTGTCACTTCTCTCCCTGATTGAAACCCTGAGCCAGTACGCAGGCTTGCAAAAACAGCCTGCCATCTCTTCCAGGCACCAATGACTGCATGGCACTGCCCCAAACACATGGTTTTAATAGCCCTTCCTCGCTCGCTAGTTGTTTTTTTTGATTCACTTGTTTTGTGTTTCTGTTTCAGCGCACATGTGTACGTTCACACGCAGCAACTTCATATCACGACATTTCTTAACAGAAACATAACTTTTCGACTGTCTTGTCACGGATGTGTGATGGATTCCCACTCTGCATGCGTTTCACTCCTTGCGGCATGTGGCATTGATTGCACTATTCTGATCCCACCATCAGCCAAGCAGTCCCTCTAGGTTAGGCAGTAATGTATCACTCACGGCCTCGGGCTCCTCTACTGTTTCCACTGCACATCTTCCCTCTGGCAATAGGAATTGTGTATGGTTTTCATTAACAAAAAATACTGCCAAGGAGCAATCACTCTCTTAGGTTTCTTTAGTATTGACCAGCTCGCTGTATGGACTAACTGCATCTGTTCTCCTGCAGGATCTGATGTTGCACACGGAACAGCACAGTTACAGTTTAAGCACACGTGGATGCAGTGAAGCAATCCAAAGTTCAGAGAAGCCAGTAACCCAATCATCCCATAAACATATTAAATTTCCATTTTGTTAAATATTTGAATTTATTTTTGATTCCCTCTGCACAGATTCACCAGCATGGGATTCATAAATATGCACTTTGATAAAGAGAACAAAGATACAGTAAAACAAAACAGATCTTTGATGAAGTTAATTTCTTAAAGATTGTGTGTTGCACCAGGCAGGATAATGTGTTGATGAGATGAAGCTGATGAGGGAAAGTGTTTTGTTAGTTGGTGTGTTTGTGTGATCGCTGCTTCAGAGGCTGTGTGATCTTCAAACAACCAACCATGACCGTGAGTAGAAGCTAATCCCCATCATGTGACCATGGAGCAATCTGAGTGAAACATGAATGGATGAAGACCGGTAATTAAAGCAGCGGATCTCCTCCATCAAAAGCAGCCGGGATGAGATGGCTGCTCTTGAGTCATGCTGGCTGCTTTAATCTGACTCTCTAATTAGGCACCAGAAGAGCAAACGTAGAAAAAAAGAAATAACAAAATGCTTTGTTTTCCAAAATGGCTCAAACAGGAGATCCATCTTCTTCTGGCTGCAATAACTGCACATTGTAGTAAATTGTGTCTGACATGAACAATAATTACACAGTATGTTTGGTTCTCTAGCTGAAGAAAGTTTTCACACAAAGACTCAGCAGGCGCTGCCAAATGCTGTCAGCTGGCTACTTTCCAACTCCGTGAGCCAGATACACTCATACATATGAAGCAAATAGATCCAGTGCCCTCTTATAATGTATCACCTGGATGTTGGCAGTGGCCAGAAAAAGACCCCCACTGGGAGAAGGGATTAAGGTTTTTTTTAAAACAACCCCCTATGGCCAAAAGTCTCCTAATGGGACCGTGATTACTGGCTGGTACAATGGGCCCTCAACCCTCTGTATGTCTGTATGTACTGCACTTCACATGTGAATATGACTGAAAACTTACATGTGCAAGTGTGTGTTTGTGTGAGCACATGTAAGTGTGTGTGTGTGTGTGTGTGTGTGTGTGTGTGTGTGTGTGTGTGTGTGTGTGTGTGTGTGTGTGTGTGTGTGTGTGTGTGTGTGTGTGTGTGTGTGTGTGTGTGTGTGTGCAATCAGTGTGAACCAAAGCAGAACTAAGGTCTTTTTGTCGATTGTTTCTCTCCCTTATGTAGGCATCTGCAGGCTTCACTCCAAAGGTCAAACAATAAAAATAACATCTGAAAGTTCGCAATAAAGTATGTGTGAACAACAAAGGGAAGAAGGAACTCTAAAAGGAAGCAGCAATGAAAAGATATATGGTTTACAAAACAATGAAAAGAGAGCAGTTTTGAGATTATTCTACAAAAGTAGAGTACTTTATTTATTCCAATAACAAACTGCTGTGACAAGTACTGTTCTGTGTCTCAAGCCTTGTTGCTATCACTTCATCTTATTTTCATAATAATAATAAATTATTTAAATTTTAGACTGCAGATATTGTTGAAATTAGTTTGACATCATCTACAGTATTTAGAAAAACTATTTTCAGTCATTATTTTCTACAGAAATACATCAGTAGTAACATTAAACATTAAAATAGAAACTCACAAACAAACATTGTTAAACCCACAGTCAGTGTGGTCCCAAAATTAAACAATCTCTCACACATAAACTGTATTTAAAACGGTGGTGGAGCCACGGGGTCTGAAAAGGAAGCCAAAACAGAGGGGTCTTCAATCTGCATTTTCTCCACTAGCCAGCAGGGGGCGACTGCCCCGGCTGCAAAAACAAATGTGATTGTTTAGACGTCTATGAAAAAATAATGGTATTTCTCATTTGATTTGTTACCAAAATAAACATTTCCCTCTTTTTTCTCAATTTTGAACTGTTTCTGAGCTAATAGCAAACTCCAGATGTGCGTATGAACAGCTGCCGATACCATGGATGCATAGTTGCTGTAAAGACACTACTTTCTAGTCAGTAGATTGGCATCTACTCATGCACACTACTACTACTGAGTGTATGTTACTATTGGTCTTATAGCATAGTGGTAAGATGAATACAAATTACAGGCTCCACAACAGTGCAGACTCTTGCAGACTTGGGCAGATGATCAGAATTTACATCAATCAGACCATAGTGAGTTCTATGGACTCAGACATATGGAATCACTGGCTTTAGAGTAAAATAGGGTATGCTTCGAGGTGTGACTACCTTGTGTATTCCAAGTTCCTATGGTATGGGTGTGGAAACTACTAGAAGTTCTCAGTCATATCTGTCCACTGCCCTTTCAAAGAGCAAAACTGGCAAAATGTATTGGTCCCCAAAAACTATTGAGAATATACTCAGGGACTTATGTTTCTGTTTGACTTAGAGCTAGTTGTGATCTTCATTATTTAATGCTGGACAGGTAATGTCTGCACAATTCTACAAGAAATAATTCAAACTAATTACAACGGTAAAAAATGATGTCCAGCATTTACAGTCATTATCTGCTTGTTTACTAGGCTGTCCTGCTAGGGGTTGAAACCTGAAACCTACCAAAACATATGATCTCTCTCATATGTCATATGATGAGAGGATGAACCTTTTCCATGAAGCCTGGCAAAAATCTCCCCCACTGTCATTATTTACTGCCATACTTTCTAATCTCTGTTAGTGAGTCTGTGTGTGTGCAGCAGAGGTTTGACCACTGGTGCCAGCTGTGAACAGTAGTCCCTCATTAGCACTATTTTCATGTGACCAAGCTGCACCGCAAGGGACACACATACACACACATACACACACTTTCAAACGGTTGCATACAAAATCACACGTGCACGTGCACACACACCACATGACCAGATGAAGAGAAACCATTGTTCAGCATCACAGGACCTCTTAACACAGACACACACAATTCTCCTTCTGCACTGCCATTCGTGAAACCACCAGAGTCACCCTTGTTTTAATATTCTGTGGGTTACATGCTTCCACATGCTTCCACTGACTGTAAACACACAATCCCTCTGTGTTCATGTCCATAACTATGGCTTCTGTGTACATGTATGCTTCTAGCATAACAGAAATCAGCGTTGTGTGACACAAATGCACACAGAGATCTGAAGCTAGAGATTAACCCCCTTTGCCTGCTCCAGTTTGGTCAGTGTGGTAAGGTCTCATAGACTGTGGTAGTCTACGACAGTGGCAGGTCATTGAAACCGGCGAGGTCAAACAGCTGACCTCGGAGTCTGAGGTCTAGAGGGGACCTGGGCCTCAGGAGTCAAGAGGTCATGGGGGTGGAGACATTTCACCAGCTTTTAAACTCTCTTCTCCTTTCTGTGCAGAGCAGTCACAAGACAAACATATTTGACTATGATTTATGAGCTAATGGACTTTTTTTGACACATAATGCAACACTTTTGTTCTTGGGCAGCTTTTTTATCTGGTTGGGCATTTATGGTTTCAACCTTTTTCACTTTCTGCATGTAAACTGCACACTAGTTTCAGGATGACAAAGCTTTTACTGTTAAGTTGATGAGAATGATTTGCTTTGTTGCCAGCTGCTGCTACTAGTATGTATATGAATACATTGGGCTGACAATCCCCACACCCAAGTTGGAAAGCTACGACACTAAACTACTGATTTATACAAAAAATAGTGAAAACTAATTCAATCAGTAGAGACTTAAATGACAGAGAGACGTGAAGCATTATTAATTTAATGAATGTATTTCAAATAGTGTGCAGAATAGAAAGAAGTTTGATGATCAGTACAATAATAAAAAGTTTGGATACAGAAGCAGTATTTTTGGTGCAATAATGGAGTATTTTTTTTAACTGATTATGTAAATGATCAGAACACTTCTTTCAACACTGACCTAGGTTAGTACAATTTCTCATTGCACTTGCTTATCTGCAATCTCACAAAGAGTGAGATTTCTTGTATTGTAAATCTGCAATTTTCCATGTTGCACCACATTCCAGCATTCAGATAAGTTACAGTAAATATGCACTGACTGTAAAACAAGGCCACGTACCAAAGTACAGTAACATCTCTGTGTAGAAGTCATTACTGCATTTCATAACAAGCTCTAGAAATCAGTTGGTCATTGTAAGCGCGCTACTGTATCTTACTGAAACTCCAGCAGCTGTCGTCTTTTTGTTACAGAGCGAACGCAAACACACACAGCTGCGTAACTCGTGTGTAAAACCACAGATACTCGAGGGAAATGCACCTGTGACGGGGTGAGATTATCACCCAACCTTGTCTAAGTGTCTCAGCCTGACCTGAGAACCACATCCCCTCACCAGGCACATACACCCAAAACCAATGCATGACACTGTGTCTGCTCCCCCCTACCTCCACGTGTTAAGTGCAGTTATAAAGTGAAGACCGAAATTGAGCTGAAGACAAAGACAGAAAACAACGTCAAACAGCAAAGCAGCTACACTTAACGCAATCGGCTATTTAAACCAACGTGCAGTAGATAATTATACCGCTTATTACAGCTGACAATCTTTGGGGACGTCAGTGCTGTTCCTGTTTTCGTTGAGGTGCACAGCCGTGTGTCACAATATCGCCTCATTCCCTATGAAAACAAACAAGTGCCACACTGTCACTTCCCCTCTTGCACCATGAACCCCTGCTGGCATCCTGTGTCAGAGTGATAAGCAATCCCCAGATACCTCCCAGCCCCTCTCAGAACAAAAGAACCACAGGAAGAGGTCAGGCACTTGCCCCATAAGCCTGCCAAGAAATTATAGCGTTCCATATGTTTCAGGTTGAGGCTAACTCAAAACAAATCCCCTGACTGCATGGTCCCATCGTATATAATTAGAAGAAGTACAACTCACTTATGGATGGACTGGTGTTATTTGGTTTAGGTAATGATGATATACCTGCACACTGTCAAATATTGTCAGCCTGATCATCATTCACCGGGACTCTCTCTGACCTGCTAATTACATTGTTTGTTGTGACTGTGCACACAAGCAGCATGCCAGTGCTGTGCAATGCTGAGTGCATTTGAAGTCAAAAGGCAGCTGTCTCACCTCTGAGAAAGCAATTGTGTGTGAGTGCTATTAGTCTGATATATTCTGCTTTTTGCTTGTGGGGCTACAAAGGGCCTATTTAGGCTCCTCTGTGGAGAGTCAGAGGGGACGGGTCTAATGCTTGCCAGGGTCAACCAGAGTCAGGCTGTTATTCGCTTAACTCTTATGAGGCCAGGCTGAGGTCCAGCGGTAAAAGAAAAACCTGGCTCTCAGAATAAAACAGTGTCAACAGTGGTGGTGACACTGTGGTCATGTCATGAAGGGTCTCCCTTTTCATCACAACAGTCATCTGCTTTGGTGACATTTATTTATTCTGACCCAGTCACATAAGAGGGAATAAACCAAAGACGTTTAAACAATAAATGTTGATTTTATCACCTGGCCCTCCCATGGAGCCTCATGAACACTACAGAGATGTGGGCAGAGAGATGTGGTGGTGATACAAAGTGGAATTGGGGTGGTGCTACGTTTGAAAAGCAATCTTCCCCTTTAGCCAAACAACAGCCTGTTGAACATTAATCCAACTCGGTGCAAAGGCAAACACCCCCAGCTGGGTCTGCAGTCTGTATCTATTCCCTCCCCATTCAAGACTGTTACTGTATCATAAATCACCAGGGCGAACCGAGAGCTGATTAATAAAACTCAGAGCAAATGGAGGGCAACACAAAGCAGCTGTTTGTGCCTGCCTGAACCCATCAACGGCGGTTTATTAATCCTGACGAGCCAGCTTCTTTTCTCGGTCTAAAATCTGAAATTAAGGCCCCTCCAAAGTGTTCCAGTGCCAATAGAAATAAGACAGATGTTGGATACTGAGTCAGATCTACTGAGTGATGGTCCAAACTCAGACCCTGAGGAATAAAGAACTGCACTTGTTAAAAGGAGTGCTGGATTGTGAACTTATTGGCTACCTCAAGGTCACCAGGGTCAGTGAATAATATTGAAAGCAGAACAGTTAGAGCTGTAAGATGCAGTCCAAAAAAATAAAGTTCAGCCAAAACTCTGTGGTATTCCTAAGGCTGGCTCTGTCAAAAATACTAGTACCAGAGTGAAAAGTTAAACTTTCTTCCTGAACTTAGAAACAACACGATATTGCTGAGACTTTACCCTTCCAACCTCCAGTCAGTTTCTGGGTGTTTTTCCACTGCTGTCACATTTTTACTCACTGTGGCCTCATTTTCACTTCAATATAAGGTTGTGCACCTCTACAGAAAGAGCACAACGAGAACTCAAGAACATCTTCTACACAGTATAGCATAGTTCTAACGCCATAAGTCATTAAAAAAGAAAACAACAAAAGTTGAATTTCCTATTTATTTTACAAAAAAAGAAAACTTGGAATTAACATGTACAACATTTTTCCAAATGCACACAGGTGTTGTCAATACTGAAAAGAAAACATAGCTCTACATGCTATAGATATTTTATTGCTTACATTTTATTTTGTTTCTATACTTGTCTTTCATCTGCTCTCTGTAAACACATAATGCAGTTTAGTTAAAAAGTTGCAGAATTTTTGTCATTTTATTATCTGTTGCAAGTGAGTCACTAATAGATTAACAGTTGGGCCAAGGAGCACAGAATTTTGAGGGGGTTTTTGGTTTATTTTTTGCAAGTTTGTCAATGACACTTGATAAGAATAAAGTGATTTTGACAATAAAAATTATATTTAAGGTTAAATTCTGATGATTTCCCCAAAGGAATAACACATCACAGATGCCCTAGTTCAGGGCAATTCAGAAGTTGAAAATGTGGTGGTTCTTTGTGTTTTCACAGTTTCTGGCTCTGATCAGTGGTGCAACTCTGGCAACTATTTAAAGAGAGCATGGCAATTACAGTTTCCTATTTACACCGCATGTAAGTGTACAATTATGGAGCAACACTATGAGCGACCAAATTTGCATTTCAGATCACATTTTGGGTTCAATGATTACATTTTTAGCTCTGATTTGTTCTCCACCAACTCCCCATTTTGACAAAGGACAGAAAAAAAACTAAATTGCAGAAGATTTATTGGCTAAATATTTCATTACAGTCATTAACTTTGCTCACCCTCTGACTGGTTCATGGCAGGTAGCTATTACTGGCAGGGTGCAAACTACACTGGAGCCAGTGGGAGACCTACCATGGAAACATGTATGAGGAATTTTGGGTTGTCGCTGAAATACTCACAAAATGCAATTTGTTTTTTTGACAAGTCAGTGAAGAGGTAGACAGGAAAGTAGGGAAGACTTGCAGCAAAGGGCTGTGAATGGGAATTGAAGCCAGACCGCTGCATCGGGAACTATAGCCCCTCTTCTTGGGTCACCAGCTCAACCTGTGGAGCTATCTGGGCATCTACAATATGCAGTTTTTTCTATGAATTCTATTTTTGTGTTCCTGCATCATCATTTATCATGGTTTATGCATGAAGACGATTCATTATTTATTCATAGTAATAAAAACATCCACAAGCATGCTATTCATGCCATCGCCATCGAAGCATGGTGGTGCAATATCATAAACATCACTCACTGGAACTCAAAGGCCTAAAAGGAAAAAAAAACATATTTTTTTATGCAAACTGCTGTAAAATTCAATACAAGAACAACAAATGGAACCCTCCAAGGTGCTATAATCCAGCAACAGCATTTGCTTGTCAGTTATTTCTTATTTTTGCTATTCCTATTCTTCTTGTGTTAGATGAAAGCTAAATCAAGTACTTTATTGTCATTCTCACCATGAAAGAGTGAAAATAACTGAGGTCCTCTAAAAGTCAGAGTATCGTTTGCACACTGATTGCTGGGCTTCATTTGAAACAATGCTAATAAGAGCAGACAGATTGAACCCATAATGTTTTGTAGAGTCAAACAATCCCTTTCCCTCACTCTTATCATCCACTGTACAAATATTGATTGGAGCAGCTTTAAAGTGCTCAGATATGATTGAAAGTTCCAGAAAAGCTGCTAAATAGAACTGAACTGAGATTATTTTTTTTATCAGCAAAAGCAACATAGTTTATCATAGACTAAATAATTACTTGTATGACCATCTCTCGGGGCCTGATGATTACAAGGACAAAGCTTGTAGCTCTCTGTCTTTCTGTTTACTGCTACATATCTCTCTGTGCTGTTTATTTTACAAAGCTATATAATATTGCATCTGACTTGTTAAAATGTTGGTAACTTTGCTGGAGTCTGGATGAATCACAGACAAAAGAGAAGAGACGAGATGAAAGGCTAAATTGCATTGGAGATCCCTCTTTAGAACATCAAACAGAGTGTTTCTCACAGCAGTCAGCAGGGCTCCAGGGGGACGGAGTTGTAATTTCCTGGCAGAGAGGGGCTGGACATGTGGGCACTACTCGGCTGACATCAAAGACAGCAAACCTCCACAACACTGACTGTGCACACTCTTTCTGTCTCCGTCTGGTGACATCTCTCTCCACTTATCGGTCTCTTTTTGTTCCACATTTTCGTGTCCTACTTGTCGCCTTCTTTCTCTTGCTTACATCCCCAGTTAAAATTACAGGATCTGGTGCTTAATTGAAGTCACCGACAGTAACATTTTGAAAGCAAAAAAAAAAAAAAAAAAAAAAAGTCGCGAAAGTGAAAAACACTGAACGGGGGATAAACTGGAAAGAGTTTCAAAGTATTGGAGGTGTTGGTTTTGGTTTCTTTACTCGGTCAAGGCCTCTTTCATTTCTTTTTTCTGTACTTTCTTTTCATTTGTGTCGTGTCTTTTGCTTATTTTTTCTTTTCGCTGTAACTCAAATAGAGCCTTTTCCAGCCATTCAGCTGATATCTGCTTGTTTTGAGTGAAGGGTTTAAGGCAGAGCTGACCTCAGAGTCAGTCACTCCATCAATCAAGATAGCTGAATGTGTTGCTATAACAACAAGCAGTAAACGCTGTCTGTGCTGGACGTGTCAACATATACAATATTTGGTTAGCTGTCATGGATTACAGCTCTTAAATGGATGGCTAATGACTTTTATCATTAGATAAATTAGCTTTGACTGTATTTTATTGACTAATGCTTTTGTTTATTGCTAGTTGCAGTGATGTCATGTGACCTATATTGACAGATGGGTTTTTAGTTTGCGAGCCTGTTATCTTGTCAGTGACAGTTATCTAACATTACATTAGCTACTGCAAGTGTAAAGCTACGCATATCAGAAGAACTTGAAAGGTTTATATGATGATATGTGGCTTTATAAAGTAGGCTGTTTAGCAGCTTGTTTTATTTGCAACAGATGCTGTTTCAAAGCTGCAAGTACCATCCTCCAGCCTGTAACAAAGGGCTCCTCTTTTAAAGTGGCTGTACATTGTTTGACTTAAGCTTTATGTCCCAAAGTCCAACCCTGCAACTATGGCTTTGGAGCAAGGTGGATGTTTATTATGATAAAGCTGTAGGAACCATCTTCAAGTAGCTGCCAAAATTGGACTATACTGAGATCTCACTTTTTCCATGTGAACACTTGTAAACAATAAGAGGGAAAATGTGTTCCAGCATTAAAAGATGACGTCTAAAGGTAAAGTCATGCAGAGTAGAAACAGACTGGTTTAGACCGTTCTCTCTGCCGTGACCTCTGGCCGCAACACAGAACTTTCATCCTCTCAGCTGCCGTTTGTGTTCTGACTGGTTTGTTTTTGCTTTCTGCTTAGGTTTAGGCACCAAAACTACTTGGTTTTCGGGAGTCAAATGCAGAACACAGTGTTGATTGTGCAGTTTTGAAAGGCTTATTGTTGGGAAACCAGTGAATGGAGTTCACAGACAAAGCTGCTGTTGCAGGTGAATAACTGAATCTTGAAGCACATGGCACCTGAAGGCTGGTGACTGTGTGTGGCGTGTGGCTTGGTGGGAGGTTGACTGACCATTTTGCAGCTGAAGGAGGTGAGCGTGGCCCCGGGCATGGTGACTAGCAGGCTGGAGTTTGATAGGCAGAGTGAGCTGGCAAAGAGACAACTGGAGAGGAGTGGAACTGTGGGAGCAGGAAGCGAAAACTGACGAAGTGCGGAGTGAAGAGCTGAGGCTGAAGTCCTGCAGCAAGTGCATTACTCAGGTGATTGCCCTCAAGGGGAAACAGGTGGTCACGCCCAGGCTCAGACAGAGAGGACAAATAGGGATGAACAAAAGACAAAAGAGAGATTGTAACGAACAGGGAAAGCACAAGGAATAAGGAACAGAAAAAAATGAGACGATGACATGTTTTATGATTTAGGCACCAAAACTACTTGGAACATTTTATGCTGTAGGTTAAAATACACCATTTCACAACATGTTTAAAGCTTCTCCTCCATTTTCTGGGTCACAGGGGTGATGAGTCACTAAATGTATGATAAGTTGACCGAAAAGGAGCAACAGTAAGAAAAACAATGAAATAAATAGCAAAGTTACACTACCAGTCAAACGTTTGGACACACCTTCTCATTCAGTAGTTTTTATTTAATTATTTTCTACATTGTAGAATAATACTGAAGACATTAAAACTATAAAAGAATAATTAGGGACTTATGTTGTAAACAAAAAAGTGTTAATCTTCACGATTAATCTACAATTTGGAAAATGATCCAAATAAATCAAAAGCATTGAGTGAGAAGGTGTGTCCAAACTTTTGACTGATGTTGTATGTTGACAAGAAACCTCTTTGGGATACACTACAAACCAGTGTGATCCTGGGCAAAGTATGTTTCCTGCCAAATGTAACTGAGAAAACAATTTAGTTGTATAATTGTGAGTTACTTTTGAATAACTGAGAATCAAACCTACAGTGATGGTATTAAGGAAAAAGCCGAGAAGAGAAATTATACAATTCACGTTTCTGTGTAGTGATATCCACTTCTTCAGCAATGTTTTATTACATGCCAAACAGCCTTCTGGAGTTATCATGGTGCAGAACATGGTGCATGTAACAGATGGAAGTGATATCTATGTGCTGAGGTGTAATGTTCTGTGATCTATAAGCTCCATAATTCACATAATATTCACTAAATTTCCCATTGCTGCTGCTGCCATGTAAAATACAACATGACATACTTGTGGAAACGCAAGAAATATATTCTAAACTTACTGATGATCTCAACAGACTTGATGTTATGATAGAATAGGTGGGACAGCTTAATGACTAATGATTTTTGCCAGCAAATAAACATGTCAAAAGTTGAACCGTCACACTGAGTGCTATCCCAGAAATGAGCTGAACATTTCCGAACAGCAGAACATTTGGAAAAAATGCGTATTTGCTGTATTCTTTATGCTTTACTGCTGTACTATTAATGCAACATTATTTTTCATTCCTTGAAACTGCAGATTCCAACACAAAGGCTGCTTAAACTCGGATGTTGAAAACTGCTTTAAATATAGTACAAACAGATACACAACCAGCCCGTTCTTCATTGTGCTTCAACTTCTTATGCACTTTGCCGTACTGTGAACAGCGGTGTTAGTGAGCAAGTTGTGGGAATGCTCAAGGCTTCTCCTTCTTCCTCAAGGAATATACAACTTTGCAGCACCGAACATTTTCTGCTTGCAACCATATTACAGGATAATTACAGCATTCAGTTTTGTCTGGAGGCGAGGACGGCCAAGGCCGCTGAAACTGCTAATCTGGAACAGTCTGTTCAAAGATAAGTGGACAAAAAAAGAGTCCCTGACTATCTTTCTGTGTTTTTCTTTGTGTGTGTGTTGCTGCCTGTACTTGTTTGTGTGTAAAGCAACAAGTTAGCCGCTGCATTTGCACACACACATGGCCTCAGGCACTATGAACTGAGCAAGGCTATAATTTAGGAGAGCGGGCTGGGAGGGAGGCGGCCTCTTGGCCTGACTTGCCTCAGGTAACAGCTAAGCCCATAGATCTGAGTCAAGCAGCTCTGACTGGAGAGGACGGCCAATTTGCTCTGAGCGGGGGCTCTCTGGGAAGACTTGAGCTGTGGGAGCAGCTGGGCTTGTCGACAGATTAATGCATCAACCTGAGTGACGGGTCAGGACCCACCTCTTGTCAGCTCGCTCCACCACTCACTGCACTCTGTGTTTGGGGAAAGTCTTTCTCTTTTCTTCTTTAACTTTCCTTATCATTCCCCTGGGACATCTCTTCTGCTGCTGCCCCCGGTCCAGACGCCAAGCTGAGCCAGGTGGCAGCTATGCTGTGGCCGAGCTGTTGGACTGAGAGTAGAATTTTCCATTGGCACACTTAGCACGTCTCCACACTGCTGATCGCCTATCAGAGTCATGCGTGTCAGCCGCCCTGCTAATGCTGCCCAGATGAGGCGAAGAGAGCAGGATGAGGAGTGGGGGAGGGAGGGGGAGAGGTGAGAAGAGGGCTACATGTCTAAAAGAGACAGGAGTACAGGAACATGAGCAGTACGAGGGGAAACTGCACCACTCACTGCAGGTGTGAGAAAAGATGAAAAAATAATCTCCCAACCCCCCAACTCCTCTTTATCCTCATCCCTTCTCCTCCCAGGCTGTGGTGAGGCAGGTAACCTGCAGAATCATCGCCTCAGAGTAGTGCTTGTTTAAAGAAACTAGGTTCCAGTCATAGTGGTCAGACCAGGTCACTCTTACCAACGGATGTCTTTGATGTGTCCATCTTCAAGGAGATTGGAAAACCCGAGTGTGTTGGCTGGAGGTACAGAGTGTGTGTGCGAGTGTATGTGGGTGGGTGGGTGTTTGGAGGGAGGCAGAACGTGGGTCAAATCCTCCCTTTGAAGACGTGTTTGCATTCAGGCCAAGGACAACATAAAAGCAAAAGAGACAAATTAGATTGAACGAACATGAGCTGCAGTTTAGATAGGTGTGTTTGTAGTCATCTTAGTCATTTCTGCTTTCAAGCTTTGCCATTGTGATTATTGCTTCGTCAACTGTCCACAAGGGAAACAAAAGGGCAATTCCTTGTGTCGACTGTAAAAAACACTGGTTATTCTTATTATTCTCATAGGCACAAGTTGTCATCACAGACAACTGTTTTTATGATGTTTCCATTTGATCATTAAGATTTTTAATCATGGCCTGGTGTGTGTTATCTAATAATGGATGCAGCACAAAAACTCTACAAGTATGTAGTCCATGTCGTTTGGTTTAGCCTTGTGTGTAATGTAGTTGCCAACAGGCAGTGAATAATGGCATCTGGACGCTTAAACAGCGAGCCAAATCAGTGCCAGTCAAGTCAAAAAACAAACCAGAGTAAACAGCAGCTTTATGAAATAATATCTCCATGCATTAATGCAGTATGCCCTCCTCACTCTCTTTCACACAAAGACACACACACAAAGACACACACATTGTAGCCTAATGTTTCCAGCGTCTGCCATGTGGATGGTGTTCTTTGTTCTGTGCTCTCTGACAGTGAGTGGAGGTCTCAGAAGGCTCATGTTGAAGTTGAAAGCTCAACAAGCTCTCTGAAGTGGCTGGCTTTTATGTTGCACATTGTGCTGGAGCTGGAGGAGAGGGCAACACCAAAGTCCAAAAGACAAACTTATTTCAAAAGCAGCATATGCCAGTCACACATCCCTCTGCAAGAGCCATGTCTGCGTGCAACTTCATTACATTTGAAAACCAAGGGCTTTTTTTCTGTGTTTTTTCTTCCAAAATCACATTTAAATGATTGCTGGCAGGAGCAGGTTGTAGCCGATGCAGCATGTCAGAGTTAGAGCTTATTAAAGTGTCGATCCATGCCTGAGGACGCTTCCCTGTCTGCTGAGGTCAGGGTACATGTCAGGACATGAGTGTAGCTATAGGCCTGCTCACTGTACTGCGAGATTTAATTACTCCCGTGTGTGCGTATGTGTGTCTGTGTGTATCCAATCTGTGTCTGCTGAGTCACATTGTGGTTACCACCTCTGCCATTTAATAGCCCCCCTTGTAATGACTCTCAATATTAGATGCTTATTATGTTAATTGTGCTCAAATGGCGACAGGCTGTTTTAAGCTCAGCTTGTTGGGACAATAAAACACCACTGAAACAGGAAGAGAAGCAGAAAAAAAATGTGTGAAAGTAGTTGTGATCCCACGGTGCTTAAATACAGCAGCAATGTCATGCATAAAATCATATACAACTGTAAAGTCATGCTCGGAGATCATTCCAAATGCAAAGACTGCACAACTGTTCATCAACAGTAAACGTCTGTGTTCAGAATGCTTAGGCTAAATGGTGTCTCAGTCCATGTTTGCATTTTTGGTGCACAAAAAAAAAATGCCTCTTTGTACTATAATGCACAATGGATCTTGTTCTTGCTATGGGCATGTTATTAATTCTGGATCCAGTTTCACTGTTTTTTGCCAAGAGCAGCAACCCTTCCCCACCAACCTGCCCTCGTCTCAGTTCACTGTTTCAACCTTCACCCCTCTCTTCCCCTGAAGCTCTTTGGTAGAGCAGCAGAGGGCACAACATAGCAGATATTAAAGGAAAAAAAACATTATTGAAGTTTAAGAAAGATGTTGTTAGACGGAAAGAGAAATAGCTTTATACAGATCTTTTAATATTCCCTTAATATTATCTGGTGGAATCTATTTTGGACTCTGTGTGGTTATAAAAATATGGGACGGAAAGACAGGAAGTATAGCTTTTATGAGCAGCTCATTAGGATTTGAAGCAATCAGCCTCCCTCCTCTGAGATTTGTCTGGATGACAGTCATCTCCTGTGACTGTTCAGATGGCCTTAGGCCCTGGAGAGATGCCAGGAGGAAGAAAGGCAGACGAGACAGAAAAGAGTTATGTATTGTATATGAGACAGCGGCGGCCTGAAGGCTAGAAAAACAAGACTGGGACCACAAGGTCAAGTGTCACTCCCCTCAACTTCATAACTACAGCCATGGAGGGATCATCAGCCCAAAGCCTGCACTGCAGGACATCCATGTTTAAGACAGCAGATAGTGCATGGAGCAACTATCAAATCTGAGTTTACATATCTGGGTATCTGTCACTTTAAACCTGCAAGAGCTGATGTTTTTGACACAGGGTGGCAGCAGAAACAGGTCATAAACACAACATCGGCATATATATTTACCTAGCAAAAACCCACCTATTTACACATCAATCACACATGGAGCAACATTAGAGTTCATTTTGAGTCTTTTCTAAGTATCACATTTACTCTTCTTTCTTTTTTTAGCTCTCTTGTCTTCCCCAACTCCTGTGGAAAATGCAGTAAAGGCCTTCTAAGACATGGGATGTGTTGTGACACTGCTGGCTTCATCAGTCTCTTAAAGCTTTCTGTCACTCAGACAAGGGTCACTTGCTAATGCTCTTTATGGCTTCATTTAGACATACCCATGATAGTGATGGGAGGTACTCGTGTTAGTTGATGCAAGAGCAACATTGGACAGTACATCAACGCTCAAGAAGCAACTTACAAACAAAGCATTTAAAACCTAAACTAATAGCTATGAAATAACCGTTTACACCTTGACATTACACTTGCACAGCCAGACTCCATAGTGTTATGTCAGCTGTAAATCAATATTAACAAACAAGTTTACATCTTAATAGCTTCTCCATAATGTTGTAGACACACTTTAGAAAATCTTGCAGAGTCTTTTCTCCCAGATTAGGGGAAGCAAGAGTAACATGAGAAGACTTAGATGCATAGACTGTATGGTCAGATGGAGGAGTTTCATTTGAGAGAGTGGGGTTTGATTCCTGTGTGAAGCCACAAATGAATGTTGACCTTTAGCTTGACAATCTTCTAAAGTTCTTGTGTTTGGTTGAGGCTTAGAACATGGAGGGGAGAGAGAAGAGCTCCAGAAGCAGGGATGTATATTTTAAACTTCTGGTGTTTTTCTTTGTTTTTATCTTTTCCAGATTTCTGCCTGTTGCAGCTTTAATGTGACAGCATTCAATTCAGACCTTTATCAGGTTTAAACTGGTAAAGAAAGATTGCTCATGCAGATATGAAGCCAACATGTTCAGATGGTGACAAATTGTAATGGAAAGGACTGAATTGTCTACGGTGGCTCAACTTTGTCTATCTGCTGTTTGACACTGGGCGATCAACAGTTAGTTTTTACAGCTTTTTCTTGCATACATTTGCAAGATGTTATCGTTGAAAATGTCACTATGAAAGCACTGAGGATGACTCAAAACGAACTTTGCAGGCCGGAAAACCAAAACAGTGTGTTGAAACAAGCGTAAAGCTGAGTGAAACTGCAACATTAGGTAGTAAGTCTGAGTAAGTTTGTCATTGTGAACATCCCCTTTAATATTATTAGAAATCACATGCTCCACATTTGTTTGACACAGATTGTAAGTAGAGTTTGTTTCAAGATAATACGTGTATTGGGGGAATCAACACGCCCTGATGAACTCAAAAAGCAGCGGAAGAGGAGCAACTAGAGTTCTCAGCACCTGCAAATGCACTGTCTAAAAACTAGAGGACTGATCATGGTGTGTTCCCAAAGATGACTAAAATCGACAGTCAACAGTCATGTCTAGCATTGTGATTCAGAACTCAACATACACATTGTGCATGCACGTTTTTCAGCACGTGACCACAATTTGCAGAAACGGCAGAAACAGCCACTGATAAGTTGATAATATTACAGAATGCAAGTACATTTAACAGATATAATTGGTGTCAAAACAGGGGTTTAATATCATGAAAATCTCAAGTATTCTCCCTCTCAATTGCAACCAGCTGCTGCCTTACTTGTCTCCCCATTTATCATTCATGTGCACTAATCCAGTGTTCTAATCAAAAGCTAATGTGAATCTCATGACGGGCCGGTCAGCAGTGTTGTGTGGTTTCACAGACAGTGGCGCCAGTGTTAGAAAATGACTTCCTATGTGATTCACTGAGACGTTTGTAACAGCACCATTACGCAAAAGCAGCGTAAATCCGCCTCTGTGACCGACAAACTCAAAAAGGCATAAAGTGGAGGTTAATTTGACTGATGAGTTTCATTCTGGATTTGAAGGCTTGATATCATCGACACTATCAGAGTCGTCTGGCTAGAATTGAAAGCCTGTTTTGCTGCCAGAGTGATTGAGGACAGTCGCTTGTGAACAAACTGATTCTCTGAATGCGCATCAGATTGAACCAAACAAATAACGGTCAGATTAGGATGGCAAAACTCTCAATGATTCACTCTTTTGATCTGGGGTTTTTATCTAAAATATGGCTGGGATTTAGAATACAGTCAAAGAGTCTCTGTGGTATTTTATTAGCAGCACAATGTAAAGGGGGCCCAGCCCAGATAAGAGGCTCTTTATGGATGGCGTTTCCCCAGGACTTGAGACCTCGGGGCCAGCCAGGAGATATTAGATGATCTGGGTCGGGAGCCTCAAGTCTTCAACCCAGCTGTTCACACAAAACCTCCACACACAGCACATTCAGCCAGGGAGGGCACACAGGGGCAATAAAGTTGGATCAGGTGCCGGCGACATGCCAGCACTATGACTTCAGTGTGTGTGTGTGTGTGTGTGTGTGTGTGTGTGTGTAGAGTGCTTTGTATGGGATGTTTACATTGAACAGACCAAGCTGACGCCCTCTTTGTGCAACTCCTCCTGCTGTTCTGTTCCTGTGCAGATTGTCTCTCGTACCTCTTATTGCAAAATCTGATGCACTCATATCTGTTATGAATCACCATGACAGCGTGTGAGCCTGTTTTATTTTTTCCAACTGTTGGCTGACCACAGACACTAAGCACACAGCATGCAAAGAAACCACAAAGAACATGAAAACAGTCTCAAATTTGCACACCTATTGAAACTGTTGCAGTCACAACACAACCATCGACCAGCTCTGGTGCAGCCTGCTGGTTCTGTTAAACAGTGAATTTGAATTCAGAGGGGGCATTAATAAACTTTTAAGTGCACTGAGATGAAACATTTCTCAAGTGAGACAAAGAGAATTGTGGCCAAAGAAGCGAAAACAGAATATGTTTACTAACTCTTGCTTGAAAGTGTAAAATATCCAATAAATCTGATTAGTGCAGTGAGTTTGGATAAAAAAGACAGAAGTGCAGAAAAATAGTGGTGATGAGAGGGCAAGTTATGAGAGGGTTTCATAACGCTGTCTGTTCCTCCTCCACAGAGAGCTCACTGAGACAAGAGCAGGGCATGGCAGGATATCCTGACCAGGCGCTGCATCCAGCCGTACGCTGTCACTGGCTTCAGTTGTCGTGTTTTGCCTCAAGATTATTCTTGCTTATGCAACCAGCAGTGCCTGCTCACGCAACGAAGTGAAGTTAAAACTGTTACGTGCAGAGGTTCAGAAACATAGAGGGGGAAAAACAGAGTCATCAGCTGCGAGAAAATGAGAGAGAAATCCTGGTTGAACTCGGTGCACGGACCCTTTAAGAAGCGAAGTGGATGAGCCCCCCTCGGGGGCCGAGGCTGGGGCTTTGTTTAAAAACTGCACGCTCCAATCTGCTGCAAGATGCTGACATCAGCAGAAGCCGGGCTGGGGGTCAGGTGGGGTCGAGGCTGCCACTCACCCGCCGCGAAATCAAAACAGCCTGGGCAGACCCTGCAGGCTCGGCAGGAGGAAGAAGACGGAGCGAGAAGGGAAGGAGGGAAGGAGAGAAAAAAACAACCTGCTTTGCCTGAAACAGATGCACACTTTGCTTCGCTCGGTTTACAGAGTTTATACAGACGTGCTTTTTCCGCCAAGAAAAAGAAGAAACATGAGGGAAAATGATCACATTCAGGTTAAACAAGATCTGATTTATTCTTTTTTTTATTCTTTTTCTTACATGAACTTCTTACCTCATCCGATGATTGAACCAGAACTTAAAGCTATTAAGTCTGATTGATTGAAATGTTTTTGTACAATTGAAGTTTACTTAATCACTTTTCCAACTAATGCTGTTTGCTGCCTAAAATGCTTATTACATTCTGAACTACTGTATACAAAACTCTATGACAGACTGGATCCCATTGACAGACACAATAAATGTAAACTACTACACTTTCCTCCTGAGTCCTGACTCAGTCCGTCAGCAGGATGTGTCCCTGCTGTGGTGACAAATCCTTTCAGCAGCCATGGCCCTAACTGGAACACCGTGACCTGACACTCATGAAATAACCAGAAACAGACTGCAGGTGTTGCTCAGGAAAGGTCTGTATCGTTGCAAATCTCATCCACAACTGTCTTTACAACGTCCGGTTTTTCAGCTGTGCTATGAGGCTGCTCTGACTGATGACTATGCCTGCATAGCAGTGCACAGCAGTGCTGAACGCACTCACTGTTGCTCTGCAGATAATTTTAAATTATGTTTTTTTTTTCTACAATAGGGTTCATTGTAGTTTAAAATAAAATAATTGTGCCTATCTTGTCTTGCATATATAGTGTTATGACAAAGTGAAACACTGTGACTCAGTCTGAATCATGATAAATTGCACTGATTAGAAACCAGCCTCGTTTCTCCCTCTAAGATCTTCAGAGCAAAGTGTTACGATAAAGGAGTGATCTTTGCCATCGAGACTGTGGCTTGTAAGTCAACTTCGGGTCAGCGGATCAACAGTGTAAAGAGTTGACACGCGATGAAAGGCGGGAATAACCACAGACTTTAACCCTTCATCAGAAGCCCTGCAGATCCACAGCACAGATAAGAGTCTTTCTGTGTGTCTGCTACTTGCAGAATGCAACCCAACCAGGTCGCACTCACCTCTGCAAGCAACATGCACATGCTGGCACGTACACACAAACTCAGGAACTCTGGTGAACTTTCTTGGCCACAGAAGCTTTTCTCGCAACACCACCCTGTTCGACCTCTATCTGTCCGACTGCTGAACTTCCAACAACCTTTCTTCTCTCAGCATGAGGAGTTTCAGAATTTCTTGACTCGGCTAAGCTATTAGAGGGCGTATTTTACTGCGATGTGAGGACAACGAAGAGCCATTAAGTGACACAAAGAGGAGTGAAATTCACTGCATCACTGTAATTCACAAGACAGAGACAGGGATTATGGCTTTTAAGAAAAGCAGCCCTGAGCCTGAATGTTCGCAGCATGTTTATTTAAAGATTCATCCCTCTTTCTGGTCTACTGTAAATCTCCAAGTGGGACCTCAGCAGGGAGAAGTTTGACTTAATTGCGCTCACAATGCTGGCAGTGGTGGTGAGTTTACAGCAATCAATCATGTCTTTAGTTCATAATGTCAAGACCAAAAACTGGACCCCATCCAGAGAACACTGGATTTAACAACATGAGAACACGCCGCTGAAAGACTGCTTTTCCCGCTTCCACCCCCATCAGCTGCTAACGGACAGGCATTTAAGAACAAGCGGTGTTGACTTTGCTGATGTCTGGGTAATCAAGTTCTTTTCAAAAAACCCAAACAGGAGTCTTTTTGCAACCGCTTGGACAAATAAGGTGCCACTGTAGATATTTGTTGCTCCTAAGTGCTTTGAATGTAATTCTTCCTGAACAGTAGTCGAACACCAGTGGCTAAATGACACATAAGTGCTGGTGTGGACGTCTGCCGTGTGGTCACAGGTGTGCATTAATGGGGTGTTTTACAGCCGCTTTGAATGTGACTCAGCCAATCAGATGAGAGGATGGGAATTAGCCTGTTTATAATAAATGTAAATCACCAGTCGTTTGGGTGGAGGATGGTTGTCAGGCAGAATACAAAGATAAGGAAAGAAAAAGGAGGGGAAATCTGCGGAATGGGAATAAGATGGACAGCAAGGCAAATGAGCAGGCACAAACAAAGTCCGATACATGTAAACACACAAGATCGCACACACACATACACACACCCACGCTGTGATTCATGCAAACAGAGTCAGTCTCCAGCAGGGATCTGTCCTCACCAGAAGGCCTCAGGGGAAACCAGACAGAATATTTAAGACAGGCCTTTCTAATCCCTTTAGTTAGACGGAGATCACACACACGCACACGCACACACACACACACACACACACACACAGACACACACACAAACTATATTTGGGGAAAGAGAATCAAAAGAAAACAGGATATCACTAAATTTGTTTGCTTGTGTGCATCTGTGTTTGTTTTTCTGTGTGTGCATTGTTACCCTAGCTTCATACTTCCACTTCAGAATTTCCAAAACAGTTTTACACTGGACAAAGTGGGAGCAGGTTTCGGTCCTGAAACATGCACAGTCACTGCGACCATGCATCACGCCTAGATGGACATTTATAGCTTTTTACAGCCTGTGTGATGTGTTGACCTTATCATCCTTTTTATGATTTAATGATGATGGTCGTCTGGTGTGTGAGGATGCAGACTGAATGTTCGCCCTTCCAAGAAGAAGCCGTGTCCTTGATAAGTTGTGTTTGTTTTTTCTGTGTGTGTCTGTGTGTGTGTGTGTGTGCGCGCGTGTGTGTGTGATGGAGAATGGTGGCAGTGGCAGTGAAAGATACCTCCTGGTGCTGCTTTTATTGTTTGACAGTTTCTGTATGTGTTTCTGTGTGTGACAGAACAAAAGGTCATGAGGCTGACTGTGCAGTTGCACGAGTCCCTGCAACATTTTCAGTCCCACAAGTGAGGCATCGCCGAAAATGCTGATAGCCACCTACACAACACACAAGAGATAAACACTTGTACTCCCCCTCGCTGCTCTCTCCCTCTCTCTTTCTCCCTTAGTTGATGAGAGAGTTGTTATCGTTGGCAGAGGGCCTGCTCCTAACTCCCAGTAGAAGCCAGATGATTGTTTTTGCTGCCTGGGGTCCAGACCCTACCTCTCCAGATCCTGTTACTGGGACTTTGGACCTTTCCACTGGGTTCGTGTCGAGAGCTGGACACGGACAGAGAGATTAAACTACATCCCAAACCATCATTTTTGCATAGTTTTAGTGTAAACACATTTTCTTTTCATTTGTTCTGAGCTGCAGCAGTACTGGTGTTAATGAAAACAACAGCCATGGAAAATATCTAAATACAAGAGCTGTAGAGAAGCAAAGAAAATCTTCATCAGCTGAAATGTACTCTTCCAACTAATCAGTTGGCTGCAGGGAGAAAACAACATCTCCAGATGAAGTGAATGGGTCGTAGTGTATTCTACCTGCTAGCCTAATGACTTATACATACACATTAAAGGCAGCATTTTCAGCGAATGAAATCATTATAACCATCATTATGTTATCATGAAATTATATCAACAATCAAAGTTGGAGAGGATAAGTGTGCAACTGCCGATTTTCATCAAAAATAAAGACTTACATCAATTTGTGATCTTAGCACAAAAACTATTGAGTACTAAAGAATAGACAAGTTGGTCTTTAAAGATGATCTGGGCGTGCTGATCGTTGGGCTGTGATATGGAATTTGTGGACTGCCAAGTTTACACTCAACCTTTTGAGAACGCCGACAATTTCTTTTACATGATACCAGTTACTACACAGTCACCTCTAAGCAAACCTTCTGTAAATGTTTACCAAGTTAAACCCAGCAGTCTCAGTTAGGCTGAGCGAATTTAAAGTTGAAAAAACGTGTTTGTTTCTCCCACGGCAAAAAATACTGGATTAATCCTGAAAAGCTTTTCTTCCTAAAAAGTAACACCAGCACTTGTCCTGTCAATGAGAATTTAACCCTTATGGGGCCATGTTTCTGGAGAAGTACATATACTTCAACCATCTAATCCATAAAAATATCGATCAAGTCTTGTGAGGTCGCATTGTCGTAGACGTTCGCTATATTGAATTTCGGCCAGTACGCAGCCCCGATAAGAGCTTCATAATTGCGGCTTCGTTATAACGGCTCATACGGCTTTATCGTTTGAAATAAGCAAATTTGTTGCCAATGTTTATATCGACTTAAACATACGGGTGTGTGCATATTTTATGTTAATTAGCAATCATAAACAAGTCACACGTGTTGAGCCGAGAATGTTTGGTTTCGGCTGTGTGTTCGAGTAAGCATGACGGTCCCGGCTTATTAAGGGTTAATTGGATGAGAGCATTTCAGCCAGCCATCAGTTGACCAGTTCAGTGAAGATTACAGCACTACAAAAGACAGCAGGTCCTCGGTTTACAACGTCCTCGACCTGCAGCGTTTCGTGGTTACATTGCCATCTCCTATAAATTTATTAAGAAAGTTTTGTTTGATCATTCTGATGTGTGGTGTTTGCGATGTTAAAACAAATTTTGCACGGGAACTAGTTGGTGAGCAGAGTGGATGAATACATTGTCACATGGTGCTATAACAGGAAGACGGCTTTGTTTTTCATTCGCCAGTTGTACGCCACATTATGTACATATGCGAGTTTCGACTTACTGCAAAAATCATGTTGCGTCACGCTGTAGGAACCGAATTCCGACCTAAGTTGAGATCCCACTGTACATGTGTTTTGTATTTTATTATAGCTTCGAAGTGCTTGTACTTTCTATTCATTACTGCTTTATATTTCTATTTTACGACATTTCAGGTTTTTGTTGCAATTCTACTCAGTAATTTTTAACTTACCAGGTTCATGCTGACACAGTGGAATGGTGGTTAGTGTAATGGTTATAAAAGTTGTGTTAAAATGCTGTAAAAAAAATCTGGTAAGCAAAACAATACTGAATTCATGATAGCACACAGTTAAAAACAACACATAATTCATTCATCAAATGTAAAAAACAAAACTGATTTGTGAATTTCATAGTGAGATTGAGTGATCTGTTATCCCCTACTTTGGTCTCAAACAGAGTGAGAAGAGGAAAAGGATAATCTGTGTTTTCAACATGAGCAACTCCTGATGTTATTTTGTAAAATCACTTTGCTTACTATTTGATATTGTTTTCTGCAGTGTTTACTTTTATACAAGTTTATTTCTTTGAAAGTTGTTTCTCCAATCAGTGATCGGGTTTCGATTGCTTTTGTCTGAGCCGGACTGTAGAGCGGGACGCGCTGCTTCCGTTCGTCCATTACAACACTGGATGTGACTGAAGTAACAGCGTGTCTGTGTTTTTCCTTTATAATTCCCCTTTACAGGGGTGTAACATTAGCACTTTTGCCTTTCAACTAGAGGTTCCCCAGTTCACCTCCCTGCCTTCCTGGGATTTTTCTGCATGGAATTTGTTAAATTCTCCCTGTGCATTTTCTCTGGGTTTTCCAGCTTCCTCCCACAGTCCAAAAACATGCATAAGTGTGAATGTGATTGTTTGTCTCCATGTGTAGCCCTGAGATAGACTGTTACCTGTCCAGGGTGCTCCCCGCCTTCACCCTATGTCAGCTGGAATATGATCCAGCCCCCTGACCCTAATGAGGATTAAATGGTGTATAGATAATGGATGAATGGATGGTTCCTGCTGCCAGTCCCACTCTTATTGTAAATTAAAAAACTCATTCATTAACCACACCTGACGTACACGTCAGCGGGGTTACTGCATTCGCTTCGGTATCTGGCTGGCTGGGTAAGTATGTATGTGTGTATGTCCATTCAGATATCTCTGCAAGTGCTGAAGTCAGGATAATCAAACTTGGCACTGAAGATCGGTCTAAGGTCCCCTGCTCAGTTGTGGAGTTAGAGGTCAGCAGATCAAGGTCAAGGTCACAGGGGTCACTTAGCACATTTCTTGGATATTGCATCATTAACCATGCCTGACGTACATGTCAGCGGGGTTACTGCATTTGCTTCGGTATCTGGCTGGCTGGGTAAGTATGTATGTGTGTATGTCCGTTCAGATATCTGGGAGTGGTTCTGCAATCTACTGAGGGCTGGTCTAGTTGTTAATGCATTGCTCTAACAGTATGTGTGAGCTGTGGGGTGTGTGGTTGAATGATGAAGGTAAATGGTATTGTAAATTTTTGCAGATTCTTAATATATATATGGGGTGGAGCACACTGACAGTGACACTTAAAACAGAGGGCGGAAACAAGATGCCAGTGCATACAATAATTTAGTGGCAGGGAGCGTTTTTTAAAAAAAATCAGAATAACCAGGTTAAAAGCTGGCGCGGTCAATGTCCATTAAAACGAGAAGTCTCTGTTTAAAATGAGTACTTAAGGTTCAGGGAGAGCCAGGTAAGGTGCACGAGGTCCAGTGGTTACAGTGTCCAGCAGCCTTCTTCCGGGCCTGGACTCCTCTGCTTGAAGGCCACCAGGAAGACACAAAACCACTGCCAGTATGGACGTCCAACACCATCAACCCTCCGACGGGGGTGTACACACACTAGAACGTTACTAAAAGCCCAAAGGGATACTCACACACTGGGCAGAGCTATTAGCCCTGCCGCTGTGAGTGTGACGCGTCGTAGAGTTCTGGGTCTTTTCCTACTTCACCTTGGCGTTTCCCTCTGCCCCGGTTCCCGGCCTCATACTACCTCGTACTACCTCCTCTTGTCGCTCCCAGGCGTAAACTAACCGTGACGTCACCCGTTGGTTTCAACGCCGAGAAAATGAAGCCCGGATTTTGCTAATTCCTGGTCGCCGTTTTGGATTTTTTGGAGCCAGTGACGTAAAAAGCGTCATCAAACAGACTGGACCGGAGAGCAACTAGGGGCAGGATTGGCTGAGGACTCTCTTATCCCGCCCACATTTTACCGCAGAGGCTTCTGTTGCTGTCCATCAAGTATAGCCACGCCCCCTGGCTCCACCAACTTTAAGGATTTATTTAAAATTCAGTATTGATTTATTTTAAGATCGGCCACTTGATCTCTCATTTTGACCATGAAAACTAACGGGAAAAAATCCTGAGCTGTAGAAAATCAGTCTATCAAATTTTATTTTCTCCAAAAATGAATTGGGGTCTATGGAGAAAAAGCTTCTTGGAGCCAATCCAAGCGGACGGCGTGATATTGCAAGTTTTTGACACTTCCGGGTTGGCTTCAATTCTAGAGCCAGATGCTACGTCCACTATATATACAGTCTATGGTCGCTCCTCCTCTTGTCGCTCTTCCTCCTGCCGTCCTCTGCCTGTCGTCCCCATAGACATATAAAGTCCCCCAGGCTCTTTTGTAGCCTCTCTCCTTCAAGTCTGGAGCCTCTTTCCTCGCAGGTGCAGCGTATTTGCTCATCAGGTGCGTTCATTGGCAGTGGGACATCTAAAAACATGCAATAACACTCAAAACACAAGTAACTAAAACACACAAAACATGCAAGAATAAACTCTGAAATTATATAACAATAAAACCATATAATCAGTCCCAACTGCCATATGACATATGTAAACAAAAACAGCTCGGTGTAAGGTTAACTTACTAGCACGCTCTCAGGATTTGGCTGTTTTACATGGTCTACATCAGCAGATCAGATTCAAAAGTCCTTATTATAGATAATAATCTTGCATCTGAATGTTATTTTATTAAATATTGACTGATGGAGGTGGAGCTTTTTTAAAAGAACTTTGTGTAGTGTAGCTTGACACGTCATTCTTGACCTTGGAAACAGCATTCAACAAAACAATCTTCAACTCAAGGTCTTCTAATTCGCTTGCTCTGGGGCTTTTAGCCAACTCATTTCAGTCTTCAGCAGCAGATAATGTTGCTCAGGTGACGTGGGACTGCAGATGTGTAAACTCTTCATAATTCTCAACACTTTCTAGATTCTAGTCAAGGTTGCAAGCGAAGAAGGGGACCTTGAGTGGAGCTGCACAAGAAGTCAATTTTCTTTAAGTTAATATTGATCAAAACTGCTCTGGGATACTATATGAGCAAGGAAAGCTCTCAGCATAGTTTGACCTCAAAGACATGTGGTTCTTGGTTAGTATGGATGGATATAAAGATGACTTTTGTATGTTTGCTGAAAAACTGCACAGGGCACCAATGTAAAGCAGGAGATTAATTTATAATGGAGTATTTTTACATAATGACATTGCTACGTTCCTGTCCAAGTACTTACACCACTGGAAAATAAAGCCACACAATTGTTCATGGTAAGAACGTGGTGCTAATTCAGTAAATTTTATCATCTATGTGATCTGATCTATCTGTTCATTTATGAAATGAAGCTTGGAGCAAATTGTAGTTCATTACAGACCCATGCACACACACACACACCTGTCACACATGTGTGTGTATTTTTAGCGCCTGGCCCGAGCAGCTGTTTGCCATTACTCATATCAGCGTGCACTCCTTCGCTCCCTCTCTGACCCACTGTTATTCTTTCTAAGCCGCTGGAGCTACAGTCACTGTATGACTGTGCTGGTCTAACCCTTGCAGGTTGTTTTTCCTGCCACAGCGGTTGAAGCAACTCATTTGAAATGCTTGTCTAGTTTAATCATTTTCCACTATCACTGTGCCCAGAATTATTTATCAAATAACTGTGCAGAAGGAAAAGTTACAGAGAACCTGCAGATGAATTATTCATCGTCCTCTACTTTGTTGTTTATAGATGTTGCCACAGTGAAACGAGTATGTCAAGAGGAGATGTGTGTGTGTGTGTGTGTGTGTGTGTGTGTGTGTGTGTGTGTGTGTGTGTGTGTGTGTGTGACAGCATGAGTGTTGTGTGAGTAGGGAGGTTTTATGGTTTGGCAGAGAAAAGATTAACCAGCACAAGAAAACACACATAATCATGCCTATAAGCCAGTGCAGGCATGTACACTCTGACAAGCATACGAAAGTCATCATCTTATTTCCTCGGTACCAGGGATCAAGACACAGAGGTGAGGGTGAAACCTTATGCTGTGTGTAGCTGTGAAAACATGTTTGGCGAATGATAGAGTCTCTTAATTGACGCGTATGTCGCGTCAGAGATCAAGTCAAGGTCGTTCCATCCCAAAAGGCAGAAAAGAGCTTTATTACCCTTAATTAAGATGGCATTAATGACTTCCCCCTGGGCCTGGACATAAACATCCAGTTAGTGTTTTACAGAGTGCAATTATCCCGGTGGCGTGATTACCTCAGACCGGAGCCTCTGCTGGCTTCCTCCAGCAGTAATAGCTGGCCAGGAAGACATCAGCTTGTTTAGTTTAACTCCACAGATCAACCTCGGACGCACCAGAGGGTAACAATGAAAGGGGGGGGGGGGGGGGGGCAGACAGAACAAGAAATATAATGTGTTTTACAGTAATTCCACTAAACAGATGCTCTGATTAAATATAGAGGCCATGAAGAAAAGGCTGTAGGCAAAAGGTCACTGCACACAGTTAAATCAGTAATGGCTGCACAAACCCTGTCAATCTGACTGTGGGGTTATTATCAGAAGTGGATCTAATCTTCTGATCTCTGTACAATCAGATGATCGTCAGGCAAGGCTCCAGTATGGACAATCAATAGACATGCAATAGCCTTAAATCCAAACCAACATCATATAATCCAGCTCTGGCTCAGATTTGTCACCTCAAAGGGAAAACAAAAGCAGAATTACTAGATGTTGTTTGTTTTTTTTCTCCTAAATGATTACAGTTCATTTTTAATGTTGTTAATTTTGTTGGACAAAGCTGCAGCACTGTTGGATGACAGCTACACTTTCTGGGTTGTGTGTTTGCTTGAACTAGAAAAGATGTCATAACCCTCTAGTATATTATCCTGTTAATAAAGTCAACCTCAGTATGTTGTTGGCTGCTGGTAGAGCTGCTCCAGACTTGTTTGGCTGGTGGGACCCGTCTTGAGGCAAATAAGGCAGCATGCCAGCTGCAAATTCATACATTCCTTCAATCAAAACAAATAATACCCACGAATGATCATGCAACAGGTCTGAATTGCACATTAATTTGCAAGCATCAGTCATTTGTAAATTTGCATTCTGGTGTCAGTTTTGCTCTTGGATTCCTTTGGGGAAAGTGGCTGGAAAAATATCCACAAAGCTGAGAGGTAGTTATGTTCCAGGTGATGAACACAACACACAGTACAGGAGCTGTGTTATGGTCCTGCTTTGATAAGTAAAGCATCATAGCTTGAGCGCTAAACTCTGGTTGACACATCCTCACAGGCCTCTGGGCATTGAGGGATTGAGGTCAACTTATGGACTAACCAGTATAAAGGTGTTTGTAGCGCTGCAGCTGATAAAGAGGCAGACTGCGGGGTGTTGGGTAGATGTTCGATGGAGGTTGACTAAAAGTTAATGGGGGAAGGGACGAATCTAAGCCGTGCAGATGAAGTGCCACTCTTAGCGGGGGGATTTCCAAGCATGATTTACCCAGAGAGTTGTGAAAGGTCAAGTCATTAACCCTTTATTGATAATTCATAGAAGTTCAGCCCTTAGGCGTCAACACTGAAGCACTTCTAGTAAACAGGCTTACTACTGCAGTTAAGATCATCCATGTGTTACATGTAAACATATCAGAGTCTTTATGAACCACACATCAAAAGTTTAGCAACTTTATGACAAACTCTACATTTAATGTCCATATGTGTTTACAAACACTGTCAGAGTCACGAGGTGCACACAACATAAAATAATACTAATGTGCATTCTCTGTGGTGATTATTGCATTAATTCAAACACAACCCTCCTTGTCCCATGCAGCGACAGGAGCATGACTTGGCTCCGCAGACTCCAGGGAATTGGTGCGAGCCATTGTAACATGCTCAAACCTCATGGGTGTGATTGAAAGCATGAGTTTTCGGGGTGTGAGAACCACGTGAGAGAAGTTGTTGAGAGGACAAAAACAGAGAAGAGTCAGAGAAAAAGAGAGACAAGGTCTCTTGTTTCTTGCTCTCAGAGGCCCAGCTGCCGCAGCTTTCATTGTTCTGATGCTGCTGCATGACATTGAATTAATACAGCCATTGGTAAACACAGCTACATGAGGGCCTGCACCGCAAACATTAACTTGGCTTGTGCTGCAAATAAGCGAGTGGAATGATTCTGCTGTGACAGAACCAGGGAGGAAGAGTGGAGGAGGAGATGACATTTGATAAGTCACTGCAACACATATTCTTAAATTGTTCACCCACACTAATTAGTGCACTGCGATCTTTAGTCTGAACATGTATTTGTGTTTAAAGCTCAAGATAATAGCTCAACCAAATCCATCTTTCTCGCTTATTTACTGGATGAGGTTGTATTTTTGAAGAAGTCTGAATAGTGTTTTCACATCATGAATCACTGTTTAATGTCACACTCATGTTACCTAATGCTTGCAGTGTTCCTCGTTTACTTAATTTCCCTCCTGATTAATGGTCGCATTTTTCTTCTTCATATTTTTCGGTGCAAACTGCACTCAACAACTCCATGTGTAAACAAGTCCACTGACAAGGGAAGCCAGTGGCTGTGGGTTGAGTTGTGGGTGAGCAGAGGCTACTACCCAGCAGATGACCCCAGGGTCACTGAGAATGGAGGAGGGGTTGTAGACACTGAGGGTATTTCTGTCTTGTTGCCTACTTGTGATTTCTAATGCTCTAATCTAGGGGGTGCGTGAGAGCAGGGGATTGCCAGCTGCCCTTCCCCCACTGCATTGCAACCCCCCCTGGGGAGAACTTGAAGCTATGCGAGGCTGGAGTGGATAAGACGTTGTCCAGACTCTTGCCCGATTAAACTCATAAAAAGCAGCCATCATGTGAGGCAATTGTTTGCAACGAAACATCACTGTAACAACACAGACATACAGGTTCCTACAAAAAATCTTTGTCTGTCTGTGCTAGGAAATTCGCTGCCAAGTTTAATTGCCATGAGCCTGAAAGACAAAAAAGGAGATAGTGAGAAAGAGAAACCGAGAGACAGATTTAAAGAGACAGAGTGAGACTGATTGCCTGCTCTCTCGCTGTATATTTGTGATAAGTTCAAGAGTTCAAGATCGTATCTGGATAGTTTGTCTTGTGTTGTTAACCACTCGACGCCACTCTGCCAACCAGCGCTGGTTTGGGGTGACTGACCATGATACGTACATCATAAAACCTCTGCAGTATGGGATGGTTCAGTCTGAGTTCATGGAGGTAGTCTGAGAGTTTGCAAAAAGGAGGGGATAGAGGCAATATCAAGCCAGCTGCAGTTCACCAAACTCTACAGACGCCTGGTTGAACCGCTGCACACTGATCTGTTTTTTGGAAATTGAAATAATAAGCAAAAGGAACAAGGTAATACTTCATATTAACCACAACATGAGACGAGAAGACTCCACTTTTTTATTGCCTGTTAATGAATCAGCAGATTTACCGGTCCACGGTATATTTGTTATCTGCACCTCCCCACCTAAACATCCTTAAGCATAGAAAACAAAGGTTCCCATTGGCCCAATAATGAATAAATAGCTCCCATGTGACCATGGCCAAGTCCCATTTCACTCCATCCTGTTTGTTTTCCCCACCATTGTAATTACCCCCACCCCCAAACTACCCAGTGGTAAACAATCCCAACAAACCCCGGGACCCTAACTCAGACCCATAAAAACACAGCGCAAGAAAACAGAGGCCAGGGGGGAGATTGAAGGGGTTGTGGGATAGTAGCTCATAGGGGCAAACATGGCAGGGCAAAAGGAGGAGGAAAGCATTGGGCATTCAGTACATGTGTGTGTATAAATGCGTGCAGGCAGCATTGCTGTTACCCCCTTCCTCCAGCTCTGACCCTGGCCCCCTGCCAGCAACAGTCACAGTCTAATTACTGAAATCTGTGTGCCAGCTAAAGGCATTGTAGGAGTCAGTATTGTCTAGGAGCCCATGAGGGCAGTCACCATTCATCCCTGGGTGCCCTCTATTTACTGAGGTGGAATGGCCTTTACAAGAAATCTGTTTTTGAGGGAACAGCATGTTTGAATGAGTTGTCTGAGACCGGCGCGCTAAATGATACAGTGTGACAATGTGTCAGCGTACTGAATCGGGCAACCAGCTTAAATGAGGCAGACTATGGCTCCACATTGTCATTCTCAAAGGACTCAATGTTGCCATGGCTACAAACTTAGCAGCCAAAGGTAAAAGATAGTGAAGCGTTAATATAATGATAGCATGCTAAACTAAGACTTTACTTATTCTGGACGTCTGAAATTCTGTTTGGATTTTACTGCAAACCCCATCTATGCAGCTGAATGATAGAAATGCTCCCCATGTCCATTACTGCATCTGTTTTTCACCTTTACTAGTAACAGTGTAGGAGCTGATGTCATTTTTCCCTGCGTGAAATCCCTCTGCTGGTAACCAGATTAGAGTGGTGCTCCCATGTTAGAGCCCAGCAGGGAGGGACTGGCTGCAGCTTAGATTCCTCAGCTCCATCTTTATCACGTCCAATGACTGGATTTATTTAACCCTAATGCTGTTAATCTGCTTGATTTTCAGTGTAAACCCATCAGGCGACTGGAGGTACGATAACGACAGTGGAGATGATAGCGGAAACTCTCTGTTTTCGAGTCCAAGCCAACTTCTGTAAGTTTATCAGACAGACTGTAATCTTATCAAATACAAACAACTCTCATAGGTTGGGATGTGTCACAAACAATGGTGTTGGGCTTCTTGTTATCACCGAAGCCGGGGATGAGGAGGTATTTACATCTGTGTTATCTGCTTTGACTTGCTCACTGTTTTCTCCAGAAGACAGCATAAAGAGGCATTCTCATTTGCAAAACAACCTGGGTTTATATAAACATTTTGTAGCAGCGAGATAGGAGGAGACTTGTGGCTTCCAGACATCTCTGCTCTGCAATTTTGACAAGCTGGCAGCTCTACGCATGCTAAACTCAAACAATCAGCCATGTTATAATGCTCAATAAGATGTAATAACATAGCGCGCTGGTGGCTTTCGGAGTGGTCAGGCTACAGTTGAGCGCTCCTGCCTGCTTTTGCCCGGTGTGGTGGATTTCGGCGACCGCACTTCGTCTGCTGTGACCACAAGGCTCACCACCGTCTCTCTCCGGCGTCGCAGCCGTTTGGTAGGCAGGGCCCATCCTCACCAAAGCTCCCCACACCACAACACAGTACGCAGCCACAGTCACATGAAACCCCAACACCCCTCACAAGTCTGCAGGGCTGCTCGCTCTGCCTGCCTGGTGTCACTGCAAAGAGAGGCACGGCGTACAGGCCACAGCGAGCGCACCGCGATGCTGCTTTCACATGCTCCGAGGAGTTTCACATCAACTTGCAGTCGCTGAAACGCTCGTGCATGTGTCGCCAAACACACTGGCTTCAAAGCATAAACTAGTTTCTCCGAACAGGAAGGTGGCTGCTGGAAAGTACAGTTATCTGTAATAGGAATCGACACAAACATCACAGGATCAGCGTAACCACATTGCATGCAGCAGCTCACAGCTCTACATGGAGCACAAAGTGAAATATCAAGGAATTAAGGTCAGCCCTCGTGGCCATAATATTGTTTGTAGGTGAAGTATTGGACAACAAACAGCATGAGAATAGAAGAGATGAGCTATTTTTATCACCACTGCTGCAGTTCAAATCAGTTTAGCTGCTGGGTTGGACAAAGACAAATGTTGCACACGACTACAAATTATGCTGTAAGTTTGTTTTCCAGCCCACCCCCATCTCTGTCTGCATTTGAAATTCATTCAACTGTCTTGGAAGAGAATTATTTATGAGCAAATCTGTTCATTGGAATGGCTTGTCTTGTTTTTGCTTTACTGCGCTCCCCTGATGCGGTTCTGCTGGGACCGCCTGTCAGAATCAGCCGTTTCTAATGCAGCCAATGCACCAGAACAGCAGATATAAAAAGTTTTCAGTTTTTTGAAAACAGGAATATAATTACAGCTTCATTACAGGTATTAAAATAATCCCCTCACAAAATACCCCGTCCCATTTCCCCAAAGTTATTAGTGAGATTCTGTGTATCTGTTGTTTTGTTTATCTTAAACAGGGTTTTCATGTCCTCCCCTGGTAGGATGGAGGTGGCCACAGGTTAATGATGAGCAGCCAGAAACCGGGCGATTGGAGATTGTTTCATTCTCAGAGCTTCAGTCCCCAGTGGTTGTCAATTCCAGATGTCTCAAGCTCTCTCTTTGAGAAGTACGGGTTCAGGAGTTTATCCCCAGTCCTCTGGGCAATCGCATTAGCCAATCACAGCGCAGGGATATGGACAGATAGCTGGCAGTGACCGGAGCTCAGACAGCTCTGTGTGAAGAGACGAGGTGGACTGTTTAGTCAGTGTCTGGACTGTCCTCTCTGTGGGACAGTTAAGGACGGAGGGAAATAAAGAGGAATATGCAAAAAGGGTAATATTACGGCAACACCAAAAAAAGGCTTGTTTTTGTCCTGCAACTATTTGGGCTATTTGTATAAATAATGTGTAGTTATATTGGACCGCTTTAAGGAGTCTCCCAGGGTCTCAAAACATTTGGTAACAATAAAATCTAAAAAAAAAAAAAATTAGACTCTCAAAGTTAGGAGGAGAGCAGAGGAGAGGAGAGGATCGCTCACTTTGTTTATTGCCATCCAAACTTGGCTCCACCGGCCCTGTAGCTCGTACAATTGTTTGAGTTGAGCTGGCAGCCTGCCAGACCTGCATGGAGTAAATCAGCACTGTCAGTCAGCAACAACAGCCAGCAAGAGGGGGAGGAAGGGGGAGGAGGGGGAAGGAGAGCCTGTACATAAAGATGGAGGGAAGGAGGGAGGTGGGGTTGAAAAAGTTTTGTAAGTGTGTGTGTGTATGTGTGTGTGTGTGTGTGTGTGTGTGTGTGTGTGTGTGTGTGTGTGTGTGTGTGTGTGTGTGTGTGTGTGTGTGTGTGTGTGTGAGTGAATGAGCTAGACCGAGAAAAGGAGGGAAACAGCTCTGCCAGAGGAGTGAGGGGGGATGGGAGGCAAGAGAAAAAAAAGTAAGGGAGAGAAAGAAATGGAGAAAGAGAAGGAGGCAGGACCTGGTGCTCTGTTGTGAAACATGAGCTCGGAAAAACTGCTCCGAGTTTAACACTCAACCCAATGTTTTTGCAGTTGTTACTGTTTGGAGGAGGTCCATTGCGTGAGCCGACGCAGGCACTGAAACCTACAAACACACACACACACACACACACACACACACACACACACACACACACACACACACACACACACACACACACAATTGTCCCAGAGCCCCACCCCTGGTGCACTGGTTGTTTTTCTTCCTCGGCCTCATCCTTCTCTCCACACTCCTGTTATCAAGGTGAGGTGTGCTAACAAGACAGGCTGCCTGCCTGACGTCTCGGGCGTCCTGCCAACCTGCTAGGTACAAAAAAAACCACGCACCCACTGAACTGGCCCGGTTCTGTAGCTCGGAGGCTTAATCCAGCCCTTTATGCATGCTGCCTTCTTGTGAAGAAGCTGCGTGTGGAAACTGGGCTTGAGGCGAGCTCTTCTCTCATTACTGCACACCTTCGGCCTTGCCAGCGCAGACGGCTCCTCTTGAGCGTCCTCAGGAAACCGCAGTGACTACTTATTTTTATCTTGCTGCAGGAATCTTTTTTCCTGCCAATTAGTTCCCAACAATGACCCTGCTTGTTTATGTACTGTCTATTGAGTGACATCCCCCATCATAATTAGGCTGGGCTTGTGCCTTTCTAAAGCTACATACCAAGTGCATGGATTTTCACACGTGGGGAGAGACAGCTGCCTGCTGCGTGCAGGCTTATGGGGTGTATCTTTTAATTGGGTCCAAATGGTGGTGGATAAGTATGAAGATTTTGAAAAAAGTGATAAAGTTGGGAAAAGTAGAGAACAATAGCCAGCAGGAGACAGAGAAGACAAGTTCAGCAGGTTCATGAGCTGTGCTCCGAGGATTTAAATCCCTCCCCTTGACCACAGGATACTGCTAGTGTTTGTGAGTCAGAGATTTCTGTTCTGTGTGTTCGTGTGTGTGTGTGTGTTCGTGTGTGTGTGTGTGTGTGTGTATGTGTGTGTGTGTGTGTGTGTGTGTGTCACAGCTGTGAGGCCGGGAGTGACTGCAGCTCAACAAAGCACTGCGCTCTGCTGGGTTGCTCTTGGTAAACAAAGGGAACTCACAGTCTTGTATAGCGATTGCCCAACCTTCTCCTTCAACAGAGAAAGTAAAGAAAAGAGCCAGTCGAGCAAAGCAGATTAAAGGAGAAGTTGGAAACAGACGTACTAGCAAAGAGTTAAAAAATGAGAAAATGACCCAAATGCAATGGCAAAGAAGTAACTGTTGTGTTTTGGGCTTTTTGGTGTTATCAGCTACCAAGAGTTAAGAGATCGACTCTCCTCCCAGTTGTCATAGGGTGACTGAGTGGAGCGGGGCAGGCTGTGGAGGGGGTGGTGGTTGGAGGTTGGGGGGGGGTTTTGCCAGAGGAGGTCAGCTGTGTTCAGTCACAGCTGAGAGAGAGGGAGGGAGTCGGGGTTAGTTGGGGAAGGTTGCTGAGTTGCTGCACCCACAGCATGCCCAGCTGAACCCTGATCAGCCCCCCACCCCTCCTGCACAGCGACATGCAACACTGTTGGCTTAGCTACTTATTCCCATGACAACTGCCTGCCTGAGCACCAGATGTGTGCAAAGCGGGGGGAAAGAAGAATGGAAAGTGTTCAAATAAGACTGAGACAGTGGCGTTGCTCTGCCTCGACTAACAGGAGTTTTCTGATCTTTGTAAAGAATCTCTACTTTACTGATTCCTAACATTTCCAAACAGTCTCTTCAGAAATGCAGTGTTTTTCATTTCACACGAAGCTGAAGCATTTAAGCGAACAACTGATTCGAAAAGTAACTTTCAACAAAGGAAAGCATAACTGCTTATTACCATTTCATTTAATTCAAAGAGTGGTTGTGTGCCTGCAGTGTTTTGGTGCTGTCGGTGCAGAAAGAGGAGGGGTAGGTTGTGTGTTTGGGGTGTTGGGGAGGTGGTGGGAGGGGTTTTTGCTTTTGCTGGTGGCTTGGAGCCCACAGATACCATCTTTATAGTCCTTATGATAGTGATAGACGTTTCAGCTTAAACATGTGTTTCGCTGCAGAGAACACATCCATCATCAACAAGATTTAAGAGTTTACAGCCCTGCTAGCAGCTCTGTGAGGCTGCGCTCAGGAACAGTTCATCCTGACGAGGACACGCTGAACCTAATTTCACTGAAATCCATCCAAGACTGGAGACATTAGAGGAGGTATTTCAAGAAAAAGCTCAAAAAGTCAGCCTGCTTGCAGCAGCAGAGACTAAAGTCAGTCGGACTGAGGGCAAAGGGTGTGCAAAATCTCATGTACAGTAACAACATGATGCTATGAGACCATCACTTACTGTTGGAGACGTAAAGCGGCCTGTGACTCATGAGCAAACTTCCTCAATAATGATCGAAGCTGCAAAGATGAAAAAACTCTTAATACAGTTGTAACTTCTCTGTGCAAGCCTTTCTGTTTCTATGCAAGCAAATTAAAAGTCACAGGCTCATTAATGCAATTTAAAACTCATGACCTCTTTTCCTCGAATCATACCTACATTTAATTATAGCTCAATGAAAAGGGTGAGCGCACACATGATCATTTGGTAATTGCCTGTGTGTGTGTGTGTGTGTGTGTGCTGGAGTGCAGCAGTCTCCAGGCCAGAGGTAGGAGGTGGTGGGGGGTTGTGAAATCTGTGGCTTGTGGAGCAGAGAAGGTGCTGTCAGTACTTATTTGCTGTTGTTCCCTCTCATGCAGCTACTTTATTCACTTCGTGACGCACCACTTTTGCTTAGATTAACGAAGACGGGCACTCTGTTGCTCCAGCTCAAACAGAAACTGCTCTTTAGTGGGCTGAACTACACAGCCAGGCAAGTAGGAGTTAACAACGTAGGCTGCAGTGTTTTGATTGGCTTCGCAGACATAAACAAGAGCCGTACTTGTGCGTGACCCCTGGGCCTGACCCCAGAGATAGACGCTTCTCTAATGGGTGCCTCTTTCAGCAGGCGGCCAGGCCGGGGGAACAGAGGAGCCATTGTCTGAGCCAGGGAAAGCCAATGCTCTCCCCATTTAAGTGCTGATCCTAGAGGAGAGGACCATAGGAGCCATGAAGCCGAGGTAAACAGCCAGGGAGACGGGGGACATATTTGACACAATGCTGCTTTTAGGTTCAAATTTGGTATGTCTCCAAAAAAATAGCAAAGCAAACCCCTCTGCAAAAATTACACCGAGGCCTCCAGTCATATGATCATTATATGTTTTGACAGTTGTAAAAACAACACTGTTAATTAGCTTCTATTTAGGCTTGAAGTTCCTGCACTTAAAACACCAGTGACACAGGATTAGGAGAGGACAGCTGAACAGTTGTGCACACTAAACCAAGCATGACTAGCTGAGGTGCTGTTGTTCTGTTTCAACCACATCCTCTGACACACTCATTGTGTGCATGTGTTTGTGTCGGGGGGCCGCAGACAAGGGAGTTCTTTAGCTGCGAGCGGCCAAACAGGTGAGTCAGGTGTCGGCGAAGCGTGAAACTGTACCCGGCATGTACGACAATAGAGGTGCCACGCGTCAGCCCTGAGGGAGGAGACTGTACGTCGTCTGCTCTGTTGAAAGAAAGAGCAACAAAATCTTGGGCGTGATTTGCTCCATAAGTGGGTAAACTTTCATCTTGGGCTGATATCACAATTTATTTGTCATATAAATGAGTGTGGCACTTCTAAACAATGTGCAAAGAATGCACTTTTGCACTGCGCGCATAGCAGTTAAACACACTAAGCTTCAATGTTTACATGTGTCAGGAGTAATCAATCACTCCCATGTCCTCGGGGCATCCATGCTGCAGTGTAACTAATCTGTGGGCTCAGCAAGATTGGCCTTAACCTTTTAGGATGTGACAGTAACTCTTCTCATTTGCTGTACACATAGGCTCATTCAGTTGTCATGCAACACTTGCTTGTCTGTGTGTGTGTGTAGATGGAGTTCAGGCAGTAGTTATTAGCGTGTTTTGGAAGCTCCACTGCTCCCACCAAATTAATGACCTAACAGCAGGAGGGATATGATGGGCACAGTCCCTGCCAAAACGCCTGGCTGGCTTCAGACACTTGGTTAATCCATCATGGCTTACTTTCACAATACAGAACTCCTTAAAATAAAAGCTTGGGCTCAAAAGAGTGGGAGCACAGCAAAGGAGGGAATTAGTTCTTCTTCTGTAGCTTTTTTGTCCGAGGGCAGGGGCACTGAATTCTAAATGCAGCAAAGAGAAAAACAGCAACAACAGTTTGCAGGTATGAAAGACTTTACTTTCTAGAAAGCGATGTATGTTTACTTTGTGACAATTTTATAGCACAACTGTGATGCTGTGTGTAGTATCAATCTTCCAAACACAAACATGACTCAACTTGACACCTTCAATAAAATTTTATTGAAAAAAAGTACCAATAAACAACAAGAAATCCAGAAAAAAGATTTGTAGAGCAAAGCTCCGTATTTACAGCATATTGCACTACATAGCAAATTGTCTTTACTTCCGTATTATATCAAGAACCAAAAAATATATATAAACACAAAAACTGAGTGCACAGTAGAGTCTCGAAAACACACAGTCAATGTTTACAAAAATGCTACATTTTCGCTGGGTCTCATTTCTTGGTATACAGAGAGTGTGTGATAATCAAGACTTCATTGAAACTGAGCAGTTAAAGGCATATTCCAGGGTTTTTAGAAATACATGTACACTTTATCTGTCCTGTAAAGAAGGGTAAATATTTCATAGCGACAAGCTCGTGAGCCAAATTAACCACAACCATGAACGATTTTGGTTTGCTTGTTTTTGTGTATATATCAGGGTGAGATGTGCAAGGAATGTTGCAAGTTCATTTTCGTTAAAAAATGTTCTTGATCTTATGGACTTCAAAAAGGATCGTACTGTATTAAAAATTATTTTACAAGCATGAAATGTCCTTATAAAAGCAGACCCTTTTTTATGTCTTAAGAAAATACAATTTAAAAAGTTAAGAAAGACCATGAAGAAAAAATGTTATCATTAAAAAAAATTCAAAATCAAAACCTTCCTCAAAAAAAAAACCTTCAAATTTATATAAAGTGGACTACAAAATTCAAGACACTGATGGTTTCCATAAAATACATGTCCCACTCTTGGGATTCTCTGCACTCGCATGTAATGTGATGAACAGAGTTTGGGAACCTCATTCTAACAAAATTATACAGGGCACCATGGTGGCTTGTTTCCCTTTCCAATAAATCAAACAGGCCATCAAACCTGAGCCTACTTGGTCAATGCACAGATATACGGCTGACACATGGCAAGATTAGCCCAAGAGAACAATCCAGAGTATATACTATACATTAACACACAACAGATAGGAGACCTATTGGGATTTACAGAAACAAAGTACTTTCCAGTGCATATTGATTACAATACAATGATTAAGATTTAAAAAAAAACAAAACACAAAAACTAACGCCCTGCAACTTGAGAGGAATATGAAGGCAACTTTATTTTCTGTCTGTGTGAGTCTTTCTAATGTCATGTGTATCATTAGTGATGGGTGGGATGGGTGATGACTCATTAATTATAAGGGAGAGGATAATATCTGTTGAAAGGTTAAACTGCATCGAGGCTGCTGCTTTTCTCAACCACATATTGTAAAACTACTCATGATGACTGGTGAATAGGGTGGTGGAAGTTAATGAAAAAGGTCAGAACTGGTTGGGCCCATCCCTGGCAAATCACAACCTTTTAGGGGAAATACTTCAACCAAAATCTTTTTTTTTTTTTGAGAATCAAACACCCACCCATGTAGGCCTGAAAAGGTGGTTTGTACTTTTCTTCTTTATGAAGAACAGCAGATATGGTCATGAATTCATGGTAACAACAATATATTCCAAATCAGACTATCAATCCGACCTGCCACCACTGAAATGAACTGTAACCACATGACTTTAATCTGTTCTTGTAAAGCCTACAAAAGGTGAGTGATGTGAAAAAGGCAGAATTTAGGTTGAGTATCATTTGAAGAAATGTCAGGCTCAATGAGGGCCAACCTGCTCTGCACAGAATCATACAAGTCCAAGACCAAAAAAAAAAGGAAAATAAGAAGTAATTGCACACACAGGTGTATACAGTAGAAATGGGCAAATATACCAAAATAAATAAAAAAAAGAAAAAAATAAATTACAAAGAAAATGAACCGATGAACAATAACTGAAGGAGCAGCACAGAGAGGAAGTCAAGAGCCAATGGTGAGACGGGGTGCTACATGGACTGGCTCAGCGTTCAGGATCCGCAGGAAACTATGACCACAACCACATTCAGTGCACCTCACACGCCTATGACTACATACTCAGTAGTTCCCGTCACCACCACAGCCAGCAAGTCAGCCTCAGACTCCTCGGTCAAACTGTACCTTTATGTGTGTTGTGAGAAATTGGCCAAGAGGAATTTCTAAATGAAATGAAAATAAGAGACTTGACAAGACTTTGAGAGGTCTTATCATAAATAAATGGGTGACAACACTGCTCTTCTTCTAACCATGTAACAGATTCTCAAGGTTACCAGTAGCCCACAAAGTCTGTCCCTGAGACATCTTGAGAGATAATGACAGAAAACCCTAATTATGCAGTGATAAACTTGACACATTGTAAGGAGCAAGTAATTGCAGACCCCTGATATGTACTGCTCCTTGGGTCCAAACGTTGGCCTGGGTTCAGCAATCAGAAAGACATAACAAACAGCATCTTTAACAGTGTCTTTAAACATATTCATACTTCAACAATAATTACAGTCTTTATCACTTTTGTTTCAATTCAGAGACTGTTTGTCTGCTGAGTCAGTGGTGGTTATACGTGCTTAAACGTCCCGGATCTCTGAGCACCAAAGACAACACAAGATCACCCAACAGAATATCAAATGATGTAAAACCCCATAAAGGCCTGAGAGGAGGAGATTCTGTTTCACAGATTGGTTACGCCATATTGTTTGGTGTTCAGAGCACACAGTGGCTGTGAAAAGCAAACCAGGGAACCTTTCAGTCGAGGCACGGGACGATAATGCTCACTCTATAACTACTACTGCTGTAGCCTGAAACAGTGGTAAGAGAAATTTCAAGAACCGACATCCTATCCAGATTCCAGACTGTGTTCAGTCAGGTGTCAACACTGATTATTTGTCTTGGACATGTGAATGAAAACATCTGAAATGTGGTGGCAAGAAAACAAGTCGTAACTGAAAACCTTCATACAAGACAGAGGTTAGCGCGGTAACAATCTGAACTCTTGAAGGGTGTAAGTCTAGTGCAAAAACAGTGGATCCACAGCTCCACTTCAAGGGCATGGAGGTCTGAAAACAATCACACGAAAAGAATACACCTATAACAAAGGGAAGTTGTGTATTAGAGGATGGAATTGGGAACAAGACCAAACTGAAAACTGAACATCTGGTGAAACTAAAACCCAGATAAAAATGCTAGACTATTATTTTTTTTTTGACGTGGACAGGTGCTTTACTTTGCTCAGTATATCAGTGTGATTTACTCTTATGTTCTAATATAGTGCATGGTGCTAGACCTTCAATAGTTCTCTATATGCATGCAAAAGTCAGCATCCTGTGATTTCATTATAGATATCTATTCAGTGTGCTACATCTCAGACATCATTCGCCACCTACAGCCAGGAGCAATAACCCTTAGATTAACAGATGACCACTGTGTTGCACAATAACAAACACCCCTGAACAGTTAAGACAGCAATCACACAACTGAATGACTGCTGTTACTAAAAGAATAAAATGGCAACATAGAATCACAAATGAAATCTCCAAACTGGTTTGTTGCAAACAACCTTCTAAAAACATGTTAGCTGAAGTGATTTGTTCAGATAATTGGGTGACAAACCAAAATTTTGAGCTTACTGAGATTAATAAAGTATCGATCAGTTTACACTGTTGACTCAGGTCAACATGCCAACAGACTCTTGAGTCTACTGTTACTTATTCACTACTGGACTGTTTGTTACAGCTCCATAGTCTTATTAGTTAATGCAACACTTCAGTGCAGCTAGCTACACATGGGTTGGTTTTATAAAAACTTCTTTTTGGATGTTTGGCAGGTTTGCTGGCAGTCACCAGGCTTGTTTGATCAGACAGTGATGTTCAGTACTGCAAACTCCACCCCGAAACTTCTTCGGCAATCACAGTCTTCAATGTTTGACATGTAGCACATGACTAAAGACAGGTTTACCTCAAAACTATCTGTGCATATTAAAAGATATTTAGATAGCATCTCACAGTGTGCCAACTTTTCCATGTGCAGATACTTCACTTTGTTCCCAATATTTTGAATGATACTGAGGGATTATGATCAAACTTAATACCATACCAAAGAAAATGGGAGAGTGAGAAAAAAAACTGAAATTAAAACAAAGAAAATAAGAAAAAGATAAATGTTCCATTAAGGTGAGGTGCAAAATGCTTTGTTCTGAGAAGTTGCCTCTTTGGAAGTTAGTAAATCAACTTGACTGGTCGCCTGGGAAACTTCAAAAACGAAAACGTCACACCACTTTTCCTTTCACCTCCGAACCATCTCATCTAAGCCTGTCAAAATTGCTCAATACTCATTCTGGCAGAAGACACTGAATAAGGCAGGACTCACATGCAGATGGCATCAGCGTTTGAAGGGGGATGCGCCTGGTGTTTTGGGGGGTGTCTTTGCTGGTGCGATCGTCATAAGATAAATGCAATTTGATTGAACAACAACGGACCCACAAGTTAGTTGGCAACGCATGACGTCACCACATTCAAAGTGAATGAGAAGTCCCGCTGATGCCTGAAACGCACACACGTGAGTCCTGCCTAAGGCATTCCCAGGGTCTGTGGAGGTCATTAAAGATGGATACATGTTGATGTGCAAAAACTTTACCAAGAACAATGTACTGTACAAAACTACTACACCACAATTATGCCAAAATATGAACATTTAGAGGAAACTTTAGAGGAAACTCGGCGCATCATGGCATCTTCTTGGAAAGAAAAAACACGACCTTGTACAAAAGTTGGTTGTCTCCGTCCCGCGGTGACCTTTGTGTCTCCTTTCTTTTCTCCCCCAAACAGACCCGTGTTAGATTTGACAGTGCCATGTAGGAGTCCAGTTCCTTACAGAGATGAAGAAAAGGGACGCAAGGGGAAGACTCCCTCACCTCCGTCCTGCACCACCTCCTCCAGCAATGAACCCCCCGTCAAACAGAAGGCTGAGAATGGCTGCGACCAGGCGCCACCACAGCGGCCCCTGGTTCCTTTGGTTTCGATGATACTGAAACAACAAATAAAGACGAAACATACGACAGTCAGTGCACTCCACAGAAACTAAAACTCAAAATACAGTGGTAAAAATAGAAATTAGTTTTGGTTTTGACTGTGAGGTTTAGCCTATGTTGGCTGTGATGTATGCTGATTGACAGGAAACACAGCAAAAAGGGTCAACTGAGAAGAGGGTAAGACAGAACCAGACACTGGAACGACGCTGATATTTCCACAACAGTCTGCTTCTGTCCCCAACAATACTTATTAGTGAGGCCTCCCTTTGTGTGTGGGATCCCTGCACAAGCCGGGCTTCCCAACAGACATTCCAAGCCATAAACACATTCATCATATGGTCACACTTTTTCTAATCTTTCTGGCAAAGACTAGCAGCTCAGGAGGAGACTCTCTCAGGTTTGCCAGCCAATTGGATTGTGTGCGATTAGAGGGATAATGCTATCTCTGCCATTGAGAAGCTGAGATAAGATAATTGCACCAAATGGGATTAGGGAGCTCCTGATGAGAGGCAGGGAGTCTGTGGAAAACACGTATCTGCATGAGAGAGGTACAATACAGTGCAACAGCTCATCTGTTGACGAAAGGCAGACTCCACTACGCCTGATAATGCTGTGGATCTATTCAGACTGTAAGGGTTGTAAACTGAAGACAACTGGAGGGACCTGAGATTACTTTTCCACAACAATGCATGAGAGTGCGCTGCCTTCTCTTGACAACAATGTGCTATTGTTTACAAAAGTCAAAATATCTAAAGGCAGAGATTAGATATGCCATATTTACATGGCTTAACATGATGTCCAAACCTTGACCTAGTTAAAGCCAAGAACTGCCACTATGATAAGCCTCTGGGGTTCTATACTCTTATCAGTTTGTGGTGAGCATTGCAGGGTGTTGCATAAGCTTTGCCAGGTTCCAACCAGTATGAGTGTATCTTGCTCACTAGAAGAAAAAAAAAAAACAGAGGTAAAAAAATCATGGCAAAGACTCCTGGGAAGTTCTGCGTCGTATGGCATATCTAAATCTTGCCTGGGGATATTTTGATAAGGATATAATCACAGCATAATGCCTGCTTCATGATAAACATAGGCAATATTTATATGCAGCACAGAGTGGATGTGCTCACTGTGATACATCTACCTTGCAGTGTTGGCAGCCAGCAAGACTCGACTTGGTAAATGCTGCCATGCCTGAAACCTTTTCAGTTTAAAACTAAATTATATGAGACTACAGTCAGATACAAATCTACGATCAAAAAGAAGGGAAGCAAAATGACTGCATATATTCAATTATATGTACACTGTATGTCAATATGTGTAATACTTAATGAAGTATCAAGTTTCAAGATTAGACTGTAAAAGCTGCAGGAGTAAAATGAGTCAACTGAGAAATTTATCGTGCTACAGAGTTTGTGTGATTACTACAGACTTCATGAGAAGCAATTCGTGTTTATAGCCAAAAAACAGAATGTTCCCCTGGCCTTTTGCCCTTCACACTGACACAAACACAGAGAGCAAGAGTGACAAAAAGAGGTGTGCACAGGCCTGTCACAACTTACTCATGAGTCACGCCACCAACTGTCAAAATTTAACTCAGGCTCTAAATTTAGCCGGCGATAAAGCGGCAGAGTCCACCCAGATTCTGTGTCGTCACTCTGACACAAGCCTGATGTGCTTTATCAGTGTCCCATGCAAGCTGTCTGTCAAAGCAGCTGCTCAGAAGCTCTGCCTTATCGCTTGAGCAAACAGGCCAGCCTCTATAACAAGAAAATCTGGATAAGTTGTATCAGCAAGGGGACAAGGGCAAAGGAAAAATACAAACAAATAGCAGTTTTATTAGATAATAGAGAACAGCACAAATTGACATCCACCGTCAACAAAGCTCATCACAGGACAATGAATGAAAAGTAAATATTACTTGTTTTTATTTCCAGCGCAACTCAACTCCTCCCCCCTCTACAAGTGCTGAAAGGAGAGAGTGCCGTGCCTCACTGGAACAGTAGAGAGATAAAGCCACAAACACTGCGTGCGTGCAAATGTGTATGCACACGCACACGCACACACACACACACACACACACACACACACACACACACACACACACACACACACACACACACACACACACACACACACACACACACACACACACACACACACACACACACACACACACACACACACAGAGGGGATATTCAACCCTGCTTTCAACACCTCCTATCGAAAGCACCAGGAGTCGTCTGTCTTAAAAAAACATGGGGATGAAACCTTACTCTGCTCCTTGCCCTGTGCAGGCTGAAGCAGTCTTCCTGCCATTGTGACTGTCATTATTGCCGTGTCTCAAATGGCGGGCCGGCTAATGTCAGCCATCCTCTAGGGACCTCAGAGTCCCCTCCAGCCCTCTCTGACTGAGGAGCAATTTATCTGTCAGCAGCCGCCAGCACTCCTTCGCTACCTAATCCCTCCTTCTGCCAGGGGCCACGGGCTCCCATGGAGAACACTTGCAGCCACATTGCTCCAAAATCCATCAAGTTGATGGCAGTCAAAGGCACTTGATTTGCTCAGGGACAAGTGTCTGCAGTGAGTAACTCTCCTAATAAATTGCCAACTGACAGGAGCAACAGGTATGAGAGCTGACAAACAGTAACACCATTATTGAGTGAGAGTTTTTGTATTGACTGTCAGACCGTGTGATAGTGAGAACTGAGAGACGGCAGAAAGGCAGAAAAACAAGTATGGGTGTATTCATGCATAAGCATGCACACACACACACACACACACACACACACACACACACACACACACACACACACACTACAATGAATTGCACAACCAGAGCCAGAAATAGCAATTACAGAGACTGCAGTGGAATCACGCATCCAAAACCGCGCATCAGTGTTTGAGTTGTAAAAACATCCCTCTGTGACAGACAGTCAGCCACACAGAGCCTCAACACACAGACACACACAAATAGTGGCAGAGTTGTAGTTATGCTCCACTTGAACAACAAGTGTCAACAGTGGTCATACTTGTCTCTTTGCAAGTGAGAACTGCAAGCTCCCCGGCTCTCCATAATCGAGGCAAAAACTTTGTTCTTTTATCAGGCATTTAATATCACGATGTCTATCTTTTCAGGATGTGATTTCACAGGGCCGATTTCACTCTTGACTGTCCTGTCTGCTGTTTACTCAAGCAGCAAAGGGAGCAAAAGCCACTTCCTCATCCCCTGACCCAGGCCGGCCTCCGTTGTGCGTCAGTAGATACCAGCCGCACAAACACACATCACAGCAACCCTCCTGTCTGACCGTCTGGTTGTCTGTGTGTGTCTGCTCGTGTCACAATACATGAGTCATGCTGTGCTGCAGGGGTATAAATAACATCTGCTTGATAAGTGCATGAGAAAATCAGAAACTGTCTCGCACTTCAGAGTATGAAGTTAAAAAAAATAATTATATTATATGAAGAGTGGGGAGGGTTCTCTTTCCCAGAGGGGAGGTTTCAAGACAACTGAAGATGGTGGTTACTTGATCATTTGAGGTTCAATTTCCAAACCTCCATCCCCCATATACATGATTATACCATCATTATGGATCTCGCCCCCCATTCTGCCTATGGCTGAGCAGACCTCTTATTTGGGTGTCTCCTGTGGCCGCTCCTTGTCGAGGGAAGGGGCTGACTGGAGACTCCCTGGAACCACAGCTGTTCCCCTCTGGGCTCACGTGCTGAGCTTCGGGTTACAACATGTTTACCTACTCCCGCCACTTCTGCTTTTTCCTGGACGTATCACTATGTGTAGAGCAGAGTACTTAAATGTGCATGAGTGAAGAAAAAAAATCTGTGTATTAGATTGTTTACCACCTATGCAACAAAAGACTTGGCATTCTGCAGAATATAAATTTTTAAATCAAAATGAGTAACAGTAGGTCACGGTTTTCCAATGCACCCACAAAGAAGCGGCACACCAACTGACTGGACACTGTCACCCTGACCACAGTGAGTTGTTTGAGGCCAGGCATCCTTCATGCCACTTGCCTAAAGCACACTGAGGAAACAGGAGAAAAAAGAGAGAGAAATAAACAGGAAGAGGAGGCAGGGGGGAGGGCCTGGGGTAGGCGAAGTGGGGGAAGGGCTGTCCTGGTTCTGCAATGTCTTTGGCTTGAGGGAAAAGAGGGGGGTGAGAAGCTGGGCTGAAGTTCTACATGTGCACAGCCTCTCCAAAACAAATACAGAGCAAACACAATAAAAGAGAGCAAACTTTTGACCCATGATTAATCTCTGTCAGATCAACATGAGGTCCAAATATTGATTTAAAAAGAGTTGGTAGATGGTGTTGCTAATGAGTGGAGTGCACTTTTAATCACGACTTTATAAACGCCCTCCCAACCTGACACACTTACATAAATAGAGACACACAGTTTCCTCTAGTTTGGTGGCAGCAAATTTATGTTTTACAGTGACATAAGCATGATACGATGTAGGAAAACCAGTGAAAATTAACAAAAAGGTGAAGTTGACTAAAAATAAAAAACATTTATTCTTATGTGGTTATCACTATGTTATAGTAGTAAAAGTGTATCTCTCTTGCACTACGGCATCTTATTTTGCTATCTCAGTTTCTGTGTACCATCTACTGTCACAGGAATCAAGTTACCTTTAACACTTAATGTGGGGCACCTAAGGGATATTTTGTTCTGACAACCTGAGCAATAACATAGCGTTATGGTGTCACTGGTCAGTTGACCTTGTTTACTGCCATCAAACGCCGAGGTGTCTGTCCTCATCTTTCTTCCTCACCAGTTGTAGGTGTTCCCGGTGAAACTGGTCTCCTATCAGCTGGAGTTTCTGTCCAATGCAAGCCTCCACGCTGTGTGCCATAGGTTGCTGCCGGGGCAGCTGCTCCATCCCATTTTGCTCCATTTCACTTCCTTGTTGCCTCGCAATAAGCTCAAAGTGTGCTGGGAAGTGCAGTCGAAAACCTGCGTTACCTGTTGAGTGTCAAGGCTGATACTTATTATTTTGGAAACAACACAAGTGTTCAGCACAATAATTTAAATACAACAATGACACTTGGCAGGACTTAGTGCAGGTACAAAGATCAGCCAAGCACTGCTGAGCGTGCCTGGGCTCTAACCACAATCTTCCCAGCTGTTGTGTTACACTTTTATCATATTTAATAACTTCATAAGTCACTCATACACAACAAATTGGCATGACTCATATTTTAAGGTCAATCAGTTGTTATGGAGCTACTATGGAGCTACTTTGGAATGATTACTTGTATATGGCGCCAATGTCACTTTGCTGTCACTGATAATCAGTTCTCTGAAGAGTTGTTGCACAGGTGAACACTTCTACCACGTCCTTTCAGTCACAATGCCAGTCTGGCGCCTTTTGAATAGCAAAGCAGCTGCGTACACTGCACACAGACCATAAAAGCGAATGTGATGACGACTATCAGGCGCCAAGGGTGAGATCAGTGCAGCAACACTGTTACCCATTTCTCACAGCAAGTATCACATAATCTTTTTGTGGATCAGTTTTATAACACTGGTTATCACGCACGAGGCAAGGTTCCTTTTTCTCTTGTGAAATACGGTATGTCGCCAGCCTCACCGTAGAAGAGTGGTCTGGGCTCCTCTGCGACTCCACAGGGCAGCATGCCGTTGTTTGGTTGTAGGGCAGGACCAGGAGTCTGTGTGCCCCGGTCTTCACACTTTATCTCCCTGAATGTTGTGCGCCAGCAGTGGGTGTCTGGCTCAAACACATCATCCTCCTCATCGTCCATACGGGGGCACTATGAGATGAGCAGCCTTAAAAGTGTCACAGAGAAAGAAAGATTACTGCTGCAGCTCAATATAGAATATTTATCCTTCAGCGAGTGATTAAATCATAGGCCTCCCAAAGTTACCTTCACTAATGATGATAACCTTGGACAAAATCTACATTAGAGCTGATGAGATGACCTCAGACACATTCATTATTCGTCCATTCCTCCAGAGCATCCATTATCATTATAGACAACCTGTCTGGTCTATAATGAGTGCCCTCAAATCAATAAAACCACAGTGGATAAGTTTGAGAAGAAGAAATGAGCAAAAGGTCTGGCTTCATTTGTGGCAAGGAGCTCAGTGCTTATTTAGACAAATGACTCTGTTCAACTCAGTGATGAAACCACACAATTCGCTGCGGTTAAGCGACTCAGTTGCACCACAGTTACATAAAAGAGAGTTTGGCTGACGAGGTTAAATGAGAGGAAGATTCTCTCTTGTCAGTGCTAAGCGGCTCTCTGGACAGGAGCTGAACTGGCCCATGATTACTAACTTCACTAACATCGGATACTTTTAGAGCAAACCATTGCAAGTATCAGTGTGTATATGGATGTCTGAAATTTATACAGATATTAAAGGGAAATTTAACGACAAGAATAATAAAATGCCTCATTATGATTCATTAAACCAATCTGACCACAGCGTGGTAATTAATCTCAAGAGTCATCGATGCACTGCACTCAACCTTGAATCATATAGTGGGTCAAAGAGTTATCAAAATATAGGTGAAATTCAAGTTGCCTCACTAGCGAAACCCTAAGTCACCACTGAGTTGTAATGCAGGGTTAGACTATTACCACACTTCCAAATTAGGGTCCACAGCAAAAGGGTAATGACAGTCTTTGAGGAAAATCCTAAGCCACTCTCCCTACCCTGGTCTGTCAGCCTGCCAGCTCCCCAAGAAGGAGTTTTCATTTCTTCACCCAACATAAGCAGATTTGACTGTCTCTAGCATGTCCTGACCTCACGATATACTGTGTGCGCTCACAATAAACCCTGTGTGTAAAACCACTTAATGCTTTGTTTTGACAAACACAAGAGTAAGAACATGGGCAGAAAGAGAGAGACAGAGGAAAAAAAATAGATTCAACTCTCAGATCTCAGCGCTGGGTTGCTTTCTGCAGCGCTCCACTGACCAGGCTGCTGAGTGTTTGTGTCAGACAGTGGCTCCCCCTGCTGCAGACAGAATAAACCCTAACAAAAGGAGAGGAGGCAGAGACGGGGTGAAGGTGGAGGAGGAGGTGGTGGTGCTGGTGGTGAGGCTGCTCTGTTATTGACACAGTTTCTATCCAACAGCACTGAAAAGCTCCGCAACACAACATTTCAACTGTATGTAACGTTATAACACAGCAAGACCTGAAAAGACGGACACAAAAATATCAGCAGCGGTGCCAAAATCTCGCGACATTTCTTTAAACAAATACGTCAATAAGTGGAGCTTGTGCGAAATCTAAGTTAAGCTGGTAATAAGTTCAAAATAACAAGCGATACGTCACGTTTAGGAGTGCAAAAGGACAGATTTGGAGAGATTAAATATGTCATGACACGTTTACACCTGTGTTGTATTATATTCAGTTGAAAAAACGACTGTCAAACTAGTATATTTTAACAAAGTACCGAAACATGACTTTCTTGCCGCCTTAAGTCCATTCACCCACGGAGCTCCGTTAACCGGGAAAGCCGGTATAATTCAAATCTCTGCCGTATGAATGACAAGCCGACTTCGACTAAATGCCGTTTTAAACCGTACGGCTTTGACGTTTCGGCGCAATAAAGCACACAGCATGTGTCGAAACACTTTAGTTGCGTCTGTTTCACACGTTGTTTTGTTGCTTCTTCCAAAGGACGCGGATGTTACTTCACGGTAAAAGCTGCCGGTGTTAAAGCGCTGCGCTGGAAAAATAAAAGGACATTAAATAGTATTTCTGGTGAGCTTACCACAAAGACTGGCTTCGTTGTAACGACTGTCTTGCACCCAGGAGAGAGAAAAAAATAGAAAGTTCAATATCCTGCCAAGTCAAGCGAGTTTAGTCCTTTTCACCTCCACGGCTGCTTCCATTCTGGGAGGAAAACTGTTACAAGCCGATTTCTTTTCGCCGACGTCAGCTCCACACTGACTCCGCCACCGGGGCGTGGTGCGAGAAATTAGTAAATAAAGCTGCCTTTTAAAGACGTAGAGAGCAGCGTGGATCGTACGGAGAGGAGGCACAGCGAATCGCTTTGAAGTGCATTTGCATGCGGCGGCTGCAGCCAATCAGCGGCTTTGTTGTTGTCCCGCCTTCTCTGTCGTGTATTCAGACACGTGGACGGGAAATTCCCCGGAGCACGGGACCGCTTTACTACTACTGCTCATCTGGAGAGAAGCCTAAGAGTTGCTGTCAGCTGGAGGCTCTGTTCAGCCAGGCTTTACACTCACTCAGTGTTTATCTATTACTAACATGTACAAACACGCGTTTGTGTAGTAATTTATATCTTTTCTAATGCTGTAATGCCATCCATTGTTCATACTGTCATTCATCCCTGTCTTTATATTTACAGTTATCTACCCATACATTGTTATTTACCTAGTATCGTACATCATCTACAGTTTCTTCTGTTTATATACTTGTCTAAATACTACATGACTACATAGATTACCACACGTTTTAGATATTCATACATCTTGCATACTTACATGCATTGTTTATACAGTTAAACTCATCATGCTGTATATATCTCAGCACATTTATATCACATTGTACTGCACTTTTACTACTTCTCCTGCAACTTTGGTTAGATGACAAACAAATGCATTCATTGCTCAAGTACTTGCCCCCTGTGCAATGACAGTAAAGTCGAGTCTAATCTAATCTAATGTTTTATTATTGCCCTTTCGTAAAACAAAAAAAAAAAGATGTTTTACTGTCTTTGCTGGTGTTTTATTGCTGCTTTTTGTTGCTTTGTGAAGCACCTTGTAACTCCAGTTTTGAAAGGAGTTCCAGAAATAGTCTTTTAGGTATTGTTGCATGCATATCTTTGTTACATCCTTGTAGCCCAAGTAAGCCTGATTTAATAATACAGAGCCTTAAAGGGGCACTAATAGAGTTAAAAAAATCTGGATCATGTTATTAAATCAATGTTTATATGTGAAAGACTGTTTCTATCTATCTATCTATCTATCTATCTATCTATCTATGAACTGATAAACTGTTGGTTTTGTTTTATCATTTACCAAAGTATTAGTCATTTAATTATATTTTTTTCACATTTAATTGAACAATTTTCTATTTGTTTTTTTTTTTAAAGCAATCTTATATACACTGCTAGGTTCACTGTTTAAACTGAAACTGTTAATAGAGAAACTTATACAAGTTTTTGCTGAGCTAGATTCCACTAAAGGAGGTGCAGATCTTGATCAGTCTCATTTGGCACCTGTGGCAGATAATACACATGTGTTTGTGTCGCAAAAACAACACAGGCTTTTGACATCGATCGGGATTGATAAAATAGCTTAGAGCTTCAAAAATGTCAGACTATCAGCTTTATGTAAAACCAATAGAAAAAGAGCACTTGAATGTGTTACAGACAAATTGGAAAGACGACTATATTAAATACTGTGGTGTGTAGATATTAAGATTAAAAAAAGGTCTGATAAAGCAATTGAATGTGGATGATTACAAATATACAACACATAATCCGTTATAAGCACAGAATGATCAACATCTAGACACTTCCAATTACGTCAGTGGCATGTCATTTCCAACATACAAGCCTTTCTATGTTTATCTATATTCACATTCATGTTAATTTCTTCTTAATTTAGTGGACATTAGTTAGCTCATGGCTGTTGACTGTTGACCAAGCCCATGCTGAGCTGATTGGAGCAGGCATGTTGTTATGGAGGGCAGGGCATGTGCTGCTGATCTGCCTCCTTTTGTCAGGCTTATCACTGATTACCAAAACGTGGGTCAGCTGGAACTGAGGTCGACCCGCCGCATTCTCTCACAGATCATCCCCCCATCCCCAACTCCTTTTTCTCTCAGTGTCCTTCAGCTGTGAAGGTGTCCCACCACCGAGCTGTGTGAGAAGTCACGGGTCCCTGCCTCCTCTGTCCTGCATTAATTAGACGGACCAAAGGTTTGTCCCACCTGCTGCCTCTCAGAAGAAGTTTGGGAAGAGGGGGATTGATTTCCTCACACACTGTGATATGAGAAACTTGATCACTTTTTGCATGAGTGGCCACTGTAAACAACAAAAGGCTCAAAGATGTAGGAGCATTAGTTGCAGCTTCCTTTTGTGCTCCCGCCAAACAAAGACGACCCCAAGAGACTTTCAAGAAAACACCTGTGATTACAACAGAGTCCCGCTAAGTACAGGTCATTGTCATGGATACAATATGAAACTTAAAGTCTTACAATAGGCTGTCAGATCAGCTGTGAAAAGAGATTTATATGCATACAAATATCAGATAACCCTTTCACTGTTTGTTAAGCATTCAACTTGTTTATTAGTCGAAAGAATCCTGACATAAAATATTAATGAAACACCTAAGTATACAGTATTGATGGCAGTATATAAATCTTAAGACAACAAACCCGTTATTCATTAACATGCATTAGTGTGTAATGTATGAGCTGCAGAAATCACTGAGGCCATAAGGCAGCTCTCAGTGGGACACAATACAGGCCTCTAAAGCATAAATAATGAATATGGATATATTCACTGCAGCTCATACTACTATCTAGGAACATAAATTTTAAATTGAGCAAATTGTTGGCTTAACTAAGCGAGCAGTATCTGTCAATATGTGGATTATGGCTTTGTGTTGATGAAAGACATTTCTCAAGGTCTTTGAAGTGCACACTCATGAATTCTCTCACTGAAATGCCAATATGTTAACAGAATGCTGTCAAAATATAATGTTTAATGCCTCTGTTCTTTCTCTAAGTGCGAAAAAATATTATCATTGACTTGCGTTTGCTTTGTGGAAGCAAATGCTCATAAACAAGTTCCCATAGATGTATGAGAACCCTGAGAGAGGAGGCAGGCATCAGTTTATGTTACATCAGAAAGCTGTTTCTGAAGAGCAATGCACACACGCACATACACACACACACACTTACAGATGCATGCCTGCACCTTCGCGCACACACCAGCGTGCACATACACACATGGCTGCACAATCACATGCCCTACTTCCTCTGTAACCTCAAAAGCCCATTCTCGCTCTTGATATCTCATTCTCTGTATGAACGTGCTCACGCATCTATCACAAACACACACACTGTGTCTCCCACCAAAACACTCTCAGCATGTGAATCCTGCCTGGAAACTAGAAAGGAGGGATTTCATTTGCTCCAACTGGACATGTTCCATGGCAACTGCATCCTGACTGCAAGCCAGTTAGATGAGGCATCCCGACCCAATGACAGAGATCATACTGGAGCAGTGACCTGATAATGAAGGAGGGTTTGCTTCTCTGCCCTCTTTGACACCGAGTAACCTCATATTTAATTTAATTTAATTTCAGTAATATTTTGAGGGTTTTCAGGATGACGTGGTCAGATCAGGACCAAAAAATTTGTAGCGCCTGAGTTTAGGCGCGCGCGCACACACACACACACACACACACACACACACACACACACACACACACACACACACACACACACACACACACACACACACACACACACAATGTTTTTCTATTATTGTGTTGACATACCATTGACTCCCATTCATATCTAACCCCTAACCCTTACCCTAACCCAGGGGTGTCAAACTCAGTTCCTGGAGGGCCACTATCCTGCATGTTTTAGATGTTTCCCTCTTCCAACACACCTGATTCAAATGATCAGCTTATCATCAAGCTCAGCAGAAGCCTGATAATGAGCCTGATCATTTGAATCAGCTGTGTTGGAAGAGGGAAACATCTAAAACATGCAGGATAGTGGCCCTCCAGGAACGGATCTTGACACCCCTGCCCTAACCCTAACCTTAACGCAGACCAAAACAATGTCTAACCCTAAAGAAACGTTTTTCACTTTTACTTTTTTCAGTAACAACAACATGGCCAAGAAAACACTGTTTAAACTTGTGGGGAAATGAGGTCCCCACAAGTGACATTGTTTTTCGTTTTCCTACGGTTGTGGGGACATTTGGTCCCCACAAGTATAGCAAGCACCTGAGCACACATACACACACACACACACACACACACACACACACACACACACACACACACACACACACACACACACACACACACACACACACACACACACACACACACACACACACACATATCCATGCATGTGTGTTCGAATAGCTTCAGTGTTTTTCTCACCATCAAAGTCATGAGTTCATTTTTTTTCTTTTTTGCGATAAACATTGTACAGTATATTGTACATAGCAGTACCACCAAGATAAAGAAAAAGGATCCCTTTACACTAGTGTTAATGGGTTCATCCATCTATGGTAAGTAACACCACAGTCAGAAATGACACCTGAATGAAGAGGAGACAAACAGTAAAAGTAAAGTCTACAACCCCTCACAGGTCCTCTCAGGTGTAGACACATTGAATAATGCAGCAGGCGAGGAGAGGTGGAGTGGGGTAATTTTGTGCTTGAACCCGGCCTCTTTTAGAAATTGTGAAGGTGAGGCTAGTTATGAAGCAATGACACCTGATCTAAGCGCCGTAACTGAGAACGCTGATACAAATGGCCACCTTTTGTAAGGGCTGTCTGGTAATCATACATCCTCGTCTGGGCCGCAGACTGCTGGCCAAACCTCACACTCTCAGCGTGACACAGATACAAATGCCGTTGTTATTGTACGTGATTGTTGCACACATATAAAGAAAAAATACTTGTACCAATGAGAAACATAGAAATCTGTAGACCATTCCGCCTCCATGACTAGGGTTTAAAAATGCAACATGTTTTAGTTCAGTGAATGAGGTCATCACATCAAAGTAACTTACTGTAAGGAGCATCCCCCTTCTTTATGTTTGTGGAGTCTGGACGATGACACCATCACTCTGACGTTTCCCATAAACCTTTCAGTGAGTTTCTCTGTATTGTTTTTATTTATGTGAACAAGTAAAGATAAAACAAACAACAAAGTCAACAACAAACGCATCCTACTAATAAATATTGCCTGCATTGTAAAAAAACAAGACACAGTTGCCTTAAACAATTTGCTATTATTGCTGAATTCATTTGCATGTTAACTGTTAAAAAAATGGGCCAAACCACGTGTTAGCTAATGATGTTGAAAGGCTAACGGGTGATTAGATTAATTATGTTAGCACATGAATAATAGTGTGTTTTTTTTAGAAAATATGAATTGTCTGGGTATCCACAAACTTTTTAATCATAGTGTATATCTATCTATCTATCTATCTATCTATCTATCTATCTATCTATCTATCTATATATGTATATATATATATATATATATATATATATATATATATATATATATATAGATATATAGATATGTAGATATAGATAGATAGTGGGTACGGAAAGTATTCAGACCCCTTGAAATTTTTCACTCTCTGTCACTGCAGCCATTTGCCAAAATCAAAAAAGTTCATTTTATTTCTCATTAATGTACACTCAGCACCCCATCTTGACAGAAAAAAACAGAAATTTAGAAATTTTTGCAAAAAAAAAATAAAATATATATATATATATACACACATATATTTGTGTGTGTGTGTGTGTGTGTGTGTGTGTGTGTGTGTGTGTGTGTGTGTGTGTGTGTGTGTGTGTGTATGTGTCTGTGTGTGTGTGTGTGTGTGTGTGTGTGTGTGTGTGTGTGTGTGTATCAAGGAATGAAAAATGGTAAATATATATCCTTTTAACTGTCATGTAAAGATTTCTGCATTTATACCAGCTAAAAATAGATTCACCTTAATGTATCACCATTTCTACAGTTTTTGAGTGTCACAGTATCTGGCTCCCCTGGTACCAGATATTTGCAGTTTTGTTTTACAGATTTTTTAAAACGTATGTGTAGCCAGCACCTGAGTTTATTCTTATCAGTCAAAGCCTTCATAGTTACTAAAACAAGTATCTATACGTTCAAAAACACGTAAATAAGACACACTGTTGCACTGGGTGACATGGTTGTTAATTTACATGTTTTCATATATTTTTTATAACAAGAAAAATGTCAACTATTGTCAGTCTGATCTTTAATCTACTATTGTAGATGAAAAAAAATCTCATCATAATTCATGTCATTACATGTGGTTATCATAAAGACAACAAATCTTGTTTACTAAAAGCCCTATTGCGAAATTATTTGTTGATGTTAGATTGACTTTTTAATATTTAAAACCACGTCATCTGACCATTTTAATGACAAATCTCACCACAGAACTATGGCCACCGTATAATTGCACAATCCACAGCCTGCAAATGCTTATTTTAACCCTCTATGTGGGAAAAAAATAAATAAAAACTGAGAAATTACAACACATGGAACTTCTCTACATACTCTGACCCTTTGTTGAACCAGCAACTGTTTGATCTTCACTGCAGGAAACTGTTCACACATTGCATATCCCTGCATGACACATAGCAGTTTATATCATAGCTGAAACACACTGAAGTCCAGTAACTCACAGACTGCTGTGATGCTTTCATGTCAAACTAGAAAAATCAATTGAAAGACAGGAACCTGTCTCCATGTTTCTCTCAATATTTTGCCTGTCGGCTACACATAGACACTAGTCGTCTCAAAAACTCTGGGCTTCAATTAGAGAGACTGACTGGTGTGTCAAGCTGTTCTGTTCACTCTTTGAATATGAGTGTGTGTGTGTGTGTGTGTGTGTGTGTGTGTGTGTGTGTGTGTGTGTGTGTGTGTGTGTGTCTGTGTGTCTGTGTGTGTGTGTAGCAGCAGCCCAACACTCGTGCACAAACACGCACAAAGCAGATAAGATTGGATAACTGTGTGGGAGAGCTGACCAGTTATCCAGCCTTCACAAAGGCACCGAGTTTAATCTGCTCCACACATTAAAGCCACGGCACCTCAAAGCAAACATGTCCTTACAGCTGTAGACATGACTCTGATGACTCCGTCTCCGTCTCTGCCTCTGAAGAGAAGCAGCACAGTGGTGTCCACAGCCACGCAGCACTGAAGCCGAGGATGGAGACCTGGAGACGGCTCAGTGCGAATGAGTCAATCTCACACCAGGGATATGACAATCCAAAGAGCCTTCAAAAACCCAACACAGCCCTTCAAGCGTGCACAAAGGGCTTTTCTCCACCATTAAAGGCATCACACTGGCCCTTCAACACTTTGAAATGCTGATATTGTTTTCCACAGAATTTTCGTCAGGCTTTCAACATGAAATCCCCAGAGGTAACAACACCAAAAAAAAGATCAAATAAAAGTAACAAATGGCTTAATATTTAATCACTGCTGATCATTAAACAAATCAAATAAAGATGATTACAATCAGTGCTTTTGCAACAGCACAGAGTCGCCACAGCTGCATCACCATTTATTTATTTGCGACTTAATTAAGTGTGGATGGCTGAGAGGCAGCGTGCTGCTGCGTGGAGGTCCAGCTCAGAGGCCTGCAAGCAGTGTGTGCAAAAGACAACATTAATGGCATCTATCATCAGCTACTAATTATGCTGCCTGTGGGCCCGACTGGATCGGGTTTCAGCTTTGGGCTCCAGCCACCAAACACTTAGCATTCATATTTAATCACACCTCATTATCCACCAACAATGTAGGAAGGAGACAGAGACCTTACCTGATATGCCAGACAGACACGGTCAACATACAGCCAGAAAAAAAAATCTCTCACACACACACACACACACACACACACACACACACACACACACACACACACACACACACACACACACACACACACACACACACACACACATCAACACCTGCAAAGACAAAAAAGCAGCAAAACATTAGCACCCCCCAGTCAATGGGCGCACGGAAAGACGTCTCTGAGCTTGAAGTGACTCAACCTCTTTGATGAGAGGAGGTGCCCCAATTCTGTGCTTTCTCAGCAAGTTGGTCCTTTCATGTGAGATCCTTTTCTTTTCAGTGTTTTCTGGTTCAAAGAGCAGGGAAAGCAAACGGAGGCTAATCCTTTATCCTCACAACAACTGCTGGTTTGTTGCTGGGTTATCAGCTTAGAGTCATCATGATGTCACACTCTTCAGGTGTAAGTAGTCTGATGTTGGACATCAAATATGACTTTAGTCTGCTCAGGCCACCTGTCCTTGTTATTGTCATTCAAGTGAAACTGAATATAGTGAGTCATGATCTTCGGTTACCAAACAGTTTCATGATAGTGTTTCTTTTGATATTTCTGCATGTGCAATGTGGATTCATGTGTCTTTCATGTGTTTCGCGTATTTGTTTTTGAGGAAACGTTGCGAGACCGAGTTAGCGGCCAGCAGGGGAGTTACTGTATCTGATGTGCTTCAGCAAGTCCTTTCAAGGGCGGGTCTGTGCAATTTGTACTTAACACTGGTGCGGATAATTATCCAGCACTTGTTCGTCAAGTTCTAGGACTCTAGCCAGCTGAAACGGGAGATGCTCCTGAAAGATGCAGGAGCTATTAAACAAAAAACACTGCAATATCTTCTTTCTTGAAGCTGTGAATCAACAGACAAATCTATAGCCTTTAGTTGTTTGTTTTCTCACTTTGTGATTTGACGTTTCTGGGGGTGAAAAATGTGCAATTTCTATGAAATCAGCTAAAGTAAACAGTCACTTCAGTTCACATTCTGGTTGATTAGCTCACATTTAGTTGGAATTTGTAATGACTATTAATAGAAATAGATAATATCCATATATTTGTATGACGTATTGACATGTTTTTGCATCACATTTTCTTCTTTTACATTTTCCTCTTGCCACATTGCATAATAAATTTGCAATGAAGCCTCACTAACTCTGGAAAATCTGCTGTTCATAGTTTTATACACTCGTTAGACTTCACGGTGCTTGGTTGAAAGCCTCGGCGTGGCTGCAGAAGTGTAAACAAAACATTTAAGAGTCATTTGACCCCATGTGGGGACAAGTAATCAGTGTGTGACCTCAGACACAGCCGTCTCTCATTTCTCATCACAGACACTAGGGCCAGGAGAGAAAGTCATCAACAGGCACGTAGGCTTACCTCTCAGCTCCCTAAAGCATATTTAAATATATATATATATATATATATATATATATATATATATATATATATATATATATATATATGTACTGTATATGTACAGGGACGTACACGTACACAGTCACAATAAAAATAAATGTAGGGAGCAGAGCTGTTAAATGATCTTTCATCAGATCAAAGTCTTGACTTTTGTTTTTTGATTTTGTCCTTTTCTACTAATATCTTTAAAAAAGAAACAAACAACAAAATCTCGTGATGAAAAGCACGGAACATAATATGCTTAAGGTGTCACAAGCTATATCCTTGAATTATTCATTCAAGAAAAGCAGCCTGATAGAAAATCAATCATTCAATCCTGATCTGATACAGAGTCTGCTGAAATATTAGCTGTGGGGAAACATCATGTATCAGCCCCACGAATGCTCCTTAATGTATATTCCATTAAAAATTTAACGCGCTGAGAGTGTGTCAAGCATGTGCACGTATGTGTGTGTGTGTGTGCAGACGACGGCACATGCCTGTCTGTGTGTGTTGGAGTTGGGTGGGGTCACCACGTTCACAGTCTGGAGAGCTGACGGCCCGTCACTGGGGCAGCCAGTAGACAGGAGGGGTCACATGGGTGCAGTGACCTCCAGGCAGCGTTACGTGAACCCCCTCATGGACCATGGTGAAGTCAGATTGCCTAATCCACGGAAAACAAAAGTGCTGTCAGTCAGGCTGGACATATCATCAACAACGGCTGAACCACCAGCCTGGGAGATTTTCACCAGGCCGGTCCTTATGCAGCGATTCACTTATGGGGATATTGATGATTGGGATGCTGGCTTTTTCCACCACTATTGCTAATGGTCTCTAAGTGTTCACTGGCGAAAATGTATTTTCTGTTGGGTTAAATAGGATATGGTCATTATGGCTGCTCTCCGTATATTCTTGTAAGTGCTTTTGACAATTGGTCTCCAAGTGTCGAGTAACAATCAATGCTCGGCCTTTAAAGCAGCTGCAGCTACATATGGGACTTAGGTGTAAGAAATGTGTTTAGATGGGAGAGCGTCTGATAGAATAAACAAAGGAGTTCCATGTTTGCCAATATGGATGGATTATACAAATCTCCTGAAATTATAATCCGTCTCCTGTGTAGTGGTGTTTATCATCCTCGCAGAGCTACTGAGCACTTTCCCCACTGCTCACGTGTGACTAATACACTTTGTCTTCTGCTTATTGTTTGGCTAAGTTGTATGATAATAAGCCAATCCCATTGGCTCCCAAACTAGCATCTGCTCTTCACTTTGCTTTCATTTAACAAGAGAAATAGCGTGTCTGTTTGATGCACAGCAGCCAGCTGCAATTTACAGTCTAGATACTGTCTGCAGTTGTTTGTTCCTCAGCTGACGATAAGCGTCTACAGTAAACCACAATGAGCATTATGAATGAGATCATCATCCGCTGTAATCTTCAGCCAGAACACGAGACTGAGCAGATAATGGAGAAAAGCCAGTCCACCCAACGCAAACTGTTTCTTTCGGTGGAACCCCCCTTTATGGCAGCTTGCTCTCCTACTGAACACATATTCTCTCCTACCACTTCAGATGATGTCATTTCAACAGCTTTGTTATTCTCTGTGAATATTTAACTCAGATAAGCAGCACACAGACAGACAGGACAAACCAAAGGAGAAGCAAAGGGATGCTAAGAGGCATAGTGAGAGTGAGTGAGCTGCACCAGTTCTTGACCACATTCCAGGAGTATGAGGTGACCGGCTGTTGACTGCCCCACGAGGAATCCCTTTGATAGTGCTCCTATCAGCCCGGCAATCAATACGTAGTACCGCGCTGATAAAAGAACACGGCTCACATCAAAGAGCACAGCGCGATGAAGAGGATAAGTAATAAAATGTCATTATTAATGGAGGGGAAGGGTCCCCTTTCAAGTGGGAGAGAATTTAGATAATGAAAATCAAACAAAATCCATTGTCCCTAAATAACATCCTTGAGGCACCGAAATCCTTTAAAAACACTCTTTTAAAGTCTCATCCCGTGTCAGACAAAAGATTTCATTTCACAGAGGCAATGCTGCTCAAATCCAGATTGTTTTGAAAGGATGCATTCATGCATCAACAGAAGATGTAACCTGTCTGCAACCTTCCCACAGCATCCTTACACAGCTGCCATGAGTTTGAACCAACAACCTTCACCCCCACATAACCCCGACATCTGTGCCACCAAACTATAGATGCACACATCCATATCCACACGCACCTGAACTCTCCACACCTCACTGTGAATTGAGATCAATATTTTTCCCCCCAGTGTGGCTTTGTTCTTTCATGTTTTGATTCAGGTGGCCAGCAAAGTTTTTTTTTAGTTTGGCTTCATCCCAGCCGACTTTGAAATTCATGTCTTTTGATGCCGCTTGTCAGGTGCGATGATTTATTGATCAGTATGCCTCTGATAATCAGGGGAAAATAGAGGTTGGCACTACACTTAGGACTTTTCTCCTGCATTTAGACAATGCAAGGCTTCATGTTGTATCACTCTGTGTGGCTGCAGTGTTAAATATTTATAGCCAAAGACTCAACATATGGATTACCATGCATATTTTATGTTGGCATTCCCATATGGAAAAGGAATCTACAGTATAGTGCCAATAGGCTTAACAATAGAGAACATCTTTTGTCTTGTTGCCCTTTCACTTTGCCCCTGGGCAGCTGCTTGCGGTCTCCTCCCTGCTGTAGTGGGAAAAAGCAGGCAAATTCACTAATGAACCCGGTGTGTTTCTGGGTCGTTCTTCCCCGTGAAGCTCACATGAAAGCAGTTTCATTGATTTCTCAGACCAGACAAATGTGCTGTGAAGTTTTCTCTCTGCTCCCACCTCAAGCCTTATACCTCCTACCTCTGCTGGCACAGTCGGCGTGAGCTCGATGGAGGGTCATGTTTGTTTTGTTAGCACCCAGCTGGTCAGAGAAATTAGTCTCTGAATATGCCGCTGTTTCATTACTTTTTACTGAAGATTAGTTTCTGAACTCTTACACCTTTTCCTTTGAATACTAATTAGAATTTCATGGGTATATATATATATATATATGTATATATACACACACACACACTATATATATATATATATATATATATATATATAGTGTGTGTGTGTGTGTGTGTGTGTGTGTGAGTGAGAGTGAGAGAGAGAGAGAGAGAGAGAGAAGCTGCTTTACATGTTTTTTTAATATGTTCTTTTTCCCCACAGTCATGGAAAAAATGATTAGATCACCCTTATTTTGTTGTTCATTTTGTTTGTTTTAATGCCTGGTACAACTAAAGGTACATTTCTTTGGACAAATATAATGATCACAACAAAAATAGTTCATAAGACTTTCATTAAAGACCTAATATCTAGCCATTTTCCATGGTTTTGTTGATATTAACCAAAATCATTTAAGTTCTTTACATTAACAGCTATGACATTGTTCTGCCAAAAACTGGGCTTTTAGGTATTCCATGTTTTCTTTTCTGTCTGTTTTAGTCACATGATGCACACAGGAGTTAGTACTTGATTGCATAATCATTGTTTTTGATGACAAGGGGGGTCTAATAATTTTTTCCATGACTCTATCTATCTATCTATCTATCTATCTATCTATCTATCTATCTATCTATCTATCTATGTATAAGAGAATACATTAATTTAAAGCTAACAGCCTTTGACAAACACCAGAGCAAATAAGGCAATAAGGGAAAGCAAATCCCAGGAGCTTTGTAAAAATCCTGTAGCTACACATTAATGCATAAATCGATCCAGTGGAAATAATGCAGTACAGCACGTTTGAAAAGATATTAGCTGACAAAACAAGCATACATGTTTACACTTGTAAGGCAGCGGAGGTTAGTGGGGGGCAGTAACTCGGGGGGTTTCTCCCTCCAGCTCCCCGGTTGCCTAATCTGCTCCTTTTGACAAGCTAATGTGCTGACTCCGGGATTCTCCAGCACTCAGCAGGGAGCTCCTGACCACCTGCAGCTGAGGGTCAGCCCAGGAATGAACACATCATCTTCCACAAAGGGACCTCTTTAAGGTCAAGCTGGGATGCCTCTTTGTGTCCTCTCTTACAGTGCAGCTGCTTGGGGAAAACTCTAAATATTTATAGCCAAAGACTGTAACTCCCTGGGGTTACAGCAACCCCAGGGAGAGTGCATGGGGAGTGGTGAGGGTTTGCGTGTGAGTGTGTCCTTTCCATCAACACCTCTGGGGAAATTTAAAGCAGAAACACTAACAGAAAACTCTTTGCAAAGAAAGAAGTAGGGCTTATAAAATAAATGCATAATGGTTTGTGTTTGCATTTCAAATGACGGCACTAAGTAGGAATTCATTTGATATTTTAGAACTCTGAGAACAGTAAGTGCTGGTGGGCATAATTTGGCGAGTATGTTTGGACAAAGGGACACATTTTTTAAATCAATGAAGTGCTACATTGGTTTCAGATTTCATGCTGTGCACAGACGAACTGTCCTAAGTGTGTGACAATTTGCAAGTGCTCAGAAATATAATGAGATTTGTTGCTTTGTAGACATGTGTGATTGCCTCCTTCATAATAATGACAGTGTAGAGACAAAGCCTGCTGTGTGGGGTGCAGCGCCTCGGTGGCCCAGGAGCTGCTAAATGCACAGATTCACTTACTACCTTCACCTCAGGCACTGTCCTTGCTTTGCTTTGAATTTATGTCACCACTAATTCACAGCTTCCATCAGCTACCTCCTTTATTTCAAAGTGCAGGTTTATGGACTGTAAGTGGATGTTATGGAGCTGCAGCGAGTGTATGACAGTCCTCCCAGGATACTATCATGAAGAAATAGTTGTGACATTTGTCTTGCCATGAGTTTACTGCGCTTAAAAAAAAATCTATAAAAATCTGTGAAAATATGGCAACAAGTGTGGGAGAAAAAAAAATCTGTGAAGTGCAACTGTGAAATAACAGCAAATATGTGTTTAAAAACACTTAAATGCAGTAAAAACAGTGTAATTTCCTGGGCACACACAGTCAAAGAATAAATTACTATCTGCAAAAAAATATTTTTTATGATGTGGATAGTATTTACAGTTTTAAAAATTTTTTTTTCTGATTTAGTCAACATATAAACTTTTTCTTCTGCGGTTGCACTAGAAACTATGAAGTTTTAGAAAACATGGAAAATCTGAAAAAAAACTCTTTATGTAGCATCGTTTGGTTCCTAAAATAAATACATTTTTTACTTTAAATAATGGCAAATACCTTTAAAATAACAACACGTTGCGGATTTAAAACAGAAAAAATAGTGTCATTTTTACCATCAAATGTAATAAAAGAAGACAGACTTTGATTCAGACATTATGCAGAGTTTCAGTTCTGTCCTGTTTTTTGTAAATTCACTGTTTCATGCTATTTTAATAGGTATTATATGTAATTTAACAAAATCGCAAATAGATAAATAAATAGATAATATAGAAAATAATAAAATGTTTAAAAACAAGTTAAAAACTCTTTAAAAATGCTAATGGAGTAGAGATGAGAAGATCTCATATCTGTATAAAAATATTGAAGCTAGGGTCAGTATTGCCTTAGTGTACAGTTTATCCATCCATTATCTAGTGTACAATGAAGTCTGTCATGTCTGCTTTGTTAATTCATACAAAACACTATGGTGTTTCAGTATGTTAAATAATAAAAAGTCAGCGTGTGCCTCTGCTCCCAGCCTTTATGCTAATTAAACCGCCTGCCTGCTGTAATGGGGTTAATATTTACTGTACAGACCTGAGAGTGCCATCAATCTCCTCATCTAATTCATCTAGACAGCAAATATGCACTTTCAGAAACCCATAAACTATTTATTTAACAGGACTCCATATCCTGCTTAATGGACAATCTATTGTGTTTTTGTCAGCTGGCGCTGTGCCAGGCAGGATTCCTGATGAACACCAGGCAGACAGACAACTCAGGCTGCTGGCAGCTTTTCAGACACATAGCAGACAGTCACCAAGCCGGTACCTCAACACAAAGAGAATGATGTCAATTGCCGTCTCCTGCCCGGCAGCGGTGGCACTTCACAGTCAATATTGGTGCTATTAACAGACAGTCTGGAAGAAGTCGGCCATTTGAAAGATGGCAACACACCACAAAGTACTCAAATAAAGGCTTTGTCAGGAAGCACCGGAACCACAGAGAATCTATCTATTTCAATCCAATTGCTTTGAAGTATCCTATCAAGTCACACACTTGTAACTCTACCCCTGTGTGATGAAACTTTCAATTCATAATGAAAGTGGATCTCTAGGCAGTTCCCAAAGTGAGATCATTCCTCTTCTTTTTTGCCCCTGAAGACTTCACCTAAGGGGGTGTTTTAGAGACAAGAGTGAAGGCATGTGGTCAAGTGTGCGTTGAGCAAATTAAATTAAAAACTGAGATAAATAGAGTGACCCAGGACATTCATTTGTTTGCATACTGTTTTTTGGCACAAAGTAGACAATTTCACAAGACGGTGAAACTTCAAGAACAAACAGTTAACCTATGGAACCCCTTAAATATCTAAATAGAGTTGTTGTTTTTTTTACCTCACCCACAAAGTTGTTAGTCTTTGTCACCTCCCTACAAATTCAGCAGACCACCCAATGACCCGTCATCAGCAGGTCATCACCTGTATTTTCACATTCCCGTCCTTTTATTCTCCACTTTTTGACACTCCTGTGAGACTCATCTCCTCGTTTACACCTCTATTGTGACACAAATCTCGGGTCTGCAATCTTTGTCCCCTCTGGCTCCCTCCCAGGCCTTTCACACCTCAGTGTGGCCTCCTCGCCCAAAACCCAAAAGCAGATTAGCCGACCGTCACCTCGCCTCCTCCCTCTACTTTGGTCCGCACTTCTTTTCACTCCTCACTGTGCTTCAGTGTCTCCTCGCTGCTCCGCCTTACCCCCCTCTGACAGCCTGCCTCTGTGTCAAGCCTGGATAAGGTTACTGTACTGGGGTCGCTGACCCGCAAGAAGAGGCAAGTTATTGGGTCATGAGGAGGAGAGAGACACCCCCCGGCTGGCTGCAGACGCTGATGTCATGGCGAGATGCCTCAGGGATGGGATGCAGACTGGTGATGTCATAGCATGCTTTAAAATCTGGTGTGTGATGGTGGAGAAGGGGGTATGAATGCATGTAAAATTAGGCAGATGATGGCAGCACAGTAATCTCATCTGATGCAATTCACAAAAACAGGAGGGATTACTGTCAGTTGTCCTATATGGCTGTAAATGTGTTTATCTTGTCTCATTTCTGTTACTCTCCGGTTCTGCAACCAAAGGCAGTAAAGTTCCTAAATCACAATAGTCTCTCAACGGGCCAAGGTGACCTTGAATGAGCCTACTGTAATTCTAGGATGGTGACAAATGCCTTTCTGTCAGCCACAAAGATGTTCCACGTCCGACAGTCGCAGCGTTGCTCCGTCCATGTTTGTGTTTGTTTATTTCGTTGGGTGTTGGAGGTCTGGAGAGGCACAGAGCTGGCCAGTATAGGTTGACACCTGCGACCTTGTAAAGGAGAAGTGATTAAAAATAAATGGGAGAAATTTGACCACCTGTTTTGTTTTTCTTTTGCTATTACGAAATGTCAGCAGTTCATGAATTATGTTAAACTTCACATTCATACTGTAATTGAAACAAACGCACAAAGAGCAAATGCGGGCGCTGCGGTCGGGTAGGTAAGCAAAGAGTGAGTCAAGCTGCGATTAACATGAGTTATATCTGTAGTGTGAAATATTTTAGGCCACATGTCGATCGGGTTTTACACTGAGGTCGAGAAGCAGTTAGTGAGTTAGCGCTGAACCGCATCAGTTATGGTCGTTTAGGAGTGACAGACACACAACAAGGTGAATCAAAGGTCAGGCCAAGTGACTGACACTACGCTATACATTTAAAAATACCACAACAGGGATTAGCTTTGATGTGCTGCTGCCACACATGTCTGTGAGCGTGTTATTTACTAGAGGAGACTGTTCACCCCTCTGCCCCCTAATGCCTCTGGCTGACTAAGGAGGTCAGAAATATCTGAGTAGTGTGAGGGCCGCCAGTGATTGTTGGAGTGAGTATACAGGCTCAAACATGCAAAAACAACATAAACAGGTGTCTTCAACAAGCGCACACACAACACACAACCTCTGAAATCCCACATTCCAGCACGAGGCCAAGCCAGCTCCTCCTTTTCCTCACACCCTTCATCTGAACTCTTAAGACTCCCAGACACTTTGATTACGAGATCCGCTTACACAACAGAGTCAACAGTGAAGCATAGTGGGAGTGACGTTCCTGTCAGATAGTTATGGATTGTGTTGTACAGAGGGATGAGGTCACCAAGAAAATGCATAGCTGCTCCACCTCACTGTCACTTTTCTAATTGGAACGACAAGCAGGGTCATATCTCTGCTAAGTTAAGATCTTAATCTCCTCAGCAAGATTGATGCCGACAATGTTTTATACCCAGTGGACATAAATATTGACACACGTATCCAGATGTATATGGGATGATATGTAACATGAGACCGACTCCATGTCATAGATTTCAGGTGATCTGCTGACCTTGGTGACAAGTTCATTGACAAGGCATGGAGCAAAGCATGCAGCTGCATGTGAGGGCTGCCTGGATACATGTGGATCTGGTTGTGTTCCACCAAAGATCATCACTTCCAGTTGTCTGCTTGGCAGCCTCCATAGTGAGTCCACCAACCGGTGTGATGAAATCAGTGCAGCTGTTGTGTGGCACTGCCAGACAGTCAACCAAATTCACCTGGGAAGTTGTCCAAAATGGATGCCAACCACACAGCTCCACCACAGTCCTTTTGATGCGAGGGGTGGGAATAACAGAGCTACGGCATGAAGGCTCCATTAAGGGCCATCAAATATTCATCTGCCGTACGGCACCGAGCCCTTGGCTCTATCCCCATAGCGTTGTGTAACAAACCACCAAGAAAGCTGGTCCTGAAAACAACAACAACACCACAATGGAGAGCCTGCAGACCAGAACGAAGAAACTCCTTTAATTATCTTTGACCTCACACCAGGCAAACACTGACTTATTTATTGATGAAAAGAGGCAGAACTAAAGGCGATACAAGCTCCACTAACTTAACTTAATACTTTCGCATGATAAACAAGGCAGATGCCTGTTTAATGGACAGAGAAGCTTGTTTTCTCACCTGCCCACATTATGCAGCGTTAACAGCAACCTAATGACCACAAAGTCATTAATGAGGATAACAATGACATCACCGGACTGACCACATGGTTCAATAACTGGAGTTAACTCCAAACTGTCAATAAAAACTCCATCAATGAATCCAACCAGGCCTATTCAGACTGTGATCAGGTCTTAAATGTGTTTAGTGCTGCTGGTAGGGCGGTAATTGGCTTAGCAGGCTAGCAGGCTGGCTGTAATGGCATTATCAACCTGTTAACAACCATAGAGGAGAACGAGTCATTCCTCTAAAGGCTCTGTCATCCATCAGTTTATGGTCTGTTGCAGTGCAGTTTATGTATATGCTATTTGGCTGGGTCTATCATGTTTTAGGGTGGCATTTTGCTTTATTAATTACGTGCTTGTGCAAAATGTACAACAGAACAAAAATATTTTTAGCCAGAGATGGTCAAAACAAAAAAGGCTTGTGATACTTAAAACTGTGTCATTAAATGTTATGTTGGTATTGGCTTTCAGGTTTTCACCAGGAGGCAGCATTAGTGCATTTTTACATTCAACTATAGTAATCAACCTGTGCCCTGGTCAGTCCTCTGTGTTTAAAAAACACATGAAACAACATTTCACAACACAGAATTGTTTCACTTTTGTCTTGATCCATCAGAGATGCATAAATGTTAAACCCCCACCAACAAGCTCACTGACCATGGAAAAGGATGCTACTAGGCCAATGTTGTACTGAGTTTGAAAGGATGGAATAATAATCATATGAGGACATTCATATTCATACAGACATACAGATGTTGTTCTTTCAATGTATTCAACTTACTCAAAATGGGTTGAAGGTCATCTTATCAGAGATGTGCAGTCTGCCAGCTTGGTTTGGTGAACTGAATTAAGTGAAACTTAAGAGACACCCACCCACAGCAGTCCTTCAGTTTATTCTGCCTCTCTGCACCAGAATCACAACATTCTTGTGCAGCATCATTTCCACAGTGGACAACAATGCTAGGTTCAAGTGATGATGGAAGAAAGATGCAGCAACGTGTGCAGTAAGAGGTACAAGATGGACAGGAGGACTCATTTTAAACAAATTTCTAACAGCAGATGAGATTAAATGCACTTCTTTATGGTTATCTTTATGTTTTCGCACTAGCAGTAGAATGTGGGTCTGGTTCAATACAGGAAAAGTTCACAGTGACTACAGGCACAACATGTTTATTTACATTTAATTAAAACCTTAACCAAAGTATGTTTGTCGCCTAAACCTAGCCACAGAAATCTGAATGTGAACTCTGATCTGCATTCAGGGGTACTATGGCTTCACTTTCTCTTCCTTGATTTGGTGATTTTGTATGTTTGATTCTGACAGAGGGTCTAACACTTCTTTACCTTAGCGCTTTACAAATGTTTACCTCTCACTTTGACACAACAGTCGAGGCAGAGCTTGCTCATTAAAATGAGCAAATTTTGCCATCAACTGGGGTTCACTGTCTCGCCCAAGGACATTTCAGCATATGGACAGAAGGAGCCTGGGATGAACTAGCAGCCCGCAATTAGTGGACAACCTGCTTTACCACTGAGCCACGGCCAACATGGGACCCAAAAGAAAGTTGTAAAAATTTGAAACACACATTGTGATAAAGACCCATGATTTTCGACAATCTGAAACAATTTTTTCTGTGGAACACAAGTGCGAGATGGTCATCATGTCACTATCTGTTGCATTAGATTATAAACCATGATGACGCCTTTTGTTGGCAGTAAACTCACTGATACACTGCATTTCAAGGTGTGATATGGGGATGGTTGGACAAACGGCATCTGACCACATATGATGTGCTGTAGATATTCTGTTGCCTCTGTGAACTGGAGCACACAGTTAATATTGTTTTGACTGTGCTGCCAAACAATTGTACAGCACACAAATCTTTCGTTGTAGCCCTGTAGGACATAGGTCACTTTTCTGTTTCTCATGGCTTCATTCAAATCCGCCAACAAAGGAGAGAGAAGTCAAGATACGTCTCCATGTCAGGATTTGTCCATGTGTGGAAATGCTTGGAGCGAGGTCCGATCTAGTAAGATTGCCTACTTCTGTAAAAAAGTAACCCAAAGTGTTCATTCAGACATGAAGCCAGAATGTTTAAATGCTGTCAGATATTGGAGAGGAAGGCATGTCTGAGACTGGATTTAGTCTTTGTTGTTGCAATTCTGGTTTATCCACACAGTTTATAGTAAGTATTACACATTTCTCACTTGTATGATAGTTTATTTCCAATTTATGAAAATCCATAAGATGAGGTGTAGTAATGCTTTAACACCAGGGTCACTGTATTCACTTAATAATTCAAGTATTGAAAAGGACCAACTTAGTGTGGTCAATTATATGAACTTTTCTCTTCATATTAGCACCAGAAATGCAAAGACTGCATGGTATCAAAATACAGTGATTTGTTTAGTTGGTTTCAAGCCTTCAGGGCATAAGCCACAATGCATTCTCTACCGAGTGAAAATAGACAGGATTGCATTAGCTTCAGGGTAGCCACAACGTTGCTTTGTGGCTTTGTGTTGCGACTACAAAATGAGAACAACGCGTGCTATATAGAAGAGAATGAAGGATAATGTGTGTTGGGGTAGACTGCAGAATCAAATCTGACACGATCATCCAACATTCAGACCCAAAGTTACAACGATATCCATAAAACCGAACCTCAACTGCATAGCACGATTTTTCTACACCTTTACTTGTTGCATTGTTACACGAAACTATACTGAGAACTGAAATTACCACTTTAATTTACAAGTGTTGGTATAAATGTCGTAAATTCTAATCAAAGACAGTTATTTGTGTACTCGCGTTGTAGCCACGATTAATTAGTCTAGGTTTTTTAAAAACATCCGTCATTTAAATTAGGAGGTGGACTGCTGTGTGTGGAATCTGAGAGGATGTTGTGGTAGTGACTTACCAGAGTCTTCATTAATTATGAATTAATTATCTTTACACTAGGACTTCATCTCATTTGGGCCCCCATTTCCTGCGATTTATGATAGCACTGCTGTGCCGATGGCCCCACAGATATGAGGGTGGTATTGTTCCTATCACTTCAAACACGGGACAAGAAAGCAAACAAGAATATTTTCCACAATGTCGAACAACTCTTGACTTTTGCTGACATTTTGATTGCAGCTATAATCCTGAGATGAAACACTTAAGTATGGAGAGAGTGAATAGATGCCATGTCAACACAACTCTGCTTTCCTTCATCAGCAATGTACTTGTAAGACAACCTATATTTATAAATCAGTCAGGTAATTTCTATAATAAATAATATTGTAGGGTCTCAAGCTTAAATGTTTCAACAAGTCAAGGAATTTTGTATTTTTACATACAATATTGTACGGTCTTATCCTTAGAAATTAAATTAATCAAAGTAAGTTTGTATTATAAATGTAATATTGTAGGTTTTTGAATATTTAAATTTAATCAGAAACGCCAATGTTGACTACATGTCCAGAGCATTCACATAATATACAAGTGTGTTTAAAATGAGCCACACACTGTGTTTGGCACCTATTTGCATCTGTCAGTAATGACTGTGAGGTGGATGCAAGTTTCTGTGAAGTTTGATAATACAGAACATCATCTCACTCAGAGAACAGGAGAAAACACACCAAAAAATATATACATGTATTCTCAGGTTGTGCTCAGATAATTTACTCCCATAATCCACTGCAGGTTGCCATTGCTCCTTAGAACAATGTTGCCACCTGATGTAAATCATTGCTGGGTGTGAAGATAGTGAGTCTGTTCTGTGGGATGCCACTCAAGTCTAAAAAAATAAATAAAAAAGAAACTCTTAGCACATCTTAGTTGTTTTGTCTTTTTGCATTTTGAATGAATGGCACCTGCAGACTCAAAAATTAAAAAATGTACTGTTTGTCAGTGCCTAAAGAATTAAATAGATCCAACCTAGATTTCCATCAGAATAAGCTTGAAAATACTACAGAAAACAACCGTCTTCAACTGATAATTTAAAGTGAAAAATCAATTATCTTGTTTGTATCATTTTCCAGATGCTGTCAATCAAGAGCTCAGTGGAAGAAAAATCTCTTTTCAACATCAAACCAAACAAAGCAACAAGGGTTAATTACTAGTAACCTGCTTTCAGTGTGTTGAAAAAGCCTCAATTATTTTTCTTGACCGTTTGATGAATGTAACTGTATTGTGGTTGTATTTCTTTGTACTGTTGTCATACTGAGGATTTCAGGTGGCAGCATTGCAATAAAGCAGCTTAAAGACACTCGACAACAGCCTATTTACTACAAAGAGATTCATAAAAAAGATATTGTAGCATAATGGTGCCAGATGATGTCTTTTCCATCAAAATGTCTCACATCAAAGCTGTACAAGAAAAACAGGTCATCCTGAAAACGCCTTGTTGAGAAAGCAGTGAGATGTGCCCCCTATTGGTCAGTTACATTTATTTCATCCCCCACACAATAAAAGTTCCTCTTGTACTGGCTTCCCTCTGTTGCAGGTTTCCTTTAAAAATATTTACAACTTCTTGAATGAATTCACAAACCTGCCACAGTTCTTTTTATATATATATAATCAGCACAAATGTGAGAGCAATGATGGCACCTCTTATTAAAGTCCAAGTACTGATGACCGAAAAAAAAATTAATTCATATATCATATATGTACATTTAAATTCCATTGTTTTATTTTCTGTTCCTTAACTCCTAGTTTTAAATCAAACAAATTTCTGCTAGGACTGTGCTATTACAGGATTATTACTACATTATTGTGAGTCATTACCAAGCTGTATGTTCTTGTGTTTCTGTTTTAATCTGTGGATGTACATGTGAAGAGAGAAAATTAAATGTCATACGTCTGATAATAGAAGAATAAAAACAAAGCGAGAGCTAATAATGTAACATTTAATACATTTAAGGTAACAGTAATATTAAACTGAGCCAAAACAGCTTTGGGAGAAAAGTTCAGTTATGATGAAGAGACATGAAAGTAATTATCATTAATGTTATAAGGTCATTATAGAGTATATACAGAATAACACTGCCTGTTCCAAAAAAAGATGCAGACTCTAATATTTTGTTGGACTGCCTTAGCTTTGATTATGACACACGTTCACAGTGGCATCATTTCAATAAGCTTTTGCAATGTCACCGCATTGAATTTCTGTCCAGAGATGGATTAAGTTTTTACCAAGATCCTATATTGATGATGGGAGAGTTGGCCACTGTGCAAAGTTATTCCAGCAGATCCCAAACATTCTCTAGTAGGGCTGAGGTCTGGACTCTGTGTGAAAATGATATCTTATGCTCCCTGATCCACTCCTTCTCAGTGTGAGCCCCATGAATCCTGGCATCGTCATCTTGGAACATGCGCATGCCATCAGGGAAGAAAAACTCTACTGATGTAAATACCTGGCCTCATGTAACATAATGTTGCTGAACCTGACCAACCCCCAGATCATAACCCTAACCCCCACAGGCTTGTAGACACTGGCCATGATGAGTGCATCACTTCATCCACCTCTTTTCTTACCCTACTGGCACCCATCACTTGAAACATGGTAAATCTGGACTCATCAGACCACATGACCTTCTTTCATTGCTCCAGTGTCCAATCTTTATGCTCCATAGCAAACTGAACCCTTTTTCCCAATAAGCCTCACTGATCAGTGGTTTTCTTAGAGCTACACAGATGTTTAGTCCCTATCCCTGGAGTTACCTTTGCATTGTGCATGTTGGAAATGCTCTTACTTTCACTATTAAACATAGCTGTGAGTACTATAGGTGATATTTTATTAGATGATTTCACTAAACGTTTAAGTGATCTCCGATCATGATCATCCGAAAGCTTGTTCTGACCACATTTTTTCCTCAAAGATGATGGTTCACCACTATCCTTCAGGTTTTAATAACGCGTTAGACGGTTCTTAACCTGATTTTAGTAGTTTCAGAAAATCTCCTTAGTTGTTTTCTTTGCTTGATGCAGGCCAATAATTTGACCCTTCTCAGACAGATGATCCTTTCCATGACCACAGGATATGTCTTCCAACATGGTTTAAGAAATCAGAAACTCCTCACTGCATCAGCTAGGGTTAAATAAGTTGTTGCAGCTGAAACATATTCATCATTGCAGTAAATATCTAATGGAAGACTCTTACCTACTTGCTTAGTTAAATCCAGGTACTGACTTTTCTTGGACAGGCAGTGTATATTAAAGTTATTAATTTAGACTGAAACATGTCTTGGTAAAGATTCTAACAGTGAAAATCTCATGTTCTGCTTGTGTCTGTGTTTGTACTTTGATACACAAGTTTCACAGGAACAACTCACAGTGCAAGTCAACTTTAGCCACCAGGAAAAAGCCAGACACATCTACTACTGTCTTCCTTTGAAACAGGAATAATGCCTACCATTTGTTTTGCCACCACAGAGTTATCATGAAAAATCTCTCGTCCTTAGTGGACAGATGGGCAGTTCTAGCAGAGCACCATCACAAAAGGCGATTATAAAGAGTGATCACAAACTCCCCCTCCAAAATCAACCAACATGTACTTTGGCATGCAGCAAGTGGTGATATCATTGTACGCCAGGATACAAGAGTAAAGAACAGTAATAAAAAGGGATATAAAACACCCAAGCTTCTCTGATTGTCTTCTTTGTTTTACATAGATTCTTGAGGAAAACGGTGATTTGGTGACGGGCCTTCTCTTGATCAGTGGAAATCCTTAAGGAGGCCAGTGCAAAAGCAGGAAAAATAAACGTCTCGTTTGGTGGAATCCTGCTTTCATAGGAATGTGTCAAATAATAGCAGAGTGGAGCTAACAATGATGGTGATTTTTTTTGACAGCTTTAACATAAACACAGTGATTGAACAGAAACTGTATTCCACTGTCACAGGATGACCACTGTAGCTTCTTTCTCAGCAGTGAAGTTGTGGGAATTGAAGTCTGTCCAAAATGATCAATTTCTCACAAACTTCACTCAATACAGTAATTTGAACAAGGGAACAAGATGTGCTTTAGAAAGATAAGTATACAGATTTTTCTTGTGCCCTGCGACAGACTGGTGACCTGTCAGGGTGTCCCCTGCCTTCGCCCGAGCAGCTGAGATAGGCTCCAGCACCCCCGGCGACCCAAGTGAGGATAAGACGAAGGAGATGATCATCGACTTCCGCAAGAGGAGGACACCTCAGCCTGCACCGGTGAACATCAGCGTATGGACATTGAGATAGTGGACTCATACAAATACCTGGGTGTTCACCTCAACAAGAAGCTGGACTGGTCACACACACAGAGGTCCTGTACAAGAAGGGCCAAAGTCGTCTCCACCTGCTGAGGAGACTGAGGTCCTTTGGAGTGTGCAGGACTCTGCTCCGGACATTCTATGACTCCATGGTAGCGTCTGTTATTTTCTATGCAGTGGTCTGCTGGGGAGCGGGGAGCTCTGAAAGGGACAGAAAGAGACTGAACAGACTGGTCAGGAGGGCCGGTTCTGTCCTGGACTGTTCCCTGGACTCCATAGAGGAGGTGGGTGAGAGGAGGATGTTAGCAAAGCTCACATCCATCATGGACAATCCCTCTCACCCACTGAATGACACTGTGGAGTCTTTAAGTAGCTTCTTCAGCAGCAGACTGAGACACCCACCCTGTAAGAAGGAGCGCTATCGCAAGTCATTCATTCCATCTGCTATAAGACTTTATAACATCAGCATCAGCAGCTGATGTTACCTATAAACTGGACTTTATCACATCATCCTTTATCACATAACCTGCACAGTTCTTGCACTATTTGAATTTTCTTGCACCTCACATCATTCCATAAGCCACTTTTTCCTCCCTTCAGTCTTGTGCATATTGTAAATATTATTATGATTATAACTATATTGTTGTCTATTGTTGTTCACTGTATGCTGTAACATGGAAATTTCCCCCTGACATGGGGAGTAATAAAGATTATCTTATCTTATCTTATCTTATCTATAAAGCGGCTGTAATGAGAATGGATGGATGGATGGATTTGTCTTGTTCATTCTGACATACACTGGCCTTTGGAGGTCATAGGAAAGCAAAGGTAGCATAAAAATATTCTCCTAATATTTTAAAGCTTGGTCAGTAACAAATTAAAAGTCCATTTCAGACGGACTTCTTCTGCTCCATCTTTCTCAGCTTTTAAAGTGTAGTGTCTTGTATCGCTGCTGTCCACTAGGAGGCGAGCCGATCTGCATCACAGCTGTCGAGACAAGGACTGCCAGTGCTCTCATCTAACATTTTTTGCCATAGTCTTGATAGTTTTGAAGTAATTCCACATTTTTCATAGCCACAACTAATATTTCACACATAAGCAACAAATAAACTAGAAAGCACTCAGAGAGCGCAACTACTCCACCAAGGCTGTTCATTCCTCCATATAGCATCGTCAGAAATGCAGCATTTGTTTTTTTGTTTTTTTAGGAAGGGCAGAATTTGTTTTATTCATCAGTTATTGATGATTAGAAATCACAGCAGCATAGAATGTGTCCATTTAATATAGATGTACCCACAAACAAATGACCTTGTACTGAGCACAGGCATGTGTTATGCATGTGTATGTTATGTACAGATACCAAATCATGGGACCTAAATATGTAGCGGGTTGCAGGAATTAATAGGACTCGGAAACACCCCCATAATTTAATCAACTGTTCCTTGTATCATTTCTGACGGATAAGTCCCGATAAGTCCACAATGGTCGATTTGAAGTACCAATCGCAATCATGTGATGTCAGCAGGCAGCTGATGTAGTGTTACTTGTTGTCATAGTTACAGTAACACTGTGCTGCTATCTCGCAATGATACAGAAATCTTTAAGGCATTAGAGGAGATTTAATTTCCTACAATCTGAACGTAGCATGCGCAATGTGCACATACAACCTCTCCCTCACCCCCCTCTAACCTCCCCCCTCTACATTTACGAAAAAACGCCCCTCTCCAGAAACTTGGTAGCACTCATGAGTTGTCTTTTACGGCTGGTCCCCTGGATCTTTATCTGCATTATGTAAAAAAAGATGAGCAAAACAAGTCGCCAGCTAACTACGAAGTTATCCAAAGCAACACATACAGAAACACGTAAGTCCAAGGTGTACGTAATCTACGTAACTAGGCTGAGCTGGAAGATTTTTGATTGACAGGAAAGGGAGCAAACCAAACGCTCGGTCCGAGCGCGTTGATTGGCTGATGTTTTTCAGGTCCTGCCATGTCCACAGTTTATTTTTTTTAATTTTTAATTTTTTAGAAACCATACATACAAGTCCACTAAAGGTCAGTATATTCATTTTATGTGAATCAGACAAATTAACAAAAAAAAACATCCTCCATAATGCCTTTAACAAATTTGGGGATCCAGACTAAGACGCATCACTGTCAAAATCTGATCAAGTGGTCCTGGTGTCATTTCTGACCTTCCCTGAAAATTTCATCTAAATCTCTTTTTGAGTAATGTTGCGAACAGAAAGACAGACAGACAGACGGACAAACAGACGGACAAACATACATCAATCGTCACATAACTTCACTGTGTTTCTTGGCGGAGTAATAATAAACACCTGTAAGCATGAGGTCTTTTCACTTCAACTTCTGATTGCATCACATCAATGGCCTGCAGCCTGTCAGTATTTATGCATCGTCTCATCAGGTAAGAGATCACAGGAAATGTTTATTTCATTCTTATATTACTGTACTTAAGGCTTTTGCAGCTCAGCAGCACTTCTGCACTACAGCATGCTGGCCACTTTTACCTGGCTTTGAATTCACACTTGTACTTTAATGTACTTATTGATCCTGACTGCATACATATAATTAATGGGAAAGGTTTGAATCAAACTTTATATTTCAGTCTCTCCCAGCTGTAGTGGTGACTGCTCACAAAAATATGAATACCATGCCATTCCTACTAATAATGGGATTCAGCAAAATTGTAAGCAACTATTCAAGACAACAATGTAAGTGTGCATATATTTAATCACGAAAAAGATTTACATTCTTAAGTGGGTGATGTTTTAGTCCACATTTTAATGCCTGTCCATCAGAGGGTTTACGTTGGTTTTTATGCTATAGTGTTTCGTCCTCACTTTTTGCATTTTAATTGCACAGCAGACTGCCTCAGCTTTAAGTCTGCAGCTGAAGAGAACAGCTCCAGCAGGACAAACTTTTCATTCACACACCCTGGACCTGGTCATAACCTATGACCTGTCCACTGGTGTGTCCTCTGTCGTAGACCTGGCTGTGTCTGACCACTACTGTGTGTATTTCAACATCACCAGTTTTTAACCACCAGGTGGCCCGGTGGGAACGGTGAGGAAACGCTACATTACTTCTGAAGTGGCTGCAAATTTTATGGAGACTTTAAAGAGCACTCCTGCCGAAATTTTACCTGCATCTTGTGATTTTATTGTTGACAATTTTAACAGCAAACTGAAAACAACACTGGACTCAGTTGCTCCACTTTTAACCAAAACCATAAAAACAAAACCTACACCACCGTGGAGAAATAATGACGAAATCAAAAAACTCAAAAGAAATTGCAGGAGTGCAGAGAGGAGGTGGAGAAAAAACAAACTGACAATTCACTATGAAATATTACGTGAACAACTGAAAATCTATAATATACAGTCAATTGGCACGAATCTCTCATTTCTCAAGACTCATTACAGACCACAAAAAATACACCAAATTCCTGTTCTCCACCATCGATCTTTAACAAATAGTAATTTTAAAAAAATCTTACAAACCCCATCAGATTGCCCTCGTGAGGACTTTGCAGACCACTTCAGAAGTAAATCGATAATATCAGATTCAGTCTTTTACCTCAACAGAATTCATTTTTTAAACATGCCTGTACCACGACTTTTACCTGAGGAACATTGGAGAGTTTGCCCTGGTGGATCGCTAGGACACTTGGTCGAGTTTTCTCCCAAGTACACCAACAACCTGCCTTTTAGACCCAATTCACAATCACTTTTAAAACATTTTATGGCTTCTTTGAGGAACAGATTTTAAATATCGTAAATTACTCTCTTCAGACGGGTGTCTTCCCTGCCGCCTTTAAAACATCAGTGGTGAGCCCCTTCTGAAGAAGAGTAATTTAGACCTCAACATTTTTAATAACTACAGACCTGTGTCCAACTTACCATTTTTACGTAAATATTAGAAAAGCTGGTTTTAAATCAAGTAAATGATTTTTTAATAGTATCAATATTTAGAGAATACCAATCTGGTTTTAGGATAACACAGGACAGAGACAGCCCTTTTAAAGATTTTAAATGACATTAGGTATAACACAGATCACAAAAACTTACAGTCTTGGTACTACTGGATCTAAGTGCTGCCTTTGGATACAGTAGATCACCACATTTTATTAAACAGACTGAGAAACCTTGTCGGCCTCTCTGGTACTGTTTTTAACTGGTTTCAGCTCCTATCTCACAGATCGATATTTCCGTGTAAGTTTGGACACATGTTCCTCCAGAACTCATAAATATATTGTGGGGTGCCAAGGGTCAATTTTAGGTCCAATTCTTTTTAATCTATATATGCTTCCCCTTGGAGACGTCATCAGGAGACACGGCATTAAGCTTCCACAGTTACGCAGATGATACACAGCTGTACATCGCCGTGTCTCCTGAAGACACAGGGCCAATTGATGCTCTTTTTAAGTGTATTTTAGATATTAATTCATGGATGGCAGAGAATTTCCTACAGCTCAACCAGGACAAACAGAGGTCTTAGTCATTGGTCCTGAAGGCAGAGAGAAAAACTTTTACCAAAACTACAAGATTTTAAACCAACACAATGTATAAAGAACCTGGGCGTCATTTTTGACTCTGAGCTGAATTTTATTCCACATATTAAAAATGTAACAAAAATAGGTTTTATCATCTTAAGAATATAGCCAGAGTCCGCCCATTCTCTCTCAAGCTAACATGGAGGTGCTGATGCATGCTTTTATCTCCTGTCGTTTAGACTATTGTAATGCCCTGCTCTCTGGTCTCCCCAAAAAGACCATCTCTAATCTGCAGTTACTACAGAACTCAGCCCGCACGTGTGCTGACGAAGACCAGAGGGCGGGCTCACATTACACCGATTATAAATCGCTGCATTGGCTCCCCGTGTGCTTCAGGATCGATTTTAGGTTCTTTTATTAGTTTTAAATGTTTTAATGGTCTTGGGCCCTCTTATTTATCTGACCTGCTTTTATCAACCCTCGCGGGTCCTGAGGTCCTCCGGCACTGGACTTTAATTATTCTAGAGTCAATACAAAACCACGGGGAGGCTGCTTTCAGCCATTATGGCCCTCGAATATGGAATAGCCTGCCGGACAGCATCAGGACTGCAGAGACTGTTGATGTTTTTAAAGGAGGCTCAAGACTCACCTTTTTGGTTTGGCTTTTAACTAATTTCTTTAAACTTTTAATTCTTCTATTATGTTATTTTTACTTCTTATATTCTTATAGCTCTTCTGCACTTCTGCATTTTATCAGTATTATATCTTAAAACCTTATTATTATTATTTATTATTTACTATTTATTTTTATTTACTATTTATAATTTATTTATTTGTCTATTTTATCTCTACATTTTTAACTTTCTTAAAGTTTTAATTTTTATGCATTATACCTGCTTTTTTTTCCCGTTAGTCTTTTAGTTTTTAGCTTCAATGTTTCCTCATGGGAGGCCTCCACACTGGGATGTATGCCCGGTCTGCCCGCGGGGGGCGTTGCCCTGGAGGCCTCCTGGGCCCGTGGGGCTGGGGCGGCTCTGCATTTAGTGCGGGGTCTGCCCCTGCCCATCGGCGTCTGGGTGGTCTCTGTGGCGGCGCTCTCTGTGGGCTGTGGCGCATCTCGGTGTGGAGGGCTCCCATAGCTGTTTCCCCACATGGTTCCTCAGTGCCCTGCCGTGTCTCAGCACCGTGTTGTGTGTATGTGTGTGTGTGTGTGTGTGTGTGTTTTGTGAGTGTGTGTGTGTGTGAGCGCATGTGTATATACATTGTATGTTGTGTATATGTATATATATATATATATATATATATATATACATATACACACGTGGACAAAATTGTTGGTACCCCTCAGTTAAAGAAGGAAAAACCCACAATTCTCACTGAAATCACTTGAAACTCACAAAAGTAACAATAAATAAAAATTTATTGAAAATTAAATAATCAAAATCAGCCATCACTTTTGAATTGTTGATTAACATAATTATTTAAAAAAACAAACTAATGAAATAGGGCTGGACAAAAATGATGGTACCCATAACTTCATATTTTGTTGCACAACCTTTTGAGGCAATCACTGCAATTAAACGATTTCTGTATTTGTCAATGAGCGTTCTGCAGCTGTCAACAGGTATTTTGGCCCACTCCTCATGAGCAAACAGCTCCAGTTGTCTCAGGTTTGATGGGTGTCTTCTCCAAATGGCATGTTTCAGCTCCTTCCACATATGTTCAATGGGATTCAGATCTGGGCTCATAGAAGGCCACTTTAGAATAGTCCAACGCTTTTCTCTCAGCCATTCTTGGGTGTTTTTGGCTGTGTGTTTTGGATGGTTGTCCTGTTGGAAGACCCATGACCTGCGACTGAGACCAAGCTTTCTGACACTAGGCAGCACATTTCTCTCCAGAATGCCTTGATAGTCTTCAGATTTCATCGTACCTTGCACACTTTCAAGACACCCTGTGCCAGATGCAGCAAAGCAGCCCCAAAACATTACTGAGCCTCCTCCATGTTTCACCGTAGGGACAGTGTTCTTTCTTCGTATGCTTGGTTTTTGAGTCTATGAACATAGAGTTGATGTGCCTTACCAAAAAGCTCCAGTTTGGTCTCATCTGTCCAAAGGACATTCTCCCAGAAGCTTTGTGGCTTGTCAACATGCATTTTTGCAAATTCCAGTCTGGCTTTTTTATGAGTTTTTTTCAGCAGTGGTGTCCTCCTTGGTCGTCTCCCATGAAGTCCACTTTGGCTCAAACAACGACGAATGGTGCGATCTGACACTGATGTACCTTGGCCTTGGAGTTCACCTTTAATTTCTTTGGAGGTTGCTCTGGGCTCTTTGGATACAATTCCAACGATCCGTCTCTTCAATTTGTCATCAATTTTCCTCTTGCGGCCACGTCCAGGGAGGTTGGCTACTGTCCCGTGGGTCTTGAACTTCTGAATAATATGAGCCACTGTTGTCACAGGAACTTCAAGCTGTTTAGAGATGGTCTTATAGCCTTTACCTTTAAGATGCTTGTCTATAATTTTTTTTCGGATGTCCTGGGACAATTCTCTCCTTCGCTTTCTGTTGTCCATGTTCAGTGTGGTACACACCTTTTCACCAAACAGCAGGGTGACTACTTGTCTCCCTTTAAATAGGCAGACTGACTGATTATGAGTTTGGAAACACCTGTGATGTCAATTAAATGACACACCTGAGTTAATCATGTCACTCTGGTCAAATAGTTTTCAATCTTTTATAGAGGTACCATCATTTTTGTCCAGGCCTGTTTCATTAGTTTGTTTTTTTAAATAATTATATTAATCAACAATTCAAAAGTAATGGCTGTTTTTGATTATTTAATTTTCAATAAATTTTTATTTATTGTTACTTTTGTGAGTTTCAAGTGATTTCAGTGAGAATTGTGGGTTTTTCCTTCTTTAACTGAGGGGTACCAACAATTTTGTCCACGTGTGTATATGTGTGTGTGTGTATATATATATGTGTGTGTGTGTGTATGTGTGTGTATATATATGTATATATATTGTTGGTTACACTATGTTTTTTATTCTCTCTTTTGTTTTATTCTTTTATTTTGTGAAGCACTTTGTGTTGCATTTTAAATGGATGAAAGGTGCTACATAAATAAAGTTTGATTTGATTTGATTTGATTCTGGACCTGTTTATTCTTCTGGGCTTTTGCCTTTTTCAGCCATGGACCTCTGCCCCTAGTCTTCTAGTTTATCTTCACTATTCACCAAACATTTCAAGGTAGAATTCAAACAGACATGCAGAATATAAACTTCACTTAACTCTTAAAATTAAAAAGAACATTGACTTCTACAGTTCCAACAAGATTTTGGAGGGCAGCACAGAGCCATAAAAAACAGTTGTAATATCTCTTTATAGTTAAAGTTGTACATATATTTTTAAAACAGGAACATAAACTATTGTGTTAGAGTGTTTTGACACAAGAGGGCAGCATTTTATTTCCTATAGTTAAGGAGTAGGTACAAAAACAGTTTCTCATTCTTCACGACTCTCCCTCAATGAAATGGCTTGTGTTTCTGGACTGAATGACTCCCCTGACCTGAAATCTGGTTTACCTTCACTGACATGAATAATCAAACGCTGACAGAGGAGATGGAGGGGTCTGCTGGAAGTCATTTAGGAGGATGACTCAGTGTTTTAACAGTAGCCCTTCTTAGTCACTGAGATACTTGCCGAGAAGGTTATGATTCACTCACAATCTATTACAGAGCTCCTAAATCAAGGCTGCAGTCATGCACTGGAATGCGAGCTGTACATGTTTAGGAAGACAAATATGATCCATGTATGACTTATGTGGTCATCACATGGAGTGAAGATGGCAAAAAATGCTGAATAAACGACATGAATGGAAGTCCTGTCCCTCACACCCATCTCCTGCACAGTGCTGGGGGCCGACCTCACCAGTTTAGCGCGTTGCGTGCCTGCAGATAATTACCTTGTGCCTACAGAGAGCAGTATCCACTGTGCAGGGAGCTTAACTGGCTAACAAGAAATGAGCTCATGGCTACCTATAGTGATAAGACGCCTGAGGGTATGCCACTATGTTGAAACTACTCTCCAGTATTTATAGTGTCCAATAACTTAAGTGTAACTTGGCACGCTGTGTTGTTTGTCACTGGGAATTGGGTATTTGTGTCTTGTTATTCATTATAATTATTACTATTATTATGTATTTTCTCTAAAGCTGCCACGATGAGTGTTCTGATTTACACAAGACAAGATTCAAAGCAGATTAAATCTTGGATCAGTTTAATGCTTTCTGAATTAAACGTCTGCCCTTTTCCACTTTTCTGTATTTATTTTATTCTTTCGCCTAAATTCTTATCTTTTACCTGATTGTAAAAGGCTCTATTTTAATAAAACGTGGATTTTTTTCCCTCTGTTTTCTCAGGATGACCTTCAGACAAACTGACACGAATAAGGTCATGCCTTAAAGTTTATGGTACGCTAAGTGGACTCCGCCAGAGCAGTCTTTCCTCATGCAGAACTCTAAGCCTATTGGCTCGAGGAGTGACGTTCAGAGAGCAAGGTCTGTTTATTTATCTATGACTGATTAATCTTCTAAATGACCGCATCGTGCCAGCCAAAAACTGGGGTAATTACTGCCATACACATCGGATTTGTGTTGCCTCAAAAAAAGGCCTTTCATGCGGAGCACAGCAGGCTTCTATGGTGTACCTGTGTGTGTCCGTACGTTGGAGCTCGCAAGATACGCCGCAGCAGAGACTTCATCTGTAAACTGAGGTTACAGAGCGAGCTGCGATTACAAATCACAGTTCTGTGGTAGATGATGGTGAAACACATACGTCAACAAATAGATCAATTTCAAAAGCTCCCAATTTGACAGGCTAGAAAATGGATTTATTTGAGCCAAACTCTGCAACACTGTTTGTATTCATTAATTTCCAGACTCAAAGATCACTAGAAGCTCTCACACAGATTTGAAGTGTGGTTTTACTGCTTTTCTAATAAGCATAAATCAAGGCATCTCCGAGAAATGCTTGACAGGAAGCCATGGCGTTGAGGCGTCAGAGAAGATTATGTGTCGATGCAGATGATTTCATAATGAGAATGGTGAGGAATGTTCGATTTTCACGCTAGGCCCATAAAAACTGTTACCAGAGTGAAAATGTGGCCACCAGAATAAAATTTTAACATGTGTAGATGTGTTTCCTTTAGTAGAGGGAAACTGAGAAAACACTTTTAATTGCCCTCAGTCTCAAACCACATGTACAGTAGTGGCTTGGAGAAACACACTGGCATGCACTTCCAGATTTTGTAAGACAGATTTCATTACACAACACACTGCTGCTCTAATACTGGCATAAAGGTGGAGGGAAACAAAGCAAATAAATCATTTTTCAAAAGTACAAAATCTGCTCCACGGTCGTCCTCCTAACCTCGGTTTCCTTTCGGTGGGAGATGATCATTAATCTTAAGAAGAGTAATTATAAGGTTCCTAATTGCAGCACAGTGAAGTGTGAACATGTTTGGATTTATGATTGGCATATTTCATGTGCAGGAAAAAGAGACATTGGCTTTGCATGCCTTTTATTAAATGAAGTCTAGACTGAATCCTGCCCCGTAAAAAGCTAAATTGTCGATCTCAAATGACCTATAAAGCCTGAGGTCTTGTTCCTGGAATTTTGTGTGTCAAGAGGAAATATGATTAGTCAAATACAACAAGCAAGTCCTTGGATGTGTCTTATATTTGGTTAATAATAATATTTAGCTGCACTATACATCGAACTTAGAGCTAACATAAAGAGCAGACTTTCCGAAGGTTTGACAGTGTAAAATGGCTCTAAATAGACTTAATTTAATGCTTGGCTGTTTCACTGCTTTCAGTGGGTCAAGGCAGCACAATAGGACCCCTCTCTCCCTTCTCCTTTTTCATAAATCCTCAAAATGATTTATTTCCTAGTAACTTTGCTCGTGAAATTGATGTGGACCCGGGGCCTTTGTAGCGTCTGGTTTCCCTGCAGGCTGCAGTAAAATCAGGCTGAGGTCCAGGAGTGGGGCAGCGCTTGCGTGACTGCAGAGTGGGGGAGCGCTGGTCATAAGTCTCGACGGAGGGGCACCTGCGAGCGGCCCCGCCTCCGTGCGTGACACAATGTGGCCCCCAGACAAAGCACTCAGGCTGATAGATTCAAGGGCCCATAGTTAAGTGTGCAGATTTATGACAGGGAGTTGCAGTGTGTCAGAGAAACTGTGTTACTTTTGCAGGGAAACGAGGCCTCTTCCTACAGGAAAACACGGAGAGAGAACAGAGGGAAAAAAAAATCCAAGGTGCTTTCAGGTTACTGACCATGACTTGCAAAACTCTCCAAGCAACACAACGCCTTGTTGTGTTTCGGGAGGGGCGGCCAGATGGCTGCAGACACACACACATGGAGCTTGATTGAGATGAACTGTCGTGCTTGTCTGAGTCCTGGAAGTCGGCTCAAGCTCTGTCTTTGCTGTTCATCAACGTCTTTCAACAGCTGAGGAGATATGGAGAGTGGCACAAATGGAGGGGTCATAAAAAGGGAGAACATAGAGGAAAGGTGGAGGGGAGACTGAGGGCGCAACCTCTTGGAGCATTCAGAATGAAAACTTGACCTCTGGATTCGAAGCTTCTCCTCCCTACAGTTTCCTGTCTCCCCTTCTCACGTCATGTGCAACAGCAGGAAAGATCATTCCCTTTCATATCACGTAACAGAGTCCTCCTTGTCCCCCCGTGACCTTAGTAGCTCCTCATCAGCCTCATCACTCACTCACTGCTCTGTGAAGCACATGGCATGATAAGTCACGAGAAGTGGGAACGCCGAAGAACTTTCACACGTTCAGAGCTGTCCGTCAACCGTCACCGATTATCACAATCACTCCATCACGCAGTTGACACTTGAAGCATGGGGTGCTGTTGCATATTTTGCAAACAAAAGTGCAAAAGGAATTTTGTGGTAAATTTTCCTCAGCCATAGGAGCGCACAAAAAGTAATAGAAAACAGATGGGGATTTATTGTTTGTTACTATACACTGCTTGAATAAAACCACAAGAAAACGACCTTCAAGGGCAGCAAGGAAAGTCGTATTTCACAGTTCCCACAGAGCTTTTAGAGCAGGTTAAATAAGAGTTATCACCATTTACTATTACACTTATCTAATACAATAATATCTGTACAATTTCCACACTAATTTATGTGTAACATTCAAGTGTTCCTGCCATTATTTTATCCTTCCTTCAAAACAGATGCTGCTAACATCTCACTGTGAAGAAGAATTTAAACAGACCTCATAACCACCAGTTGGGTCGCACACTTTGGGGACATGAAAGCTCATGGCTAACAATCTAAAGCCATCTGGATTAACTCATACTGCGCCTAGTTTGCTTGCTATTGACTTGGCTCCTGTTTGGGCTATTAAAATTCACACTTGGTGAAGCTGTGGTCTTTGCTTCACACAAATGGTTCAGTCTTTCCCACAGTGATGGAGCGTTTATACCAGGGACAGATTCATCCGCTGGTTTAATGCTACAGTTATGAAATCTTCAGAGGTGGAAAGCGAACACTTGGTGGGTTTGTTTAACAGTATCAACACTTTCAAGATACTATTTAGAAGTCTCATTTACATCTCCAGTGTGACAGCAGCACTGAGATTGAAATTGTACTCTTCAATGCTAGGTCAGTCCTGATTCAGAAGCTTATGTTGAACCTACAGTGGAAAGCCACTTTTCTATTGACATATACCATTTTCCACCATCATTAGTTGCTTGATATTGGTTGGTCACTCTTGTCTGGTGATCAGACTGTCACATCAGTAACACCTGACAAAATATATACATTTTATGCCAATGACTTTATGACACCTATGAATATGTTATATTTAAACCTTCAAAAGTAGTTTCACTTAAATGAGCTTGAAACAAAAATATGAAACTATTCTGGTGCTTTCTGCTGCAGTTACATGATTTTCAAACATCTGATTGTAAAGTAATATGATATATGCATCAGGATCTGGAGTGCGATACAGTGGGGAAAATATGTATTTGATACACTGCCGATTTTGCAAGTTTTCCCACTTACAAAAGAATGGAGAGGTCTGTAATTTTTATCGTAGCTACACTTCAACTGTTAGAGACAGAACCTAAACAAAAAATTCTAGAAAAATCGCATTGTGTGATTTTCAAATAATTAATTTGCATTTCTGGGTCTGCCCCGGGGTCTCCTCCTAGATAGACGTGCTCGGAAAATCTACAAAGGAAGTCTCCCTGGAGGCATCCAAGTCCAGTGGTGTAGTCCAGGGTATACGGCGGTATACGGCGTATACCCGCTTATTTTTCAGTTAGCTTTGCGTATACCCACTTCTAATGCTCCCTGGTGCGCATCATTCAGTAATATCTGTATGCCAGGCAGCCCTCTTTTCCTTTAGGTTGATGAAGCCATGAACAACCCTCCTCTGCATGTAATTGGCTGTTACATGCTACCTTCACTGATTCGATTGGTTAACTTTAGGGATGAGCCAATCAGAGGCAGAGTAGGGCGGGTCATACAGAGGAAAATTTTGCTAACACCTCTGTGGCACTCCAGTTGATTGACAGGTCTGCTTGAAAGATGCGCGGAAATGCGAGAAAGTCAGAATAAACACCTTTCAAGTGAGTGACACGTATCGAGCGAACCTACTTTCATGGACGATATAATTCGCAGGTAAGTTTTAAGGTGGTTTCCAAATGAATCATTGTTTTAAACTACTGGCAACATGACTGCACATTTCAAGGAGAGGATATTTTGTCGCCAGTGGTTAAAGCTGCAGTCAATTCCAGCCATTTTCAGTACAAAAAAATCGCTAATATTCTATTTGTAAATAAAAAATATGACGAGAAATACAGGGAATATTGGACGCGCTTCGCGAGGTGCATTTCCTCGAAAACGACCTATTCATGGATCATATACCGTCTTCAAAACATGTTTTGGACAAAATACTTTACTGGCTTGTGTCGTCTGGATGTCCAAGGTTGGATTATGGCCGTTTTTTGTGGAATATTTCATCCGTGTGTAATAATGAACCCGGAAATGCGAGTTGCGCTGTGTGCGTTGGAGCCGTGTATAGAGAACGGATGGATGGATATTCGTTGTTTGTCGGACAAATGTGTTTATATTACCCGCTGTGGTAATCACATCTGAAAGTGGTTTATACTGGCGGATTCCTGAGAATCTAAGCTTTCCATCGGCGTATAGTGTTTGTATAATGGCATTTGCAGTTTCAGACATTTAGCAAATTGCTTATGCAGATCTCAAAGTGTACCGTGGGCGGGAGACTGAAGCGCAACTGAAGCGCAACGGGTTAAACTGAGTGTCGGGCCGAGTCTTAACGTTTTGAAAGGCTAACGTTATTCTAACGTAAGTCTGAAGCTAGCTAGATTGGGATAATGTGGGAAAACCTCTAGGCTGGTAGTTGATTTTAAAGTAAGTAAAAACACAAGAATGGGGACAGGTAGTTTAAGATTCGACCTAAAACAATATTGAGGTTTTATTCATGATGAAATATGAACAAGGATGCACTGTCAACTTCATATTTGAAGTATTTTATTTAAATAAATGTTCAAAAGTAACTGAAACACCATGTTTGCCTCATGATAAATACATGTTACATAAATCCAGTTTGCTTGTGTGACCAGTAATAACTACAAACTGCTCCTAATCAAGTCATGATAATTTTATAATAGTGGGCAAGTAGAAATGACTGAATAAATTGAATAGAGTAGTCTTCTATGTCACTGTTTCTAAAACAGGGCGGTTTTCTGGACTAATTTTTTTTAAAAAAGGTGAAAATTAAGAGTATACCCACTTCTCCAGGGACCACTACACCACTGTCCAAGTCAGATGGCCAAACCACCTCAACTGGCTCCTTTCGATGCGAAGGAGCAGCGGCTCTACTCCGAGTTCCCTCCAGATGTCTGAGCTCCTCACCCTATCTCTAAGGCTGAGCCCAGCCACCCTACGGAGGAAGCTCATTTCAGCCACTTGTATCTGCGATCTTGTTCTTTCGGTCACTACCCAAAGCTCATGACCATAGGTGAGGGTTGGAACGTAGATGGACTGGTAAATCGAGAGCTTCGCTTTACGGCTCAGCTCCCTCTTCACCATGACGGTTCGGTACAACGCCGGCATTACTGCTGACGCCGCACCAATCCGCCTGTCCATCTCTCGCTCCATTTTCCCATCACTCGTGAACAAGATCCCGAGATACTTTAACTCCTTCGCTTGGGGAAGCAACTCCCCCCCGAACCCAGAGGGAGCAATCCACCGGTTTCCGGCAGAGAACCATGGCCTCGGACTTGGAGGTGCTGATCCGCATCCCTGCCGCTTCACACTCTGCTGCAAACCGGTCCAGTGTGTGCTGGAGGTCATGGTCTGAGGACGCCAACAAAACCACATCATCCGCAAAAAGCAGAGATGCGATTCTGAGGCTACCAAACCAAAAACCCTCCCCACCACAACTGCGCCTTGAAATCCTGTCCATGAAAACTACAAACAGGATTGGAGACAAGGGGCAACCCTGGTGGAGGCCAACACCCACTGGAAACGTGTCTGACTTAATGCCGAGTATGCGGACACAGCTCTCACTTTGGTCGTACAGGGACCGAATGGCTCGTAGCAACGAGCCTGGGACCCCATACTCCCGCAGTGCCCCCCACAAAGCCCCTCGGGGGACACGGTCATAGGCCTTCTCCAGATCCACAAAACACATGTAGACTGGCAGGTCATACTCCCATGACCCCCTCAGCAGCTCCGCAAGGGTAAAGAGCTGGTCCGCTGGTCCACGACCGGGACGGAATCCGCATTGCTCCTCCTCAATCCAAGGTTCGACTATCGGTCGGATCCTCCCTTCCAGCACCCTAGAGTAAACTTTCCCGGGGAGGCTGAGAAGTGTGATACCGCGGTAGTTGGCACACACTCTCCGGTCCCCCTTTATAAAAATAGGGACCACCACCCCGGTCTGCTACTCCACAGGTACTGTACCCGATGCCCACATGACATTGTATAGACGTGTCAACCAAGAGAGTCCAACAATGTCCAGAGCCTTCAGCATCTCAGGGTGAATCTCGTCCACATCTGGCGCCTTGCCACCGAGGAGCTTCTTTGCTACCTTGGCGACCTCTGCCACACATATGGACGAAGATCCCCCCCGAGTCTTCAGGCTCTGCCTCCTCCATAGAGGACGTGTTTACCGGGTTCAGGAGTTCCTCGAAGTGCTCTTTCCACCGCTCAACGATATCCCCAGTATGGGTCAACAGTTCTCCACCCCGACTGTACACAGCCTGAGCGAAGCCCTGCCTCCCCTTCTTGAGGCGTCGAACGGTTTGCCAGAACTTCCTCGAGGCTGACCGAAAGTCCTTCTCCATGGCCTCCCCGAACTCCTCCCACACCCGAGTTTTAGCTTCCAGAACTGCCACAGCTGCTGCCCTTTTGGCCAGCTGGTACCTGTCAGCTGCTTCAGGAGACCCCCGAGCCAACCAGGCTCGAAAAGTCTCCTTTTTCAGCCTGACGGCCTCCCTCACCGCCGGTGTCCACCAGCAGGTCTTTGGATTGCATCCGTGACAGGCACCAGTGACCTTCAGACCACAGCTCCTAGTAGCTGCTTCTGCAATGGAGGCTTTGAACATGGACCACTCAGAATCCGTGTCCCCAACCTCCCCCGGGATGCAGGAGAAACTCTTCCATAGGTGGGAGTTGAAAACCCTACGGACGGGGTCCTCCGCCAGACGTTCCCAGTTCACCCGCACTACACGTTTGGGTTTACCAGGTCTGTCCGGCAGTTTCCCCGCCATCGGATCCAACTCACCACCAGGTGGTGATCAGTTGACAGCTCTGCACCTCTCTTCACCCGAGTGTCCAAAACATACGGCCGCAGGTCTGACGATATGACTATAAAGTCGATCATCGACCTTTGGCCTAAGGTGCTCTAGTATCAAGTACACTTAAGAGCAACCTTATGGGACCACAGTCTCAAAGGCTACCATTAGTAACACACTACACCGTCATGGATTAAAATCCTGCAGCATGTTAAAGATCCCCCTGCTCAAGCCAGCACATGTCCAGGCCCGTCTGAAGTTTGTCAGCGACCATATGGATGATCCAGAGGAGGCATGGGAGAAGATCATGGGGTCAGATGAGACCAAAATAGAACTTTAAGGTCAAAACTCCTCTCATAGTGTTTGGAGGAAGAAGAATGAGTACAATCCCAAGAACACCACCCAACCCTGAAGCATGGGGGTAGAAACATCATGCTCTGGGGGTGTTTTTCTGCAAAGGGGAAAGGACAACTGCCCTGTATTGAGGGGAGGATGATGGATGGGGCCATGTATCACAAGATTTTGGGCAACAGCGTTCTTCCCTCAGTAAGAGCATTGAAGATGGGTCATAGCTGGATCTTCCAGCATGACAATGATCTGAAATGTACAGCCTAAGGAGTGGCTACTTAAGAAACATTTCAAGACTGGAGTGTTGTTAGTGTATTTTTGGGTTTACCCAAACTGTTTTAACTGAAAAACTTTGTTACCTGTCTAGCATCAAACAGCAGATATACAATACATTTAACTAGTGGCGAGATATAATTCTAGATTGATGTGAATCTCAGTTCTGTGCAACAAAGCAACATTTTGCTAAAATCAGAGAGAAAATATATTTAGTTTGTTTTACATAAGTTAATGCAGACTTACAGTTATGTCTAAAGTTAGGTCAAAGTTATATTATGAGACAAATGTGGAGAAAAATAATCCTGGTTTCTTTTGTCACCTCGCAAAAAAAAAAAAAAGCTGTCCAAGATTGTGTTTTGTATATCAGTAGTACATCTGAACACATCCAAACTGTATGTTCGGCACCCTGAGCCCACAGAGATCTGATTTCAGTTAGGCCATATTGTTGCTCAAGCGTGATAAATTCTGTCTGTCTACTCAGTCTCACTCCGTAGGGAGTCCTTAATCACCCCACAGTGCTTCTAACTACACATGCAAGTGTGAGAATATATTCTTCTGTGTAAATAAATGGACTGTGATCACATAAAGAGACAAACACGGAAAGCATCCACTATCGTGCCAATGCTAATCAAATCTTGTTTGTATCTGTGTGTTTGCATTTGGGTTAGTGGCAGTTTAATGTGAAGGACCACCAGAAAAGTTTGTTTCCTGGAACAGCAGAAGACGGTTGTTTTTTCATCTCCTCCATGGCTCATTTTTAATGTCTCTTGTTTGTCATTTATAGCAGTCCCAGAACATAAGGATGTGGCTCTTCTAAGTATTTCACGTATTGTCCCAATATGTGGTGCAGCTCTTTCACAAAACGCTATTGGACAAACCACACAATTTAGGCTTGATGAGTGTTCATTTGGAACAAATAAATCTTTTTAGCATGCTGCTTTGAATGTGTCCATTGAACACACGTAATAAAGGACGTGTTGTACCCCTGTGACGCAGCAGTTGGTGAGTAATGACATATTTAAAAGTTATCATGTGTAAATTTCACAACACTTTTGTGGGAATGCAGACTCAGAGACCAAAGAGCTGTGTTACTCAGTGGGCTTCTTCCTATTCCACAACTCCTCGTTAGGAGCTGGTGTCTGTGCTTACAGCCTACGCATGACTTCCAGCGACCAGAGCCAGACAGCTCCAAGCGATTCCATCCCAGCAGAGGTATTGACTGAAGCGGTGGCAGAGGTTAATCGTGAACATACTTGCGACTATGTCGGGCTGTGTTATTCTGCTTTTCTGACATTCTGCTTGATTTATGGGCTTCATCCTGCTGCTGTTCACTGCGTCTCTTCCCTGAATTAAAGGATTAATGGGAAGTGACGTCGGTTGAAGTTCCCTGCTTCTCCGTGCATGCTCATAATTTTCAGAGGGGTGTGCGTGCTTTTACCTACAGTTGGTGGAATCTGATGCAATTACCCTGACGCATTATATCAGACACCCACTTCTAACTATATTCTGGAGCAGTGTCATTATACTGTTGAGTTGAGCTAATGTTTGTCCACTAAACACTTTGTAGTGTAAAATCAGCACAACTAGTGAAAAGTCTGCATCCACAGAATTGGGACCACATGTATTCACTGCTTGTTTTATAAGGCTGTCTTTTTTGAGTTACTGAAAATGTAAAATAGTCTATGGCATGTGCATGATGACTGCTCTTCAGCCGACCTGGGATTTGCCATTGAAGACCAATAGGAGAAAGTCAGTGTCATTTAGTCAGGGATGAAAGTTTAGTTGAGCAAGTCTAGTGCTGAAGGCACAATAATTACATCAAAAATGCATTCTTTTTAATTAACAAATAGATTTTTTTACAAGCTACGTTAAAAAATAAATTCAGGTGCCGTATATAATGGGTCCTCCCTTTCTAAGAGTATCTGGTCTGACTTTCACTGCATGTTCTTCCCCTTGTCTCTCTTCCTGCATTTCCTGTTTTTTTCCACTGACACTATGTCATAAAGAAACAAAATTAAAGGAATTCTGGGGCTTGAAAATGAACTCAAAAGCTGCGGTTCCTTGAATGACCACTTGAGGCTGGATCCAAAAAGAAGTCAATCCCCATGGACCTCCATGTTAAAATGGCCAACTTCACAGCAGTAAAATACATGTTTACAGCAGACTACACAAATTATTTTGGTCTGGATAGCTAACTTTCCTGTTCATGACTACTCCCGACGTGAATTTTTAGATAACTCACCAGTTTAAATTGTATTAGGGCTTAAAGTTAGGTAGAATTAAAAGCTTGACTGAGTTGAGCCTGAAGTTTCCACATTCCACTTCAGCTCCTTTCTTGCCCCACTTCTTTGCACAATTTTAGATTAGCTGGGAGTCAGAGGAAGTTGCGTCTGAGTTTATTTACATCTTTGTAGGACAAGATAATTAAGAAACTAGCTGTTTTTTTTTCAACCGATACTCAAGGTAAAGTTATTAACATACTTGTCTAACGGTCACAACTTAAAATCACCCACTTTTTTTTAACTGTAAGGTGTAAAGTGACTTAAAAGTAAAAATTCTTTTTCATGTTTAGATGGGTTAATATACAATTAAGGGACTTTTGAAATCCATGGGATATATCTTGCATAAATTTTTATTAAATGTTATGTTCATTATGATCATGTCTTTACAAATTCCATAATTATTTATTATGGAAACAATCATTTATTAATAAAAATGACTGGATATCACTAAAATGTCAACTTAATAACTGTCCAAAACAACCACCTTCTAATTAGCTAAACAATAATAAAATGAGCTTATACAAAAACTGTTTTGATTGTGTTATTTCTATTAAGTTGAGATAATCATGACAGATATTTCTTTTTTGGCAATATTTCAGATTTTGTATGGAAAATCACAAATTCTATCTGTGTCTGAGAAATCCCTTTCAACTAAGTTACTCGTTAAAAAAAAACACCTCCCAAGGAAGTGTGTTAATTCCAGATCACATGACCTGCTCCACACGATGTCATTTCCTCCTGAAGAAAAGACTGGCAAGATTCCAAGGCTTTCTGAGTTATTTAATATAAAGCAGTGTGTGAGTCAAGTGTGGATTTATCACATGTCAACAGGTTTACTACGGTATCTTTATAAATAACTTTCAATTTCAATTTTGCTCAATTGTGAATGTAATATTTAGAAGAATCTTTGTGTAAAAATGCTATGTGTTTGCTTAGAAAAAAGAATTGTTGATTTTTTGTCTGAAAACAGCAAAAAATGTCAACTATGATACCTGTCAACTATGTTACAAAAAGTCCTGCAATTATACATTGACCCAGATAAGTTTCACTGATCCTTGTATAATTACAGTTTGGGTTCAGCAGTGAGTGCAGCAGAAGGCTCTGAATGCACTCACCTTGCATGAACCCAGTTTCTGCTGATTCGTGTTAGTCCCGTCCCCCTGCTCCTATCTATATTTGTATACGCAAGCCGAGTACAATAGGGGAACTTTGGCAGGCGAAGAGAAAGTGCAGAGACATGAACGTTAGCGTGAGCATTTGTTGGATTACATCAGTGGGAACAAGTGAACTCTCAGCAACACTGCCACGATCCTCATGCTCCCTTTTCTCCGGCACTCTCTGTGGACGGCAACTGGGACGGTAAACTCTGAGTGACCCGCCTTTGCATGTCATTCCTCAAAAGCAGTTACAGTAGGGCATATTTCCCTTTGACCAAGCAGGGAGGTCACACACTCAAATATACCAGCCACACATCACCGCTCACATGCAAGGCACAGAGTTCTTTCAGTGGCTCATCCTAGCCCCCCAAGCCCTCTCCCTGAATTGTCTCCACACACACCACCACCTCTACTGAACACCTCTTCCATTGCTCCACTCCAAGATAACCCCTCCCTGAGCGTGGTCGGAATGTGCCTTTCACACGGGCGACTGGCCAAAGCAAATAAACCCGCCACATGCCAGCTAACGAGGGCATGAACGGGGTCAGTGGGGGGCTTGCTGGGAGGGGCCAGGAGTGACAGAGGGAGGGACATGGTCACGCAAAGAAAACAAGCTCAGCAAGAGTGAGCCAGCCTTCTCACGCAGGGGCCCAAACATGTGTCTTGTCATGCAACAGCCACCCCATCAACCCAAATTAGGACTGACGGAGGTAATAAAGCGAAGGAGCAAAGAAGGAGAGTATAAAAATGAAAAGGGAGGATATATTGTTCACCTTTTAGAGAAGTCTTACCAAACAACTCGGATGACCTCATACCCCCCAGAGTGGCGGGCTGTCTGCATGGTAAAGCCTCAGCAGTCAGTTTTGTCTTAGTCACACACACCATGTCCTTAGTTTACCCTCCACGGAAAGCATTTTTTTTAAAGATCACAAGGGTCTATGACTTCAAATTTGCCAAAGACACTTCAGAAAGAAATAATTTAACATACTTTGGCATTAAGACTAACGCACACATTTTTGGAGACATTCACTGTCAATTTCGTCTGGTGATAGGGATGCTTGAAACAATTAAATAATAGTTCGTACGACATGTTATCCAACCATATGGCCAAAAAACAAGAGACAAAAGTGCTTACAGCAGTTCCGAATTGGCTGTACACATGAAAAGTGACAGAAGTTGTTCCATGAAGAATTTAAGAAGAGTGCTTAAGAAGCTTTCCAATCCTCGCTTCGCCTGGCCAATCGCTATCTGAAGTGGTTGTACTCATTGGCTTGTTGGTATTAGAAAGTTCTGCTGTTGTCAGCGAAGGAAGGGTGGGTGGTGCGGGTTTCAAATGCTGCTCAACAATGTGACAAACACGTAAGCTGAAGTATACTGATGCCCTAAGATTAAGGCCAGTGTTAGTCCAAAACCTTGATTATCCGTCCTTACAGATGTACACATGGACAGCTGAGGACATCATAGTTGTTGTTAGTTCTCAGGAAGGTCTCTGTTCCACACATGTACAACAGATAGTATCTACTCATTTAAAGTAAAAAGGTACACAATCTGCAAGTCTGCAAGGTTCCACTATGGTCTGTGTGATGCAAATCTTGCCATTTTCCCAAGGCTAAACTTGTGTCCACATAACTACGCTACCAAGGTAACAGTGTGCATGTTTGACAGTAGTGTGCCAGCATTGCATACGAAGATATGACCAACTGCACTTGTCTTGGGCAGTCTTTTCAGTGGAGTCCAGGCAGAGAAGAAAATAGTATATTTCCAACAACGTCTGTGTGCACATCCCTGTTGGAGTTTAGTCACGACTTAAAGAATAGATAAACACTGTGACACCAGGAGCCGTTTGTGGAACTGTAGAGTAGCCTAGAAAATGCACTCTTTAGATCACTGTTCTGCGAAGAAGCCAGAAAAAAACTAAAGAAACTCACTTGCATAAGGAGAAAAACTTGAAAAACACACACAGTAATCATAAAATTACAGTTAATAGATACAAATCATTTTACAAGAGGTAAGAGTATAGTTCTGGTGACAAAGTAATTGTGTCCATCTTGCCTGATTATAGATAAACTCATTACCTCAGTATGTCCTTGGTTCAGAGGCAAGTAGAAACATCAGAGCAGGAGGAGATGATGAGGCAGCTAGTCTGATGGTCTGAGGAGGAATATGTCAGCTAGTATAGGTGGTCTGCACCAGATGTGACATACTGGGTGCCTCTTGGCCTCAGAGAGAGCATATGGAATACATTGTGTATGAGGGACTCCTCTGACACTCTCTGAAACTAGTTGGATTGTGAGGCAGCTCCTGATTTTCGCTACAGAAGTTGGGCAATGTAGAAATGCATCACATTCGCTGCAGGGTGCAACGAAGACGAGGGGGCAGCAAAACATGCAGGGTGAGAGGGTCAAACTTTAGGGTTTGTTTGTGTCTGGGTCTGCCTCCACGGGAAGCCTGGGTATGACGGAACTCATGTCTGAAATGACACCATTCATGAAGTTATCTGAAGGCCTACACTTAACGAAATGTCTGTTATATTTGCAGCTCAGAATTGTAAAAGATCTTTATTGCTTGAGAGTAACATGGAATCTTTATTTAGCCATCTCTTAACTTTGTCCAAAACATGGCACTTCGAATGTGCTAAAATACTGCTTCGCCCTGAGGCTCCTATAATAAGTCAAGGAATCAACAAGGCGTATCAAATGATGAGGAAAAGGCATATCATCCCATATGAAACACTGGGACAGTGCTGGTCTTCATTGCTGACATCTGTGAAATTGTTCCCAAACAATGACAAAGTGCTGCTCGTTCCAGCTTTGCCTGCAGAGCTCGGTTAAAACACCATAAAAACAAAACCAGTGTTCCCCACCGATTGAATTTATTTGGAGTCTGTTTTTAAATGAACAAAATTCTGACAATCTTTTTGGAGAAAAAGGACTTTCTCACACTCTTTTCAGATAATTTACAGCCATCTCTTTTCATTCTGTTCATTCCCGTTAAGCAAAATATGAGTGAAATAAGGGCATCTGTCCACCTGAAATCCACAGCTGGGAGATTAAAAAAGGTGTAAACCAAATGATTCGTAAGTGTTGTACTTCTGGTGTGAAATCAGGACTAGCATATCACACTAAATAACGGACATTTGATAATATTTGTCTGTGTTTAGACATTCTCTCCTTTAACAATAGGACAGCTAATGGCTATTTGTCTGCTAACAGCTGTGTGTTTACATTCCCCGATAAATGACTGTAGCACAGAAAAGAACACGCCTTATATAGAAAAAAATCCACAGAGTGTAAGGATTTTAACTTCCCTAAAGAGAGGAGTTAGCCAAAATGTAGTCATTGTAGATGTATTTTTTGAGACTCTCGGGCTGACTATACATTAAAGAGATTGCACGATATAATCTGTGCGCTTCAGTCATGCTGGCAGACCTTGTAACACAAACTTTGTCTGTGTGCATGTGAGTGACAGCCTGAAAGCATCCTTATGTCTGCTTGCATTGCAAAAATACATATACATGTGTATGCATGCCTCTACAGCTTGACACAGCTAAGCAGGTCAGTGGTTCCAGGTTATTTCCACATGGACCAGAGAGGATGAGGTGGACTCCAGTGCAGCTGGGACTGCTGAACCTGCCAGAGTGAAATAAAGTCTGGAAACTGAGCAGTGATTTGTATGAAATGATGATACAGAATACATGTGTTACAGAAATTGTATTTAGTAAATAAACAGAATTCTTGGCATTCTGTTTTCTATTTAAACATGTTACTGACTCCAAAACATTAATAGTCAGATGTCAGTCCTAATTTCGCTTCGAGAGCTGAGCTAAGTGGCAGAAGAATGTCTGTGTGGAGTCGTCCACTTTGAATCTATGATGTTGACTTTGCTTATGGATTGAGTTTGCCATGCACACAATAGAGTGTACAAACAAAACACAAAGAGGGACAAGAAAAACATTGGGGATTAATGTGTTATTTTTAAATTAAAGGATGTCGGTATAAAGGGTCTGAAGGGCAGACGATTTTTAAAAATTAACCAAGAGTCACACTGTGCTTTTCTCTGCAGAACAAACAGAAGGCCTGATCTCTGGAAATGAAAGGTGGTTGTGACCATTTGTCGCCTACAGATATGGCTAGTCAGACTTTAGTGGAACACTAGTGGGGGAAAGTAACAAGGGGTATTTCTATTATATTTCAATTTTACACTTCTTCTACACAACATTTTAGAGGAAAATATTTTGCTTTCTAGTCAGCTGCTTTCATTTGCCAAATTTAATTATTAGTCAAAAAGAAAAAAAAAAACTTTCTGTGAAAATTTTATTCCAGCATGTTGGAGAGGAGACTGATGGTGTAATTCACATTCAGGAGGAACGACTCAGATTCTATCCTTTGCATGGAACAGTGGACAGATATTTACCCTCGTCCTATTGCTGAGGGAGTCTTGAAAGTTGGACCATCTAGTCCACATGTGTTGTACGGACTTAAAGAAGCCCTGGGAATCCTGTGTGGAAGTTTGTGGGATTACTGGGAGGTATTGCAACAAGCTATCTGGCCCACGTATAACCAAAATGAGAGTTGCATCTTTATTCTAAGCTCAAACACTTTTCCAGTGGGTGCTGAACTCCGCTAACGTTGTCAGCTGTCTGCGATCCACCTCCAAGTCTAAGGCCATGGTTCTCTGCTGGAAACTGGTGGATTGCTTCTTGTGGGTTGGAAGTTGAGTTGCTGTTGTACGCGAAGGACTTCAAGTATCTCAGGATCTTGTTCACAGGTGACAGGAAAATACCGTGTGAGATGGACAGACGGATTGGTGCAGCGTCAGCAGGAATGTACGTGTTGCTCCAGATCATTGTGTGAAGAGGGCGATGAGCCGGATTGCAAAGCTCTTGATTTGCCAGCCAATATTTTTGTCACCTCTCATGCATAAACTTTAGGTGAAATAAGTAAAATAGTGAGGTTGCACATACAAGCAACAGAAATTGCTTTCTTCCGAAGGGTGGCTAAGCTCAGCCTTAGAGACAGGGTAAGGACTCAGGCATCTGAAGGGAGTTCAAAGTACAGTCACTGCTCTTTTGCGTAGAAAGGAATCAGCTGAGGTGTTTTGTGTATCTGATTATGACTCCTGGGTGCCTTCTGTTGAAGGTTTGCTGGGTACATAGAACAGAGAGGAGATCCCAGGGTAGACCCAGACTGGAAAGATTACATATCTTATTTGGCTTGGAAACACCTGGGGATCCCCTCAGGAGCTGCTGGAAAACATTGAGGGACATCTGGAATACCCTGCTTCGTCTGCTGCAACCGCAACCGGCCATGGATAAGCAAAAGAAAATGGATGTATAGAGTGACTAATTATTTTTAAGAGGAAGGACAATGGATAACACAATATGCTTTTCAACCTGTGTTTTCCAACTTTTGTGGCTTACAAAAAGCAGTGCAGTGTGTAGTCGGGGTCGCATTTCAGATTTTTATTACTTACTAACAACTCCATCAAATGGTGAGGTTTTTCCTTTCTAAATCTTTCACATAGTTTAGTTTGACCGACAAAGTTTAGAGGAAAAGTTCAAAACTTGCAAACAGATTGGTAGACCAGGACTTTGTTTTTTCCTCTTTCATTAATCAACTGACCATGCCTCAGATTCATCTGTTATCCCTGTATATGAAGAAGTTCAAACCAGCTCCACCTGCAGCAGCTACAACAGTTACATACTGCTAATACGTTAATCCTTCTTTACTAATAATCTAACGATGTCTTAAGAAATATATCAGTCAAAGGAACCAAACCACTACTTTTACATTAATAGTTTGCCTACTTTTTGCTGCTTATTCACTTCCATTTAAGGATTTTTATGTAGGTGTTTTGCTTGTAATAGAGTATTTTTACGTCATTGTACTGGTACTTTTATCTAAGTAAAGGATCTGAATACTTCTTTCACCACTAAACACTACAGGGCAAGAGGCTGCTGGAGTTGGAGCTGAAGTATCACATCATCGTGCTCTAAAAGCTGTCGTCACTCTGTTCTTGTGGACATTAATATAAACATTTCAGCAGCATGCTTGAGAGATTTCTGCTCCTATTGAATGTTTACATTTCACATGAAAGACTCAATCTCCTCTTAATAAGTGGGAAGCAAAGAAGCTACACAAAACTGAAAGAAAATAGTGAAGCAGCCATCTATTAGTGGAGTCTTGTAAAGTTCGAGGTAAAGATAGTTTCTGTCAGTAAATCTGTCCCAGTCTGAAATTAATAAATACATTGAAACACATACCGTATTTTCACGACTATAAGGCGCACATAAAAGTCTTAGATTTTCTTCAAATTGTGCGGCGCGCCCTATGGTGCAGTGCGTCCTGTGTGTGTTGTTGTTGTTGTTGTAAGGCGGACGTAGACCGGGTGGTTTTTTTCCACGCATCACCATCGCTGTTGATCTGTGACTCTATGCGTGCCCATCTCACAGCCGATGTGAAAAAACAAGTGAAGCAAATGAACTCTGAGCTTGCTGTCATTCCGGGAGGCCTGACAAAGGAACTCCAACCGCTGGACATCGGTGTGAACCGGCCGTTCAAAGTAAGGTCTGCGAGCGGCGTGGGAGCCGCTGGATGACCGATGGAGACCACAGTTTCACTAAGAGTGGAAGGCAGCGCCGGGCGAGTTACGCCACAATTTGCGAATGGATTGTAGATGCTTGGGCTAACGTGTCTGCTGGCACTGTTGTTCGAGCTTTCGCAAAAGCCGGCATCATTTCCGAGGCGCCGCACGGCACGGAAAGTGACTCTGACAGTGAAGAAAGTGAACCTGGCATGTTTGATGGAGGTTTAGCGCAGCTGTTCAATTCAGAAACTGAGGATGAGGACTTCCATGGGTTTGATTGATGACGATTACCGGTAAAAAAAAAATAAAATGTGAATACCAAACTCAGTTTTGCTCCCGCTCTATTTTTAAATACGCACACTTGTGTGCTTGTTTTATCCGTGTGTTTTACCATGCCCGCACCTATTGATGATTAAAAAAATGTTAGTACTTTGTAATCAATACTTAAATAAAGCACAACCAAACTCAGTTTTGCTCCCGCTCTATTTTTAAATACGCACACTTGTATGCTTGTGTGTGTGTTGTTGTTGTAAGGCCGACGTAGTAGAGGACACCATGAGAACGTTAAAGGGGGAAGTGTGGGCGTGGATTGTATATAAAACCCTCGCCATGTAATCAGGTGCGCCTTATGTGTGTGTTAAATACAGTAATGGCACACATAACTGAGACTGCGCCTTTTGGTCGTGAAAATACGGTATTCTTCTTCTTCTTTTCCTTTCGGCTTTTCCCTTCAGGGGTCGCCACAGCGAATCAATTGCCTCCATCTAACCCTGTCTTCTGCATCCTCTTCTCTCACACCAACAACCTTTATGTCCTCTTTAACCACATCCATAAACCTCCTCTTTGGATTTCCTCTAGGCCTCCTGCCTGGCAGTGGGAAACTCAGCATCCTTCTACCAATGTATTCACTCTCTCTCCTCTGGACATGTCCGAACCATCTCAGTCTGGCCTCTCTGACTTTATTTCTAAAGCCTCTAACATGTGCTGTCCCCTCTGATGTACTCATTCCTGATCCTATCCATCCCGGTCACTCCCAAAGAGAACCTCAGCATCTTCAGTTCTGCTACCTCCAGCTCTGCCTCCTGTCTTTTCCTCAGGGACACTGTCTCCAGACCAAAGAACATGGCTGGTCTCACCACAGTTTTGTAAACCTTTCCTTTCATTTTAGCTGAAACTCTTCTATCACACATCACACCTGACACTTTTCTCCAGCCGTTCCAGCCTGCCTGTACACACTTCTTCACCTCTTTTCCACACTCTCCTTTGCTCTGGACTGTTGACCCTAAGTACTTAAAATCCTCCACCTTCTTGATCTCTTCTCCCTGTAACCTCACTCTTCCACTTGGGTCCCTCTCATTCACACACAGACACTCCGTCTTGCTGCAGCTAACCTTCATTCTTCTCCTTTCCAGGGCAAACCTCCACGCCTCTAGCTTCTCCTCCACCTGTTCCCTGCTCTCACTACAGATCACAATGTCATCTGCAAACATCATAGTCCATGGAGACTCCTGTCTAACCTCGTCTGTCATCCTGTCCATCACCATAGCAAACAAGAAGGGGCTCAGAGTTGATCCCTGATGTAGTCCCACCTCCACCTTGAACTCCTCTGTCACACCTACAACACACCTCACCACTGTCTTACATTCCTCATACATGTCCTCCACCACTCTAACATACTTCTCTGCCACTCCAGACTTCCTCATACAAAACCACAGTTCCTCTCTGGGCACCCTTTCATAAGCTTTCTCCAGATCTACAAAGACACAATGCAGCTCCTTCTGACCTTCTCTGTACTTCTCTATCAACATCCTCAAAGCAAATATTGCATGTGTTGTACTCTTTCTTGGCATGAAACCATACTGCTGCTCACAGATGTTCACCTCTGCCCTTAGTCTAGCTTCAACTACTCTTTCCCATAGCTTCATCGTGTGGCTCATCAGCTTTATTCCTCTGTAGTTGCCACAACTCTGCACATCTCCCTTGTTCTTAAAGATGGGCACCAGCACACTTCTCCTCCATTCCTCGGGCATCTTCTCACTATCTAAGATCCTGTTGAACAACCCAGTCAGAAACTCTACTGCTACCTCTCCGAGACACTTCCATACCTCCACAGGTATATCATCAGAACCAAGTGCCTTTCCACTCTTCATCCTCTTCAATGCCCTCTTCACTTCATCCTTACTAATCTTTGCTACTTCCTGGTCCACAACAATTACCTCTTCTACTCTTCGTTCTCTCTCATTTTCCTCATTCATCAACTCTTCAAAGTACTCTTTCCATCTTCCCATCACACTATTGGCACCTGTCAACACACTTCCATCCTTATCCTTTATCACCCTAACCTGCTGCACGTCCTTCCCATCTCTGTCTCACTGCCTTGCCAACATATATAGGTCATTCTCTCCCTCCTTACTGTCCAACCTAGAATACAAGTCATTGTAAGTCCCTTGTTTGGCCTTTGCCACCTCTACTTTCACCTTACGCTGCATCTCCCTGTACTCCTGTCTACTCTCTTCAGTCCTCTCAGTGTCCCACTTCTTCTTAGCTAACCTCTTTCTCTGGATCCATTCCTGCACCTCCTCATTCCACCACCAAGTCTCCTGATCTCCTTTCCTTCCAGATGACACACCAAGTACTCTCCGACCTGTCTCCCTGATCACATTTGCTGTAGTTGTCCAGTCATCTGGAAGCACCTCCTGACCATCCAAAGCCTGTCTCAACTCTTTCCTGAAAGTCATACAACACTCTTCCTTTTTCAGCTTCCACCATTTGGTCCTCTGCTCTGCCTTTGCCCTCTTCATCTTCTTCACCACCAGGGTCGTCCTACACACCACCATCCTATGCTGTCTGGCTACACTCTCACCTGCCACTACTTTGCAGTCACTGTCCTTCAGATTACACCATCTACACAAGATGTAGTCTACCTGTGTGCTCCTACCTCCACTCTTATAGGTCACCCTATGTTCCTGCCTCTTCTGGAAGAAAGTATTCACTACAGCCATTTCCATCCTTTTTGCAAAGTCAACCACCATCTGGCCTTTTGCATTCCTCTCCTGGATACCAAACCTGCCCATGACCTCCTCATCATCTCTGTTTCCTGCACCAACATGTCCATTGAAGTCTGCACCTATGACAACTCTCTCACTTCTAGGGATGCTCTGCATCACTTCATCAAGGTCCAACCAGAATTTCTCCTTCTCCTCCCACTCACATCCTACCTGTGGAGCATACCCACTAACAACATTGAACATCACACCTTCGATTTCTAGCTTCAGGCTCATCACTCAATCTGACACTCTTTTTACCTCCAGGACATTCCTAACAAACTCCTCCTTCAAGATAACTCCTACTCCATTTCTCTTCCTATCTACACCATGGTAGAACAACTTGAACCCTGCTCCTAAACTTCTAGCTTTGCTACCTTTCCACCTGGTCTCCTGGACAAACACATAAAGAGGCATATTTGTTGCAGAAGGAGTTTTAAGCCTCAAGTCAATTGAAATGTTATTCCTGATAAAAAAAGGAAGACATTGACAGAGAATTTAAGTGAAATTGTTGTGACAAAGTTGGCCAAACTGGAACTCAGTCTTCAGCAGTCATAATTTAAAGGTAATCAAGTGAATTCACTGGTCCTGGTAAAGTTTCTGCTCCACAGTAATTGCTTAACAATTTACAATCCCAGACAGAGCCCACAGGGCTGTGGCGCGCAAATGGAGCGTGTGGTACATAAAGCACAAACGACTAATATAAGCCCACCCACACACATTTACTTCACACTCTGCTCCAACAACGCTATGCTTACTCCAACTTCAGCAAAATAACAAACAGCTTTAGGTACTCACTCTTGCACATATTTTGCACTACTGTGTTAACATATTCCTTTCTAGCTCTGTAAATATCTTTATATATTATGTCAGTTATTTTTACTACTTTCCCCCCTCTTTTTCTTTCTTTAGTTTTTATTATTCTTTTTCCTTATTCCTAGGGTGACAACAACAGCCAAAACCAAATTCGTTGTATGTTGTGTATGTACTTGGCCATAAAGGGCCGATTCGGATTCACCCATTTATATATCTCTGTTGCTATTGTAAAAATCATTGTTGGAGTTCTGTCATCACATATTCTATTCTTATCCCTCTTACATGTTATAATTTTATCTATAATTCTAGTATTTATGAATTAAAATGCAAACTATTTCCCTTCCCTGATAAATATGCATTGGTGAGACTACGGCAGGGCTCTTTGGGGTCCAGGACAATGGCTGAACTCTGCCCTCTGAGGACTCTGTCCCATTAGTTTGGTGATACCATCAGCTTATCTGCAGAACTGGAGCAGTGGAGGGGGGTAACCTGACCGCTCGCTGACCCGGCTTCATTTTCAGGATACTAAAATGCACCGAACTGCTCAAGCGGAACATATGGAGGTGAAAAAGAGAGGGAATCACGGAACATTATCCGCCCAATTACACAATGAGAAGAGCAACCCGCTGGTAGTATCCATACTGCACGTAATGTTCAGTGTGCCTGTGGCTCTGATCACACCAGCTCAGCTGTCACTATTGCAGACATCCCAGCATGGGACAGTGTGTCTGAAAGAGGGCCAGAGAATAGAAACTTTTCATAAATATGTGTGTCAATACAAAATATAAAAAAGAAACAGAAAAATACTGTTTTATATCCAAAGATAAAAAGTCTGCTTCATGTCCTATCCCTACTATGGAGAAGTAAAATCACATTCTGGGTTCTATTTAACCTTTTGCATGGCAGCCTTATACTCTTCATCAAGTAACATTAATTTTGACTCGACAGGGCTCTGAAGTGCAGTGATATGATGAAATATGTTACAAACTTTACACTAAAAAATCTGTACAGAGTATTTTCAGAAATACCCACAGAAGTTGGAAAGACTAATTTATGTGTATTTCTTGAGAGATGCTTTTGGAATTTGGAATATTCTGGTAAATTACATCAGAATTAGAGTACACTTTTGTAGCCACACACAATCTATTTTGGCATTTAAAAAAGTCCTTTACGATAAACACTACATACGTTGCATCGAAAATACCTCGAACAAAGACAGTATCTGAAATGTCCAAGTCCTGGTCGTATCAAATTTTTTAACAAACAAATGCTGATTACATGAACATAAACAAATTACTATGACTGCATGTTCTTCTTTTGACTTTTTTTAAAAGTTAAATTAAATTTTTTTTAATTTAGTACTACTGAAGATACAAATAATTTACATGACCAAGCCTGAGGCGCTGCTGTTGTTCCCAAAATGCTCAATCGTGTTGTTGATGCAGTGTTTCACTGCAGATACCGACACACAACAACAGAGTAAACATTTTATAATAGGGCATTCACGGGGGAAATGCAGAATCCACAAGACACGATACGGAAAAATTATGTAATTATGGATAAAATACATGACATAATGCAACATTGTGCTTTAAAAACCTCTGGATAATGACTAATGGTAGCTAGAACAAAGTGAAAAGGAGTGTAAAGCCAGACTTTCAGGTAATCGTGCCTCTGGAAAATCCCTTTGAGTACTTCTTCCCGGGAACACTGTAAAAGATCTGGAACCCAGTGGCTTCCAAATATGTAAGCTTGGCCTTGCAAAATAGGAAACCATGATCACACTCCACACAAGATTAAGCTTATCTCAGCCTTGCTGCTGCTAGTTTTCACAGGTCTACCCACTTGATTTTGAAGTTTTATTCTCTCAGAAACTGATGTCCTATCTTGTCCCCTTTAAAATTATCTTCTGTATTTGTTTGCCTCTTTTTGACAAGATATAAAAACACCAATTTATGTTGCATAAATGACCATGCCTTAGTGGACTAGCATTAGAAAACAATCAGTGTTGTCTAGTTTTCAGCTGTGTAAGAATTTCTACACGTGTAGTTGATTATTCAAGGTGGATTTCTACTGCACTTTTGTTGCAAAAGATGATATTTAAGTCATGAGAGCAGCTCTGTTTGTAAGATATCTGAAAAGATAGAACTATGAGAGTACTGATTGTCAAGAGGAATTACAATGAGCATTATTTAATTGAAGTTGTGAATGCAGTTCTACCATGTGTCATACTATGATTAAACATTGTCCCAGCATTTTAAATCTGAAAAATATGGTGTATGTTTAAAGAAGATAGTTAATATTCATACTGGTTTACAGATTTGGGAAGCATTCATAAATGTTACCCTCTGGTGCTTCTCAGGGCAGACGTTTGCTGTCCATCTTTCCTATCTTTCTCCACAGTAAAGATTATAAAGCATACTACATTACAGGTTGAATTTCACGGTTGAAGAATGACAGATGGAACAACCTGACTGTGATTGCTGCCACCCAAGATCCTATACAGTCTTATACACTGACCTGTACAAAAAGGAACAACCAAGAGCCAAATCTTACTATCAATTTTAACAGCATGCAGGCTGCCAGTAACCTCTGAACATATGTTGAGATCCATAATTTTACACACAACATTTTTGTTTTTGCTCCCATTTTTTATGAGATGAACTCAAAGATCTAAAACTTTTTCCACATACACAATATCACCATTTCTCTCAAATATTGTTCACAAATCTGTCTAAATCTGTGATAGTGAGCACTTCTCCTTTACTGAGATAATCCATCCCACCTCACAGGTGTGCCATATCAAGATGCTGATTAGACACCATGATTAGTGCACAGGTGTGCCTTAGACTGCCCACAATAAAAGGCCACTCTGAAAGGTGCAGTTTTATCACACAGCACAATGTCACAGATGTGGCAAGATTTGAGGGAGCGTGCAATTGGCATGCTGACAGCAGGAATGTCAACCCAAGCTGTTGCTCGTGTATTGAATGTTTTGATTGCACAGAGATACCGTGATGAGATCCTGAGGCCCACTGTTGTGCCATACATCCAAGAACATCACCTCATGTTGCAGCAGGATAATGCACGGCCCCATGTTGCAAGGATCTCTACACAATTGTTGGAAGCTGAAAACGTCCCAGTTCTTGCATGGCCAGCATACTCACCGGACATGTCACCCACTGACCATGTTTGGGATGCTCTGGATCGGCGCATACGCCAGCGTGTACCAGTTCCTGCCAAAGGCACACCGGTGCACTAATCATGGTGTCTAATCAGCATCTTGATATGGCACACCTGTGAGGTGGGATGGATTATCTCAGCAAAGGAGAAGTGCTCACTATCACAGATTTAGACAGATTTGTGAACAATATTTGAGAGAAATGGTGATATTGTGTATGTGAAAAAAGGTTTAGATCTTTGAGTTCTTCCCATAAAAAATGGGAGCAAAAACAAAAGTGTTGCGTTTATATTTTTGTTGAGTGTATATCAAAAAGAATCTTATAGGAACACTCGAAGTAAAAAGCAGAACTGATAAGGTCTGCGTACACGCTGTAACAATTTCAAGTCCACATTCTGAGGCTCTGACACCAACAATGCCGCATTTTCCAAAAAGAAAAGTTCTTGAACCAAACAAATATTTCTTCCAAAACCAAACCTGAAAGAAATTTGGATAAAAACAGCATAAAATACAAAATGTCATGATACACAGCCCACATCATTTTGCAAAGTTACATGGATGGCTGAGCAGAGGAGAAAGTTCAAAGTAAAGAATCTGAATGGCGTGTCTGAAGAAAATTTCAGAACAATATCCAGATTTATTTATACTCAAATGTCAGTTTAACACAGTGTCCTCTGATCATAGGATACTGCATTTGTTCAATGGCTTTTTCAACTGGAATTTGACAATACTGAACGGCTTCACCATAATCCTTCATTAAACTGACTGCATTTGCAGTATTACTACAGAGGTGTGCTCTTTTCTTTAAGTATTACATATGATATTGTAGTTCTTATATGGGACAGGAGGTGGGAAACGTGTAACAAGCCTCATCCTACTGATGTCTCAGCCTGTCTTTGATGGGCTTCGGGTAGTCGGGGTCATCTGGAAGCCATTTCTACTTGTGCTTTCTCCCTTGTCTCATTTTAATCACTCAGTACAGCCCCACACCTCCCTCCTACCCCCCTCCTCTCCCCGTGGAAGCCGGAGTTCAGTGACCGAGCTCCGCGCACGCCAGGCCGGCATGGCACGCAAGCTCATCCCCGCTCCGCTCCCCTCGCACGCACAAAACTCTACGGGATTAGAAACAAAAAAATTTTTTTAAATCCCTGTACTGTACATAATACATGGCTCCTGTCCTGGGTGCCACATTAGGTGAAGATCTATCACGCAGCCTGCACACAGTGAAGAGGGAAACAGCCCAGTCTAGGGGGAGTGGAACAGAAAAAACACACAATATTTTATCCTAATAAGTTAATTTATTAATAATAAAAGAAATAAAAGAAGTCTGCCTGCAGCAACCTGCATTATGGTTTGTGACCTTACTGAACTTTCTTATGATATAACAGCATTTTTTAGTAACTTTTTCCTCTTGTACTTGTATTTATGGCCCATCCTTAGCCCCAGGATCTTGAATTAAAGCTGTTGTGTGGAAAAGCGTTTCATACTAAAACCAAATGTCTGGAAGATCGGATCACATTTTTACCTTAACATCATTCCTTTGATTAATTCTTAAGTGCCCTGCCATGTTATAAGTGTGAAAAATGAGCAGTGTGGGTGGTCACTGGGTGGAATCAAAGCCCTGACCTTGACTTTAATGCTGCTATGTTAGACTACAGGACCACATTAAAGGGCAGCATGTGTAAGAAAATATTGTGCTATAAGGTTAAAAATCAAACTTTTGGAAAGAGTCTAAATCCACGTTTTCATGGTTTAACCGAGGGCCTTAAATCATTCCAGGAAAGTGCTCTCCCAAAGTAGTGGTCTCCTCTCTTATGTGGGTTGTTTGATACAGTGACACATGTTTGGACGCAGCAGAGGGTCTAAACGCAGTGGACATATCGAGATATTCCTGGGAAATTTCTTTCTTTTGTCCCAATTCTAAATGAGCAAAAGACATTGGAGCCACTATGGCATTGTCTGAGCTTCACTATCGATTATTTTTATTGTGAAAAAGGCTTTCAGAGAAGACATTATTGACAAGTACAAAAACAAGGAATTAAATTCGGAATGATTTTGCCCCGCTTTGTGTGCTTGAGGTTCACTGTGCTGTATGTGGTCGAATGTTTGTAAGACAATACGCACACAATGGTCATGGTGTATAAAAGCCTTGTATTGTTGTTTTCTTTTTGTCTTTGAATTTAAAAAAATCAAAAAGTAAACATGAATTTCTGTCATGATGCTATCTAAGCATGGATTAGATTTTTTCTAAAATATCTCCAACACACGCTGCGCTTTCTGATGCTGGATTAAATCATCTGTGTTCCACTTTTGAATTAAATTAATTCTTTAATTAAATGACATAAGAATATAGTTCAATTTTTATTAATGTGAAGTAGCCTACTTACACTTCACTGACAACATTTCCACCTAATAAAGTCATTTGGGCAAATTATGATAGCAAATATTCACCTGTTTACACATCGACCAGAAATTGAGCAATATTAGTTTTCTTCAAGAGTTATGTTTCTTTCCACCAGAAGATTTAAACTCATATTCACTCTTTTAGCTCTGCTTTGGGCTCAGTTAATTCCTGAGGGATACACCTATCATTGTAACTAAGTAGAGGGTACCTGGACTTCTCCCTTTGGTTCCTGAATTTTGGTTTGCTGCTTCAAGAAGCACTAAGGACCTTTTGCTAAATGTTTCACAGTGTTCACCAAGCTAGCCTTTCACTTTGTACAAATCAGTAAAATTCAGTGCCTTGAATCAAAAACAATGTGCTGAAAAGTGCTAAAATGCACTGAAACAGTAAGAGGAACTGTAATATTGGGCCAAAAAATGTGGTTATCACTCACAAAATGCAACTTTAAATTACTGTATTGTTATATTTTCAGACTGAGATGGTGCTTTTTGTAAACAAAGGTATCCACAAGCTAAACATGCTTCCTTTTTGCTTTACCACCAGCCCCTTTTGTATCCCTGCTGAAGTGAATTTTGCTTTTTCTTCTCCTTTCTCAGGCTTTTTACACACAAACAACAATCAGGTCAGACAGCAGCAATTTTTCCAAGTATCTCTCTTTCCTCATATTGTGGTTTGGCAGAAGAAAACACTCTCATTTCAAACATCACCATCTCTAACTAGCAATGTCCGGTGGTTACCTCCCGGCCGCCTGAGATGGCGCTGGCCCAGAGGATGTTTTTGTTGGTCTGTTTACTCGTTTGTCTGGGTTGTTTTTGGCCGCAGCTTTTTCGGTCTTGGCTCACCTTTGTTCTCTTGAATCTTCTCTCAGATTCATGCGTTCATTCTGCTCTTCCCCTTTTTACAAGTCCCACCAGCTCCCCAACTGCCTGTTGGACCCCTGGCTTTCCTCTCCCCCCAAAACTCCCCCCCTTCTCCCCCCACCTCCTTCCCTCTTCCTTCCTCCCTGTCGGTGCTGTGCGTGACAGTAGCTCACTGAGAAGTGGAAATGAGACTAGTAAACAATGATTAGCTCCAGAGACGGGGCGGCCTGGCCTACCATTGGTCCTGTCTCCACACAGTGAGCGCCCACCCGCCAGCGCATGACATGCAGCGTCGCGCACACACCCCATCCCTGCCTCCAGCCCCCTCCGACTACCCCCCGCCCCCCATCCTCCCGCCTCAGCCAGAGTCAACGCAGGGTCAGGGCCAACCTTTCACAGCCAGGTTACAAGGGGTAATCACAGGCAAACACGGCAGCCACACGCAAAACGCACACATGACACCCCCTCCCGGCCGTCTACCCCCTCCTCCTCACACACACACACAAGCTGCACCCCAGCACTCCCCTTACCCGCCCTACCACCCAAGCACCCCCTTCCCTCAGCCACAAACCTGGCTCTAATTAGCGTGATGGGGATGTGAGTGGCCACATGTGTGTGAGGAGCAGGCTGAAGCAAAGAGACGGAGGAGGTGGTGTGGATGGAGGTGGGTGGGTGGGGATTCCCCCTATAGGAGCGGCGGAGAGGAGAAACAGTCATCCCCAGTGCAGGCAGTGTATTGGAAGACATTGCTATGTCTCTGGTTAACCGAGGAATCATTCTGGAGGCTTTGGTGCTCAGCCACACCGCATTTCTTAAGACGAACAGCTCTCAGGCAGAGATCTGAAAACTATCGACATCTGTAAAGGCTGCTTAGGGATCATTATTGTGAAACAATGACACATAGCACCTAATTAGTTGCTCTAATAAAAAACGATTACTTATATTTGACACCTTTCAGATGCAAGAGCTTGCAGTGGGCGAGAGGTGGCGTGAACGCTTACAGAAACAGCCCCCTTATCGCCCTTCAGTCCTTCTCTTTCCATTGTGGCGTAGGAGTGATGTAATAATTTTGTGACAACTTCAATAGCAACGTCAATTACGAGCGTCCCAAAACAGCGGCAACAACGAAGGAGCTGAGATGGTTGCTATGCTGCTATTTGTTGAGTTGGCCCACGCCGTTGATGGCGATGTTTGAGAGGAGAAGACTGCTATTCAAAGAGGAGTTGTGAGGATAGGAATGGTGATAGCTGTTGTTTTCTAAAAGTTTAACCTTTACATGTCAAAACCTAAACAGCAGTTTATCAAGGGGGTTCGTAAACCACTGTTGGTCTCAAAAAATGGCACCGAAAAGGCTCCTACAGGGGCAGTTCCTGGCGTTTTTTTTTTTTTTTTTTTTTTTTTTTTTACAACTTAAGCATACTGTGCCTTCAAGACTTGTTATAAATTTGTTTACAAAATGAGAAACGGTTATGCATTAAAGTTTGTGAGTGGTGGGAATGGTGGTGTGTACCAACAAAATAAAAAAATCCTATGAAAGCAGTAAATGGTTGGCATTACAGATCCAGTTCTAAACTTTATGGTGAAACAGACAATAAATGCTCTACATTATATTTAATTAATGAGATTCAAAATGTGTGTTACATTATTTATTTAACTGTGTATAGTAATAAATTATCTCGTTTTCACCTCAAAAATAGATCCATAACTCCCTGACATGGAAAATAATGTGACCATCTAATAACTGTAGTAGAACACATATATTTCTTAAAGTCTATTAGACGTCATTTTCAGCATCTGCCCCCCCCCCCCCCTGCTGATAATGACTGATTGTGCCTGTGTGGCAGCGAAGTTTGTGTCCCTCCAAGTTTGTGCCTCACTTCGGAAATGTTTTAGTACCTTCAATTAAGGTCATTACCTCCCTGCAAAAATAAACTTCACAGCTGGTGGGAAAACAAGAAACAAAGTTTGTCTGCCACACAGAACAGGAAAATGTTTTGCCTTGGGAAATAAAACCTGCTTTAACTGGAAGGTTAGTAGTAGAATCAAAAGGATTTCCATAAGTCTTAGTTGTGGTGAATGGCAAATAAACAATATATGGTGTAGAAAGCTTGTGATTTATTTTCGGAAAAAAGAAAATGCATTGCATGCTTTGGTGTTACGTTTTGCTTTTGCAATCACTGCAAAGAGGGTCACCTGAAGTTTGCTGTGTGGTGACGTAACCTGGAGTTTTGCGCACAACTGCAGTTTATGTGTTGGAGAAAACAAGATTTCATAGAAAGTCAGAGAATCAATATTTCATGGCTTGTCCATGCTGAATTACTGTGCTTGTTTGTTGTGTAACCTTTAGACTTATTCTGCCACTTTATGATGCTAAGATGAGTAATATAGGAACGAACTGAAGGAAGCAAGAAAGGAAAAGTGACTGTAGAGTGAATGGGCCTAATCTGTTACTACATCTAAGAAGGGATTTTTTTTTCTTAAATAAAATGCAAGTGTTTTATTATATATTTTATAGAGGACACATATTTAAAACTGTGTACTATAATATTAATATTATTCAACATTATTACTGGACAAGTCGATCAAATAATCTCTTATTATAGGTGAAAAAAGTTGAAGATGTCTTAAAAAGTCATATATTTGAGCACATATTAAGAAGAAAATTATAATTTTAGTTAACTTTTCTGAACTATATGTAATTTTAATTCTAAAATCTGACATTTTTATTGCAGCTGAGTAAACATATTAAACTCATTTGACAAGTTTTGTAAAAAAAAAACATTTTTATCTGTGACAGTAAATACATTTTTGCTAAACTTGCAGAACAAACAATAAGAGAAAATCAATACACTGCCGGCTTTTAAAATTACAAAAATTGCACGTTATGGATTAAATATACATTGAAGCACTCTGAGCACATCTGGCTCAATGAGACCTTCTTCACAAAGGATGCGTTTAACTTCCATAGCATGCAAATTAAGGTAACAATAAAGTCTAACTAGCTGCAAAAAACAGCGCTTCGTTCGCGCTAAATTAAGGAAAATTAATTTACGCCTGCTTCTGTTCAGTTGTAATAACCTCAGTCTAGAGTCGGACAAACCGTGTTCAAACACTTTTCCTCTGGCCAAAGTGCGCCCGCCGAGTCCTGTGCAGGCAGAGAGCAAATCATGTGTGTCAGAAAGACACACTTTGAAATGTGCAAACTCTGCCGGTCCTTTAATTAGTAAAACAAATTGGCTCGACGCGGCTCCAAGTCAATCGGTCACCAGTTGCTGAGTCTTCTTTTTTTCCATCTTCCACTGCTCGCTCACGGTGTCCCTCGACGCTCTCATGTGCGCGCCTCTAAGTGCGACCGACAGCAGAGAGATAATCTAGCGGGGTCTGCAGGGCTACCACAATGGGAGGAGTATGAAAGTTATCCCGAGCCCTGCCCACCAACTGCAAAACATATAAGACGCTGTAGAGAAGCAAAAGGCAGGCACATAAGCCTTAAATCTTGATGAAGAGACTGACTGATGATTAAAAACAACTTTATTTGGTGTCATAATGACCTCACTGGCATTTGATTTGCATATTTAAATTATTTTATATTGATACATGAGATTGTTTTTTTTTTTACTCCAAAAATATTCAAACAGACTTCATTGAAAAGTTCGGGGTTTTTTTCTTTTCTGAGGAACAAGTGTGCAGTCAGCTCCTCATGATGGCTCTGGACACAGAGTTTGGTGTGCAGAGCAGCAGCATCATCAGGGAATGGAGTGGAGAGGTCCATCCCGCTCTGGTCGCCTCTTTTGTTTTCCTCTTCTGTCTGGAAGCCTGTCTGTGGGTCAGAAACCTCAGGCTCAAGAGGAGACTGCCGGGACCCTTCGCCTGGCCCGTGGTGGGCAACGCCATGCAGCTGGGCCAGATGCCTCACATCACCTTCGCCAAGCTCGCCAAAAAGTATGGGAACGTGTACCAGATACGACTGGGCTGCAGTGACATCGTGGTCCTGAATGGAGACAAGGCGATACGTCAGGCTCTGATACAGCGCAGCACAGAGTTTGCAGGCAGACCGAATTTTGTCTCGTTCCAGATGATTTCTGGAGGCAGGAGTATGACTTTTACTAATTACAGCAAACAGTGGAAAGCACACAGGAAAATTGCCCAGTCGAGCCTCAGAGCCTTCTCCTCTGCAAACAGTGAGACCAAAAAAGCCTTCGAGCAGCACGTCACGGCTGAGGCCATGGAGCTGGTGCAGGTATTTTTGCGCCAGAGCACTGACGGACGGTATTTTGACCCCGCTTATGAATTCACGGTAGCTGCTGCTAACATCATGTGTGCTCTCTGCTTTGGGAGGAGATACGGACATGATGACCTCGAGTTCAGGACATTGTTGAAAAGAGTGGAGAAGTTTGGAGAGACAGTTGGGGCAGGTAGCTTGGTAGATGTCATGCCCTGGCTCCAATCCTTCCCAAACCCAGTCCGCAGTGTCTACGAAGACTTCAAAAACCTCAATGAGGAGTTTTTTGCCTTTGTGAAAGACAAAGTGGTGCAGCACAGGGAGTCCTATAACCCTGAGGTGACCCGGGACATGAGTGACGCCATCATCAATGTGATTGAGCATGGAGAAGACAGCAGACTGACCAAAGAATTTGTTGAAGCAACTGTCACAGATCTGATCGGAGCGGGTCAAGACACAATGTCAACTGTGATGCAGTGGATTTTCCTGCTCTTGGTCAAATACCCAGACATGCAAGCCAAACTGCAGGAGCTCATAGACAAAGTAGTTGGCCAAGACAGACTGCCATCGATTGAGGACAGAAGCAGCTTGGCGTACCTGGACGCCTTCATCTACGAGACCATGCGCTTCACCAGCTTCGTCCCCGTCACCATCCCTCACTCCACCACCTCAGACGTTACCATCGAAGGTCTCCACATCCCCAAAGATACAGTGGTGTTCATCAATCAGTGGTCTGTCAACCACGATCCTCTGAAGTGGAAGGACCCCCATGTGTTTGACCCCACGCGCTTCCTCGATGAAAACGGGGCCCTCGATAAAGACAAAACCAACGGTGTGATGATTTTTTCAACAGGTAAAAGACGCTGCATCGGTGACCAGATCGCCAAAGTACAGGTGTTTTTATTTACAGCGGTCTTGTTGCACCAGTGCAGCTTTGAGAGCAACCCCTCTGTGCCCCTCACTCTGGACTGCTCATACGGGCTCACACTGAAGCCCCTCCAATTCAGTGTCAGCACCAAGCTCAGGGGAAAGCTGCTCGGCTTAGTTTCCCCGGCATGAACAGCATGTTCCAATACTGTGACTCCAGCAAACACTTTCCCACCAATGACATTTATCAGTGAGTATCAATATGCCTGCGCTAAACAATACTGTTGTAATATTATTTTTCATATTTAACAAGGATATTTAATTAATATCTAAACATGGTCTGTATTTTAATTGCTGTTGGTGCAGGGCTGAGAATATGATCTCAAAGATGTAAAATGCATGTGTGTGGACAGTCAGGATCAGTGGAAAGATATTATATTTCTGCTTCACTAAATACTCCATACTTGATCAGATTTTGTACATAATGCTGAGTTTTACATCCACTATTGAGTATGTAAATGTACGGTGTGTGTGTGCAGAAATTAGCTACATCCCTTAAAGGTCAATGTAAACTATTATAACTGTATATGAAATGTTTGTGAAAGTTATCAAGTCATTTGATGACTTATTGTTTGGATTTATAATATGTAAAAGTATATTTAACCTTTGCCACATAAAGCAGTTATGACATAGTGTTGTATTTTTTATAAAATTTTGTATTTCAGGTATGACAATAAATTTATTTAACTTTAACCTGTTTCACTATCTACTGTACTCAAAGCATATGAACACAATAAACAGAGCATGCTGATCAAAGGGAGACAGAAATGTGCATGTTTACAAAGCTGGGAAGCGAGAAAGAAGTCTTTCATCAAGGAGCATCCATCACTTTTCAAAGCATGAAGTGGAGATGTTACTGTGGACCATGAACACTTAAACTTTATGCATCCAGGGTTCAGTTTTACTGTACTTCCAGCACTGCAGCTTCCATGCCAAATACATGTCTCACCAGTACAACAAAACACATGTGCAGTAAATTTCTTTCACTCAAGAGGCATTCTCAAAAATATGTTTGTTTACAATAACTTTTTCAAAGCTACGTGGATGTCACTGAACACTCTTTAATTCTCTGAATTCAAAAATTGATGCTATAATGCCCAAGGGATGTGTTTTTCTGTCTGTGTCAGGGCAAAAAGTTTACCTCAGTACGCCTTGAATGCAAAAGCATTTGATCTGTGATGTTTTAACATTCAAGGCCTACTGGGACTTGCTATAATGAAGAAATAAGCTGTATCTGAAATGAATAAAGTGAATTGTCAATATACGATGTGTACAGTTTGATTGTCAATTTATTGTTAGAAATTGGGTTGAATTAAAATCTGAAAATGCCCCTTTAAACCTATAACTCTGGCCAGAATAATATGGTAATTTCTCAGTCTCAAAGCATTTCACCCAGTGTTAGTGCTGTCAGATATGTGCCAGCCCTGTGACATTAGGCACTGCTGTTGTTTAGATGTCTGTCATTGCTCATTGTTCCATAAATAGAAACCACTGGAATATTTGACTTGTGGCTGAATATCACTAAAACCCAAGCTGATGCTTTTTTAAGATCCTTTCATTGTTGCACAAACACCCACATATCAGATTTATAGCTGTTCTGAATTCTGTTTGAAACTGTTTTGATGCAGCCACAACAATAACAGCTACATTATCTCAGGGACCTTTGTTTAAAGGTCTATTATGCCAACAATATCCCTGGATATATATTTTATGGAGCATATAAATTATGCTGTTTGTATCTGTTTAGTGTTTGGATCTTGAAAGCCACAGCTTTCATGGTGATAGCCCAGAGCCCTTTTCCTGTATGGTTATAATTAACAGCTTGGTTGTAAATAACAAAAAAACAAATCCTATTTAAAATGGCCTTGTGCAAACAGCAAAGTCATCTATCCCTGAAGGAAAAAACAATCTACAGCTTACTGTTAATTACTTACCATATATGCTGCCACTTTAAAACTCCATCTTATTGCTGAGCAATATTCAAAAATAACAAATATTATATATTTTGGAACAAATATCTATTTGGCCACTCCTCATATGTTGAGCTGTTTGTCTTTTAAATATGTTGTTCTAATCTCTGTTACATTCTTTGGCAACAAAACTGTAAATCTGTAGTTTTTGGCAACATGTCCGATTAAGTAGCTGCTCTCCTTTTCCGTCATCATCCTTCAAGGGACGCTGCTGGAAGCAGGCCTGAGTGGGAATATGACTGAGGCCTGCAGGCTGTGGTCAAAATGGGAGGGGAGAGATAATAAAAAACCTGAGTTGCTGACCCCTCCCACCATAGAGATACATATAAGCGAAGTGTTAAGGCTTGAATCCGCATTCCTCTAAAGTGGTCATCTGAAGACGTGCTGCACCACCGCTAACCACTCAATCTGATCGAGCCCATCTCACCAGCTTCTGAGGAGGAAGCGTGAGACAGCACGTAAGCACTGCTTGGAGAGCTTTTTTGAGCTATTTAAATAATAATACAGGATTAGAGAGTATATTTTGTATTTTAATATTTTGAAGAAAAGAAGAACTGGTGAAATGATTTCCGATTTCATGGGAAAACTGCATTACGTACAGTGAATTTTAGAAAAACTAGAGGATAACACAATGGCTCAGATGGATGCAGAGCTTGGTGTGCAGAGTAGCAGCAGCAGCATCAGGGAATGGAGTGGACAGGTCCATCCCGCTCTGGTCGCCTCTTTTGTTTTCCTCGTCTGTCTGGAAGCCTGTCTGTGGGTCAGGAAGCTCAGGCTCAAGAGGAGACTGCCGGGACCCTTCGCCTGGCCCGTGGTGGGCAACGCCATGCAGCTGGGTCAGATGCCTCACATCACCTTCGCAAAGCTCGCCAAAAAATATGGCCACGTGTATCAGGTACGACTGGGCTGCAGTGACATCGTAGTTCTGAACGGAGACAAGGCGATACGTCAGGCTCTGATACAGCACAGCACAGAGTTTGCAGGCAGACCAAACTTTGTGTCTTTTCAGATTGTCTCAGGGGGGGAAAGCATGACTTTCACAAATTACAGCAAACAGTGGAAGATGCACAGGAAAATTGCTCAAACAACAATTAGAGCATTCTCATCTGCCAACAGCCAGACCAAAAAAGCTTTTGAGCAGCAAATTGTGGCTGAAGCCATGCAGCTTGTCGAGATTTTCCTTAAACTCAGTGCTCAGGGCCAGTATTTCAACCCTGCTCATGAGCTGACGGTTGCTGCTGCTAACGTGATTTGTGCGTTGTGCTTTGGAAAGCGTTACGGACACGATGACACTGAGTTCAGAGCCTTGTTACACAATGTGGATCAGTTTGGACAGACGGTAGGAGCTGGCAGCTTGGTGGACGTGATGCCATGGCTTCAGTCTTTCCCCAATCCGGTCCGTAGTGCCTTCAGGAATTTTAAACTCTTGAATCAAGAGTTCTTTCAGTTTGTCAAGAGCAAAGTGGACGAGCACCGAGAGACGTTTGATCCAGAGGTGACGAGGGACATGAGCGATGCTATTATTGGTGTCATTAACAATTCTGTCAGTGAACACCAGCTCACCGAAAGCTTCACAGAGGCGACAGTGTCAGATCTCATCGGTGCAGGTATGGATACTGTCTCCACTTGTCTTCACTGGATTGTCCTTTTGTTGGCCAAGCACCCCAAAATACAAACCAAACTCCATGAGGTCATTGACAAGGTGGTGGGAAGAAACAGGCTGCCATCTATTGAGGACAGAGTTCATATGGCATACCTGGATGCCTTCATCTATGAGGTCATGCGCTTCACCAGCTTTGTCCCTGTCACCATCCCTCACTCCACAACGTCGGACGTAACTGTCAGTGGTCTCCACATCCCCAAAGACACGGTGATCTTCATCAATCAGTGGTCCGTCAATCATGACCCCCTGTTGTGGAAGGACCCTCATATCTTTGACCCTTCACGCTTCATGGACGATAACGGCTTCCTAGACAAGGATCTCACCAACAATGTTATGATCTTCTCAGCAGGGAAGAGAAGATGTGTTGGGGACCAGATTGCCAAAGTGGAGATATTTTTGTTCTTTGCTGTTCTGCTTCATCAGTTTAGCTTTGAAAAATGCCCAAATGAGGACTTCTCTTTAAACTGTACTTATGGTTTAACACTGAAGCCTTTAGATTACAAGATCACAGCCAAACTCAGGGGAGAATTACTTAAAAGCCAGTAAAAGCTGTTACAGGAAAGCAATTTAAGGTATGTGTTCTGAAAAAAGTATTCATTCCTTGTGTCACAGATATGTTTTGTGTAAGTAGCTCTAAAGAACCAATAAGGCAAATAATTAACTTTGTCACTTTGGCTGAGATTGAAAAAAACACTCTGGAAATGGCATTAGACAACATAAAAGTTATAAGTGAACTCAAGTCTCAACTCTGAAAAGCTGTGACTTGGTATGAAAAGCCCAAATTTAGAAAAGGACGTGATGAAAACTTTGATGTGATTGCTCAAAAACCACAATTCATAATAAATCTTAAGTATGTATTGTTATTTATATGAGGGTATTTGGTGGGAGTCACGCTAAATTGCAATATAAACTGGCGGTGATGAATACATTTCTGTCAAAGTCTTTTTGCTTTTTTTCGCTGACAGGGAGGAATCATGGCCCAGCTGTGTGGTCTCAACTGAACAATTATTCAGCCAGACACTCATTTATCTTTGTATGTACTGAACGTTTTCATGTTGGAGCTTCAGTGTGCGAGCCACGTGCATCAGTGTACTCTCAAATCATGCATAACGCTGACGTATTCTGATAATAACCTAATGTAACATGTGTAAAAGCCACTAATTTAACTGTTGGTTATACTAACTTCTTCTTTTATTGCACATAATACATCACTGTACAACATGATTTAAGCATACCACTTTATACCACATTGTCTGAGTAATGAGCTGTAGCCTATACAGCACGTCTGATAAATGATGTTTTCATAATGAACATAATCCAACACGGTACAGTCTGCGCTCTACGGTGTGACTAAAGCTTTGAATGTATAATAAACATTTTCTACTGACTTGTATCAGATTCTGTGGGATGTATCAGCAGCGGTGAGAATCACAGGGGCCGGAGAGGTCAATGAGATAATAATAGATTCTGATGTCTGGTCTCTGTGTTGCTGTAAAAGATTAATATGGGTTACAGGCCCTGCATGCTCTTCTTTTATAAACCTGACATGCAGGCTGTGACTCAGTAAATCAGTACAGGCAACAGTGAGCAGTCACAAGCTGCCCTCGTCAATATTTAACATGGACCGCGCTGTACTTTTGACTGGCGTGTCACTTTTTCTAAACGAATGAAGTCAGACTGAAGTCAGTGTTGTTTCCCATTTTCCAGCACACTGAGATGTTTTTTTTAATCTCTTTAGATGACATCAGAGGTAAAACATTACTTTTTTTAGCTTTAGATAGCAGGTAACATCCCTTTTAAACTTCAGATAGTGTTTTATTGAATAAATTAAGGTTCAAAGAGGTTAAATAATCCATTATTTCATCAGAAAATGCAGAGAAATAACACAAATTTGTGCAGCAGAACTCATACACAACTCACAACACCTTTCATTTATTCTGTGCACTCTAGCTTGAGAAGCACTGGACCTACCAAACTGAACATGACAGCTAAAAACTTGAAACTGCAACAGTAAAATGTCGTATCATTGTCTAAAATCTATTAATGTCCTTCATAATCAGTCATTTTTCTGCAGAACATCTTGTCTTGCTGTTTGGTACATTCTGTACTTCAGTAACATTTAGAATGAAGGACTTTCACTTAACTTAGCATCTTTTATTAACATCAAGTGCTGCTTACTGGCCTTAAATCTGACATGACCCATCTGTATTTATATAATGTCTGACATTTAAATGTTCCATTATTTTCTCCTACGTCTGTTATTATGGGATTTAAAGTGACACTCATGAGATCTGTATCTATTCCACCAAACTCAGTCAACACCCGTCCTGAAATTCTTCCTCCTGAATGTCTTTCCTTATTTTGAAAAACCAGAACCACCCAATGCTCAACATTTATCTTTGCTGTAAGTATGATACATAAATATTAGTTTAAGTGTGGGCTAGCAGCTTGTAATTTTCATCCCTCTTCTTTTTATCTCCCCTTCCTTATCCGATGGGAGCGTCGCCTCATTGAGCGGTCTTGAGTCTACCTGCGTACTTGCGGGAGCAGCGCCGTGGCTAAACTTGTTTTCACTTGGGTTAATACAGAGCAGGCTGAAGACATTCTGTACTGCTACAGCCGCTCTTTCCCCTCAATCTCTCTCTTTGCTCTGACACCGCAAGGACCCCAGAGGAAGGAATGGGCCGCCTGACCTCCCCTGTTTCCATCACTGCTTCCCAAAACATCCACGAAATGCGTCCAGCTGAAAGACTCCCTTTCACCCCAAGTCACCCGCTCTTCGCCGTGCGTGCCCCCGCAGCCCTCGACCTGGCCAGTTTCACTACTTAAAGGAAAACAAAAAAGTGTACAGGCTGACAGTTTTTCAGCTCTGGGCTTATTCACTTTCTGCACGTACACAGAACCACAGAGTTACCTCCCACAAGGTTCCCTCTGCTACCACCAGATACAGCTCAGCACTCTTTCCAAACCCCCCCGCCCCTTCTTTGCTTGAGGTTTGACATGTAAATTACAGTCACTGTTTTGGTAGATGACACATAAGCGAGGTAGAATTACTTGGAAGCAGACAAATGCAGTTCCCCAGAAAATAAATCCACTCTCTTGACCTTTACCATCATCATGCTGAAACGCAGTGGAACACTGTCTGAGCATTGACTAGGAAAGTCCTTGTGTTCTTCCTCAGCCGGGCTTTCCTGTAGCGCCGCCTTCAGCACCAGCACTCTGACCACAGCTACACGCTCAGTCCAAAATGTTGCAGACAAATAATATGACTGCACTCTGCGTGCTAGTCAACTTGACCCAAAGCATCAAACATCACGGCAGATCATTAATCATAAAAATGGAAGTAAACATTTTTCTTTGAATAACAAGAACAAGAAGCTCATGTGAAGCAACTATGAAGCAACTTTTCCCTTTTTCCTCTGAACAAAAGTGACGTTTAAAACAAGTAAAATAAGCACGATTTCCGAAAGATCAACAAATACTCTGCTTCACCTCTCCCTATTTACAGTAGCATATTTAGACAACACTTTGATGAGAAAATGTGACCAGTCGGGTTTATAGGAGCACTCTGGCTGCCTGCCACTGGAATAATCCCGATCTCATTCTAAACTGATGCTCTGTGTTTTAAAAGGCTCTCATACTGAATTTATTTGTACAGAATTTAATTGTGCCTTAAATAATGGGAAAGAGGTATAATTAGCATTTTACCTCAGTGCAATATATTCCAGAGTTTTTGTTTGATGTTCACTTTGTTAGCTCAAAATCTGTTTCCATTCTTTTGAACCCCCCTATGGGATTATGTCATAGACATAAACACTGAGCAGGACATATAATTATGTTCCAGTTGACATTATAATCAAGTCATGTCACCTTAAAGTTCAGTGCCCTGCTGCAGACTCTGTATTTGAACACATTACTGACAGAATCAAACAGCAAGTGACCCTTTATTACGTTTTGGAATATAGTCTCACACAACCATCATAAAGACATGTGAATTGACCCTTTTCAATAAACACTTACCCAACTCATTATTATAGGGCGGGACAGCTAGTGCTTGTTGTTTCGTTCATGCTAGGATTATGCTTTGGAACTGTGGCAAGGAGGGGACCTTTGATATAAAATAACACAATGTGCAGCTACATTTGCCACATTTCTTTCCATTAAACAAACAATTATTTTCAGGACGAAGTGATCCGTGCTGGTCAGTATGAGAACATGGCTAGCATGTGGTTTGTGTTCATGTCACAGTCTGACACAGTCACTCATGTTGAAGTGGTCATTTTTGTTTAGTGTGGAAACTGAGCAACCCTGTCTCCAAAGATTCATGTTAAATGGCTGCACTGGCTGCTAATGAAAGGGGCACTGTAATGGGATACTCGCACACCCGAGTGAAATGAGAGGGTTAGGAGGAGAGTGTGGTGGCCAAGCTTGCACCTCTTCTCCTTGTAGTCTGAGACATGCTGATGTGGAAGCTGAGGTCAACATTTCCAGTTTTTCTTCGATGCACTGACTGCATTTTCACCATTTGTCTCTATCTAAACAGCTGTATTTCTTTACTTTCTATTACGGACAACAGGACTTGGCAAGATTTTACTCAAGCCAGCACAAAAACTCCCTAGAAACCTAGAAAGCAAATTAGATTACCGTAGCACGTCTCCTACAAATAGTTCATTATCTCATTTATCTCCTGATAAATCAGCTCTGGTGGACCTTCGGAGTAAGTATCTGGTACTTTCCTGTAGGTCCAGCACCTTCAAGAGCCCATCAATCTTGTGCAGTGTCAGAGATAGCGGTGTCTGCTCCGACGATAACAAACCACTGGCACCACCGTTGTGCAACCCAGACTGGAACCTCTTCAAGAGGCACATAGAAGTGTCTCTGAGAAGCAGACATATCTGATTTGTTTTAAAAAGGGAGGAAATAAATCAGATTATTGCTGTGTGTATTTTTTCAAGTAACACGAGAACTTTGGAAATGCTCGACAGAGTGATATCCCATGCATGAGCGGGAGACAGACTCGAGAATAAATGGAACATGTGCAGATAAGTGCTACTTGATCCTCGTTTACAAAGTAATGACTTTGATGAATTTAAGTTTTTGTACGGAACAAATGAGATTAGAAGGAAATAATGTTGGATTAAAGAACTAAAACTAAACACATTCTCCCTCCATAGTGTATTTACTCAATTTGTCACACCCAGGCAGGAAAAAGGGTGACCAAGAGATCAAAAAAAGGGTCGATAGCATACAAGTATGTTGGTTTCTACAGTGGTATTTTTTTGTATTTCACCAATAAATACCAGTTTCTAGTGTCATTGATACTAGTAAGCCAGTCTTGGTTAGTGATCCAACTGTAACATTGGTATGCTAACAGTGCTATTCATTTTAATTAGTCAGTAGTCATAACAAGTACCTGACTAAAGTTTAATATTTCGAAACAGAACATAAATACTTATACCTTGTGAATTTTCTCTGCAGAAAAAGAAAAAAAAGAGAAAGAAGCCATGGCACATGTCAGCCAAAGTTTAACCACGTCCTCTTGGCAAGCGGCTCTCTCTTTAACATGCATCACAGCTCATCATCAAATCAGACCAAGCAGACAAACTGACATATTACCAGACTGGTGAAACATAACAACAAAGTAAACACGAAGGAATCAGAGAGAACGCTTCAGCAGAATGAATTATAGTGTGTGCATTTCTTTAAAAAAAAAAAAAAAAAAACTACATTTCTGTACCAGAGCATTTAACATCCACTGCCTTCCAGACTGCATCTTGGCCAGCAACACTCTCCTGGTTGCTGGCAACTGCTCAGAGCCAAGAAATAGTTTTGCTCGTGTAAAATACTGTAAAACAGCAAGTTGTCTTTTTCTTCAAAAACAATTTGACAAATTAAATATATTGTAATAATTAGTGAGTGTAAAAAGTGCTGCAAGGCCGATCTTGTTACATTTGGAAGGATCCAGGCTCGCTGTTTCTCGGTCTTCAACGTGCATGCTCAGGAAAGCTAACCTCATCTAACTCTTCACCACAAAGTGAATAAGTGCAGTTCTCAAAATGTCAAGCTTTTTCTTTAACTGACTTTATTAAAATGAAAACTGTTCTTCAACTTTGCTCGAATCCAAAAAGACATCTTGATTGTGACAGCCAACCACAATTGCAATAACCATCTGTTACAGATTGAAAAGCAGAGTTTTGATGTGGACACCTACATATTACAGGAAGGTTTTCCACAAGATGTTGGAGCCTGGCAGCTGATATTGGGGAATGAGACATGGCTCACAGTTGTCAATTCACCCCAAAGTTTTTAGATGGAGTTGAGGTCAGGTCTCCTGTGCAGGCAAGTCAAGTCCTTCAGCATCAAACTCAGAAAATGACTTCTTTTTGGACTTTGCTTTTTACATTGTCATGTTGGAAAAAGGGAGTAGGAAAGAGCTTTCGCCAATCTGTTGCCACAAACTTGGAAGCATGTTTGTTTCAAATCATTGCATTCTGTACCATTAAGATTTCCATTAATTTAAACTTAGGAACCTTGCCCATAAACAGAAGTAAACAATAGTAATTGAAAAGTGTGCCAAAGTCTGAGTCTGTGGTCTGAAACAGTGGCCTTGGCACTGTGCAGCCCGAGTAATCATCTGAATCCACAATGAATATGTAATATCTTATAATCATTGGTAAAAATGAAAGAGCAGCGTATGCAGAGAAATAACAGAGTGAGGCAGAACTGTCTTCATGTAATTGCCATTTCTCATGGTGAACAATGGTGGATGAAGGAAGAGTAATGACTCTTAATCTGTCATTATCAAAACATTTTACGCTGTCTGCATTAGAAATTCTATCTATTGGACTGGGGTTTGAAATAGTATTCCAACTATCTCCATGTCACAAGCTTCCGTGTCAAACAGCTACCCACAATTCAGCTCTCAGTTGCAGAACCCCTCTGCTTCCATCCCTTGCTTTCACGCCATCCCACTTCAAGCCCTCTTCTTGGCAGTGCCTTACGCCAGACCAAAACAATTTAGCAATATGCTATTTTGCGCTCGTAGAGATTCATTTTCAGTTGTTTTTACATTCTCCTTTTGTAGTGGGCTCTGACTCCCTGTCAGAGTTTCCCCACTCAGAGAGAATAACGGTTTGCTGGAGCAGACCACTCAGCTGAAAATACGTTGCTCTAATAAGACTTGGAACCATTCACACTTGGAGCGTGCAGGCCTGTTGACAGTTTGAGATGTTATATTTCAGTTTCTGTTATCCTAAACGATAATTTTACACAGTCTAGGTGTTGTGCCAATTTTGAGGAGGGATTCACTTTGGATGAAAATCTGGGAAATGTGCATTACATAAAGAATTTATAGATACCACACTTGTGATTAAACAAAGTGTATTTTTTGACTCAGGACTCTTTTGTAAATACGTGACCCAAAAGTTCAACAATTGACAAATCCTTATGAGCCAGCATGGACATACACAGTGATATGCTCAGACATTGTGTTCCCTGTGCTTTATTTATCATTCATTATCTTCATGACAGCACACAGTGTACCGGCGGGACACAAATATTTCTTCCTGCAAAACACAGCTGAAACTGGAAATTAAGCATGACATTTTCATCAGGGGCAAACAGATTCCAATAATTTAATCGAGCGTCTACAGCCTATTTCTTCGGGACACACACAGGCGTCACTAATATTTAGTTAGACACGCATCCAACAATTCCTAGAAAACAGATGTGTGCAGGATGTCACACGTGTGGGCGTTGGTGCCTCCGACTGCGCGAGTTTGCATCACACTATGAGCTGGTTTGCAGGACGATGAATCCTGTGGACTTTGGTGTGCAGTAAACAGGCATCTGAGTGGATGCAAGGAGCCACTCCGGCGAGAGGTCCCGGAAGACGCCTTGAGCTGGAGTGGAGGTGCAGCTCATGAAGAATAACACAATGGGGATGAAGGGCGCTTATGGAAATGCTGGGGCTAACACAAGGTTCCGGAGACACCGTTTACACAGCCTGCCAGCATTAGAGGGCTTGGCAAGGAGTTCATCTCCTCCTCCAGCATGAGAAGCCAAGTTCAATCCCATAGAGGGAAGAACTGAGGACACAGAAGCCGATCGCGTTCACACTGTTTAAGCAGTGGCATCGTACAAACTCAGAGAGAAACTAATCTGAAAAGTCACAGCATGGCAATATATGAGAATTACTCTACATGCCACTAAAACAGCTGTAGATCACACTTGAATGGATATTTGGAGAAGGCTGTTAAGTTTACTAGGGTGTAAAGCCATGTAATGTGACTGATGACAACAAATACGTACTACAGCATTAAATCTGTGGTGGGTGATCTCATAGTATTATGTAAGACAGCGGTGCCCGTGCCAGACCTCGAGACAGAGTGCAGGGGAGACATTCAGGTGCATGCAGCTGAACACGCAGCTCCCTCCTTTGCCTGCCATACTTGGAAATAGTTTGGTGCGCTTGCTCAACTTGATTACTCCAATAACAACCCTAAGCCAACTCTTTCAAAGAGGTGGGGTAATAAAATGTTTTTTGTTAAAATAATTACAGCTTTCATGTTTACAATGCAAGAAAATTGTAAATTCAACAATTTAAACCACTAAACTCTCCTGCTGATTACATAAATCAATGGAGGCACAGAAGGAGTTAACACGTCTGCAGTGAGCTAACTCTGTGTGAACCGTAGTGGCTGTGGGGTCTCTCACATGCACACATACAATTACCACTTGCCCAAACTCTTTCTGGGTAAAATCACTTCATAAATATCTGATCCTGACTCCTTTAGATGAAGATAAATGGCTTGACCTGGAGTCAAAATAATTTGTTGGAGCTTTAATTGTGATTTTCCACTCATCTTTCTGGTGGTCAAAGAGTGTTAACTAGCGTAGAAAAAAGGTCCAGAAAGAAGAAAGGGAGAAAGTATAGAAAACGTTCGTGAAAAGAACCAGGCATCTGTCTGGTGATAGTGGGGAACCTTACACCAAAGCACACTTAGACAGGAGTCCAAGAAGCTCCTTGATCAAAAGGAAAAACAATTGACCATAAATTTATGATTAAACTGCTTCACTATGTGTATGCGCTTCTGTATATTCAATGACTGGTGCAGTCTCATTTTAGAGGAGCATAGCTGAAATCTGTGAAGTGCCATTTGATGACTCAGAGGAAGAGAGCTCTGGTATGAATGACAGCCGGTGACTCAGACTGTTGTGCACGCACACAGGTGGGTTTGGTTTTGTCAACTGGTGCCTTTCCTGTGACTACAACTGTGAGAAGCATCCACGAGCTCTCATCTCACACCTCACTACCACCATCCACAAGCCAAGCCCCGGTGCAGTCGGCACAGCAGACAAGAGTCAGGGTGTCTGCTCCAGCTCTCCGAACTAGCGGAGGAGAACGCATTAAGCAAGTCTGGACTTTGGATGACTCCGCCAGCCCCCCTTCCAATCCTGCTTTCTCTCTTCCTTTTACTCCTCCCACGCACACTCCCACCCCCCGCCAGCTCAACTGCCAGGAACTAAGATGTATAGGCCTCTGCAGAGAACCACCTCCAAGGTAGCACTTCTCTCCACTGCCAGCAAAAATAAGACATTCTGCTCTCTCTCTCGCCTTCTCTCCCTCCTACCTCCCCATCCTGTCTCAGCAACAGTCCCTCCACATCACAGTGGTCAGAGAACTGCCAGGAGCTGCAGCCAACAGCTACACTCTGCTTTGGCCTGTTTCCCCTCTTTTGGCTCTGAGAAAAAATGTACTTTGCCCAAGACAATTTGTGTAGATATGGAGATGCCAGTTAGAGAGGTAATGTGCGCTCTCCGAGATAGGTTACTATGTACACACTAGTGCAGACCACTTGTTGCGTTTATTGTTATTAGGCTGGAAATTGGGAATTACATGGGCTGCAGAGTATCTGGACGTGCCAGGCCAGAATTGTACTAAAGAAAAAAGAACTAGAAAATATCTTTATCATAATTCACAGAAAAAGGTAAAGCAAATGCAAGCACTTGTTTGGGAACACACAAAGACTCTCATATACAAACTCAGTAGTAGGAATATGCATTTGGCAGATGCTTCTGCTGTAAGAGCAGGCACAAATCATAACCGTAAAACTGAAATAGTCTACAGCAATTCTTACCCTAACTTTAACCCAAGTCTATTTATAACTGTGTTCCAAACCCCTAATCCCCGAGCAGCCTCTTTTCAAAATAATGAAAAGACTTTCTAATTTTAGGGGATATTGGTTGTAGTCTTTTTGGCAAATTTAATCATTGCAAAGACTCAGAAAGAGCACAAACAAGACGTTAATGTCATTATGGCCCAGAGGATTTCCTGGAGAACACTAGACAGCCTGTAGCCTCAACGGTTCATCACTTCTGCTTTAAAATGATCTCAACTACCAGGGCTACCCTATAATTAGTTCAACATCATGTCCTTTAATGTCTGCAAATTTTACGGACTTTTACAATGAGTACATTTCTTATAAAAGATCAAAAGCACTTACATATCTGAAAACTTCCGTGCTGCCAGAACAAACTGCAAATCAAATCGGTACCAGCTAACAGACATGTATGAGTATTTGACATCTGTCTTTGGACTTGTGGTAGGTCACCAATATTGGGGCAGACCAACTTGAATGTACTGAAGCATGAATGTTCGCTGACGTAATGGATACATCTGTATTTTAGGTCCAGTGCAAATACGTGGACATTTGAGTGCAAAGGGATGGCTGACTGCATCCTCTGGAGTGGACCAGCTGAGAAAACACTCGTCGCGACACACTCCACAACATAAAAACTCTCTAAAAAAATGAAATTCCATTGCTCACATCCCATGGCACCCATTTAGTCTGGGCCCAGAGCGGACATCACACCTACTACTCATTTCATAACATACTGCGGTTTAACATGCAGTCCATGAAGGCTGATTTATGACAAGTTATGAAAGAGTATACAGATCCTCAGGTGTATTTCCCAGGAAAAAGAAACGCTTTAGCTCAGTCTTATCCAATTCCATCATTTACAAAGATGACATGGGAAAATGCACTTGGGTGTTCTAAAGCACAGCCGATACGGTCTTCAGAATCTCAGTAGTACATGATAGAAGAAACTCTAAGATCCAATACCACCCCATATAATGAAGCCATCCTTATCCAAAATTGGGGACAGAACCCCGCCTTATTTGAGAAAACATTAAATAGTAAACATTAAAGCTGCCTATAGGCTCCTTGAGAAGTTTTTTCAGGTGGACAGGGACAAGGAAAAACACAGTACGATGTAACTCAGAAGCTCAGATACAAACCCTGCAGCAGAATCAACATGTTGCAACCATGCCTAAGAGATCTGCACATGTTCATCTCTACTAACATTGGTCTCTAGTTTTCATCCCATAATGCATCTGTTTTCCTAATGGCTGCGGTGACTTGCGGATGACCATGTCCCTACTCATAAAGCTTGTGTGGTCACACAGCGGTTTTTATAGCATGACAGTGATGTTAACCATTATCCAGTGGCCTTATTAAAAACCAGGAATAATTGGATGATTTTAGCTTTTATGAAACACCCTATCAAGTAGTCTAGCACATGCAACAAGTCCAAGAAGTGCAGGTCAATTAATAACAAAGTCAAATAGTTTACTTCAAGATAAATGCAAAACTACAAGGAATTTATGGTTAGAATAACAAGCCTATGAACACTCCAGACTATATAGCAAAAACAAATATAAATGCAACTTACATTTTTTTTAAAGGGCCGCAATTACAGAGCAGAGTATCACTTACAGATTGTTTATTTGAACTTAGTCTCAATTTAGTCTATTTAAAAATAACAAGGTTCTAATTGAAAATGTAAATGGAATCTCTTTGACTCACTCTTTTTATATTCTGACCTTATGTGAACAGTAATCAGGGCACGAAAAGGTCACTGCTTAGTCTTTGTTGCAAAATGGGACACATTTTGGTTAGTACTCATGGAACTTCTGTGAGGTACTAAAGTATTATGGTATAATTACATTGGTTTTGATCAAACCAGTAGGTTTGCTTTGGAATTCTTGGATTTGAAAAAACTCATCTGACATCTACATTAGCTTGATCTAGTGGGTAACGATAATGCAGACTTTTCTAAGTTTGCTTCTGTATTGAAAATGCATGAATGCATTAACGAGGAGCAGGATTAAGAGAGGAATCAAAATAGTAAAAAAGAAAAAAATCCAGAAAAAGAGAGCAGGAGTCTTGACTATGAAGCAAGTTCAACATATACAGGATATATTTTAATTATCTGGCTTCACTAAGCTTAACAGTTATAAATAATAATAAAAATAATGCAGGCTTAAAGCAACTAGATGGCAAAAATGCAGACTGTATTAATGTGTAAGTTAATATTCTTATCAGTATCACTGCTCCATCATAAAGGCATGAGTAGATCTAACTATATATATATATATATATATATATATATATATATATATTCTGTTGTGGCATGTAAGAAACTTTTAGCTTTATTCTTAGTGCTGCAACCGTAGCAGTGTTTAACAGTTTTAGGAACAAGTAAGGACCAAATATAAAAGCATTATTTAAACTGGCAAACAGGCATGTTGTAAATCTTCATAAAGTCAACAAGTACAAAGCTTTAAAGCTTTAATTAGGCTCTGTGTTACGATTAAATCGTTATATAAAGGTCTGTAAAAAATTAACATGCTTTTATATTTTTTTTGAGTCAACAGGAAAAAAAATTAAGCAAGGAGAATGTTTCTACTGAGAATCCACATCTCTCATATTTATGCTTGCCAGGGGGAAAAAATGCCTTTAGAAGTTCTCTGAAAACTATGCCCTTCTAAGAAATCCTCTCATTATCCCCACACACAGTTCCACAGGGGCTTCTACAAGTGGTCATAGCATTTTCCAAGACAACTGATTAGTCAGTAGACAGTTTTTCTGTATAAGCTGATCTGTTGTCTGTTCAGCAGGTCAGGTGTGCAGCATAGGTTACTCTGGTGATGTACCTCAGTAAGGAGTAAGCCACTCTTATCACCCTGAAACCAAAGTTAAACCTGAAGTTACCTCACTAACTTCAAATTTATAGCAGCAACACTGAAGTGCCTGTATAGCCAGCACCATCCTGAGCACCACATGTTTTGAGGAATTGTGTTCATTAATGCCATGATTGGAAATACGGCAGGCATTTGTTTAGCACAAGACGTGTTAATTTGTCAGACTGCTAATTAGATGTAAGCAGACCTTGCTGCTCAGCGTGCCAACTTTAACACTCATGAGACATTGCACACTCATACTGAGGAAATGGTCTAGTTGGATTGATGGAATTCCACGAAGACCAAGGACATTTATCACTGGATGTAGAAACAGCTAAACACAACAACAGCTTGATGCCAATGCAAGTCTCCATGCAGCCAAAGCTGCTGATTGAGAAGGCAGGGGTTTGTGGAACAGGACAAGGAAGGAACTCATTGGGAAGGGTAAAGCCAAGAAAAAAAATCTTGAGGCATATTTCACTTTGGCAGATCCTCACCTTGGTATTATAAAATTGGCAAAACAGCTCGAGAAATATGCATGGTTTTCAAGAATCTGGCAACAAGGCCAACACGGCTTTTGCTGGCATTTTCTTTGCATTTGGGCTGGAATTCAAAATCCCTTGGAGAGTGCTCTTAGCCACAACATGCCATCTGATGTGGTGAAATAGCTTGCGATGAAAATATTGTGTGTCATTATCTAACATTAGTGTTTTAAAGGGAATCTCAAGGGAAAACAAAACACAACCATATCTTGAGAAAATTACTTTATCTAGATGTCACTGATGTGGGAAGAGGGACAGCAACTCTTACTCAATTTTCTGGATAAGCTTGTGACATCTCTTTTAGATAAGTATTGGGAGGAAACAGATGAAGTTTTCCATGTGGCATGTTCTTTTTCTGGCACATTCCTGCGCCTGGTTGCCAAAGACCTCAGTTCAATGGAGTGGTACAGGGAGGACAAGGGGGAGTAAATGGTGAAACTTTAGGGGGGAACACTGAACATGCATGAAGGAAAATAGTCCTCCCAAATGACTGAGATGGCTGGGGGACAGAATGTGTACTAATCTGGGCGAATGGCCAAGGCAAACAGCCCAAGGGGTCAAAGGGGAAGCTGTAGCTGGGAAAGGGGGAGTTCAAATAAAGTATATGGAGGGTGCTTGAGACAAGGCGAGACAAATGCCATTACAGTGCAGAAATGAAAATCTGAGAAGCCAAGAGGGAACCTGGGAGTTGTAGGAGTTGTTTCCTCTGAGGAGGGGATCAGGGTCTGGTTGCACAGGGATATGGAGCCACCTGTTTAATGGTGCTTAACATGCAGCACAAAAACAACAACACACAAATGCACTCACCCTCATGTGGCAACATACTGTATACCGCACACTTTACACAGTATCTCCACTGCTGCCTTTCACCTCCTTCACACATATAGACACACACTCGATGAACCGATGAACGGTGTGTACTGCCAAGTCACACAGCTTGAGCAGCGGGGAGGTCCAGAAACCCAGAGGGAGAGGGTACGTGACAGAGAGCAAGCTGAGTATGACTGTGTGTCAGGTTGGAGGAACCAAAGTGGATTTTTTGTGAATGTTCTTGAAAGATTCTGCGAGTTTGCACAAAGATAGATATGAGCGGCAGTGTGTTTTGATAATTTAGTCTGCAAATATGTTTATTTTCATGGAGGTGAAAGGATGGAAAAGACAGTACACTGAGAGAGAGAGAGGGCACAACGTCTGATCTCCATGTATTCATTTAGCCAAAACTATTTTAACTAAGTTTGTGGCTTCATGCAGCATAAGCAGCTTCCTGTAAAATAAAGAATACAACAAGAGGCACGCGATATCAAGCCCCTCTGTGTTGGTTTGAGTGAGTGTGTGACCGGTTGCATGCACACGTGTATACAAACTGGCTCCACCACAGCATAAGGAGAAGTGTGGAGAGGGCATATGAGATTCATGCTGCATCGATTGCTTTCTCCAAACTCTGAAAGTGATTTTCTCACCGTATCTTGCAGGAAATGATTCATTAGGCTGTGGCCCAGTTGGGATCACTCTGACATGGAATAAGAAACAGCTCCTCACCCCAGGCTGGTGCACTTGGAGTGTGCACCGAGACAAAGGGGGAAGATGGGAAGCAGCCTGTGAAGGCAATGATGGGAGGGGGCCGAATTTTTAAAATGGCAGGGATGGATACAGGCGGAGGAATGGAAGGCAGGGCTGGAGGAGAGGAAGGATGGAATGAAGGAGAAGGGGAAGAGATGGAGGGAGGCAGAGGGGGAAAGGGGAGCCTCTGTGGCTTTGAGTCAACGGTAGAACAGCTCCCAGACAAGCTTGTCTTTCCTGGAACACCACAGAACAACTCAGCACGAAAGAGAATAACGCAATGTACTAATCTTTCTGAGGTCATCTTGAACACATTTTTGTCAACTGCTTTAATATCCTACCTCAGCTATGCAGCCCATTGGAAATGAATGCCAAGACAGTATGTACAGATGGGTAAATCCCAGCTTGATCCAAATTAAATCATAAAAGACAAACCAGAAAAGCAGCCACTGATTGCAGTAAGATAACCGAACAGGTATTTGCTGAATTAAAGTCTTTTGTTTTCAGTTCTCTCTGATCATTGAAGTCAGTCAGCTGGTGTTACTTTACACTGTGTATGTGAGTAAACTGAGGAAAGCCCAGTGTGGCCAGATAGCTTAAAGTTGCCAAACAGAATCTCAGAAACTCAACTGTTTAAAGTCAGATATCGGAAGTTTGTTGTCAAAATTTCTGACCCCTCACCTCTGTGATCCCCAGTGTTCGGGCGTGGAAAGAAACACCCTTGTGGTGCGAAACAGCTGCACTCGCTAACTATGTTACGGTCTAAGTTTGACAAATAACCTATCTATGATTTCATTATTATACCACAAGTTTAACGAAACAGTGAGTTTCTACTGTTTAGAGCGAGCAGTTGGTATTATTGCCATTATTCTCGCAATGAATCTCTCTAAACAAAAATCGCCTCCTTTTCTCTTTCACTCATTCACTATTTCCTAGATAATAGACACTCATTAGTTTAGTCAACAGTGAGCAAAGAACGTGGATTCCCAAAGCTTAAATGCCATCATTCTGTTTGGAACAGCTATAATTTTGGGATCTGGAAACTGCAGCAGAACATAGTGTACATATCATGAGCATTAACCTTTTCATTCCACTGTGGAACTTTGGATCCGCTGTATAGTGGATGCACTGACTCACTCAGACAGTCAGATAAAACAACGGATGCTTGGAAATCCCAACATCCTAATGTGACCCTAACATGAGTGCTGGTGGAAGATAAGGAGGATCTGACTTATGTGGAATGTAGTGTGGTTTAAACTAAAGAGAGGAGTGTTGACAATAAAACAAACTTTTCCTTGAAGCTGTTAGAAGTGGGATGAAGAATGAGTACGAAGAAGAGAGCAACCACGATAAGAAAGAGAGGCCTGGATTACATGTTAAGCTTCACCACTCAACCTCCCACTCAGTTTAATACAATAAGAGATAGAGACACACAGAAATAGAGGGAACACGCAAGTACAAACGGCACACACAATATAATTGCATGTGTGTGTGTCATGGCTGTACATGTGTGTTTATATGTAGCCGTGTGGGTGTCCATGTCTCCCTTGTGACCTTGTGCTTCAGTTAAAACTTGTAATAAAGCAGCAAATTATGAATTAGATAAGTGTCAGTGAGCTATTGGTCTGGGAACACAGCAACCATCCCAACCACACTACATTTGAGAATGTGACTTTCTGCCCTCAGCTTCATCTATCATCTTGTAAAAGCATAATAGCCTGTGTGTGTGTGTGTGTGTGTGTGTGTGTGTGTGTGTGTGTGTGTGTGTGTGTGTGTGTGTGTGTGTGTGTGTGTGTGTGTGTGTGTGTGTGTGTGTGTACATATGTGTGCTTCCAAGAATTTCCACCGGGTTACTGATGATAGTCAGGCCAGTCTCAACGTACCTCAAAACCCAGAAAACGTGTTAAATGGTCAGATTCCGGATGCCTTCTTTTACAGGATTCAGATCCAAGATGGTAATTTTCTTGTTATCTGTCACAACAAAACAATAAGATCATACAGTCAGATAGTAATTTATTGTCATCTTGAGCTGAAGTGGTGTTTTGGTATGATTCTGCTAACTGCTGCTTTCAAATATTCCTAAAACGGACGTGTTGAGGGTCTGTGTTGTATATTTTTTTCTGTAATATATTTTGTGCATAATTTGTGTTTCACCTGTGCATCCAATTTATCTCAGTCTGAAAATCCAGTTTCCCATGTGAATGATACAGGCCATAAAGTACAGTAAGGAAACCCCACAAGCCATGTGGCCTTCATCAGAGTCAGTAGTACCATGACATCATTGTCACATAATTGACTTTCATCGTCTGTCGCTCTCCTTCCTCCTTTGTTGTCAGGGCAAGGGGAGGCCACAGCTATTTAAGTTTTTCTCTTTTGCGTGACTATAGTGTTGACTGTAGGTTGAAATATTAAAGTCCACTTCACCTCTAGATATTCTGGTTAAGTACTTGTTTCCCAGCCAGACTTTTCAATTTTGCCCGTCTTAAGTCCAAAAACAAGATATTTACGAGTTCCCTCACTAAGTTCCAGAAAACCACCTACAACAGATCCTGACTTCTTTCAATTGTACATACTCAAAACTGAGACTTACAATCAACTCCAAGAAGACTCAGATTATCTACCAAATTTCCCCAAATTGGATAGAACCATCAATTCAGTTTAGTGAATAAAATCTGATAAACGTGGACCACTTCTAAAGTCGACCTTAATGACAAGATCTGACATTGTTTTAATCAACATCAACATTTTAAAGAGCCTTTTGGTAAAAATCATTTCTGCCTTGTTCACCTGTCCATATAGTATTTTTATATGCCAGAAGGTACATCATGAGTAAAATAAACCCTAACCCTAAGCAGTCAACATCATGGCAGAGCATTTTCTCTTTGAAACATACTTTAGCCAGCCATACATTCAGAACAGCGTAAGTCTGATACACAGAGAGGAGTTTTTAGAGGTTTAATCAATGACCAGAGAGGGACTTTAAATATCAGCTGGGAAGACAAAAGTACCAACATCAGTGTCTTTAATAAAGCGAAAATAAGAAGCATCGTTGCCTGCATCATCAAAAACCAACTAAGACTGGGCTGTCATGTTGTTTGGATGAAAGATGATTGTCTGCCGAAACAAATCGTCTACTCACAGTTTAAAGATGGTGAACATAAAGGAGTTGGACGACAGAAAAGATTCAAAGACATCTATAACACAGCATGAAGAATTTAACATCAACAACTGGCGCACTGATGCCAAGCACAGGGAACTGTCTGTCAAATCATCATCCAGGAAGGACAATGAAGCCAGCACGTACAAAATTACAAGCAAAGTGAAGAAAGTGGAGTCCCATCTGCAATCTGGAACTACCTGTACTGAAAGTAAAGGAACTTTCAAAGCAAAGATGGAATTTATAAAAACACCTGAGAGCCCATAAGTAGCTCATGGAATGAAGACCACCATCCTTGACCTCAAGCAATAACCACAACGTCAAATATTTCCTTTCGCCGATGACAACAAAACCACTGATGACATCAAGTGTTGAAGCAGCTGCTTTCCAGTGCGTCATTGTAACACACATCATCACTCATTGGCCATACAGCTGCTAAGACGATGTTTCAGTGTAAACCAGAGAGCGCCCTGTATTGTGAAGGGAAATTGCCAGGGCAGCTATTGCGCTGTCTTGCTGTTGTTGTTATGCATTAAACAAAGTCAAGCTGTCCCTTCGCTCCTGCCAAGCTCATTGTCGTAGCTGTTTTTCTAAGAAAAGTCGTTCCTTGTGTAGTGAAGCTGCGGTGATACACTGAGCAGATTACCTCTGCCGGATTTGTTCATAAACAACAACCACATGCTGCAACATATAATAAAAAACATGATATTAACCACAGGCTCAATGAAAATCACGATTGGACTCAGTCCTAGTGGTATGCATCCATGCTGTCACCCCCCTCTCTCTGCTCAATTATCTCTCTTGACTTTTTATCCCTCCTGTCCTTATATGCTACTTTCCAAAGATATTAACAACTTTTATTGGGAAAACAGCTGACAACCCCTATAAAACTCAGAACTTTTTGATATCAACATGTCTTTTTAAGTCATCTCATTACTATTCTGAGGCAGATAATTCATCTACAATTAGGGCCGGATAAGAAGATAAGTACGTTTATCAAACTATCTGTTGTAAGACTCTAAATTTAAATATTAAGGGGTAAGAACTGATAGCCATCCAAGGAAATCAGGTCATAATGAAATGTAGTTCATAATGAAATTTGATGCATAGATGCATCTGATTTTTAAATTATAATTTCATAGAGACTGGTCCTAAGTAAATAGATAAGAGCCTTCCATTGGATAATTACTGCAGTGATGAATATGTTTCAACTACAATAATTTATTTAACCTTAGCTGATGCAGTGACGGGCTGCACAGTAGCGTAGTGGTTAGCACTTTTCCCTTGCAGTGAGAAGATCCCTGGTTTGTGTCCCGGCCTTCCTGGGATCTTTCTGCATGGAGTTTGCATGTTCTCCCTGTGCATGCGTGGGTTTTCTCCGGGTACTCCAGCTTCCTCCCACAGTCCAAAAATAAGCTGAGGTTAATTGATGGTTCTAAATTGCCCGTAGGTGTGAATGCTGTGACATTGCAGAAACTCATCAAAACGATGCCACCTTGAACGTGTGTCTTTCTCAGAGCTAAAGGCGGTCCAATGAAATATTAGACTTAGTAACTTTTTGTTTTTGGACGGGCAGTGTATATTTAGACTTGCTTTAATTTTTCCTGTTTATTATGCATCATGTTGTTTCCTGCTACTCCAATGAGTCCCATTTGTGGTAATCCGTAGAGACATGCTCCTAACACTGAATCCTGGTCTAAATTGAGGTGATGAGAGAAGAGACACAGTGTGTGAGAAAATGTCATTCCAAATATCTGATGGCGTTATTCTTAATTACTGCGAGAAAGTCTCCCTAAACAATCCTCCTTCCCAGTATGCAGAACCACTGAAACCGCATCCTGGTGTTTCTCAACAAAATGTTAACCTGGTGACAGCACATGAAACATTTCACAGCGATTCATACAGCCATGATGTGTTGTGTAATCCCTACACCCAGCTGTATCATCTATCAGTGAGCACAGCACGACAAAGGAGGAGGCGAGGTGAGGTAAGGTGAAAAGAGAGGAGGAGGAAAGGAGAACTGAACCTTGCTAAGGCTGCTGGGTAATATTTCTGCAGCTTGGAGACACTTTATGTAAGCTGCAGGGTGTAATCTGGAAAACAGCAAAAGAAAAGGAGGTCAGTGTTGTATCTCCTTGCAGATGAGGAATTGCGAGGCTCCTCAGAGGGAAACCAGACTGCACAAGCAGACACACACAAGTATAAATTCACAAGTATAAAAGTCCAAAGAAGAAACACATAGCTCTACAATACAGTGATTCATCACAATTAAATGCATGTAAACCTATACACTGTGCAGCCCTAACACCCAATCTATCAGAGAGCTGTCTGTTGTCTCTGCGCTCCCACAGTTTAGCTCTCTCGGCTGACTATTGGAATATAACTCCAACATACACCAACAGTAAATCACCAAATGCACACACTGCCTGCTGTGTAATTCATTGCTACTCAGTTCCCACTCAGTGATTTAAAACGATTGCTTTAGCAGTCCAACCTTTCAGTGCAGGTCCTCACCCACGCATATTCACAGCAAGTAAATCCGTCAAACACATTTATCATAGAAATCCTGATGTTGCGTGTGGGATGTCTGACGCACAGGGAATTAGACATTACAAGACATAGAGTTTATTTTTTTAAGGATTACAAATAGCACATGTTAAATAGGCTGCCATGCATGGAATACACTTAAGTCAGTGGGAGTTTTTTTTGCTTTTGTTTGTATAGTATTATTTGTAAGGTTACACTTTCAGCTCTACTGCTGCAGAAGGTCTAGTAGGTGATGAAAAAAAATGAATTTAAAAATATATTATTAATACTTAGTTATAATAGGTATTCGCAGAAAATAATGCTATGTATTTATCCATTTTTCAACAGATGTGCATTGTAGAGTCAGATAAACTATCACTATGTCACTTAATTTATAAGTGATATCTACTTTTATGATTGAGTTGCATGCAATCATAAGCTGAACTCTTATTCTTGCAGATTGTTTTATGACACTGCTCTCGTGTTCCTGCATCAGGCTATCACACTTTAGCTGAGAGGGTGAAGGCAAAGGCCTCATCAAAAGATCAAACTGCTTCCTGTGGACCCACCAGGGATGTGCTTCACTATCACTGCAGGTCACAGGAGACGTGACCCTGGACTCTAATAACCAGCAGCAGATGAGCCAGCGCAGGAAGACACTGCAGGAGCACAGGAAGTGGCTCAGATAAAAACATGCTTTGAGAGAGTGTTCTTTTTTTGGCAAGAGGCAGGGGGGTCTCTGGTTTGTTTTTGGGGCCCCGGCGACAACCCTGCTGCTTTCCTGTTTTCTTTTCTGCAGTAGGTCTCAGGTTAACGGAGACGGATAAAACATGAGAAAAGACACATTCTATAGAAAGTTCTGTTTCTCCTTTCACACCACGAATGACTGAGATGAAAGCTGACTCATCTGACAGACTGCTGAATGTGAAAACACGTAATTTGTCAATCAACAGAAGGGGAAAGCATTCTGACAACCTCTATTAATTTAAGAGAGAAAAGTGAAAGGAGTGACAGGATCAGATGGAGGCCACTTGAATGCTGCAGCTGGCTCGCCTGGTGCATAAACTTCACCGCCACATCCTTTTCGGCATCCTTGTCAGTGGTGAATTGCAGCCACTACTTGCAGTCGTACAGATGGGCTGCACCATTCAAGTGGCCTCCATGTGAGACAGTGCTTATAAAAAGTATTCACCCTCTTTGGAAGGTTTTTCCCTTTAATTGCTGTTCAACATTGAACCACGGTTGATTTAAGTTGGCTTTTTTGACAATAGTTTCCAAGAACAGACTCTTTAATGTCAGAGTGAAAACAGATTTCTACAAAGGAATGCCAGTTAATTAAAAAAATAAAATGTTAAATAAGTGATTGCACGAGTATTCAACAGGTGCAGCCAATTGGTGCTAAAAAGCCACACAATTAGTGAAATGAAGATCATCTGAGTGCAGACAATGAGTCTCAAGTGATTGTAGTTTAAAGACACCTGTATCTGGAAGGTCCAGTCACTGTAGACCTGGCAATAACCGCACCCTGAAAGCAAAAGAACACTCCAAGCAACTCCAGAAATCAGGGGACATACACAAGAAAGAGATCTCCAAGACACTGAAGATGTCTTGGAGAGCAGGCACTCCTCAAAAGCTGAGTGACTGTGCAAAACAGAGGATAATATGGAGATGCACACACACACCCTTGCCTGACTTTTTTGTTTGTGCATTTTTATGGGGCAATAACAAATTGCCTGATTGTGGGAGTTACATTCCTTAGGGGTAAAAAAAATTCTCTAAATTCAGTTAGAGTTTAAAAGTTTAACGTGGGTCCTAAATGAAGAGAAATAAACTCAGATATGAGACGTGAACAGATCTGTGATCATAACACTGTGTAAATTTGTTTGCCTGCTCATGGGGCTTGTTCTTCAGGACTCTGTGTAATTTGTTTTAAACATGTAGACATGGGCTTCATGCAATATAGTCATGTGTAATAGTGTTTAAAGATCATGAGCGATAGTGATAATGGGATATGTGCAAAGTGTTAGAAGGGACATGGGGTAATTATATGTAATGTAGACAGGGATATGTGCAATAGTGACAATGAGAAATGTGCAATACAATTATATGTAATAGTGTCAGAGGGATATATGTAGTGGACTCTTACGTTACAGTGACAGAGGGATAAGTGTAGCAGAGCAATGTTCAAGGGATATTTGCAATACAATCATGTGTAAATGTTCAATAACTACTGCTTGGTAGCTGCCTTGGTCCCCCAGTTTTTGTCTGTTTTTCTTTTTTGCACGTCTTTGTTCAGATACGGTTTTATGTTATTTGTAATTTCTTTATCTTTGATCTGCCAATTAGCTGTATGGCTACAATCTCTCGTACTTACGTGGAAATGTACATTAATACCAACTATCCCTTTTCTAAAATAAATAAATAAATAAAATAAACAATAAAATGACATGGATGAGGAGAAAATAATGTAGCCCACACTTCAGAGACCTTTAAAGGGACAATCCTTTGAGAAATATGATCAAACAAAAACAATGGCCGTAATTTGCAATCCAGGTAATGACTGTAAGAGATGTGATAGGTCAAAATCCTAACTGAGGCCAGAGTAATTGATGTCCTTAAAAGCATAGATCCAATACACCTTTCTTTGAGGCGTTTGCCTTTCTCCTCACCCCAGCCTCAAAGTTAACTTCAATACCTGACACATTTAGGGTTAACTCACTGCCTGTTGTGATTCCATGTAATGTCTGGACATGGGATAGTTCAAACTCCTTGTATAAATAGCATCCCTGAGTTTTTCCACCAGTGGGAAAGACTTTGAGAGACTGATATGGTGGAAAGAACAACACAAACTGAATGATATTGATCTTGAAAACCAGTAGGTGGCAATCTTCTCAGCAGTCCTCACCAAGCACCTGTGTCCCTCTGAATGAAGAAGGGTTGGAAATTACAGGCTCTGGATAATTTCAGAGGGCAGTAATAACACTGCCATGGCAGGCCCATCTAGCATTAAACAGTACAGGCTTTCAATACAGACTACTAGCGCTGTGTCAATTTTAAGGGCAATATACGATAAAATCTTAAAACAACATTTTACTTCATGGTAAACCACTTTGGTTAGGATTATGTCTTCAAAATGAATTGCAGTACGGGGCATTTCTGCCTGGTTTCATGTCTGCCTACCATCACAACACTAAGCACTGATCAGGCTTTCAATTACCCTTCCCACTGAGTACAACATGCAAAGCCTAGCTGAATGTCCATTGGGCTTTTCTGGCATCCGAAGGACATTACATTCATATTACTGATTTTATCAGAGTCCCCACCATTGTTGTTTGCCTTTGGTCTATGACTTTCATTTCCCTCTCTGTCACAAGACTGATCCAAAATTATTATTACTGCGCTGAGGAGGAAATTAATAAATCTCTGGGAATGACCGGGTTCCAGACTGTGCAGGGAAATGTAATACATGCGCACATATATTCTTTGTTCTGCAAATGTATTAAGTACATTGCATCTTTGTGGACACGATGGCCAAATGGGAGACTAAAAAATATGTTCTTCTCTGCACAAATTAGGTAGCCTGGAATAAAAAGAAAATGCACGACACAGTTGCACTGTAAATCATTTTAAGTTGATTCAGCTTAGAAATGTTAAGTTCACCTGTTGCCTCAACAAAGTGAGTCAACTGGATTTTGTTTGACAGATTTGTTCAAAGTCATCTAATGAGTTGTGAAAGTGTAAAACTAGCTCATTTAAATTAGATAAACTGAAAAAAGAAAGTAACAAAACCTTAAGATATTAAGTTGATTCAATTTGTCACATAGAGAGTAGTTACAGACAGACCTGCTTTCATTTTACATTCCTCAAGTTTAAAGAGTTTCTTCTTCATCAACATTGAGAACTTATAGCATTTTTGACCAGAGTCAGTAGGAAAGACAACCTGTGAGGATGCTTCCACTTTTAATCAAATAGATTATAGGTCTATGGATGTAGGAATTAAATTCAGTCCTAACCTTTGTCATTGCCAGAAATGTTTTGTTTAATATGAAACAACCATAACGTAATTTAACAAAGATACACAGCAAGTTTTCACAATGTGTCTTTTCTCAAACAAGGATAAAACAACAGTCTCTGGGGAGTTTTATTCTTTAATAATACATCCTGGGAAGTCTGCATATATATGTTTCTTATAAACTTAATTTAATGAGTTGAGTCTCAGCTCATTCAACTCATCATTTTTAGTCAAAATATCTCATATTACAAAAACTTATGCTGAGAGATCTGAAATAAAAAACAGACTTTATAGCGTGAGTTAACTAGATTTAAAAAACCTCTTTACATAACTGACTACAGTTACTCTATACATAACTGTATATTTATTAGTAAACTAGAAAGGATATGATAGATTTGACTAAATTCCTGTAATGATGTTTTACAGTGGGGCTACGGATGCAATGTGACCTCATAAATTTGTGTCTTGCTAAACAAAGTAAACGGGTGAAATCACAGGACACAATGTTTATGCTTTCCAGTCCACAGAATAATGAGAATTTACAATGGACTTTTTGTATTGAGGAAGTTTTTTCTTTTTTTCAATGCTTAATTAAACTGAATGACAAACTATGTCTGCCATAAAAAACCATTTCCTCTGCTACATGCACATTAGCCAGCATTTCTCATGTCAACAAACTACTGATGGCGGTTGAGCAAGACTCCGGAGCCGGGCAGCGCTGTTGACAGATGCTGGGAGCAGAGCTGGGATTGGTCCGCCGCGGTGGGTGTTTCCGCATTCCGCAAAGAGCTGTCAGCAAGGAGCGCAAGTTGGAGAGGGCACTGCCGCGTCTGCGAAGGGACCTCTTCACTCATTCCCCGGGGAATAAAGGACCGAAAGCCAGGGAGCAGGGATGCCTTACATGCTCATCAGTACGCAGATCCGACTGGTGTGTATCTCGCCTCCGTGAATTTCTCGTGTCATGCTTTTAGGAAGGCGCGTTCGAGTTGCAGAGTCAAGGATTTATTTATTTGGCTGCACAACATTGCGCCCACTAGTAATCAATCAAAGCTGCAGATTCTACTTATGCAGTGGCCTGTAATATTCTGCATGCTGGAGAAAACAAACAGTGAAGGCTGCAAACGGAGCAAACAGCGAATGTATGGCTGTGTGTGTGTGTGTGTGTGTGTGTGTGTGTGTGTGTGTGTGTGTGTGTGTGTGTGTGTGTGTGTGTGTGTGTGTGTGTGTGTGTGTGTGTGTGTGTGTTTGTCTTGCCATGGTGCACTAAATGAAAAACACATGTTGCCCACTTGTTGGCCTCTTGTGCATGTTCATTTTGTTGTCTGTGCGACTCCAGCAACCTAATTCTATAGCCTCTGAGTATTGGATCATCTATATTTAGTCTGTCCAGATATTAGAGATTATGACCCGCACCTGCCAGAGGGCTGCAGGTGTAGCCACTGATATGCTGCCAGAGCCGCACAAATAACAGGCAGCCTCTGGTGTGGAAGCAAAGCAACGACTTCTCAATAAATCTACAGTGAAAGTATAAGCTGCACAGCTAATGTACTTCATTACCGTGTTTCAGGAGAATGGTCCAACAAATGTGGGAGATGAATTTTCTGATCCAGCAGTCATGAATTACCTGGGAGCAAGAAAAACAACCATGCTGGGAAACAATTTGTAAGTACTGAAAATGTGAAGGGTCACCTGTTATATTAAGTGCTTTTATGGCAGGTAACTGGTCATATTTGACATATAAACCTAAGATTTGTAGGCCTACTTCAGCATTAATCCATAAAAGCACTATGACTGTAATGTCCCTCACAGGATGGGAAATTTCTATCCTGATTGCATCTTTTTTTTTATGAAACTGTCGCCACCATTACTTCACAAACAGGGAAGACTAAACTGTAATGACACTTTTTCAATGTTGAGCTCCTCACACGTGCAGAATCATTTCCCAGATGCACTGTAAATGTACTCACACTGGGACATATTTCCGTATTTAAGCACTTAAAACCGGCGTTTCTTTCATTTTGGCACTTAACATGTACATATTGAAGACAGAGCTGAGATCAGATCACATGGATGTAGAAAAAAAAAACTCCAGTGAGGTTGCGGAAGGCTGCTGCTTTGCAGATTTAGCATAAACTATTCAAGGTGATGGAGTACAGATCAGGGAATTGTTGTCATTGGCAATCTGATTCAAATGGTGCTGGGAAATGAACCAAGGTGTGGAAGGAAGTGAACAAGCACTCTAACAATTAACGGCATTCTACTCTCCAAGCAAAGTTTACCAAAAGACAGCGAAATCCCACATCTGTGGAAAGCACAATTACTTTGTGTTTATTCTCATTTTAGCTCTGAATA